>NC_140022.1:15688979-16403979 GCF_964263955.1 Coregonus lavaretus
CTCCGGGGAGGATTTTCAGGGACAGGGACTGGGAACACGCCCCATTCACATCGACGGGGCTGTAGTGGAGCAGGTCGAGAGTTTCAAGTTCCTTGGTGTCCACATCACCAACAAACTATCATGGTTCAAACACACCAAGACAGTCGTGAAGAGGGCACGACAACGCCTTTTCCACCTCAGGAGACTGAAAAGATTTGGCATTGGTCCCAAGATCCTCAAAAAGTTCTACAGCTGCACCATCGAGAGCTTCCTGACCAGTTGCATCACCGCCTGGTATGGCAACTGCTCGGAATCCGACCGTAAGGCGCTACAGAGGGTAGTGCTGTCACGCCCTGGCTCTGGGGACAATGTTATGTTGAGCCAGGGTGGGTATTCTATGTTTAATTTTCTATGTTGGGCTGAGTGACTCCCAATCAGAGGCAACGAGTGTCAGCTGGGTGTCTCTGATTGGGAGCCATATTTAACTGTCTGTCTTTCACGTTGTGTTTGTGGTTTCTTGTTCATTTCGGTTTGTGTCAAACCGTAGACTTCACGTTATCCGTTTGTTGTTTTGATCGTGTGATCAGTATAATAAATATGTTCACCCGCAACGCTGCGCCTTGGTCCTCTCTATACGACGATCGTGACAGAAGAAACCACCAGACCTGGACCAAGCAGCGAGTCGAGGAGCCATCGCCAGGGAGATCCCTAACAGATCTCCTTCGCCTTCTAGACTGGGTCAAGCCGAGTGAGGAAGAGAAGGGCTTGACATTATGGCAGAAGGGCGAACGGCTGGCGAGGGACATGGAGACCTGGTCCACGGGTAGGAGAGACGCCCCGAAAATTTTTAGGGGGGGGCTCACGACGTCGGGCCAGCAGGAGACCGCGGCAGAGCGGCCCAGCGGATTGGCAGAGGAGGCCGCCAGGTTAAGGGGGCCACTGGTCGAAGAGGGGCAGGAAGATGTAGAGGCACGGCGAGAGGTACTGGCGTGTGTTGCCAGTCAGGTCCGGCCCGTTCCTGATCCCTGCGTAGGGCCAGTGGTGTGTGTCCCCAGTACGGTCTGGCCTGTTCCTGCTTCCCGCATCGAGCCTGTGGTGCGCGTCGCCGATCCAGTCCTGCCCATTCCTGCTCTCCGCACCAAGTCTGTGGTGCGCGTAGCCAGCCCAGTCCGGCCCATTCCTGCTCCCCGCACCAAGTCTGTGGTGCGTTTCGTCAGCCCTGTCCGGCCCATTCCTGCTCTCCGCACAAAGTCTGTGGTGCGCGTAGCCAGTCCAGTCCGGCCCATTCCTGCTCTCCGCACCAAGTCTGTGGTGCGCGTAGCCAGCCCAGTCCGGCCCATTCCTGCTCCCCGCACCAAGTCTGTGGTGCGTTTCGTCAGTCCAGCACAACCCGTGCCTGGGTCATGTCCGGAGCCGGATCCGCTGCCGAGGGGGAGTGCCCACCCGGTCCCTCCCCTGTTGTGGTTGTTTGGCGCGGTCGGAGTCCGCGCCTTTAGGGGGGGGGTACTGTCACGCCCTGGCTCTGGGGACAATGTTATGTTGAGCCAGGGTGGGTATTCTATGTTTAATTTTCTATGTTGGGCTGAGTGACTCCCAATCAGAGGCAACGAGTGTCAGCTGGGTGTCTCTGATTGGGAGCCATATTTAACTGTCTGTCTTTCACGTTGTGTTTGTGGTTTCTTGTTCATTTCGGTTTGTGTCAAACCGTAGACTTCACGTTATCCGTTTGTTGTTTTGATCGTGTGATCAGTATAATAAATATGTTCACCCGCAACGCTGCGCCTTGGTCCTCTCTATACGACGATCGTGACAAGTGCGTACGGCCCAGTACATCACTGGAGCCAAGCTTCCTGCCATCCAGGACCTATATACTTGGAGGTGTAAGAGGGAGGCCCAAAAAATTGACAAAGACTCCAGTCACCCAAGTCATAGACTGTTCTCTCTGCTACCGCACAGCAAGCGGTACCAGAGTGCCAAGTCTAGGTCCAAAAGGCTCCTTAACAGCTTCTATCCCCAATTCATAAGACTGCTGAACAATTAATCAAATGGCCACCCGGACTATTTACATTGACACCTCCCCCCTTTGTTTTTACACTGGTAATAGGAATCTGGATCGGTTTCCTTTTCTTTTTACCTTGCTTTTGTTATTATTATTATTTTTTAAAGTTTTCTTTTTACATTTCGTAAAATGTTATAATTACAAAAACATTTCATTTTAATTTCAATTTAGTAACATACTGTATCATTCAAATAAATATTATTATTTGTCTAATCATATTTTGCCAGCTAACTGGGTGGCAGGCTGCAATCAGTAGCTGTAATTAAGTACAGCAGCCACCAACCATCTAACGTTAATGCCTCGGATAATGAGGTTAGAAGAACAGCTGAATGGTCGGTAGCTAGCTGGCTCAATTACAGGTACTCTTAAGCGTGAAATAACATTGGAAACAACTAACCACAGTTGCTAAAAGTTACCAGTAGCTACCCACTAGCTAGCTAGCTTTGTTGGTCCAAGTGGTGGGTTAGCTAGCACTCGTGCTTCGCCGGGGTCCACCGAATAGAATACTTACCTACAATAATTACCTACAATAACCTACAATAACTACCTAAGTAAACTACCTATAATACCTGACTACAATACCTACATACAATCTAAATACATGGTTTAAGCTTTACTCAACAACATATAAGAAGCCAGCTTATCTCCTGCTAGAGAAAACACAACCTCTCCCGACAACCTCGAGGCAAGAGACCTTTCTCTCTTTCTCGTCATCTTTCAACTTCTTATTCAGTTCCTTATTTTTCTCTTTTTCCTCCATCTTTAAAAATGTGACTTTCTGCTTGAGGTTCATGGCCAGAAAGCCCACTCTTCCCAGGATGGTCTCTGCTCTCTCTGATGAAACCGTCCCATTGGAGCTCTTGGAATGGGCACGGTCCGCCTCACTCTTCAAACCCTCCCTCGGGGTCACCTCCTCCTTGACGCTCCTCTCTTCACTCTCAATGTCAATGCCTGTCCAATAATCCTAACAGGAAGACATTGACTCTAGATGTAATATTGTTCCAATGTGGCACATTCAATACACATTTGAGTGATCAACATACATTGATGGCCTCATGGGGCACACAATTTAGAGGACAGTAATTGAGGTAACTTGTTTATTTGTATCCCAAACCGATTTTGTAATAGCCATAGATGTTCTTCCTGGGTCCACACCAAACGTAATACAAATGTTAACCCTAGTAAGGGGTGATGTTTTATACTATGAGCATAGATTAGCAGGGTTGGGGTCAATTCAATTTCAATTCCAGTCAATTCAGGAAGTACTTAATTCAATGCTTTGAATTGAAATGGAACAGACCCCCAACCCTGTAGAGTAGAAGTGTAAAATAGGACACCTACCTTTGCCTTTTTCAGCGTCCAGGGCCTGGGTTCCTCATCTTCTGACCTGCATATGGAGGCTCTCACTCTAACAGGCGTCTTAGTGGCCATGCAGAGCAGAGGGGTTGCCAGAGTTAAGTTAGCATCTGGGACCAGCTGGTGAGCATGAGGGCAGCGATCCACCTCTTCACTAGTGCCCTTCCCTTTCTGCTCTGGCTGCTTGTGGTCCTTGTCATGGATGCATGCCAGGCTTGGAGGAAGTGCTAGAACAGGGCTTTTATCACTCATCAGTTCCTCTCTCTTGACAGTGGATGCAACTGCACTTGCCTCTGTGTTAACTGAGCACTATGTGGTGTCCTCAACTGTCTCCTCTGGCTGCTTGTGGTCATTGTTGTTGTGAATGCATTGCAGACCTGGAGGACTTTTATCATCCCAGGTGTAAATAGCAACAGTTGCCTCTGTGTCGACTGAGCACTTTGTAGTGCACTCAACTGTCTTCCATAGCGGTTTGTGGTCATTGTTGTGGGTGCAGGTCAGGATTAGAGGCAGTGTTGCAGGTGCAGGAGGACTTTTTTCAGCCAAACACTCCTCCGTGTGGACAGTGGACACAGAAACGGCTGCTTCCCTGGCAACTGGACACTTGTTGGTGTCCTCTACTGCCTACCCTGGCAGAGTGTGGACAGTGGAGACGGAAACGGCCGCTTCCCTGGACACTTGACTCTTGGTGGTGTCCTCTACTGCCTCCTCTGGCTGCTTGTGGCCATTGTCTAGAATGTGTGGCAACTTTGAAGGCAGCATTGGAGCCGGGCTTTTATCACCCAACAGGTTCTCTCCCTGGACAATGGATGTGCCTGCAGTGATCGCTGTGGTAACGGAGGACTCGGTGGCATCCTCTTTTGTCTCCTCTGTCAGTTTGTGGTCAGAGTCTCGGATACATGGCGAGCTTGGAGGCAGTGCTGCAGGGTCAGGAGGGCTTTGATCAGCTGCCATGTCCTCTTTGAGGTGAGTGGACACATCATTGTTTGTTTCACTGATAACTGGACACTTGGTGGTGTCCTCTACTGCCTCCCCTGGCAGTTTGTAGTCAACTTCAAAGACAAGTGGCAGACTTGGAGGCAGCATTGGGACCGGGCATTTAGCTGCTGATCTGTACACTCCAAAATCAACAGTAGCTGTGCCTGCAGTGGTCTCTGTAGCAACTGAGACCTCATAGGTATCCTCTACTGTCTGCTCTGATGGCATGAAGTCATCTTCAAAGACTGTTGGCAGGCATGTAGGCAGCACTGAAGGAAGACTTCTAGCTGCCCATCGATTCTCTCCCTTGACAGTGGCTGTGGTAGCAGTGGTCTCTGTGGCAACTGGGCACTCTGTGGCTGAAACAGCAGGCTTAGAGGTTTCGAGGAAATTGAATGAATTGCCAATGAACCGCTGAGCCAGGGGTGGGAGGGAGTAATGATAGAATCTGTCCTCTTCCTCAACATTAGATATTGCCACTGGAGCAACTGAGACCTCAGTGGTGCCCTCTACTGCCTGATGTGGCTGCATGGAGTCTTCGTCAAAGAAGTGTGGCAGGTATCGATGCAGCATTGAGGAAAGATGTATATCTGTCCATAGGTCCTCTCGTATACCTGTAGATACATCTGCAGTGGCCTCTGTGGCAACTGGGCATTCAGCAGACTGGCAGGTTTCAGGGACAAAGTATGAAAATACAATGAACCGCTGTGCATCCTGAGCGTGTATGGCAAATGGAGAGGGGGGATGCAACATGGTAGGTATAGGCCTCTGATTGGTGAAAGCCAGTGGTGGGAGGGAGTCAATACAGGGAGCCATGAACTCAGTGAGAGGACAGTTGCTCACATCTCACACATTCTGCGTGAGAAAAGAAACAGACATGATGAAAGTGATCACATTCAGTACATACATACATACTGTATGAGTCAGCACTACTTACTTATACATCACATATATATATATATATATATATATATATATATATATATATAGTGTCCTCTAAGATGCTCTGCACCAGTCTGTCCCAACCCTTGGTCCCCTAGCCAATGGGCCAGCTAAGTGTAAAAATACATGCCCCACACCCAGCATAACATTTGACATTTTAGCCATTTATCAGACGCTTTTACCCAGAACGACTTATAGTTAGTTAGTGCATTCAACTTAAGGTAGCTAGGTGAGACAACCACATAATCCTGATATGAGCGTCTATGATAGAACGGTTGTTTATTTTTTATGACCAGACAACCATAAGAACTGAGGACATAAATTCACTGAAACAGACAGACACGATACAACACATTTAGACAAGAACAGTTATAAGCATTGCCATGGTGTAGCCTAATACAAAAAGAAATAAGGACAAAACATTGTTAGCTTACATTCCATGGCATATGGAACATTTTGCCCTTACAATAACTTATATTTGCTTTAATTAATATTGTTAAACAGAACTCTTGTCGACTTTGTCAAAGTTGGTCTTGTTACCTCCTCAATCAGTCTTGGCATTTTCCTCGACTTGAACCAAATCCTCTTCATCTTCTTCTCCTGATCCTTCTGGATCTGCAAAACCAGAGCCAACCTGGCTCCCAGCTCCATCACGTAGTCTGTCTAGATCGCCCTTTCCTCCAACCGACACTCACCCCTCCTCTGTGTCAGCGTTGAACCCTCCATGTCTTCCTCTTAGCTAACAATAACTCTGGAAAATACACAACGTTGTAGTAAGTGGGTGTTGCTAACCAAATAATAATGCATCTCTTTACAATGTGCACACGTTTTCTTCCCAGCTACTTACAATTAAGCAAGTGAGAATCCTGATCCAGATATGTTTAGGCAATAGGCCTATCTGAATTACTAGTAAAAAGTTGGCTACTGGAAAAGCGACCAAGTTCAAATGAATCGATTTTGGCTGTTCTTATCATTTCGTGAACAATATCCTTCATGACATCATCATTGTGATGCAAGGCGTTGCCATGGCAGATGAAAAAGCACAACACAGACTTTAAAAAGCAAACTTCAGGGTCTTTCTGTACCTTACTATTGAGCCTTATTCAACCCCTCATGTAGCTCTACTCCATATTGGGCCTGGTTCTCACAAACCACACTAATCACTTCCATCATATCATTGAAAACACTGTGTTTTGGGTAGAAAATGACTCTATATCCATGCAGGACCTAACTTGTACAGTTTCATCTATTTTAAAAACCAAGGAGGTAAAAATGCCAGTCTTCTCTTTGAGTGCCCTTGAGTGCACCTCAATTTAAAGAGGTCTATCAATTCAACCATTTGAAATGGATGTCCATTCAATTAAGAACATATTATTCTTATTAGAAATGAATCAGCTACAAATTAGGTAGGCGTACTTGTTTTTTTACACAACCTACTCTTTTGGTACATATTTATTGAGATAATTGATTACAACATATGTTGGTGATTAACACAGAGAGAGGTTTTTTTTCTGTCATCAATAGAATGCATTAGCCATTAGGCTGGCTCACTACAATTGTAACATTACATTTACATTTAAAATGTTAGTCATTTAGCAGACGCTCTTATCCAGAGCGACTTACAGGAGCAATTAGGGTTAAGTGCCTTGCTCAAGGGCACATTTACCCCATTTAGCAGACGCTCTTATCCAGAGTGACTTACAAATTGGTGCATTCACCCTATAGCTAGTGGGATAACCACTTTACAATTTCATTTTTTCTTTTTATTTTCTCTTTATTTATTTTTTATTTTTTTGGGGGGGGGTGGGTTGGGGTACGTGGGGTAGAAGGATTACATTATCCTATCCCAGGTATTCCTTAAAGAGGTGGGGTTAAAAATGTCTGTCCTGGATCGTGAGGGAGCTTGTTCCACCATTGGGGTGCCAGAGCAGCGAACAGTTTTGACTGGGCTGAGCGGGAGCTATACTGATATGTCTGCCAGACATGCAGAGATGCGATTCGCCACCTGGTTATCAGAAGGGGGAAAGGAGAAGATTAGTTGTGTATCGTCAGCGTAGCAATGATAGGAGAGGCCATGTGAGGATATGACAGAGCCAAGTGACTTGGTGTATAGGGAGAATAGGAGAGGGCCTAGAACTGAGCCCTGGGGGACACCAGTGGTGAGAGCACGTGGTGCGGAGACAGCTTCTCGCCACGCCACTTGGTAGGAGCGACCGGTCAGGTAGGACGCAATCCAGGAGTGAGCCGCGCCGGAGATGCCCAGCTCGGAGAGGGTGGAGAGGAGGATCTGATGGTTCACAGTATCAAAGGCAGCAGACAGGTCTAGAAGGACAAGAGCAGAGGAGAGAGAGTTAGCTTTAGCAGTGCGGAGAGCCTCCGTGACACAGAGAAGAGCAGTCTCAGTTGAATGACCAGTCCTGAAACCTGACTGGTTTGGATCAAGAAGGTCATTCAGAGAGATAGCAAGAGAGTTGGCTAAAGACGGCACGCTCAATAGTTTTGGAAAGAAAAGAAAGAAGGGATACTGGTCTGTAGTTGTTGACGTCAGTGGGATCGAGTGTTGGTTTTTTGAGAAGGGGTGCAACTCTCGCTCTCTTGAAGACGGAAGTGACATAGCCAGCGGTCAAGGATGAGTTGATCAGCGAGGTGAGGTAGGGGAGAAGGTCACCGGAGATGGTCTGGAGAAGAGAGGAGGGGATGGGGTCAAGCGGGCAGGTTGTTGGGCGGCCTGCAGTCACAAGTCGCAGGATTTTATCTGGAGAGAGAGGGGAGAAAGAAGTCAAAGCATAGGGTAGGGCAGTGTGAGTAGGACCAGCAGTGTCATTAGACTTAACAAACGAGGATCGGATGTCGTCAACCTTCTTTTCAAAGTGGTTGACGAAGTCATCCACCGAGAGAGGGGAGGGGGGGAGGGGGGGTGGGGATTCAGCAGGGAGGAGAATGTGGCAAAGAGCTTCCTAGGGTTAGAGGCAGATGCTTGGAATTTAGAGTGGTAGAAAGTGCCTTAGCAGCAGAAACAGATGAAGAAAATGTAGAGAGGAGGGAGTGAAAAGATGCCAGGTCGGCAGGGAGTTTAGTTTTCTTCCATTTCCGCTCCGCTGCCCGGAGCTCTGTTCTGTGAGCTCGCAATGAGTCATCAAGCCACGGAGCTGGAGGGGAGGACCGAGCCGGCCGGGAGGATAGGGGACACAGAGAGTCAAAGGATGCAGAAAGGGAGGAGAGGAGGGTTGAGGAGGCAGAATCAGGAGATTGGAGGGAGAAGGATTGAGCAGAGGGAAGTGATGATAGGATGGAAGAGGAGAGAGTAGTGGGAGAGAGAGAGCGAAGGTTGCGGCGGCACATTACCATCTGTGTAGGGGCAGAGTGAGTAGTGTTGGAGGAGAGCGAGAGAGAAAAGGACACAAAGTAGTGGTCGGAGACATGGAGGGGAGTTGCAGTGAGATTAGTAGAAGAGCAGCATCTAGTAAAGATGAGGTCAAGCGTATTGCCTGCCTTGTGAGTAGGGAGGGACGGTGAGAGGGTGAGGTCAAAAGAGGAGAGGAGTGGATAGAAGGAGGCAGAGAGAAATGAGTCAAATGTAGACGTAGGGAGGTTGAAATCCCCCAAAACTGTGAGGGGTGAGCCATCCTCAGGAAAGGAGCTTATCAAGGCGTCAAGCTCATTGATGAACTCTCCAAGGGAACCTGGAGGGCGATAGATGACAAGGATATTAAGCTTAGATGGGCTAGTGACTGTGACAGCATGGAATTCAAATGAGTAGATAGACAGATGGGTTAGGGGAAAAAATTGAGAATGTCCACTTGGGAGAGATGAGGATTCCTGTGCCACCACCCCTCTGACCAGATGCTCTCGGGGTATGCGAGAACACATGGTCAGACGAGGAGAGAGCAGTAGGAGTAGCAGTGTTTTCAGTGGTAATCCATGTTTCCGTCAGCGCCAGGAAGTCGAGGGAATGGAGGTTAGCATAGGCTGGGATGAAGTCAGCTTTGTTGGCAGCAGAACGGCAGTTCCAGAGGCTGCCTGAGACCTGGAACTCCAGGTGTGGGGTGCGTGCAGGGACCACCAGGTTAGAGGCAGCAGCCACGCGGTGTGAGGCGTTTGTGTGGCCTGTGCGGAGAGGAGAGAACAGGGATAGGCAGAGGCATAGTTGACAGGCTGTAGCAAATGGCTACAATAATGCAGAGGAGATCGGAATGAAATGAATTAAACATCAGGAAAAGGAGTGAGTAGGGCCTCCCTCGCCAAAACTTACACCTCAGAAACTATAATTGTTTCACTGAACCATCCAGATAAAAACTCTCCCAACTTCCACTTTTAGAAATTAGAATTGTTGTGAACTACAGCAGTTCAATGTTTCAAGGAATAGACTCAACTTGCTTTGTTCAGCTAGCTAAATATGACACCATGGCTGACTAGCATGCTAGCATCCAATAACACACAGTTTAGCACCAATGGCACCATTGCTGACTAGCATGCTAGCATCCAATAACACACAGTTTAGCACAAATGGCACCATGGCTGACCAGCATGCTAGCATCCAATAACACACAGTTTAGCACCAATACTTGGTTACAACAAACTAACAGTAGTGAGCTAACACACTAAACAGATAATTTGTGTGTTAACGAATTACGTTGGCTAGCTAGCACAAATATATTGTATTTAGCAGCTACAGTACAGTTGGCTGGTCATGTTGGCTAACTAGCAATGGCTACTGTGTTGACTTTGTTTGGAAAACGGCTAGCTAGCTACGTGCTACCTACAATAGCCACCCACAACAGCCCACGGTGCCTAGCTATGACGCTTTAGCCAACAAGCATGCTAGCATCCAATAACACACAGTTTAGCACCAATACTTGGTAACAACAAACGACCGATAGTGTTTTAACACGCTAAACAGATAATTCGTGTCTGTGTCTAGTTCCTATCATAACGCAGCAATAATTAAACGTTGGCTAGCTAGTACAAATATATTGTATTTAGCTGCTGCGGTACAGTTAGCTAGTCGTGATTGGCTACTGTGTTGACTTTGTATGAGACACGGCTAGCTAGCTGGCTAGCTTCGTGCTAATCCCCGGCATAGCCGAATATAATGCTAACCTACAATAACTATCCACAACAGCCCGCGATGCCTACTTACAATAACCAACTACGTTCTAAATACATAATTCAGCCTTACTCGACAAAGCCCAAGCTATGTACAAAGCCAAACTTACCCGACGTCAGCTGATATTTGTCTTCTGCAATCAGTAGGTGTAATTAAGTACAGTAGGTACTAACTACCTAACGCTGATGCCTCAGATAATGAAGTTAGAAAAACGGCTGAAATGGTAGAAAGCTAGCTGGCTTAATTACAGGTACTCTTAAGCGTGAATAACATTGGAAACAGCTATCCACCGTGGCATGACATCTCAGGTGTCAGGATGAAGCATTTTCTCACAAAAAGAGGACTCAAGCAAACTATCTCTCTTCAACAGTTTCACTAGTCATGTTAGGTCTACTTAAAATGTCACATTCATTCACAAGTAATTTGAAAATAAGTTATACTACTGAAACACATTCACAATAAGTTATATTACAACCTACCTCTGAAGTAAGCAGTGTGTTCTCTCACTAATGAAATAGGACATTAACAATTTGTCAGTGGTTAGTTGAATCAGTCTCTTTGCACTGTTCAGTTTGTCTGTGCAACAGGTAACCTTCCAGAATCGGAATCTTGTGATGTCACAATGGAGTCCCCATTGCCATGGTTACCCACAGCAGCTTTCATGTGTTATCAAATGCTGGCACAATTTAGTTTATTTATTTTAGATTTTTTGTACCTATGCAGCACAGTCATACCTAATATATACAATGAATCCATATAACCTAATTTTTTATTAAAATAAAATGCTGTAACTCATGTAAAATGGTTGACCATTCAAACGACATGTGTTTTGCCTAATTAAAAGTCTATATGTTTTAGATATCATAAATAGCAGCCAGGCTTACTTAGGTTGTTTGTTCGATCTCAGCCTACCACTAATGCCAATATTTTTCATCATCATCATCATCATCAATGAAATACATAGGCTACCTTACTACAGTAAAACAAGTCTTCCATAGTCTATGTCACCTCAGTAACAAAGTTCCAAAAAAGAAATGAGGGTTCAAGAAAACATCTCTCTTCAATGGCCTCAGCTATTAGCCATATGATCAACAAGGTCAACTGCAGCACTAAAATCAAGAAGCAGCTCATCCACAAGTTTATCTTGGTCAAGTGATCTGAGCCATTGATCGATTAAATCAACGAGAGCTGTTGCAGTCGAGTGATCCTTACGGTATCTTTACGGTACGCATGCTCATAGAGGGATAAAATTAGCTGGATGTGTAATTATATAGGCCCAAAAAATGTAATTGAAGAGTAGGTGTCATTGATGTTTAGCATTTAAGTTTAATAAATAATTAAATAAAGAAATCAATATCAGCTGACTATAGAAAAGTATTGTTTAAAATTATGTTTGAACATTTTCTTATCCGTGTCTTTCCAGTTGATATAACCAAACAGACAACCTTTGTTGCTCAAGAGCGTCACACATTCCTCCATTCATTCTCTATCATATTCCCCTCCATCAAATTCCTCTATCATATTCCCTCCATCATATTCTCTCTATTATATTTCTCTCCATCATATTCCACTCCATCATAATACTCGCTATCATATTCCCTCTATCATATTCCTCTTTATTTTTACAGGGAATCCCAATTGAGACCAGTGTCTCTTTTTCAATGGTGCCCTGTGTTATATCAATTAACAATCCAAACAGCTTAAACAGATAAAATTACATACAGAGTAGAAAATATATAGAGCAAAATTATTAGACTTGAACACATACATTTCACAATGAACAGGTCTTGTATTTAACCAGTTGAGCTGACAACCATTTTGCACTGTTTCACTAGGGCTTTAGTCATCAATCTAGCAAGAGGGAAATATTTTATTAATGTAGTGGTGTCCCTCCCCCCAGGAAGCTACGACCTTTAGCTTTCACCTGGAATTGTTCATTTATGTCTGAGAAAAAAAACACTTTCCAAACCATATGATCTAGTACACAAGAAAAGTATAATACAACCTTCTTTACTACTTTGCCAAACATTTCATGACATTAGTGAGAGTCAAAATCTGTAAAATTTGTGAATGTCTAAATTAACATTTGGGCAATTTGACCAGTGTACATCACTCCTATAGACAATGAGAGATGGGCTATGTAAAGGTCTCGATTTTGTCGTTCTGAACAAATGTTTGACTTCCACACAAAATTACTTCTTGACTTATTTTAGGTTTAAGGAAGTGTGTAGGTTTAAACTATTGCTTTAAAGGGAAGAGAGGGGGAGGAGGAGAGAGCGCGAGAGATGGGGGGAGTGGGAGAAAGAGGGAAGGAGGGGGAGGAGGGGGAGGAGGTGGAGGGCAGCTGTGTCCGACACACCATACTTACACCTGCAACAGGTAGGCCAGGGGGCGGGACCTGTAGGTGAGACTCATAACATGATAAAGGGGGCAGGTGAAGAAGGGGTGTTGCTGGAGTCAAGGAAGGGAGGGTGTTCCTACGAGCCCCCTGCCAGCGAGACGGGGAGCAGGGAGGAAGTCTGTCCATGGAGCATTTCTGGGTCATTGGGTCGCCTCCAATGAGATTAGATCACCCTCTACAATGTAAAGCAGTTTGAGTACTGGGGTGTTCTCTGTATAAATCCAAGGTGAAACCTCCAGGGGCTAGCCTTCTCTCAGCGGAGAGTCTGCTCTGGGCTGCCTGCGAAAGGTGCTCCTCTGTGGGAAAGAGGAGAGAACAAGAGGCCCCAGAAGAGATCTCCTTATGGTAGTGATGGACAGATCAACTCTCCTTGTTATCTTCCACCTCTTCCTCTTCCTCTTGCTCAGCCTTCTCCCTCCTTTCCTTCTTACAGTCTTACAGTCCTTCTTACAGTCATTTTCTCCCTTTCCTCCTTCCTCTCCTCCCTCTTTCTCTTCCTCTACCTTCCTCTCCCTCCTTCCCTCTTGGTAAACCTTGTTTAGTCGAGCCAGATTGTGGATAGCTAGCCATGGTTTAGACCACTGTCGCTGTCTGGGTGGGGGGATACAGGACTGGTCCACTGGACTCAGCTCACATGGGGAGAACCTGCTGCTGCTGCCACTCCCCCTCTTACCTGGGATGAGATCACGTTTGGAGGAAACCTGGCACCATCCCTACGGTGAAGCATGGTGGTGGCAGCATCATGCTCCGGGGAGGATTTTCAGGGACAGGGACTGGGAACACGCCCCATTCACATCGACGGGGCTGTAGTGGAGCAGGTCGAGAGTTTCAAGTTCCTTGGTGTCCACATCACCAACAAACTATCATGGTTCAAACACACCAAGACAGTCGTGAAGAGGGCACGACAACGCCTTTTCCACCTCAGGAGACTGAAAAGATTTGGCATTGGTCCCAAGATCCTCAAAAAGTTCTACAGCTGCACCATCGAGAGCTTCCTGACCAGTTGCATCACCGCCTGGTATGGCAACTGCTCGGCATCCGACCGTAAGGCGCTACAGAGGGTGGTGAGTACGGCCCAGTACATCACTGGAGCCAAGCTTCCTGCCATCCAGGACCTATATACTTGGAGGTGTAAGAGGGAGGCCCAAAAAATTGACAAAGACTCCAGTCACCCAAGTCATAGACTGTTCTCTCTGCTACCGCACAGCAAGCGGTACCAGAGTGCCAAGTCTAGGTCCAAAAGGCTCCTTAACAGCTTCTATCCCCAATTCATAAGACTGCTGAACAATTAATCAAATGGCCACCCGGACTATTTACATTGACACCTCCCCCCTTTGTTTTTACACTGGTAGTAGGAATCTGGATCGGTTTCCTTTTCTTTTTACCTTGCTTTTGTTATTATTATTATTTTTTAAAGTTTTCTTTTTACATTTCGTAAAATGTTATAATTACAAAAACATTTCATTTTAATTTCAATTTAGTAACATACTGTATCATTCAAATAAATATTATTATTTGTCTAATCATATTTTGCCAGCTAACTGGGTGGCAGGCTGCAATCAGTAGCTGTAATTAAGTACAGCAGCCACCAACCATCTAACGTTAATGCCTCGGATAATGAGGTTAGAAGAACAGCTGAATGGTCGGTAGCTAGCTGGCTCAATTACAGGTACTCTTAAGCGTGAAATAACATTGGAAACAACTAACCACAGTTGCTAAAAGTTACCAGTAGCTACCCACTAGCTAGCTAGCTTTGTTGGTCCAAGTGGTGGGTTAGCTAGCACTCGTGCTTCGCCGGGGTCCACCGAATAGAATACTTACCTACAATAATTACCTACAATAACCTACAATAACTACCTAAGTAAACTACCTATAATACCTGACTACAATACCTACATACAATCTAAATACATGGTTTAAGCTTTACTCAACAACATATAAGAAGCCAGCTTATCTCCTGCTAGAGAAAACACAACCTCTCCCGACAACCTCGAGGCAAGAGACCTTTCTCTCTTTCTCGTCATCTTTCAACTTCTTATTCAGTTCCTTATTTTTCTCTTTTTCCTCCATCTTTAAAAATGTGACTTTCTGCTTGAGGTTCATGGCCAGAAAGCCCACTCTTCCCAGGATGGTCTCTGCTCTCTCTGATGAAACCGTCCCATTGGAGCTCTTGGAATGGGCACGGTCCGCCTCACTCTTCAAACCCTCACTCGGGCTCACCTCCTCCTTGACGCTCCTCTCTTCACTCTCAATGTCAATGCCTGTCCAATAATCCTAACAGGAAGACATTGACTCTAGATGTAATATTGTTCCAATGTGGCACATTCAATACACATTTGAGTGATCAACATACATTGATGGCCTCATGGGGCACACAATTTAGAGGACAGTAATTGAGGTAACTTGTTTATTTGTATCCCAAACCGATTTTGTAATAGCCATAGATGTTCTTCCTGGGTCCACACCAAACGTAATACAAATGTTAACCCTAGTAAGGGGTGATGTTTTATACTATGAGCATAGATTAGCAGGGTTGGGGTCAATTCAATTTCAATTCCAGTCAATTCAGGAAGTACTTAATTCAATGCTTTGAATTGAAATGGAACAGACCCCCAACCCTGTAGAGTAGAAGTGTAAAATAGGACACCTACCTTTGCCTTTTTCAGCGTCCAGGGCCTGGGTTCCTCATCCTCTGACCTGCATATGGAGGCTCTCACTCTAACAGGCGTCTTAGTGGCCATGCAGAGCAGAGGGGTTGCCAGAGTTAAGTTAGCATCTGGGACCAGCTGGTGAGCATGAGGGCAGCGATCCACCTCTTCACTAGTGCCCTTCCCTTTCTGCTCTGGCTGCTTGTGGTCCTTGTCATGGATGCATGCCAGGCTTGGAGGAAGTGCTAGGACAGGGCTTTTATCACTCATCAGTTCCTCTCTCTTGACAGTGGATGCAACTGCACTTGCCTCTGTGTTAACTGAGCACTATGTGGTGTCCTCAACTGTCTCCTCTGGCTGCTTGTGGTCATTGTTGTTGTGAATGCATTGCAGACCTGGAGGACTTTTATCATCCCAGGTGTAAATAGCAACAGTTGCCTCTGTGTCGACTGAGCACTTTGTAGTGCACTCAACTGTCTTCCATAGCGGTTTGTGGTCATTGTTGTGGGTGCAGGTCAGGATTAGAGGCAGTGTTGCAGGTGCAGGAGGACTTTTATCAGCCAAACACTCCTCCGTGTGGACAGTGGACACAGAAACGGCTGCTTCCCTGGCAACTGGACACTTGTTGGTGTCCTCTACTGCCTCCCCTGGCAGAGTGTGGACAGTGGAGACGGAAACGGCCGCTTCCCTGGACACTTGACTCTTGGTGGTGTCCTCTACTGCCTCCTCTGGCTGCTTGTGGCCATTGTCTAGAATGTGTGGCAACTTTGAAGGCAGCATTGGAGCCAGGCTTTTATCACCCAACAGGTTCTCTCCCTGGACAATGGATGTGCCTGCAGTGATCGCTGTGGTAACGGAGGATTCGGTGGCATCCTCTTTTGTCTCCTCTGTCAGTTTGTGGTCAGAGTCTCGGATACATGGCGAGCTTGGAGGCAGTGCTGCAGGGTCAGGAGGGCTTTGATCAGCTGCCATGTCCTCTTTGAGGTGAGTGGACACATCATTATTTGTTTCACTGATAACTGGACACTTGGTGGTGTCCTCTACTGCCTCCCCTGGCAGTTTGTAGTCAACTTCAAAGACAAGTGGCAGACTTGGAGGCAGCATTGGGACAGGGCATTTAGCTGCTGATCTGTACACTCCAAAATCAACAGTAGCTGTGCCTGCAGTGGTCTCTGTAGCAACTGAGACCTCATAGGTATCCTCTACTGTCTGCTCTGATGGCATGAAGTCATCGTCAAAGACTGTTGGCAGGCATGTAGGCAGCACTGAATGAAGACTTCTAGCTGCCCATCGATTCTCTCCCTTGACAGTGGCTGTGGTAGCAGTGGTCTCTGTGGCAACTGGGCACTCTGTGGCTGAAACAGCAGGCTTAGAGGTTTCGAAGAAATTGAATGAATTGCCAATGAACCGCTGAGCCAAGGGTTGGGAGGGAGTAATGATAGAATCTGTCCTCTTCCTCAACATTAGATATTGCCACTGGAGCAACTGAGACCTCAGTGGTGCCCTCTACTGCCTGATGTGGCTGCATGGAGTCTTCGTCAAAGAAGTGTGGCAGGTATCGATGCAGCATTGAGGAAAGATGTATATCTGTCCATAGGTCCTCTCGTATACCTGTAGATACATCTGCAGTGGCCTCTGTGGCAACTGGGCATTCAGCAGACTGGCAGGTTTCAGGGACAAAGTATGAAAATACAATGAACCGCTGTGCATCCTGAGCGTGTATGGCAAATGGAGAGGGGGGATGCAACATGGTAGGTATAGGCCTCTGATTGGTGAAAGCCAGTGGTGGGAGGGAGTCAATACAGGGAGCCATGAACTCAGTGAGAGGACAGTTGCTCACATCTCACACATTCTGCGTGAGAAAAGAAACAGACATGATGAAAGTGATCACATTCAGTACATACATACATACTGTATGAGTCAGCACTACTTACTTATACATCATATATATATATATATATATATATATATATATATATATATATATATAGTGTCCTCTAAGATGCTCTGCACCAGTCTGTCCCAACCCTTGGTCCCCTAGCCAATGGGCCAGCTAAGTGTAAAAATACATGCCCCACACCCAGCATAACATTTGACATTTTAGCCATTTATCAGACGCTTTTATCCAGAATGACTTATAGTTAGTTAGTGCATTCAACTTAAGGTAGCTAGGTGAGACAACCACATAATCCTGATATGAGCGTCTATGATAGAACGGTTGTTTATTTTTTATGACCAGACAACCATAAGAACTGAGGACATAAATTCACTGAAACAGACAGACACGATACAACACATTTAGACAAGAACAGTTATAAGCATTGCCATGGTGTAGCCTAATACAAAAAGAAATAAGGACAAAACATTGTTAGCTTACATTCCATGGCATATGGAACATTTTGCCCTTACAATAACTTATATTTGCTTTAATTAATATTGTTAAACAGAACTCTTGTCGACTTTGTCAAAGTTGGTCTTGTTACCTCCTCAATCAGTCTTGGCATTTTCCTCGTCTTGAACCAAATCCTCTTCATCTTCTTCTCCTGATCCTTCTGGATCTGCAAAACCAGAGCCAACCTGGCTCCCAGCTCCATCACGTAGTCTGTCTAGATCGCCCTTTCCTCCAACCGACACTCACCCCTCCTCTGTGTCAGCGTTGAACCCTCCATGTCTTCCTCTTAGCTAACAATAACTCTGGAAAATACACAACGTTGTAGTAAGTGGGTGTTGCTAACCAAATAATAAGGCATCTCTTTACAATGTGCACACGTTTTCTTCCCAGCTACTTACAATTAATCAAGTGAGAATCCTGATCCAGATATGTTTAGGCAATAGGCCTATCTGAATTACTAGTAAAAAGTTGGCTACTGGAAAAGCGACCAAGTTCAAATGAATCGATTTTGGCTGTTCTTATCATTTCGTGAACAATATCCTTCATGACATCATCATTGTGATGCAAGGCGTTGCCATGGCAGATGAAAAAGCACAACACAGACTTTAAAAAGCAAACTTCAGGGTCTTTCTGTACCTTACTATTGAGCCTTATTCAACCCCTCATGTAGCTCTACTCCATATTGGGCCTGGTTCTCACAAACCACACTAATCACTTCCATCATATCATTGAAAACACTGTGTTTTGGGTAGAAAATGACTCTATATCCATGCAGGACCTAACTTGTACAGTTTCATCTATTTTAAAAACCAAGGAGGTAAAAATGCCAGTCTTCTCTTTGAGTGCCCTTGAGTGCACCTCAATTTAAAGAGGTCTATCAATTCAACCATTTGAAATGGATGTCCATTCAATTAAGAACATATTATTCTTATTAGAAATTAATCAGCTACAAATTAGGTAGGCGTACTTGTTTTTTTACACAACCTACTCTTTTGGTACATATTTATTGAGATAATTGATTACAACATATGTTGGTGATTAACACAGAGAGAGGTTTTTTTTCTGTCATCAATAGAATGCATTAGCCATTAGGCTGGCTCACTACAATTGTAACATGACATCTCAGGTGTCAGGATGAAGCATTTTCTCACAAAAAGAGGACTCAAGCAAACTATCTCTCTTCAACAGTTTCACTAGTCATGTTAGGTCTACTTAAAATGTCACATTCATACACAAGTAATTTGAAAATAAGTTATACTACTGAAACACATTCACAATAAGTTATATTACAACCTACCTCTGAAGTAAGCAGTGTGTTCTCTCACTAATGAAATAGGACATTAATAATTTGTCAGTGGTTAGTTGAATCAGTCTCTTTGCACTGTTCAGTTTGTCTGTGCAACAGGTAACCTTCCAGAATCGGACTCTTGTGATGTCACAATGGAGTCCCCATTGCCATGGTTACCCACAGCAGCTTTCATGTGTTATCAAATGCTGGCACAATTTAGTTTATTTATTTTAGATTTTTTGTACCTATGCAGCACAGTCATACCTAATATATACAATGAATCCATATAACCTAATTTTTTATTAAAATAAAATGCTGTAACTCATGTAAAATGGTTGACCATTCAAACGACATGTGTTTTGCCTAATTAAAAGTCTATATGTTTTAGATATCATAAATAGCAGCCAGGCTTACTTAGGTTGTTTGTTCGATCTCAGCCTACCACTAATGCCAATATTTTTCATCATCATCATCATCATCATCATCAATGAAATACATAGGCTACCTTACTACAGTAAAACAAGTCTTCCATAGTCTATGTCACCTCAGTAACAAAGTTCCAAAAAAGAAATGAGGGTTCAAGAAAACATCTCTCTTCAATGGCCTCAGCTATTAGCCATATGATCAACAAGGTCAACTGCAGCACTAAAATCAAGAAGCAGCTCATCCACAAGTTTATCTTGGTCAAGTGATCTGAGCCATTGATCGATTAAATCAACGAGAGCTGTTGCAGTCGAGTGATCCTTACGGTATCTTTACGGTACGCATGCTCATAGAGGGATAAAATTAGCTGGATGTGTAATTATATAGGCCCAAAAAATGTAATTGAAGAGTAGGTGTCATTGATGTTTAGCATTTAAGTTTAATAAATAATTAAATAAAGAAATCAATATCAGCTGACTATAGAAAAGTATTGTTTAAAATTATGTTTGAACATTTTCTTATCCGTGTCTTTCCAGTTGATATAACCAAACAGACAATCTTTGTTGCTCAAGAGCATCACACATTCCTCCATTCATTCTCTATCATATTCCCCTCCATCAAATTCCTCTATCATATTCCCTCCATCATATTCTCTCTATTATATTTCTCTCCATCATATTCCACTCCATCATAATACTCGCTATCATATTCCCTCTATCATATTCCTCTTTATTTATACAGGGAATCCCAATTGAGACCAGTGTCTCTTTTTCAATGGTGCCCTGTGTTATATCAATTAACAATCCAAACAGCTTAAACAGATAAAATTACATACAGAGTAGAAAATATATAGAGCAAAATTATTAGACTTGAACACATACATTTCACAATGAACAGGTCTTGTATTTAACCAGTTGAGCTGACAACCATTTTGCACTGTTTCACTAGGGCTTTAGTCATCAATCTAGCAAGAGGGAAATATTTTATTAATGTAGTGGTGTCCCTCCCCCCAGGAAGCTACGACCTTTAGCTTTCACCTGGAATTGTTCATTTATGTCTGAGAAAAAAAACACTTTCCAAACCATATGATAATAATAATAATTAATAATAATAATAATTAGTCATTTAGCAGACGCTCTTATCCAGAGCGACTTACAGGAGCAATTAGGGTTAAGCCCCTTGCTCAAGGGCACATCGACACCTAGTCGGCTCGGGGATTAGAACCAGCGACCTTTCGTCACAAAGCAACATCACTATTGGATGTAATGACAATATTTGGTCTATAAATACAGAGATTATATCACTGACTTTCCCCCAGAATTCAACCACCCCCGGGCATTATAGCACATGCTGAAAAAGACCATGGTCCCCTGTGGAGCAGAATTCACATAAAGGTGATGGACTAAGATTATCCCACTTCTGACACCAATGTAGCTGTTAACAGCTGGAGTGGGGCTTGAACCAGTCACCATGTGATAGCCAGTCACCCCATATAGCTAGCTGCCTTCTGTGAGGCTACACCATGATCTAGTACACAAGAAAAGTATAATACAACCTTCTTTACTACTTTGCCAAACATTTCATGACATTAGTGAGAGTCAAAATCTGTAAAATTTGTGAATGTCTAAATTAACATTTGGGCAATTTGACCAGTGTACATCACTCCTATAGACAATGAGAGATGGGCTATGTAAAGGTCTCGATTTTGTCGTTCTGAACAAATGTTTGACTTCCACACAAAATTACTTCTTGACTTTTTTTAGGTTTAAGGAAGTGTGTAGGTTTAAACTATTGCTTTAAAGGGAAGAGAGGGGGAGGAGGAGAGAGCGCGAGAGATGGGGGGAGTGGGAGAAAGAGGGAAGGAGGGGGAGGAGGGGGAGGAGGTGGAGGGCAGCTGTGTCCGACACACCATACTTACACCTGCAACAGGTAGGCCAGGGGGCGGGACCTGTAGGTGAGACTCATAACATGATAAGGGGGGCAGGTGAAGAAGGGGTGTTGCTGGAGTCAAGGAAGGGAGGGTGTTCCTACGAGCCCCCTGCCAGCGAGACGGGGAGCAGGGAGGAAGTCTGTCCATGGAGCATTTCTGGGTCATTGGGTCGCCTCCAATGAGATTAGATCACCCTCTACAATGTAAAGCAGTTTGAGTACTGGGGGGTTCTCTGTATAAATCCAAGGTGAAACCTCCAGGGGCTAGCCTTCTCTCAGCGGAGAGTCTGCTCTGGGCTGCCTGCGAAAGGTGCTCCTCTGTGGGAAAGAGGAGAGAACAAGAGGCCCCAGAAGAGATCTCCTTATGGTAGTGATGGACAGATCAACTCTCCTTGTTATCTTCCACCTCTTCCTCTTCCTCTTGCTCGGCCTTCTCCCTCCTTTCCTTCTTACAGTCTTACAGTCCTTCTTACAGTCATTTTCTCCCTTTCCTCCTTCCTCTCCTCCCTCTTTCTCTTCCTCTACCTTCCTCTCCCTCCTTCCCTCTTGGTAAACCTTGTTTAGTCGAGCCAGATTGTGGATAGCTAGCCATGGTTTAGACCACTGTCGCTGTCTGGGTGGGGGGATACAGGACTGGTCCACTGGACTCAGCTCACATGGGGAGAACCTGCTGCTGCTGCCACTCCCCCTCTTACCTGGGATGAGATCACGTTTGGAGGAAACCTGGCACCATCCCTACGGTGAAGCATGGTGGTGGCAGCATCATGCTCCGGGGAGGATTTTCAGGGACAGGGACTGGGAACACGCCCCATTCACATCGACGGGGCTGTAGTGGAGCAGGTCGAGAGTTTCAAGTTCCTTGGTGTCCACATCACCAACAAACTATCATGGTTCAAACACACCAAGACAGTCGTGAAGAGGGCACGACAACGCCTTTTCCACCTCAGGAGACTGAAAAGATTTGGCATTGGTCCCAAGATCCTCAAAAAGTTCTACAGCTGCACCATCGAGAGCTTCCTGACCAGTTGCATCACCGCCTGGTATGGCAACTGCTCGGCATCCGACCGTAAGGCGCTACAGAGGGTAGTGCGTACGGCCCAGTACATCACTGGAGCCAAGCTTCCTGCCATCCAGGACCTATATACTTGGAGGTGTAAGAGGGAGGCCCAAAAAATTGACAAAGACTCCAGTCACCCAAGTCATAGACTGTTCTCTCTGCTACCGCACAGCAAGCGGTACCAGAGTGCCAAGTCTAGGTCCAAAAGGCTCCTTAACAGCTTCTATCCCCAATTCATAAGACTGCTGAACAATTAATCAAATGGCCACCCGGACTATTTACATTGACACCTCCCCCCTTTGTTTTTACACTGGTAATAGGAATCTGGATCGGTTTCCTTTTCTTTTTACCTTGCTTTTGTTATTATTATTATTTTTTAAAGTTTTCTTTTTACATTTCGTAAAATGTTATAATTACAAAAACATTTCATTTTAATTTCAATTTAGTAACATACTGTATCATTCAAATAAATATTATTATTTGTCTAATCATATTTTGCCAGCTAACTGGGTGGCAGGCTGCAATCAGTAGCTGTAATTAAGTACAGCAGCCACCAACCATCTAACGTTAATGCCTCGGATAATAAGGTTAGAAGAACAGCTGAATGGTCGGTAGCTAGCTGGCTCAATTACAGGTACTCTTAAGCGTGAAATAACATTGGAAACAACTAACCACAGTTGCTAAAAGTTACCAGTAGCTACCCACTAGCTAGCTAGCTTTGTTGGTCCAAGTGGTGGGTTAGCTAGCACTCGTGCTTCGCCGGGGTCCACCGAATAGAATACTTACCTACAATAATTACCTACAATAACCTACAATAACTACCTAAGTAAACTACCTATAATACCTGACTACAATACCTACATACAATCTAAATACATGGTTTAAGCTTTACTCAACAACATATAAGAAGCCAGCTTATCTCCTGCTAGAGAAAACACAACCTCTCCCGACAACCTCGAGGCAAGAGACCTTTCTCTCTTTCTCGTCATCTTTCAACTTCTTATTCAGTTCCTTATTTTTCTCTTTTTCCTCCATCTTTAAAAATGTGACTTTCTGCTTGAGGTTCATGGCCAGAAAGCCCACTCTTCCCAGGATGGTCTCTGCTCTCTCTGATGAAACCGTCCCATTGGAGCTCTTGGAATGGGCACGGTCCGCCTCACTCTTCAAACCCTCCCTCGGGCTCACCTCCTCCTTGACGCTCCTCTCTTCACTCTCAATGTCAATGCCTGTCCAATAATCCTAACAGGAAGACATTGACTCTAGATGTAATATTGTTCCAATGTGGCACATTCAATACACATTTGAGTGATCAACATACATTGATGGCCTCATGGGGCACACAATTTAGAGGACAGTAAATGAGGTAACTTGTTTATTTGTATCCCAAACCGATTTTGTAATAGCCATAGATGTTCTTCCTGGGTCCACACCAAACGTAATACAAATGTTAACCCTAGTAAGGGGTGATGTTTTATACTATGAGCATAGATTAGCAGGGTTGGGGTCAATTCAATTTCAATTCCAGTCAATTCAGGAAGTACTTAATTCAATGCTTTGAATTGAAATGGAACAGACCCCCAACCCTGTAGAGTAGAAGTGTAAAATAGGACACCTACCTTTGCCTTTTTCAGCGTCCAGGGCCTGGGTTCCTCATCCTCTGACCTGCATATGGAGGCTCTCACTCTAACAGGCGTCTTAGTGGCCATGCAGAGCAGAGGGGTTGCCAGAGTTAAGTTAGCATCTGGGACCAGCTGGTGAGCATGAGGGCAGCGATCCACCTCTTCACTAGTGCCCTTCCCTTTCTGCTCTGGCTGCTTGTGGTCCTTGTCATGGATGCATGCCAGGCTTGGAGGAAGTGCTAGGACAGGGCTTTTATCACTCATCAGTTCCTCTCTCTTGACAGTGGATGCAACTGCACTTGCCTCTGTGTTAACTGAGCACTATGTGGTGTCATCAACTGTCTCCTCTGGCTGCTTGTGGTCATTGTTGTTGTGAATGCATTGCAGACCTGGAGGACTTTTATCATCCCAGGTGTAAATAGCAACAGTTGCCTCTGTGTCGACTGAGCACTTTGTAGTGCACTCAACTGTCTTCCATAGCGGTTTGTGGTCATTGTTGTGGGTGCAGGTCAGGATTAGAGGCAGTGTTGCAGGTGCAGGAGGACTTTTATCAGCCAAACACTCCTCCGTGTGGACAGTGGACACAGAAACGGCTGCTTCCCTGGCAACTGGACACTTGTTGGTGTCCTCTACTGCCTCCCCTGGCAGAGTGTGGACAGTGGAGACGGAAACGGCCGCTTCCCTGGACACTTGACTCTTGGTGGTGTCCTCTACTGCCTCCTCTGGCTGCTTGTGGCCATTGTCTAGAATGTGTGGCAACTTTGAAGGCAGCATTGGAGCCGGGCTTTTATCACCCAACAGGTTCTCTCCCTGGACAATGGATGTGCCTGCAGTGATCGCTGTGGTAACGGAGGATTCGGTGGCATCCTCTTTTGTCTCCTCTGTCAGTTTGTGGTCAGAGTCTCGGATACATGGCGAGCTTGGAGGCAGTGCTGCAGGGTCAGGAGGGCTTTGATCAGCTGCCATGTCCTCTTTGAGGTGAGTGGACACATCATTGTTTGTTTCACTGATAACTGGACACTTGGTGGTGTCCTCTACTGCCTCCCCTGGCAGTTTGTAGTCAACTTCAAAG
The DNA here is from genome assembly GCF_964263955.1 of Coregonus lavaretus. Taxonomy (NCBI): domain Eukaryota; kingdom Metazoa; phylum Chordata; class Actinopteri; order Salmoniformes; family Salmonidae; genus Coregonus; species Coregonus lavaretus. The sequence goes on from NC_140022.1 coordinate 15,714,230, forward strand.
ACAAGTGGCAGACTTGGAGGCAGCATTGGGACAGGGCATTTAGCTGCTGATCTGTACACTCCAAAATCAACAGTAGCTGTGCCTGCAGTGGTCTCTGTAGCAACTGAGACCTCATAGGTATCCTCTACTGTCTGCTCTGATGGCATGAAGTCATCGTCAAAGACTGTTGGCAGGCATGTAGGCAGCACTGAAGGAAGACTTCTAGCTGCCCATCGATTCTCTCCCTTGACAGTGGCTGTGGTAGCAGTGGTCTCTGTGGCAACTGGGCACTCTGTGGCTGAAACAGCAGGCTTAGAGGTTTCGAAGAAATTGAATGAATTGCCAATGAACCGCTGAGCCAAGGGTTGGGAGGGAGTAATGATAGAATCTGTCCTCTTCCTCAACATTAGATATTGCCACTGGAGCAACTGAGACCTCAGTGGTGCCCTCTACTGCCTGATGTGGCTGCATGGAGTCTTCGTCAAAGAAGTGTGGCAGGTATCGATGCAGCATTGAGGAAAGATGTATATCTGTCCATAGGTCCTCTCGTATACCTGTAGATACATCTGCAGTGGCCTCTGTGGCAACTGGGCATTCAGCAGACTGGCAGGTTTCAGGGACAAAGTATGAAAATACAATGAACCGCTGTGCATCCTGAGCGTGTATGGCAAATGGAGAGGGGGGATGCAACATGGTAGGTATAGGCCTCTGATTGGTGAAAGCCAGTGGTGGGAGGGAGTCAATACAGGGAGCCATGAACTCAGTGAGAGGACAGTTGCTCACATCTCACACATTCTGCGTGAGAAAAGAAACAGACATGATGAAAGTGATCACATTCAGTACATACATACATACTGTATGAGTCAGCACTACTTACTTATACATCATATATATATATATATATATATATATATATATATATATATATATATATATATATATATATATATATATATATATAGTGTCCTCTAAGATGCTCTGCACCAGTCTGTCCCAACCCTTGGTCCCCTAGCCAATGGGCCAGCTAAGTGTAAAAATACATGCCCCACACCCAGCATAACATTTGACATTTTAGCCATTTATCAGACGCTTTTATCCAGAATGACTTATAGTTAGTTAGTGCATTCAACTTAAGGTAGCTAGGTGAGACAACCACATAATCCTGATATGAGCGTCTATGATAGAACGATTGTTTATTTTTTATGACCAGACAACCATAAGAACTGAGGACATAAATTCACTGAAACAGACAGACACGATACAACACATTTAGACAAGAACAGTTATAAGCATTGCCATGGTGTAGCCTAATACAAAAAGAAATAAGGACAAAACATTGTTAGCTTACATTCCATGGCATATGGAACATTTTGCCCTTACAATAACTTATATTTGCTTTAATTAATATTGTTAAACAGAACTCTTGTCGACTTTGTCAAAGTTGGTCTTGTTACCTCCTCAATCAGTCTTGGCATTTTCCTCGTCTTGAACCAAATCCTCTTCATCTTCTTCTCCTGATCCTTCTGGATCTGCAAAACCAGAGCCAACCTGGCTCCCAGCTCCATCACGTAGTCTGTCTAGATCGCCCTTTCCTCCAACCGACACTCACCCCTCCTCTGTGTCAGCGTTGAACCCTCCATGTCTTCCTCTTAGCTAACAATAACTCTGGAAAATACACAACGTTGTAGTAAGTGGGTGTTGCTAACCAAATAATAATGCATCTCTTTACAATGTGCACACGTTTTCTTCCCAGCTACTTACAATTAATCAAGTGAGAATCCTGATCCAGATATGTTTAGGCAATAGGCCTATCTGAATTACTAGTAAAAAGTTGGCTACTGGAAAAGCGACCAAGTTCAAATGAATCGATTTTGGCTGTTCTTATCATTTCGTGAACAATATCCTTCATGACATCATCATTGTGATGCAAGGCGTTGCCATGGCAGATGAAAAAGCACAACACAGACTTTAAAAAGCAAACTTCAGGGTCTTTCTGTACCTTACTATTGAGCCTTATTCAACCCCTCATGTAGCTCTACTCCATATTGGGCCTGGTTCTCACAAACCACACTAATCACTTCCATCATATCATTGAAAACACTGTGTTTTGGGTAGAAAATGACTCTATATCCATGCAGGACCTAACTTGTACAGTTTCATCTATTTTAAAAACCAAGGAGGTAAAAATGCCAGTCTTCTCTTTGAGTGCCCTTGAGTGCACCTCAATTTAAAGAGGTCTATCAATTCAACCATTTGAAATGGATGTCCATTCAATTAAGAACATATTATTCTTATTAGAAATTAATCAGCTACAAATTAGGTAGGCGTACTTGTTTTTTTACACAACCTACTCTTTTGGTACATATTTATTGAGATAATTGATTACAACATATGTTGGTGATTAACACAGAGAGAGGTTTTTTTTCTGTCATCAATAGAATGCATTAGCCATTAGGCTGGCTCACTACAATTGTAACATGACATCTCAGGTGTCAGGATGAAGCATTTTCTCACAAAAAGAGGACTCAAGCAAACTATCTCTCTTCAACAGTTTCACTAGTCATGTTAGGTCTACTTAAAATGTCACATTCATACACAAGTAATTTGAAAATAAGTTATACTACTGAAACACATTCACAATAAGTTATATTACAACCTACCTCTGAAGTAAGCAGTGTGTTCTCTCACTAATGAAATAGGACATTAATAATTTGTCAGTGGTTAGTTGAATCAGTCTCTTTGCACTGTTCAGTTTGTCTGTGCAACAGGTAACCTTCCAGAATCGGACTCTTGTGATGTCACAATGGAGTCCCCATTGCCATGGTTACCCACAGCAGCTTTCATGTGTTATCAAATGCTGGCACAATTTAGTTTATTTATTTGAGATTTTTTGTACCTATGCAGCACAGTCATACCTAATATATACAATGAATCCATATAACCTAATTTTTTATTAAAATAAAATGCTGTAACTCATGTAAAATGGTTGACCATTCAAACGACATGTGTTTTGCCTAATTAAAAGTCTATATGTTTTAGATATCATAAATAGCAGCCAGGCTTACTTAGGTTGTTTGTTCGATCTCAGCCTACCACTAATGCCAATATTTTTCATCATCATCATCATCATCATCATCATCAATGAAATACATAGGCTACCTTACTACAGTAAAACAAGTCTTCCATAGTCTATGTCACCTCAGTAACAAAGTTCCAAAAAAGAAATGAGGGTTCAAGAAAACATCTCTCTTCAATGGCCTCAGCTATTAGCCATATGATCAACAAGGTCAACTGCAGCACTAAAATCAAGAAGCAGCTCATCCACAAGTTTATCTTGGTCAAGTGATCTGAGCCATTGATCGATTAAATCAACGAGAGCTGTTGCAGTCGAGTGATCCTTACGGTATCTTTACGGTACGCATGCTCATAGAGGGATAAAATTAGCTGGATGTGTAATTATATAGGCCCAAAAAATGTAATTGAAGAGTAGGTGTCATTGATGTTTAGCATTTAAGTTTAATAAATAATTAAATAAAGAAATCAATATCAGCTGACTATAGAAAAGTATTGTTTAAAATTATGTTTGAACATTTTCTTATCCGTGTCTTTCCAGTTGATATAACCAAACAGACAACCTTTGTTGCTCAAGAGCGTCACACATTCCTCCATTCATTCTCTATCATATTCCCCTCCATCAAATTCCTCTATCATATTCCCTCCATCATATTCTCTCTATTATATTTCTCTCCATCATATTCCACTCCATCATAATACTCGCTATCATATTCCCTCTATCATATTCCTCTTTATTTATACAGGGAATCCCAATTGAGACCAGTGTCTCTTTTTCAATGGTGCCCTGTGTTATATCAATTAACAATCCAAACAGCTTAAACAGATAAAATTACATACAGAGTAGAAAATATATAGAGCAAAATTATTAGACTTGAACACATACATTTCACAATGAACAGGTCTTGTATTTAACCAGTTGAGCTGACAACCATTTTGCACTGTTTCACTAGGGCTTTAGTCATCAATCTAGCAAGAGGGAAATATTTTATTAATGTAGTGGTGTCCCTCCCCCCAGGAAGCTACGACCTTTAGCTTTCACCTGGAATTGTTCATTTATGTCTGAGAAAAAAAACACTTTCCAAACCATATGATCTAGTACACAAGAAAAGTATAATACAACCTTCTTTCCTACTTTGCCAAACATTTCATGACATTAGTGAGAGTCAAAATCTGTAAAATTTGTGAATGTCTAAATTAACATTTGGGCAATTTGACCAGTGTACATCACTCCTATAGACAATGAGAGATGGGCTATGTAAAGGTCTCGATTTTGTCGTTCTGAACAAATGTTTGACTTCCACACAAAATTACTTCTTGACTTTTTTTAGGTTTAAGGAAGTGTGTAGGTTTAAACTATTGCTTTAAAGGGAAGAGAGGGGGAGGAGGAGAGAGCGCGAGAGATGGGGGGAGTGGGAGAAAGAGGGAAGGAGGGGGAGGAGGGGGAGGAGGTGGAGGGCAGCTGTGTCCGACACACCATACTTACACCTACAACAGGTAGGCCAGGGGGCGGGACCTGTAGGTGAGACTCATAACATGATAAGGGGGGCAGGTGAAGAAGGGGTGTTGCTGGAGTCAAGGAAGGGAGGGTGTTCCTACGAGCCCCCTGCCAGCGAGACGGGGAGCAGGGAGGAAGTCTGTCCATGGAGCATTTCTGGGTCATTGGGTCGCCTCCAATGAGATTAGATCACCCTCTACAATGTAAAGCAGTTTGAGTACTGGGGGGTTCTCTGTATAAATCCAAGGTGAAACCTCCAGGGGCTAGCCTTCTCTCAGCGGAGAGTCTGCTCTGGGCTGCCTGCGAAAGGTGCTCCTCTGTGGGAAAGAGGAGAGAACAAGAGGCCCCAGAAGAGATCTCCTTATGGTAGTGATGGACAGATCAACTCTCCTTGTTATCTTCCACCTCTTCCTCTTCCTCTTGCTCGGCCTTCTCCCTCCTTTCCTTCTTACAGTCTTACAGTCCTTCTTACAGTCATTTTCTCCCTTTCCTCCTTCCTCTCCTCCCTCTTTCTCTTCCTCTACCTTCCTCTCCCTCCTTCCCTCTTGGTAAACCTTGTTTAGTCGAGCCAGATTGTGGATAGCTAGCCATGGTTTAGACCACTGTCGCTGTCTGGGTGGGGGGATACAGGACTGGTCCACTGGACTCAGCTCACATGGGGAGAACCTGCTGCTGCTGCCACTCCCCCTCTTACCTGGGATGAGATCACGTTTGGAGGAAACCTGGCACCATCCCTACGGTGAAGCATGGTGGTGGCAGCATCATGCTCCGGGGAGGATTTTCAGGGACAGGGACTGGGAACACGCCCCATTCACATCGACGGGGCTGTAGTGGAGCAGGTCGAGAGTTTCAAGTTCCTTGGTGTCCACATCACCAACAAACTATCATGGTTCAAACACACCAAGACAGTTGGGAAGAGGGCACGACAACGCCTTTTCCACCTCAGGAGACTGAAAAGATTTGGCATTGGTCCCAAGATCCTCAAAAAGTTCTACAGCTGCACCATCGAGAGCTTCCTGACCAGTTGCATCACCGCCTGGTATGGCAACTGCTCGGCATCCGACCGTAAGGCGCTACAGAGGGTAGTGCGTACGGCCCAGTACATCACTGGAGCCAAGCTTCCTGCCATCCAGGACCTATATACTTGGAGGTGTAAGAGGGAGGCCCAAAAAATTGACAAAGACTCCAGTCACCCAAGTCATAGACTGTTCTCTCTGCTACCGCACAGCAAGCGGTACCAGAGTGCCAAGTCTAGGTCCAAAAGGCCCCTTAACAGCTTCTATCCCCAATTCATAAGACTGCTGAACAATTAATCAAATGGCCACCCGGACTATTTACATTGACACCTCCCCCCTTTATTTTTACACTGGTAATAGGAATCTGGATCGGTTTCCTTTTCTTTTTACCTTGCTTTTGTTATTATTATTATTTTTTAAAGTTTTCTTTTTACATTTCGTAAAATGTTATAATTACAAAAACATTTCATTTTAATTTCAATTTAGTAACATACTGTATCATTCAAATAAATATTATTATTTGTCTAATCATATTTTGCCAGCTAACTGGGTGGCAGGCTGCAATCAGTAGCTGTAATTAAGTACAGCAGCCACCAACCATCTAACGTTAATGCCTCGGATAATGAGGTTAGAAGAACAGCTGAATGGTCGGTAGCTAGCTGGCTCAATTACAGGTACTCTTAAGTGTGAAATAACATTGGAAACAACTAACCACAGTTGCTAAAAGTTACCAGTAGCTACCCACTAGCTAGCTAGCTTTGTTGGTCCAAGTGGTGGGTTAGCTAGCACTCGTGCTTCACCGGGGTCCACCGAATAGAATACTTACCTACAATAATTACCTACAATAACCTACAATAACTACCTAAGTAAACTACCTATAATACCTGACTACAATACCTACATACAATCTAAATACATGGTTTAAGCTTTACTCAACAACATATAAGAAGCCAGCTTATCTCCTGCTAGAGAAAACACAACCTCTCCCGACAACCTCGAGGCAAGAGACCTTTCTCTCTTTCTCGTCATCTTTCAACTTCTTATTCAGTTCCTTATTTTTCTCTTTTTCCTCCATCTTTAAAAATGTGACTTTCTGCTTGAGGTTCATGGCCAGAAAGCCCACTCTTCCCAGGATGGTCTCTGCTCTTTCTGATGAAACCGTCCCATTGGAGCTCTTGGAATGGGCACGGTCCGCCTCACTCTTCAAACCCTCCCTCGGGCTCACCTCCTCCTTGACGCTCCTCTCTTCACTCTCAATGTCAATGCCTGTCCAATAATCCTAACAGGAAGACATTGACTCTAGATGTAATATTGTTCCAATGTGGCACATTCAATACACATTTGAGTGATCAACATACATTGATGGCCTCATGGGGCACACAATTTAGAGGACAGTAATTGAGGTAACTTGTTTATTTGTATCCCAAACCGATTTTGTAATAGCCATAGATGTTCTTCCTGGGTCCACACCAAACGTAATACAAATGTTAACCCTAGTAAGGGGTGATGTTTTATACTATGAGCATAGATTAGCAGGGTTGGGGTCAATTCAATTTCAATTCCAGTCAATTCAGGAAGTACTTAATTCAATGCTTTGAATTGAAATGGAACAGACCCCCAACCCTGTAGAGTAGAAGTGTAAAATAGGACACCTACCTTTGCCTTTTTCAGCGTCCAGGGCCTGGGTTCCTCATCCTCTGACCTGCATATGGAGGCTCTCACTCTAACAGGCGTCTTAGTGGCCATGCAGAGCAGAGGGGTTGCCAGAGTTAAGTTAGCATCTGGGACCAGCTGGTGAGCATGAGGGCAGCGATCCACCTCTTCACTAGTGCCCTTCCCTTTCTGCTCTGGCTGCTTGTGGTCCTTGTCATGGATGCATGCCAGGCTTGGAGGAAGTGCTAGGACAGGGCTTTTATCACTCATCAGTTCCTCTCTCTTGACAGTGGATGCAACTGCACTTGCCTCTGTGTTAACTGAGCACTATGTGGTGTCCTCAACTGTCTCCTCTGGCTGCTTGTGGTCATTGTTGTTGTGAATGCATTGCAGACCTGGAGGAGAAGAAACGGCCGCTTTCCTGGACACTTGACTCTTGGTGGTGTCCTCTACTGCCTCCTCTGGCTGCTTGTGGCCATTGTCTAGAATGTGTGGCAACTTTGAAGGCAGCATTGGAGCCGGGCTTTTATCACCCAACAGGTTCTCTCCCTGGACAATGGATGTGCCTGCAGTGATCGCTGTGGTAACGGAGGACTCGGTGGCATCCTCTTTTGTCTCCTCTGTCAGTTTGTGGTCAGAGTCTCGGATACATGGCGAGCTTGGAGGCAGTGCTGCAGGGTCAGGAGGGCTTTGATCAGCTGCCATGTCCTCTTTGAGGTGAGTGGACACATCATTGTTTGTTTCACTGATAACTGGACACTTGGTGGTGTCCTCTACTGCCTCCCCTGGCAGTTTGTAGTCAACTTCAAAGACAAGTGGCAGACTTGGAGGCAGCATTGGGACAGGGCATTTAGCTGCTGATCTGTACACTCCAAAATCAACAGTAGCTGTGCCTGCAGTGGTCTCTGTAGCAACTGAGACCTCATAGGTATCCTCTACTGTCTGCTCTGATGGCATGAAGTCATCGTCAAAGACTGTTGGCAGGCATGTAGGCAGCACTGAAGGAAGACTTCTATTTGCCCATCGATTCTCTCCCTTGACAGTGGCTGTGGTAGCAGTGGTCTCTGTGGCAACTGGGCACTCTGTGGCTGAAACAGCAGGATTAGAGGTTTCGAGGAAATTGAATGAATTGCCAATGAACCGCTGAGCCAGGGGTGGGAGGGAGTAATGATAGAATCTGTCCTCTTCCTCAACATTAGATATTGCCACTGGAGCAACTGAGACCTCAGTGGTGCCCTCTACTGCCTGATGTGGCTGCATGGAGTCTTCGTCAAAGAAGTGTGGCAGGTATCGATGCAGCATTGAGGAAAGATGTATATCTGTCCATAGGTCCTCTCGTATACCTGTAGATACATCTGCAGTGGCCTCTGTGGCAACTGGGCATTCAGCAGACTGGCAGGTTTCAGGGACAAAGTATGAAAATACAATGAACCGCTGTGCATCCTGAGCGTGTATGGCAAATGGAGAGGGGGGATGCAACATGGTAGGTATAGGCCTCTGATTGGTGAAAGCCAGTGGTGGGAGGGAGTCAATACAGGGAGCCATGAACTCAGTGAGAGGACAGTTGCTCACATCTCACACATTCTGCGTGAGAAAAGAAACAGACATGATGAAAGTGATCACATTCAGTACATACATACATACTGTATGAGTCAGCACTACTTACTTATACATCATATATATATATATATATATATATATAGTGTCCTCTAAGATGCTCTGCACCAGTCTGTCCCAACCCTTTGTCCCCTAGCCAATGGGCCAGCTAAGTGTAAAAATACATGCCCCACACCCAGCATAACATTTGACATTTTAGCCGTTTATCAGACGCTTTTATCCAGAACGACTTATAGTTAGTTAGTGCATTCAACTTAAGGTAGTGTCATGAGGTGAGGTGTAAGTGGTGTGGAATTCAGGCGCAGGACACCGAGGCTCAGTCCAACAGAGTTTACTTAGAAATCCAAAAGGAAACGGTAAACAAACTTCCTCAAAAAATAATCAGAGGCGAGCATTTACGCACCATGCGTAAAACACAAAAACAACAAACAAGAAACAAAACACGCAGCACAACGACAGGCGAACAACAACACACAATCTAAACTCTACAAAACAGGGAACTTATAGGACACGCAATCAGCACACAAACAGACACAGGTGTACAGAACAGACCAAAGCAATCACACATGAAACATCCAACGGTGGCAGCTAGTACTCCGGGGACGGCGAACGCCGATGCCTGCCCGAACCAGGAGGAGGAGCAGTCTCGGCTGAAACCGTGACAGTACCCCCCCCCTTGACGCGCGGCTCCAGCCGTTCGCCGACCCCGGCCTCGGGGACGGCCAGGAGGACGCGGACCCGGGCGCGTGGGATGCCCATGGTGAAACTCAGTCAGGAGGGATGGATCGAGTATGTCCCTCCTGGGCACCCAGCACCGTTCCTCCGGACCGTACCCCTCCCACTCCACGAGATACTGGAGACCACTCATCCGGCGCCTTGAGTCCAAGATGGTCCGGACCCTGTACGCCGGGGCCCCCTCGATGTCCAAAGGGGGCGGAGGGGTCTCTCCTATCTCTTCCTCTTGGAGTGGGCCAGCTACCACCGGCCTGAGAAGAGACACATGGAACGAGGGGTTAATATTTTTATACTCTATAGGCAGTTGTAACCTGTAACACACCTCGTTCAATCTTCTCAGGACTTTGAAGGGCCCCACAAACCGCCGACCCAGCTTCCGGCAGGGCAGGCGGAGGGGCATGTTTCGAGTCGAGAGCCAGACTCGATCTCCCGGTGCGTACACCGGTCCCTCACTGCGGTGGCGGTCGGCGCTCGCCTTTTGTTGACGTATGGCACGCTGCAGATGGACATGGGCAGCGTCCCACGTCTCCTCCGAGCGCCGAATCCAATCGTCCACCGCAGGGGCCTCGATCTGGCTCTCGTGCCACGGTGCCAGGACCGGATGATAACCTAGAACACATTGGAAAGGTGTTAAATTGGTGGAGGAGTGGCGGAGAGAGTTCTGGGCTATCTCTGCCCAGGGAAGGAACCTAGACCACTCCTCCGGCTGGTCCCGGCAATAGGATCTCAAAAACCTACCCACATCCTGGTTGACACGTTCCACCTGCCCATTGCTCTCTGGGTGGTACCCCGAGGTAAGGCTTACCGAGACCCCCAACCGTTCCATAAACGCCCCCCAGACTCTGGAGGTGAACTGGGGACCTCGGTCAGACACAATATCCTCGGGGACCCCATAGTGCCGGAACACATGGGTGAATAGGGCCTCAGCGGTTTGTAGGGCAGAAGGGAGACCCGGCATAGGAAGGAGACGACAGGCTTTAGAAAACCGATCCACAACGACCAAAATGGTGGTATTCCCCTGGGAGGGGGGAAGATCGGTTACGAAATCCACCGATAGGTGGGACCATGGTCGTTGTGGAACGGGCAGGGGATGTAGCTTACCCCTGGGCAAATGTCTAGGCGCCTTACACTGGGCACATACCGAGCAGGAGGAGACATAAACCCTCACATCCCTAGCTAACGTGGGCCACCAGTATTTCATGCTAAGACAGTGCACTGTCCGGCCAATACCCGGATGTCCAGAGGAGGGTGATGTATGAGCCCAATAAATAAGTCGATCACGAACCTCGCGCGGGACGTACGTCCGCCCCACAGGACACTCGGGGGGAGTAGGGTCGGTACGTAGTGCCCGCTCGATTTCCGCATCGACCTCCCATACCACCGGAGCCACCAAACAAGACTCCGGCAATATGGAAATAGGCTCGTTGGACCTCTCCTCTGAGTCATACCGCCGGGACAGAGCGTCTGCCTTACCATTCTGGGACCCTGGGATGTATGTGATCTTAAAAACAAAACGGGTTAGGAACATGTTCCACCTTGCCTGACGAGGGTTCAATCTCCTAGCTGCCCGGATGTACTCCAGGTTACGGTGATCTGTCAAAATGAGGAAAGGGTGTTGAGCCCCCTCAAGCCAATGCCTCCACACCTTTAGGGCCTGGACTACGGCTAACAGCTCCCTATCCCCAACATCATAATTGCGCTCCGCCGAGCTGAGCTTCTTCGAGTAGAACGCACAGGGGCGGAGCTTAGGTGGCGTGCCGGACCGTTGTGAAAGAACTGCCCCAATACCGGTCTCGGACGCGTCCACCTCAACTTGGAAGGGTAAAGAGGGATCCGGATGTGCCAGCACCGGAGCCGAGGTGAACAGGTCTTTCAGTTTGACAAATGCCCTGTCCGCCTCAGCCGACCAATGCAGATGAACCGGACCCCCCTTTAGCAGAGATGTAATGGGAGCTGCAACCTGTCCAAAACCCCGAATAAACCTCCGGTAGTAATTAGCAAAACCCAAGAACCGCTGCACCTCTTTTACAGTAGTTGGGGTTTGCCAATTACGCACGGCCGATACCCGGTCTACCTCTATCTCCACACCAGATGCGGACAACCGATAACCCAAAAAGGAGACGGACTCCTGGAAGAACAGGCATTTCTCTGCCTTGACATACAAGTCATGCTCCAGCAGTCTTCTCAACACTCGGCGCACCTGGGCTACATGCTCGGCTCGGGTGGAAGAGTACACCAGGATGTCGTTGATGTACACTACCACCCCCTGCCCATGCATGTCCCGGAAAATCTCGTCAACAAAGGATTGGAAGACTGAAGGAGCATTCATTAACCCGTATGGCATGACGAGATACTCGTAATGACCCGAGGTGGTGCTAAATGCTGTCTTCCATTCATCCCCCTCCCTAATGCGCACCAGATTGTACGCGCTCCTAAGATCCAACTTTGTGAAGAACCGCGCTCCGCGTAATGACTCCGTCATCGTCGCAATCAGAGGAAGTGGGTAACTGTATTTCACTGTGATCTGATTGAGACTACGGTAATCAATACACGGGCGCAATCCCCCGTCCTTCTTCTTCACAAAGAAGAAACTCGAGGAGACCGGGGAAGTAGAGGGTCGTATGTATCCCTGTGCCAAGGACTCGGCTATGTAAGTTTCCATAGCCGCTGTCTCCTCTTGAGACAGGGGATACACATGACTCCGGGGAAAAGCTGCTCCTGTCTGGAGATTTATCGCACAGTCCCCCTGTCTATGAGGAGGTAGCCGTGCTGCCCTTGATTTGCTAAACACGAGTGCTAAATCCTCATACTCAGGGGGAATGCGCAGTGCGGGCACTTGGTTCGGACTCTCTACCGAGGTCGCCCCTACGGAAACACCTAGACATCTCCCTACACACTGGGCAGACCACTCCATAAGAGCCCTCTGTTACCACGCTATGGTAGGATCATGGGTACTTAACCAGGGAAGGCCCAACACCACTGGGTACGCAGGAGAGTCAATCAGATAAAACTGAATACTCTCCTCATGACCCCCCTGCGTCGTCATTGTTAGCGGTGCTGTGACATCCCTGATCAGACCCGACCCCAACGGCCGGCTGTCTAATGTGTGGACAGGGAATGGAGTTTCTACCGGCCGAAGGGGAATTCCTAACCTATACCAAAATGTTCGATCAATAAAGTTCCCAGCTGCGCCTGAATCGACTAGCGCCTTATGCTGGGAATGAGGTGCCACCTGTGGAAATCTCACAGGAATACTCATGTGACCAACAGAAAGCTCTGGGTAAGTGGGGCGCCTACTCACCTGAAATGACTCCCCAGTGCGTGGCCTGTTGTCACCTCTCCCAAGAGACCCTCCCCTGCACCTGGCCGCGGTGTGCCCTCCACGACCGCAGGTGGTGCAGGGGATGGCTCCCCTCGGGTTCCCTCTTCTCCTCTCTCTAGCGCCAGCACCCCCGAGCTCCATAGGAATCGGCTCGGAGGTGCTGGAGGGCGAAATGGACGACCCCCACTCAGGACGTCCGCGGGTAGCCAGCAGGGTGTCTAGACGGATGGAAATGTCCACCAACTGGTCGAATGACAAGTTGGTGTCCCTGCAGGCCAGCTCACGACGAACGTCCTCTTGTAGGGTGCACCTGTAGTGGTCGATGAGGGCCCTCTCATTCCACCCCGCATCCGCTGCTAGTGTCCGAAACTCCAGTGCGAAGTCCTGGGCGCTCCTCTTCCCCTGTCGGAGGTGGAACAGACGCTCTCCCGCCGCTCTACCCTCCGGTGGATGATCAAAGACAGTCCTGAAGCGGCGGGAGAACTCCGCGTAGGTGATGGTTGCGGCGTCTATTCCCCTCCATTCGGCGTTGGCCCATTCCAACGCCTTGCCGGATAAACAGGAGATGAGGGCGGAGACGCTCTCGTATCCCGAGGGCGCCGGGTGTATAGTAGCCAGGTACAGTTCCACCTGCAGCAGAAATCCCTGACACCCGGCTGCAGAACCGTCATATGCCCTCGGGAGCGAGAGTCGAATAGCACTGGGTTCCGGTGTTGAGAGAGGAGGACTGGCCGTTGGTGATGGGATGGTGTGCGAAGGCGTGGGCTCCTCCCTAGTCATCAAACGGCTCAGCATGTTGGACACCTCATTCATGGCGGACCCAAGTCGCTGGATCATGATGTCTTGGTCGCTGATCCTCTCCTCCAACGACCTGGGTGCCGCCACTGCTCCTGCTGACTCCATCATGGTGTTTTGTTCTGTCATGAGGTGAGGTGTAAGTGGTGTGGAAGTCAGGCGCAGGACACCGAGGCTCAGTCCAACAGAGTTTACTTAGAAATCCAAAAGGAAACGGTAAACAAACTTCCTCAAAAAATAATCAGAGGCGAGCATTTACGCACCATGCGTAAAACACAAAAACAACAAACAAGAAACAAAACACGCAGCACAACGACAGGCGAACAACAACACACAATCTAAACTCTACAAAACAGGGAACTTATAGGACACGCAATCAGCACACAAACAGACACAGGTGTACAGAACAGACCAAAGCAATCACACATGAAACATCCAACGGTGGCAGCTAGTACTCCGGGGACGGCGAACGCCGATGCCTGCCCGAACCAGGAGGAGGAGCAGTCTCGGCCGAAACCGTGACAGGTAGCTAGGTGAGACAACCACATAATCCTGATATGAGCGTCTATGATAGAACGGTTGTTTATTTTTTATGACCAGACAACCATAAGAACTGAGGACATAAATTCACTGAAACAGACAGACACGATACAACACATTTAGACAAGAACAGTTATAAGCATTGCCATGGTGTAGCCTAATACAAAAAGAAATAAGGACAAAACATTGTTAGCTTACATTCCATGGCATATGGAACATTTTGCGCTTACAATAACTTATATTTGCTTTAATTTAATATTGTTAAACAGAACTCTTGTCGACTTTGTCAAAGTTGGTCTTGTTACCTCCTCAATCAGTCTTGGCATTTTCCTCGTCTTGAACCAAATCCTCTTCATCTTCTTCTCCTGATCCTTCTGATTCTGCAAAACCAGAGCAAACCTGGCTCCCAGCTCCATCACGTAGTCTGTCTAGATCGCCCTTTCCTCCAACCGACACTCACCCCTCCTCTGTGTCAATGTTGAACCCTCCATGTCTTCCTCTTAGCTAACAATAACTCTGGAAAATACACAACGTTGTAGTAAGTGGGTGTTGCTAACCAAATAATAATGCATCTCTTTACAATGTGCACACGTTTTCTTCCCAGCTACTTACAATTAAGCAAGTGAGAATCCTGATCCAGATATGTTTAGGCAATAGGCCTATCTGAATTACTAGTAAAAAGTTGGCTACTGGAAAAGCGACCAAGTTCAAATGAATCGATTTTGGCTGTTCTTATCATTTCGTGAACAATATCCTTCATGACATCATCATTGTGATGCAAGGCGTTGCCATGGCAGATGAAAAAGCACAACACAGACTTTAAAAAGCAAACTTCAGGGTCTTTCTGTACCTTACTATTGAGCCTTATTCAACCCCTCATGTAGCTCTACTCCATATTGGGCCTGGTTCTCACAAACCACACTAATCACTTCCATCATATCATTGAAAACACTGTGTTTTGGGTAGAAAATGACTCTATATCCATGCAGGACCTAACTTGTACAGTTTCATCTATTTTAAAAACCAAGGAGGTAAAAATGCCAGTCTTCTCTTTGAGTGCCCTTGAGTGCACCTCAATTTAAAGAGGTCTATCAATTCAACCATTTGAAATGGATGTCCATTCAATTAAGAACATATTATTCTTATTAGAAATTAATCAGCTACAAATTAGGTAGGCGTACTTGTTTTTTTACACAACCTACTCTTTTGGTACATATTTATTGAGATAATTGATTACAACATATGTTGGTGATTAACACAGAGAGAGGTTTTTTTTCTGTCATCAATAGAATGCATTAGCCATTAGGCTGGCTCACTACAATTGTAACATGACATCTCAGGTGTCAGGATGAAGCATTTTCTCACAAAAAGAGGACTCAAGCAAACTATCTCTCTTCAACAGTTTCACTAGTCATGTTAGGTCTACTTAAAATGTCACATTCATTCACAAGTAATTTGAAAATAAGTTATACTACTGAAACACATTCACAATAAGTTATATTACAACCTACCTCTGAAGTAAGCAGTGTGTTCTCTCACTAATGAAATAGGACATTAATAATTTGTCAGTGGTTAGTTGAATCAGTCTCTTTGCACTGTTCAGTTTGTCTGTGCAACAGGTAACCTTCCAGAATCGGAATCTTGTGATGTCACAATGGAGTCCCCATTGCCATGGTTACCCACAGCAGCTTTCATGTGTTATCAAATGCTGGCACAATTTCGTTTATTTATTTTAGATTTTTTGTACCTATGCAGCACAGTCATACCTAATATATACAATGAATCCATATAACCTCATTTTTTATTAAAATAAAATGCTGTAACTCATGTAAAATGGTTGACCATTCAAACGACATGTGTTTTGCCTAATTAAAAGTCTATATGTTTTAGATATCATAAATAGCAGCCAGGCTTACTTAGGTTGTTTGTTCGATCTCAGCCTACCACTAATGCCAATATTTTTCATCATCATCATCATCATCATCATCATCATCAATGAAATACATAGGCTACCTTACTACAGTAAAACAAGTCTTCCATAGTCTATGTCACCTCAGTAACAAAGTTCCAAAAAAGAAATGAGGGTTCAAGAAAACATCTCTCTTCAATGGCCTCAGCTATTAGCCATATGATCAACAAGGTCAACTGCAGCACTAAAATCAAGAAGCAGCTCATCCACAAGTTTATCTTGGTCAAGTGATCTGAGCCATTGATCGATTAAATCAACGAGAGCTGTTGCAGTCGAGTGATCCTTACGGTATCTTTACGGTACGCATGCTCATAGAGGGATAAAATTAGCTGGATGTGTAATTATATAGGCCCAAAAAATGTAATTGAAGAGTAGGTGTCATTGATGTTTAGCATTTAAGTTTAATAAATAATTAAATAAAGAAATCAATATCAGCTGACTATAGAAAAGTATTGTTTAAAATTATGTTTGAACATTTTCTTATCCGTGTCTTTCCAGTTGATATAACCAAACAGACAACCTTTGTTGCTCAAGAGCGTCACACATTCCTCCATTCATTCTCTATCATATTCCCCTCCATCAAATTCCTCTATCATATTCCCTCCATCATATTCTCTCTATTATATTTCTCTCCATCATATTCCACTCCATCATAATACTCGCTATCATATTCCCTCTATCATATTCCTCTTTATTTTTACAGGGAATCCCAATTGAGACCAGTGTCTCTTTTTCAATGGTGCCCTGTGTTATATCAATTAACAATCCAAACAGCTTAAACAGATAAAATTACATACAGAGTAGAAAATATATAGAGCAAAATTATTAGACTTGAACACATACATTTCACAATGAACAGGTCTTGTATTTAACCAGTTGAGCTGACAACCATTTTGCACTGTTTCACTAGGGCTTTAGTCATAAATCTAGCAAGAGGGAAATATTTTATTAATGTAGTGGTGTCCCTCCCCCCAGGAAGCTACGACCTTTAGCTTTCACCTGGAATTGTTCATTTATGTCTGAGAAAAAAAACACTTTCCAAACCATATGATCTAGTACACAAGAAAAGTATAATACAACCTTCTTTACTACTTTGCCAAACATTTCATGACATTAGTGAGAGTCAAAATCTGTAAAATTTGTGAATGTCTAAATTAACATTTGGGCAATTTGACCAGTGTACATCACTCCTATAGACAATGAGAGATGGGCTATGTAAAGGTCTCGATTTTGTCGTTCTGAACAAATGTTTGACTTCCACACAAAATTACTTCTTGACTTATTTTAGGTTTAAGGAAGTGTGTAGGTTTAAACTATTGCTTTAAAGGGAAGAGAGGGGGAGGAGGAGAGAGCGCGAGAGATGGGGGGAGTGGGAGAAAGAGGGAAGGAGGGGGAGGAGGTGGAGGGCAGCTGTGTCCGACACACCATACTTACACCTGCAACAGGTAGGCCAGGGGGCGGGACCTGTAGGTGAGACTCATAACATGATAAGGGGGGCAGGTGAAGAAGGGGTGTTGCTGGAGTCAAGGAAGGGAGGGTGTTCGTACGAGCCCCCTGCCAGCGAGACGGGGAGCAGGGAGGAAGTCTGTCCATGGAGCATTTCTGGGTCATTGGGTCGCCTCCAATGAGATTAGATCACCCTCTACAATGTAAAGCAGTTTGAGTACTGGGGGGTTCTCTGTATAAATCCAAGGTGAAACCTCCAGGGGCTAGCCTTCTCTCAGCGGAGAGTCTGCTCTGGGCTGCCTGCGAAAGGTGCTCCTCTGTGGGAAAGAGGAGAGAACAAGAGGCCCCAGAAGAGATCTCCTTATGGTAGTGATGGACAGATCAACTCTCCTTGTTATCTTCCACCTCTTCCTCTTCCTCTTGCTCGGCCTTCTCCCTCCTTTCCTTCTTACAGTCTTACAGTCCTTCTTACAGTCATTTTCTCCCTTTCCTCCTTCCTCTCCTCCCTCTTTCTCTTCCTCTACCTTCCTCTCCCTCCTTCCCTCTTGGTAAACCTTGTTTAGTCGAGCCAGATTGTGGATAGCTAGCCATGGTTTAGACCACTGTCGCTGTCTGGGTGGGGGGATACAGGACTGGTCCACTGGACTCAGCTCACATGGGGAGAACCTGCTGCTGCTGCCACTCCCCCTCTTACCTGGGATGAGATCACGTTTGGAGGAAACCTGGCACCATCCCTACGGTGAAGCATGGTGGTGGCAGCATCATGCTCCGGGGAGGATTTTCAGGGACAGGGACTGGGAACACGCCCCATTTACATCGACGGGGCTGTAGTGGAGCAGGTCGAGAGTTTCAAGTTCCTTGGTGTCCACATCACCAACAAACTATCATGGTTCAAACACACCAAGACAGTCGTGAAGAGGGCACGACAACGCCTTTTCCACCTCAGGAGACTGAAAAGATTTGGCATTGGTCCCAAGATCCTCAAAAAGTTCTACAGCTGCACCATCGAGAGCTTCCTGACCAGTTGCATCACCGCCTGGTATGGCAACTGCTCGGCATCCGACCGTAAGGCGCTACAGAGGGTAGTGCGTACGGCCCAGTACATCACTGGAGCCAAACTTCCTGCCATCCAGGACCTATATACTTGGAGGTGTAAGAGGGAGGCCCAAAAAATTGACAAAGACTCCAGTCACCCAAGTCATAGACTGTTCTCTCTGCTACCGCACAGCAAGCAGTACCAGAGTGCCAAGTCTAGGTCCAAAAGGCTCCTTAACAGCTTCTATCCCCAATTCATAAGACTGCTGAACAATTAATCAAATGGCCACCCGGACTATTTACATTGACACCTCCCCCCTTTGTTTTTACACTGGTAATAGGAATCTGGATCGGTTTCCTTTTCTTTTTACCTTGCTTTTGTTATTATTATTATTTTTTAAAGTTTTCTTTTTACATTTCGTAAAATGTTATAATTACAAAAACATTTCATTTTAATTTCAATTTAGTAACATACTGTATCATTCAAATAAATATTATTATTTGTCTAATCATATTTTGCCAGCTAACTGGGTGGCAGGCTGCAATCAGTAGCTGTAATTAAGTACAGCAGCCACCAACCATCTAACGTTAATGCCTCGGATAATGAGGTTAGAAGAACAGCTGAATGGTCGGTAGCTAGCTGGCTCAATTACAGGTACTCTTAAGCATTAAATAACATTGGAAACAACTAACCACAGTTGCTAAAAGTTACCAGTAGCTACCCACTAGCTAGCTAGCTTTGTTGGTCCAAGTGGTGGGTTAGCTAGCACTCGTGCTTCGCCGGGGTCCACCGAATAGAATACTTACCTACAATAATTACCTACAATAACCTACAATAACTACCTAAGTAAACTACCTATAATACCTGACTACAATACCTACATACAATCTAAATACATGGTTTAAGCTTTACTCAACAACATATAAGAAGCCAGCTTATCTCCTGCTAGAGAAAACACAACCTCTCCCGACAACCTCGAGGCAAGAGACCTTTCTCTCTTTCTCGTCATCTTTCAACTTCTTATTCAGTTCCTTATTTTTCTCTTTTTCCTCCATCTTTAAAAATGTGACTTTCTGCTTGAGGTTCATGGCCAGAAAGCCCACTCTTCCCAGGATGGTCTCTGCTCTCTCTGATGAAACCGTCCCATTGGAGCTCTTGGAATGGGCACGGTCCGCCTCACTCTTCAAACCCTCCCTCGGGCTCACCTCCTCCTTGACGCTCCTCTCTTCACTCTCAATGTCAATGCCTGTCCAATAATCCTAACAGGATGACATTGACTCTAGATGTAATATTGTTCCAATGTGGCACATTCAATACACATTTGAGTGATCAACATACATTGATGGCCTCATGGGGCACACAATTTAGAGGACAGTAATTGAGGTAACTTGTTTATTTGTATCCCAAACCGATTTTGTAATAGCCATAGATGTTCCTCCTGGGTCCACACCAAACGTAATACAAATGTTAACCCTAGTAAGGGGTGATGTTTTATACTATGAGCATAGATTAGCAGGGTTGGGGTCAATTCAATTTCAATTCCAGTCAATTCAGGAAGTACTTAATTTAATGCTTTGAATTGAAATGGAACAGACCCCCAACCCTGTAGAGTAGAAGTGTAAAATAGGACACCTACCTTTGCCTTTTTCAGCGTCCAGGGCCTGGGTTCCTCATCCTCTGACCTGCATATGGAGGCTCTCACTCTAACAGGCGTCTTAGTGGCCATGCAGAGCAGAGGGGTTGCCAGAGTTAAGTTAGCATCTGGGACCAGCTGGTGAGCATGAGGGCAGCGATCCACCTCTTCACTAGTGCCCTTCCCTTTCTGCTCTGGCTGCTTGTGGTCCTTGTCATGGATGCATGCCAGGCTTGGAGGAAGTGCTAGGACAGGGCTTTTATCACTCATCAGTTCCTCTCTCTTGACAGTGGATGCAACTGCACTTGCCTCTGTGTTAACTGAGCACTATGTGGTGTCCTCAACTGTCTCCTCTGGCTGCTTGTGGTCATTGTTGTTGTGAATGCATTGCAGACCTGGAGGACTTTTATCATCCCAGGTGTAAATAGCAACAGTTGCCTCTGTGTCGACTGAGCACTTTGTAGTGCACTCAACTGTCTTCCATAGCGGTTTGTGGTCATTGTTGTGGGTGCAGGTCAGGATTAGAGGCAGTGTTGCAGGTGCAGGAGGACTTTTTTCAGCCAAACACTCCTCCGTGTGGACAGTGGACACAGAAACGGCTGCTTCCCTGGCAACTGGACACTTGTTGGTGTCCTCTACTGCCTCCCCTGGCAGAGTGTGGACAGTGGAGACGGAAACGGCCGCTTCCCTGGACACTTGACTCTTGGTGGTGTCCTCTACTGCCTCCTCTGGCTGCTTGTGGCCATTGTCTAGAATGTGTGGCAACTTTGAAGGCAGCATTGGAGCCGGGCTTTTATCACCCAACAGGTTCTCTCCCTGGACAATGGATGTGCCTGCAGTGATCGCTGTGGTAACGGAGGACTCGGTGGCATCCTCTTTTGTCTCCTCTGTCAGTTTGTGGTCAGAGTCTCGGATACATGGCGAGCTTGGAGGCAGTGCTGCAGGGTCAGGAGGGCTTTGATCAGCTGCCATGTCCTCTTTGAGGTGAGTGGACACATCATTGTTTGTTTCACTGATAACTGGACACTTGGTGGTGTCCTCTACTGCCTCCCCTGGCAGTTTGTAGTCAACTTCAAAGACAAGTGGCAGACTTGGAGGCAGCATTGGGACAGGGCATTTAGCTGCTGATCTGTACACTCCAAAATCAACAGTAGCTGTGCCTGCAGTGGTCTCTGTAGCAACTGAGACCTCATAGGTATCCTCTACTGTCTGCTCTGATGGCATGAAGTCATCGTCAAAGACTGTTGGCAGGCATGTAGGCAGCACTGAAGGAAGACTTCTAGCTGCCCATCGATTCTCTCCCTTGACAGTGGCTGTGGTAGCAGTGGTCTCTGTGGCAACTGGGCACTCTGTGGCTGAAACAGCAGGCTTAGAGGTTTCGAGGAAATTGAATGAATTGCCAATGAACCGCTGAGCCAGGGGTGGGAGGGAGTAATGATAGAATCTGTCCTCTTCCTCAACATTAGATATTGCCACTGGAGCAACTGAGACCTCAGTGGTGCCCTCTACTGCCTGATGTGGCTGCATGGAGTCTTCGTCAAAGAAGTGTGGCAGGTATCGATGCAGCATTGAGGAAAGATGTATATCTGTCCATAGGTCCTCTCGTATACCTGTAGATACATCTGCAGTGGCCTCTGTGGCAACTGGGCATTAAGCAGACTGGCAGGTTTCAGGGACAAAGTATGAAAATACAATGAACCGCTGTGCATCCTGAGCGCGTATGGCAAATGGAGAGGGGGGATGCAACATGGTAGGTATAGGCCTCTGATTGGTGAAAGCCAGTGGTGGGAGGGAGTCAATACAGGGAGCCATGAACTCAGTGAGAGGACAGTTGCTCACATCTCACACATTCTGCGTGAGAAAAGAAACAGACATGATATAAGTGATCACATTCAGTACATACATACATACTGTATGAGTCAGCACTACTTACTTATACATCATATATATATATATATATATATATATATATATAGTGTCCTCTAAGATGCTCTGCACCAGTCTGTCCCAACCCTTTGTCCCCTAGCCAATGGGCCAGCTAAGTGTAAAAATACATGCCCCACACCCAGCATAACATTTGACATTTTAGCCGTTTATCAGACGCTTTTATCCAGAACGACTTATAGTTAGTTAGTGCATTCAACTTAAGGTAGTGTCATGAGGTGAGGTGTAAGTGGTGTGGAAGTCAGGCGCAGGACACCGAGGCTCAGTCCAACAGAGTTTACTTAGAAATCCAAAAGGAAACGGTAAACAAACTTCCTCAAAAAATAATCAGAGGCGAGTATTTACGCACCATGCGTAAAACACAAAAACAACAAACAAGAAACAAAACACGCAGCACAACGACAGGCGAACAACAACACACAATCTAAACTCTACAAAACAGGGAACTTATAGGACACGCAATCAGCACACAAACAGACACAGGTGTACAGAACAGACCAAAGCAATCACACATGAAACATCCAACGGTGGCAGCTAGTACTCCGGGGACGGCGAACGCCGATGCCTGCCCGAACCAGGAGGAGGAGCAGTCTCGGCCGAAACCGTGACAGTACCCCCCCCTTGACGCGCGGCTCCAGCCGTGCGCCGACCCCGGCCTCGGGGACGGCCAGGAGGACGCGGACCCGGGCGCGTGGGATGCCCATGGTGAAACTCAGTCAGGAGGGATGGATCGAGTATGTCCCTCCTGGGCACCCAGCACCGTTCCTCCGGACCGTACCCCTCCCACTCCACGAGATACTGGAGACCACTCATCCGGCGCCTTGAGTCCAAGATCGTCCGGACCCTGTACGCCGGGGCCCCCTCGATGTCCAAAGGGGGCGGAGGGGTCTCTCCTATCTCTTCCTCTTGGAGTGGGCCAGCTACCACCGGCCTGAGAAGAGACACATGGAACGAGGGGTTAATATTTTTATACTCTATAGGCAGTTGTAACCTGTAACACACCTCGTTCAATCTTCTCAGGACTTTGAAGGGCCCCACAAACCGCCGACCCAGCTTCCGGCAGGGCAGGCGGAGGGGCATGTTTCGAGTCGAGAGCCAGACTCGATCTCCCGGTGCGTACACCGGTCCCTCACTGCGGTGGCGGTCGGCGCTCGCCTTTTGTTGACGTATGGCACGCTGCAGATGGACATGGGCAGCGTCCCACGTCTCCTCCGAGCGCCGAATCCAATCGTCCACCGCAGGGGCCTCGATCTGGCTCTCGTGCCACGGTGCCAGGACCGGATGATAACCTAGAACACATTGGAAAGGTGTTAAATTGGTGGAGGAGTGGCGGAGAGAGTTCTGGGCTATCTCTGCCCAGGGAAGGAACCTAGACCACTCCTCCGGCTGGTCCCGGCAATAGGATCTCAAAAACCTACCCACATCCTGGTTGACACGTTCCACCTGCCCATTGCTCTCTGGGTGGTACCCCGAGGTAAGGCTTACCGAGACCCCCAACCGTTCCATAAACGCCCCCCAGACTCTGGAGGTGAACTGGGGACCTCGGTCAGACACAATATCCTCGGGGACCCCATAGTGCCGGAACACATGGGTGAATAGGGCCTCAGCGGTTTGTAGGGCAGAAGGGAGACCCGGCATAGGAAGGAGACGACAGGCTTTAGAAAACCGATCCACAACGACCAAAATGGTGGTATTCCCCTGGGAGGGGGGAAGATCGGTTACGAAATCCACCGATAGGTGGGACCATGGTCGTTGTGGAACGGGCAGGGGATGTAGCTTACCCCTGGGCAAATGTCTAGGCGCCTTACACTGGGCACATACCGAGCAGGAGGAGACATAAACCCTCACATCCCTAGCTAACGTGGGCCACCAGTATTTCATGCTAAGACAGTGCACTGTCCGGCCAATACCCGGATGTCCAGAGGAGGGTGATGTATGAGCCCAATAAATAAGTCGATCACGAACCTCGCGCGGGACGTACGTCCGCCCCACAGGACACTCGGGGGGAGTAGGGTCGGTACGTAGTGCCCGCTCGATTTCCGCATCGACCTCCCATACCACCGGAGCCACCAAACAAGACTCCGGCAATATGGAAATAGGCTCGTTGGACCTCTCCTCTGAGTCATACCGCCGGGACAGAGCGTCTGCCTTACCATTCTGGGACCCTGGGATGTATGTGATCTTAAAAACAAAACGGGTTAGGAACATGTTCCACCTTGCCTGACGAGGGTTCAATCTCCTAGCTGCCCGGATGTACTCCAGGTTACGGTGATCTGTCAAAATGAGGAAAGGGTGTTGAGCCCCCTCAAGCCAATGCCTCCACACCTTTAGGGCCTGGACTACGGCTAACAGCTCCCTATCCCCAACATCATAATTGCGCTCCGCCGAGCTGAGCTTCTTCGAGTAGAACGCACAGGGGCGGAGCTTAGGTGGCGTGCCGGACCGTTGTGAAAGAACTGCCCCAATACCGGTCTCGGACGCGTCCACCTCAACTTGGAAGGGTAAAGAGGGATCCGGATGTGCCAGCACCGGAGCCGAGGTGAACAGGTCTTTCAGTTTGACAAATGCCCTGTCCGCCTCAGCCGACCAATGCAGATGAACCGGACCCCCCTTTAGCAGAGATGTAATGGGAGCTGCAACCTGTCCAAAACCCCGAATAAACCTCCGGTAGTAATTAGCAAAACCCAAGAACCGCTGCACCTCTTTTACAGTAGTTGGGGTTTGCCAATTACGCACGGCCGATACCCGGTCTACCTCTATCTCCACACCAGATGCGGACAACCGATAACCCAAAAAGGAGACGGACTCCTGGAAGAACAGGCATTTCTCTGCCTTGACATACAAGTCATGCTCCAGCAGTCTTCTCAACACTCGGCGCACCTGGGCTACATGCTCGGCTCGGGTGGAAGAGTACACCAGGATGTCGTTGATGTACACTACCACCCCCTGCCCATGCATGTCCCGGAAAATCTCGTCAACAAAGGATTGGAAGACTGAAGGAGCATTCATTAACCCGTATGGCATGACGAGATACTCGTAATGACCCGAGGTGGTGCTAAATGCTGTCTTCCATTCATCCCCCTCCCTAATGCGCACCAGATTGTACGCGCTCCTAAGATCCAACTTTGTGAAGAACCGCGCTCCGCGTAATGACTCCGTCATCGTCGCAATCAGAGGAAGTGGGTAACTGTATTTCACTGTGATCTGATTGAGACTACGGTAATCAATACACGGGCGCAATCCCCCGTCCTTCTTCTTCACAAAGAAGAAACTCGAGGAGACCGGGGAAGTAGAGGGTCGTATGTATCCCTGTGCCAAGGACTCGGCTATGTAAGTTTCCATAGCCGCTGTCTCCTCTTGAGACAGGGGATACACATGACTCCGGGGAAAAGCTGCTCCTGTCTGGAGATTTATCGCACAGTCCCCCTGTCTATGAGGAGGTAGCCGTGCTGCCCTTGATTTGCTAAACACGAGTGCTAAATCCTCATACTCAGGGGGAATGCGCAGTGCGGGCACTTGGTTCGGACTCTCTACCGAGGTCGCCCCTACGGAAACACCTAGACATCTCCCTACACACTGGGCAGACCACTCCATAAGAGCCCTCTGTTACCACGCTATGGTAGGATCATGGGTACTTAACCAGGGAAGGCCCAACACCACTGGGTACGCAGGAGAGTCAATCAGATAAAACTGAATACTCTCCTCATGACCCCCCTGCGTCGTCATTGTTAGCGGTGCTGTGACATCCCTGATCAGACCCGACCCCAACGGCCGGCTGTCTAATGTGTGGACAGGGAATGGAGTTTCTACCGGCCGAAGGGGAATTCCTAACCTATACCAAAATGTTCGATCAATAAAGTTCCCAGCTGCGCCTGAATCGACTAGCGCCTTATGCTGGGAATGAGGTGCCACCTGTGGAAATCTCACAGGAATACTCATGTGACCAACAGAAAGCTCTGGGTAAGTGGGGCGCCTACTCACCTGAAATGACTCCCCAGTGCGTGGCCTGTTGTCACCTCTCCCAAGAGACCCTCCCCTGCACCTGGCCGCGGTGTACCCTCCACGACCGCAGGTGGTGCAGGGGATGGCTCCCCTCGGGTTCCCTCTTCTCCTCTCTCTAGCGCCAGCACCCCCGAGCTCCATAGGAATCGGCTCGGAGGTGCTGGAGGGCGAAATGGACGACCCCCACTCAGGACGTCCGCGGGTAGCCAGCAGGGTGTCTAGACGGATGGAAATGTCCACCAACTGGTCGAATGACAAGTTGGTGTCCCTGCAGGCCAGCTCACGACGAACGTCCTCTTGTAGGGTGCACCTGTAGTGGTCGATGAGGGTCCTCTCATTCCACCCCGCATCCGCTGCTAGTGTCCGAAACTCCAGTGCGAAGTCCTGGGCGCTCCTCTTCCCCTGTCGGAGGTGGAACAGACGCTCTCCCGCCGCTCTACCCTCCGGTGGATGATCAAAGACAGTCCTGAAGCGGCGGGAGAACTCCGCGTAGGTGATTGTTGCGGCGTCTATTCCCCTCCATTCGGCGTTGGCCCATTCCAACGCCTTGCCGGATAAACAGGAGATGAGGGCGGAGACGCTCTCGTATCCCGAGGGCGCCGGGTGTATAGTAGCCAGGTACAGTTCCACCTGCAGCAGAAATCCCTGACACCCGGCTGCAGAACCGTCATATGCCCTCGGGAGCGAGAGTCGAATAGCACTGGGTTCCGGTGTTGAGAGAGGAGGACTGGCCGTTGGTGATGGGATGGTGTGCGAAGGCGTGGGCTCCTCCCTAGTCATCAAACGGCTCAGCATGTTGGACACCTCATTCATGGCGGACCCAAGTCGCTGGATCATGATGTCTTGGTCGCTGATCCTCTCCTCCAACGACCTGGGTGCCGCCACTGCTCCTGCTGACTCCATCATGGTGTGTTGTTCTGTCATGAGGTGAGGTGTAAGTGGTGTGGAAGTCAGGCGCAGGACACCGAGGCTCAGTCCAACAGAGTTTACTTAGAAATCCAAAAGGAAACGGTAAACAAACTTCCTCAAAAAATAATCAGAGGCGAGCATTTACGCACCATGCGTAAAACACAAAAACAACAAACAAGAAACAAAACACGCAGCACAACGACAGGCGAACAACAACACACAATCTAAACACTACAAAACAGGGAACTTATAGGACACGCAATCAGCACACAAACAGACACAGGTGTACAGAACAGACCAAAGCAATCACACATGAAACATCCAACGGTGGCAGCTAGTACTCCGGGGACGGCGAACGCCGATGCCTGCCCGAACCAGGAGGAGGAGCAGTCTCGGCCGAAACCGTGACAGGTAGCTAGGTGAGACAACCACATAATCCTGATATGAGCGTCTATGATAGAACGGTTGTTTATTTTTTATGACCAGACAACCATAAGAACTGAGGACATAAATTCACTGAAACAGACAGACACGATACAACACATTTAGACAAGAACAGTTATAAGCATTGCCATGGTGTAGCCTAATACAAAAAGAAATAAGGACAAAACATTGTTAGCTTACATTCCATGGCATATGGAACATTTTGCCCTTACAATAACTTATATTTGCTTTAATTTAATATTGTTAAACAGAACTCTTGTCGACTTTGTCAAAGTTGGTCTTGTTACCTCCTCAATCAGTCTTGGCATTTTCCTCGTCTTGAACCAAATCCTCTTCATCTTCTTCTCCTGATCCTTCTGATTCTGCAAAACCAGAGCCAACCTGGCTCCCAGCTCCATCACGTAGTCTGTCTAGATCGCCCTTTCCTCCAACCGACACTCACACCTCCTCTGTGTCAGCGTTGAACCCTCCATGTCTTCCTCTTAGCTAACAATAACTCTGGAAAATACACAACGTTGTAGTAAGTGGGTGTTGCTAACCAAATAATAATGCATCTCTTTACAATGTGCACACGTTTTCTTCCCAGCTACTTACAATTAATCAAGTGAGAATCCTGATCCAGATATGTTTAGGCAATAGGCCTATCTGAATTACTAGTAAAAAGTTGGCTACTGGAAAAGCGACCAAGTTCAAATGAATCGATTTTGGCTGTTCTTATCATTTCGTGAACAATATCCTTCATGATATCATCATTGTGATGCAAGGCGTTGCCATGGCAGATGAAAAAGCACAACACAGACTTTAAAAAGCAAACTTCAGGGTCTTTCTGTACCTTACTATTGAGCCTTATTCAACCCCTCATGTAGCTCTACTCCATATTGGGCCTGGTTCTCACAAACCACACTAATCACTTCCATCATATCATTGAAAACACTGTGTTTTGGGTAGAAAATGACTCTATATCCATGCAGGACCTAACTTGTACAGTTTCATCTATTTTAAAAACCAAGGAGGTAAAAATGCCAGTCTTCTCTTTGAGTGCCCTTGAGTGCACCTCAATTTAAAGAGGTCTATCAATTCAACCATTTGAAATGGATGTCCATTCAATTAAGAACATATTATTCTTATTAGAAATGAAATGAATCAGCTACAAATTAGGTAGGCGTACTTGTTTTTTTACACAACCTACTCTTTTGGTACATATTTATTGAGATAATTGATTACAACATATGTTGGTGATTAACAAAGAGAGAGGTTTTTTTTCTGTCATCAATAGAATGCATTAGCCATTAGGCTGGCTCACTACAATTGTAACATGACATCTCAGGTGTCAGGATGAAGCATTTTCTCACAAAAAGAGGACTCAAGCAAACTATCTCTCTTCAACAGTTTCACTAGTCATGTTAGGTCTACTTAAAATGTCACATTCATTCACAAGTAATTTGAAAATAAGTTATACTACTGAAACACATTCACAATAAGTTATATTACAACCTACCTCTGAAGTAAGCAGTGTGTTCTCTCACTAATGAAATAGGACATTAATAATTTGTCAGTGGTTAGTTGAATCAGTCTCTTTGCACTGTTCAGTTTGTCTGTGCAACAGGTAACCTTCCAGAATCGGAATCTTGTGATGTCACAATGGAGTCCCCATTGCCATGGTTACCCACAGCAGCTTTCATGTGTTATCAAATGCTGGCACAATTTCGTTTATTTATTTTAGATTTTTTGTACCTATGCAGCACAGTCATACCTAATATATACAATGAATCCATATAACCAAATTTTTTATTAAAATAAAATGCTGTAACTCATGTAAAATGGTTGACCATTCAAACGACCTGTGTTTTGCCTAATTAAAAGTCTATATGTTTTAGATATCATAAATAGCAGCCAGGCTTACTTAGGTTGTTTGTTCGATCTCAGCCTACCACTAATGCCAATATTTTTCATCATCATCATCATCATCATCAATGAAATACATAGGCTACCTTACTACAGTAAAACAATTCTTCCATAGTCTATGTCACCTCAGTAACAAAGTTCCAAAAAAGAAATGAGGGTTCAAGAAAACATCTCTCTTCAATGGCCTCAGCTATTAGCCATATGATCAACAAGGTCAACTGCAGCACTAAAATCAAGAAGCAGCTCATCCACAAGTTTATCTTGGTCAAGTGATCTGAGCCATTGATCGATTAAATCAACGAGAGCTGTTGCAGTCGAGTGATCCTTACGGTATCTTTACGGTACGCATGCTCATAGAGGGATAAAATTAGCTGGATGTGTAATTATATAGGCCCAAAAAATGTAATTGAAGAGTAGGTGTCATTGATGTTTAGCATTTAAGTTTAATAAATAATTAAATAAAGAAATCAATATCAGCTGACTATAGAAAAGTATTGTTTAAAATTATGTTTGAACATTTTCTTATCCGTGTCTTTCCAGTTGATATAACCAAACAGACAACCTTTGTTGCTCAAGAGCGTCACACATTCCTCCATTCATTCTCTATCATATTCCCCTCCATCAAATTCCTCTATCATATTCCCTCCATCATATTCTCTCTATTATATTTCTCTCCATCATATTCCACTCCATCATAATACTCGCTATCATATTCCCTCTATCATATTCCTCTTTATTTTTACAGGGAATCCCAATTGAGACCAGTGTCTCTTTTTCAATGGTGCCCTGTGTTATATCAATTAACAATCCAAACAGCTTAAACAGATAAAATTACATACAGAGTAGAAAATATATAGAGCAAAATTATTAGACTTGAACACATACATTTCACAATGAACAGGTCTTGTATTTAACCAGTTGAGCTGACAACCATTTTGCACTGTTTCACTAGGGCTTTAGTCATCAATCTAGCAAGAGGGAAATATTTTATTAATGTAGTGGTGTCCCTCCCCCCAGGAAGCTACGACCTTTAGCTTTCACCTGGAATTGTTCATTTATGTCTGAGAAAAAAAACACTTTCCAAACCATATGATCTAGTACACAAGAAAAGTATAATACAACCTTCTTTACTACTTTGCCAAACATTTCATGACATTAGTGAGAGTCAAAATCTGTAAAATTTGTGAATGTCTAAATTAACATTTGGGCAATTTGACCAGTGTACATCACTCCTATAGACAATGAGAGATGGGCTATGTAAAGGTCTCGATTTTGTCGTTCTGAACAAATGTTTGACTTCCACACAAAATTACTTCTTGACTTATTTTAGGTTTAAGGAAGTGTGTAGGTTTAAACTATTGCTTTAAAGGGAAGAGAGGGTGAGGAGGAGAGAGCGCGAGAGATGGGGGGAGTGGGAGAAAGAGGGAAGGAGGGGGAGGAGGTGGAGGGCAGCTGTGTCCGACACACCATACTTACACCTGCAACAGGTAGGCCAGGGGGCGGGACCTGTAGGTGAGACTCATAACATGATAAGGGGGGCAGGTGAAGAAGGGGTGTTGCTGGAGTCAAGGAAGGGAGGGTGTTCCTACGAGCACCCTGCCAGCGAGACGGGGAGCAGGGAGGAAGTCTGTCCATGGAGCATTTCTGGGTCATTGGGTCGCCTCCAATGAGATTAGATCACCCTCTACAATGTAAAGCAGTTTGAGTACTGGGGGGTTCTCTGTATAAATCCAAGGTGAAACCTCCAGGGGCTAGCCTTCTCTCAGCGGAGAGTCTGCTCTGGGCTGCCTTGCGAAAGGTGCTCCTCTGTGGGAAAGAGGAGAGAACAAGAGGCCCCAGAAGAGATCTCCTTATGGTAGTGATGGACAGATCAACTCTCCTTGTTATCTTCCACCTCTTCCTCTTCCTCTTGCTCGGCCTTCTCCCTCCTTTCCTTCTTACAGTCTTACAGTCCTTCTTACAGTCATTTTCTCCCTTTCCTCCTTCCTCTCCTCCCTCTTTCTCTTCCTCTACCTTCCTCTCCCTCCTTCCCTCTTGGTAAACCTTGTTTAGTCGAGCCAGATTGTGGATAGCTAGCCATGGTTTAGACCACTGTCGCTGTCTGGGTGGGGGGATACAGGACTGGTCCACTGGACTCAGCTCACATGGGGAGAACCTGCTGCTGCTGCCACTCCCCCTCTTACCTGGGATGAGATCACGTTTGGAGGAAACCTGGCACCATCCCTACGGTGAAGCATGGTGGTGGCAGCATCATGCTCCGGGGAGGATTTTCAGGGACAGGGACTGGGAACACGCCCCATTCACATCGACGGGGCTGTAGTGGAGCAGGTCGAGAGTTTCAAGTTCCTTGGTGTCCACATCACCAACAAACTATCATGGTTCAAACACACCAAGACAGTCGTGAAGAGGGCACGACAACGCCTTTTCCACCACAGGAGACTTAAAAGATTTGGCATTGGTCCCAAGATCCTCAAAAAGTTCTACAGCTGCACCATCGAGAGCTTCCTGACCAGTTGCATCACCGCCTGGTATGGCAACTGCTCGGCATCCGACCGTAAGGCGCTACAGAGGGTAGTGCGTACGGCCCAGTACATCACTGGAGCCAAGCTTCCTGCCATCCAGGACCTATATACTTGGAGGTGTAAGAGGGAGGCCCAAAAAATTGACAAAGACTCCAGTCACCCAAGTCAAAGACTGTTCTCTCTGCTACCGCACAGCAAGCGGTACCAGAGTGCCAAGTCTAGGTCCAAAAGGCCCCTTAACAGCTTCTATCCCCAATTCATAAGACTGCTGAACAATTAATCAAATGGCCACCCGGACTATTTACATTGACACCTCCCCCCTTTGTTTTTACACTGGTAATAGGAATCTGGATCGGTTTCCTTTTCTTTTTACCTTGCTTTTGTTATTATTATTATTTTTTAAAGTTTTCTTTTTACATTTCGTAAAATGTTATAATTACAAAAACATTTCATTTTAATTTCAATTTAGTAACATACTGTATCATTCAAATAAATATTATTATTTGTCTAATCATATTTTGCCAGCTAACTGGGTGGCAGGCTGCAATCAGTAGCTGTAATTAAGTACAGCAGCCACCAACCATCTAACGTTAATGCCTCGGATAATGAGGTTAGAAGAACAGCTGAATGGTCGGTAGCTAGCTGGCTCAATTACAGGTACTCTTAAGCGTGAAATAACATTGGAAACAACTAACCACAGTTGCTAAAAGTTACCAGTAGCTACCCACTAGCTAGCTAGCTTTGTTGGTCCAAGTGGTGGGTTAGCTAGCACTCGTGCTTCGCCGGGGTCCACCGAATAGAATACTTACCTACAATAATTACCTACAATAACCTACAATAACTACCTAAGTAAACTACCTATAATACCTGACTACAATACCTACATACAATCTAAATACATGGTTTAAGCTTTACTCAAGAACATATAAGAAGCCAGCTTATCTCCTGCTAGAGAAAACACAACCTCTCCCGACAACCTCGAGGCAAGAGACCTTTCTCTCTTTCAACTTCTTATTCAGTTCCTTATTTTTCTCTTTTTCCTCCATCTTTAAAAATGTGACTTTCTGCTTGAGGTTCATGGTCAGAAAGCCCACTCTTCCCAGGATGGTCTCTGCTCTCTCTGATGAAACCGTCCCATTGGAGCTCTTGGAATGGGCACGGTCCGCCTCACTCTTCAAACCCTCCCTCGGGCTCACCTCCTCCTTGACGCTCCTCTCTTCACTCTCAATGTCAATGCCTGTCCAATAATCCTAACAGGAAGACATTGACTCTAGATGTAATATTGTTCCAATGTGGCACATTCAATACACATTTGAGTGATCAACATACATTGATGGCCTCATGGGGCAAACAATTTAGAGGACAGTAATTGAGGTAACTTGTTTATTTGTATCCCAAACCGATTTTGTAATAGCCATAGATGTTCTTCCTGGGTCCACACCAAACGTAATACAAATGTTAACCCTAGTAAGGGGTGATGTTTTATACTATGAGCATAGATTAGCAGGGTTGGGGTCAATTCAATTTCAATTCCAGTCAATTCAGGAAGTACTTAATTCAATGCTTTGAATTGAAATGGAACAGACCCCCAACCCTGTAGAGTAGAAGTGTAAAATAGGACACCTACCTTTGCCTTTTTCAGCGTCCAGGGCCTGGGTTCCTCATCCTCTGACCTGCATATGGAGGCTCTCACTCTAACAGGCGTCTTAGTGGCCATGCAGAGCAGAGGGGTTGCCAGAGTTAAGTTAGCATCTGGGACCAGCTGGTGAGCATGAGGGCAGCGATCCACCTCTTCACTAGTGCCCTTCCCTTTCTGCTCTGGCTGCTTGTGGTCCTTGTCATGGATGCATGCCAGGCTTGGAGGAAGTGCTAGGACAGGGCTTTTATCACTCATCAGGTCCTCTCTCTTGACAGTGGATGCAACTGCACTTGCCTCTGTGTTAACTGAGCACTATGTGGTGTCCTCAACTGTCTCCTCTGGCTGCTTGTGGTCATTGTTGTTGTGAATGCATTGCAGACCTGGAGGACTTTTATCATCCCAGGTGTAAATAGCAACAGTTTCCTCTGTGTCGACTGAGCACTTTGTAGTGCACTCAACTGTCTTCCATAGCGGTTTGTGGTCATTGTTGTGGGTGCAGGTCAGGATTAGAGGCAGTGTTGCAGGTGCAGGAGGACTTTTATCAGCCAAACACTCCTCTGTGTGTACAGTGGACACAGAAACGGCTGCTTCCCTGGCAACTGGACACTTGTTGGTGTCCTCTACTGCCTCCCCTGGCAGAGTGTGGACAGTCGAGACGGAAACGGCCGCTTCCCTGGACACTTGACTCTTGGTGGTGTCCTCTACTGCCTCCTCTGGCTGCTTGTGGCCATTGTCTAGAATGTGTGGCAACTTTGAAGGCAGCATTGGAGCCGGGCTTTTATCACCCAACAGGTTCTCTCCCTGGACAATGTATGTGCCTGCAGTGATCGCTGTGGTAACGGAGGACTCGGTGGCATCCTCTTTTGTCTCCTCTGTCAGTTTGTGGTCAGAGTCTCGGATACATGGTGAGCTTGGAGGCAGTGCTGCAGGGTCAGGAGGGCTTTGATCAGCTGCCATGTCCTCTTTGAGGTGAGTGGACACATCATTGTTTGTTTCACTGATAACTGGACACTTGGTGGTGTCCTCTACTGCCTCCCCTGGCAGTTTGTAGTCAACTTCAAAGACAAGTGGCAGACTTGGGGGCAGCATTGGGACAGGGCATTTAGCTGCTGATAAGTACACTCCAAAATCAACAGTAGCTGTGCCTGCAGTGGTCTCTGTAGCAACTGAGACCTCATAGGTATCCTCTACTGTCTACTCTGATGGCATGAAGTCATCGTCAAAGACTGTTGGCAGGCATGTAGGCAGCACTGAAGGAAGACTTCTAGCTGCCCATCGATTCTCTCCCTTGACAGTGGCTGTGGTAGCAGTGGTCTCTGTGGCAACTGGGCACTCTGTGGCTGAAACAGCAGGCTTAGAGGTTTCGAGGAAATTGAATGAATTGCCAATGAACCGCTGAGCCAGGGGTGGGAGGGAGTAATGATAGAATCTGTCCTCTTCCTCAACATTAGATATTGCCACTGGAGCAACTGAGACCTCAGTGGTGCCCTCTACTGCCTGATGTGGCTGCATAGAGTCTTCGTCAAAGAAGTGTGGCAGGTATCGATGCAGCATTGAGGAAAGATGTATATCTGTCCATAGGTCCTCTCGTATACCTGTAGATACATCTGCAGTGGCCTCTGTGGCAACTGGGCATTCAGCAGACTGGCAGGTTTCAGGGACAAAGTATGAAAATACAATGAACCGCTGTGCATCCTGAGAGCGTATGGCAAATGGAGAGGGGGGATGCAACATGGTAGGTATAGGCCTCTGATTGGTGAAAGCCAGTGGTGGGAGGGAGTCAATACAGGGAGCCATGAACTCAGTGAGAGGACAGTTGCTCACATCTCACACATTCTGCGTGAGAAAAGAAACAGACATGATGAAAGTGATCACATTCAGTACATACATACATACTGTATGAGTCAGCACTACTTACTTATACATCACATATATATATATATATATATATATATATATATATATATAGTGTCCTCTAAGATGCTCTGCACCAGTCTGTCCCAACCCTTGGTCCCCTAGCCAATGGGCCAGCTAAGTGTAAAAATACATGCCCCACACCCAGCATAACATTTGACATTTTAGCCATTTATCAGACGCTTTTACCCAGAACGACTTATAGTTAGTTAGTGCATTCAACTTAAGGTAGCTAGGTGAGACAACCACATAATCCTGATATGAGCGTCTATGATAGAACGGTTGTTTATTTTTTTATGACCAGACAACCATAAGAACTGAGGACATAAATTCACTGAAACAGACAGACACGATACAACACATTTAGACAAGAACAGTTATAAGCATTGCCATGGTGTAGCCTAATACAAAAAGAAATAAGGACAAAACATTGTTAGCTTACATTCCATGGCATATGGAACATTTTGCCCTTACAATAACTTATATTTGCTTTAATTAATATTGTTAAACAGAACTCTTGTCGACTTTGTCAAAGTTGGTCTTGTTACCTCCTCAATCAGTCTTGGCATTTTCCTCGACTTGAACCAAATCCTCTTCATCTTCTTCTCCTGATCCTTCTGGATCTGCAAAACCAGAGCCAACCTGGCTCCCAGCTCCATCACGTAGTCTGTCTAGATCGCCCTTTCCTCCAACCGACACTCACCCCTCCTCTGTGTCAGCGTTGAACCCTCCATGTCTTCCTCTTAGCTAACAATAACTCTGGAAAATACACAACGTTGTAGTAAGTGGGTGTTGCTAACCAAATAATAATGCATCTCTTTACAATGTGCACACGTTTTCTTCCCAGCTACTTACAATTAAGCAAGTGAGAATCCTGATCCAGATATGTTTAGGCAATAGGCCTATCTGAATTACTAGTAAAAAGTTGGCTACTGGAAAAGCGACCAAGTTCAAATGAATCGATTTTGGCTGTTCTTATCATTTCGTGAACAATATCCTTCATGACATCATCATTGTGATGCAAGGCGTTGCCATGGCAGATGAAAAAGCACAACACAGACTTTAAAAAGCAAACTTCAGGGTCTTTCTGTACCTTACCATTGAGCCTTATTCAACCCCTCATGTAGCTCTACTCCATATTGGGCCTGGTTCTCACAAACCACACTAATCACTTCCATCATATCATTGAAAACACTGTGTTTTGGGTAGAAAATGACTCTATATCCATGCAGGACCTAACTTGTACAGTTTCATCTATTTTAAAAACCAAGGAGGTAAAAATGCCAGTCTTCTCTTTGAGTGCCCTTGAGTGCACCTCAATTTAAAGAGGTCTATCAATTCAACCATTTGAAATGGATGTCCATTCAATTAAGAACATATTATTCTTATTAGAAATGAATCAGCTACAAATTAGGTAGGCGTACTTGTTTTTTTACACAACCTACTCTTTTGGTACATATTTATTGAGATAATTGATTACAACATATATATTATTATTATATTATTAACATATGTTGGTGATTAACACAGAGAGAGGTTTTTTTTCTATCATCAATAGAATGCATTAGCCATTAGGCTGGCTCACTACAATTGTAACATCACATTTACATTTTAGATTTTAGTCATTTAGCAGACGCTCTTATCCAGAGCGACTTAAAGGAGCAATTAGGGTTAAGTGCCTTGCTCAAGGGCACATTTACCCCATTTAGCAGACGCTCTTATCCAGAGTGACTTACAAATTGGTGCATTCACCCTATAGCTAGTGGGATAACCACTTTACAATTTTCTTTTTTCTTTTTATTTTCTCTATTTTTTTTTTTATTTTTTTTTTGGGGGGGGTGGGTTGGGGTACGGGGGGTAGAAGGATTACATTATCCTATCCCAGGTATTCCTTAAAGAGGTGGGGTTTCAAATGTCTCCGGAAGGTGGTGAGTGACTCCGCTGTCCTGGCGTCGTGAGGGAGCTTGTTCCACCATTGGGGTGCCAGAGCAGCGAACAGTTTTGACTGGGCTGAGCGGGAGCTATGCTTCCGCAGAGGAAGGGGAGCCAGCAGGCCAGAGGTGGATGAACGCAATGCCCTCGTTTGGGTGTAGGGACTGATCAGAGCCTGAAGGTACGGCGGTGCCGTTCCCCTCACTGCTCCATAAGCAAGCACCATGGTCTTGTAACGGATGCGAGCTTCAACTGGAAGCCAGTGGAGTGTGCGGAGGAGGGGGGTGACGTGAGAGAACTTGGGAAGGTTGAACACCAGACGGGCGGCGGCATTCTGGATGAGTTGTAGGGGTTTAATAGCACAGGCAGGGAGCCCAGCCAACAGCGAGTTGCAGTAATCCAGACGGGAGATGACAAGTGCCTGGATTAGGACCTGTGCCGCTTCCTGTGTAAGGCAGGGTCGTACTCTCCGAATGTTGTAGAGCGTGGATCTGCAGGATCGGGTCACCGCCTTGATGTTAGCGGAGAACGACAGGGTGTTGTCCAGGGTCACGCCAAGGCTCTTCGCACTCTGGGAGGAGGACACAACGGAGTTGTCAATCGTGATGGCGAGGTCATGGAACGGGCAGTCCTTCCCCGGGAGGAAGAGCAGCTCCGTCTTGCCAGGGTTCAGCTTGAGGTGGTGATCCGACATCCATACTGATATGTCTGCCAGACATGCAGAGATGCGATTCGCCACCTGGTTATCAGAAGGGGGAAAGGAGAAGATTAGTTGTGTATCGTCAGCGTAGCAATGATAGGAGAGGCCATGTGAGGATATGACAGAGCCAAGTGACTTGGTGTATAGGGAGAATAGGAGAGGGCCTAGAACTGAGCCCTGGGGGACACCAGTGGTGAGAGCACGTGGTGCGGAGACAGCTTCTCGCCACGCCACTTGGTAGGAGCGACCGGTCAGGTAGGACGCAATCCAGGAGTGAGCCGCGCCGGAGATGCCCAGCTCGGAGAGGGTGGAGAGGAGGATCTGATGGTTCACAGTATCAAAGGCAGCAGACAGGTCTAGAAGGACAAGAGCAGAGGAGAGAGAGTTAGCTTTAGCAGTGCGGAGAGCCTCCGTGACACAGAGAAGAGCAGTCTCAGTTGAATGACCAGTCCTGAAACCTGACTGGTTTGGATCAAGAAGGTCATTCTGAGAGAGATAGCAAGAGAGTTGGCTAAAGACGGCACGCTCAATAGTTTTGGAAAGAAAAGAAAGAAGGGATACTGGTCTGTAGTTGTTGACGTCAGTGGGATCGAGTGTTGGTTTTTTGAGAAGGGGTGCAACTCTCGCTCTCTTGAAGACGGAAGGGACATAGCCAGCGGTCAAGGATGAGTTGATCAGCGAGGTGAGGTAGGGGAGAAGGTCACCGGAGATGGTCTGGAGAAGAGAGGAGGGGATGGGGTCAAGCGGGCAGGTTGTTGGGCGGCCTGCAGTCACAAGTCGCAGGATTTTATCTGGAGAGAGAGGGGAGAAAGAAGTCAAAGCATAGGGTAGGGCAGTGTGAGTAGGACCAGCAGTGTCATTAGACTTAACAAACGAGGATCGGATGTCGTCAACCTTCTTTTCAAAGTGGTTGACGAAGTCATCCACCGAGAGAGAGGAGGGGGGGAGGGGGGGGGGGGATTCAGCAGGGAGGAGAATGTGGCAAAGAGCTTCCTAGGGTTAGAGGCAGATGCTTGGAATTTAGAGTGGTAGAAAGTGCCTTAGCAGCAGAAACAGATGAAGAAAATGTAGAGAGGAGGGAGTGAAAAGATGCCAGGTCGGCAGGGAGTTTAGTTTTCTTCCATTTCCGCTCCGCTGCCCGGAGCTCTGTTCTGTGAGCTCGCAATGAGTCATCAAGCCACGGAGCTGGAGGGGAGGACCGAGCCGGCCGGGAGGATAGGGGACACAGAGAGTCAAAGGATGCAGAAAGGGAGGAGAGGAGGGTTGAGGAGGCAGAATCAGGAGATTGGAGGGAGAAGGATTGAGCAGAGGGAAGTGATGATAGGATGGAAGAGGAGAGAGTAGTGGGAGAGAGAGAGCGAAGGTTGCGGCGGCGCATTACCATCTGTGTAGGGGCAGAGTGAGTAGTGTTGGAGGAGAGCGAGAGAGAAAAGGACACAAAGTAGTGGTCGGAGACATGGAGGGGAGTTGCAGTGAGATTAGTAGAAGAGCAGCATCTAGTAAAGATGAGGTCAAGCGTATTGCCTGCCTTGTGAGTAGGGAGGGACGGTGAGAGGGTGAGGTCAAAAGAGGAGAGGAGTGGAAAGAAGGAGGCAGAGAGAAATGAGTCAAATGTAGACGTAGGGAGGTTGAAATCCCCCAAAACTGTGAGGGGTGAGCCATCCTCAGGAAAGGAGCTTATCAAGGCGTCAAGCTCATTGATGAACTCTCCAAGGGAACCTGGAGGGCGATAGATGACAAGGATATTAAGCTTAGATGGGCTAGTGACTGTGACAGCATGGAATTCAAATGAGGAGATAGACAGATGGGTTAGGGGAAAAATTGAGAATGTCCACTTGGGAGAGATGAGGATTCCTGTGCCACCACCCCTCTGACCAGATGCTCTCGGGGTATGCGAGAACACATGGTCAGACGAGGAGAGAGCAGTAGGAGTAGCAGTGTTTTCTTTTCAGTGGTAATCCATGTTTCCGTCAGCGCCAGGAAGTCGAGGGAATGGAGGTTAGCATAGGCTGGGATGAAGTCAGCTTTGTTGGCAGCAGAACGGCAGTTCCAGAGGCTGCCTGAGACCTGGAACTCCAGGTGTGGGGTGCGTGCAGGGACCACCAGGTTAGAGGCAGCAGCCACGCGGTGTGAGGCGTTTGTGTGGCCTGTGCGGAGAGGAGAGAACAGGGATAGGCAGAGGCATAGTTGACAGGCTGTAGCAAATGGCTACAATAATGCAGAGGAGATCGGAATGAAATGAATTAAACATCAGGAAAAGGAGTGAGTAGGGCCTCCCTCGCCAAAACTTACACCTCAGAAACTATAATTGTTTCACTGAACCATCCAGATAAAAACTCTCCCAACTTCCACTTTTAGAAATTAGAATTGTTGTGAACTACAGCAGTTCAATGTTTCAAGGAATAGACTCAACTTGCTTTGTTCAGCTAGCTAAATATGACACCATGGCTGACTAGCATGCTAGCATCCAATAACACACAGTTTAGCACCAATGGCACCATTGCTGACTAGCATGCTAGCATCCAATAACACACAGTTTAGCACAAATGGCACCATGGCTGACCAGCATGCTAGCATCCAATAACACACAGTTTAGCACCAATACTTGGTTACAACAAACTAACAGTAGTGAGCTAACACACTAAACAGATCATTTGTGTGTTAACGAATTACGTTGGCTAGCTAGCACAAATATATTGTATTTAGCAGTGTTAGAAATTGCGTAATTCAAATCTGGTATTGGAATAAGAATCAAGAGATCTTCAATCCAAGTTTAATTTATTATATGCAAAATGTATGTATGATAAGTATGAAGGTTCGTATATACGGGTCCACCGAGATACCACGCAGGGCACTCTTAGAACTAAGAATCTGTAAACAATAATTATTCTCAAATACTCTGACAGAAAGCCTCCACCTCTTCTGTTGGCCAACCAGAGCAAAGGACTGAGTGTTTTCCAGACTCCATTTCAGCCAATCTGTTCCATTTGTTACCAGGCATAGTTGCTATGATAATAACCTGCGGAGTCAGCACCTGAAAATACACAAATCCACTGTAGCCATGTTCAAGGACAGTTTCACAGACACAAAGAGAGAGTGTTCGCATAAGTCTTATCTGTCCTACCCCCAATGTTCCCCACCCTGTTATGTGAAACAATCCATATCAGTACAGTGCTCCTCATTAATGCATTCCTTCCAAGCTATCCATCACATACAGATCCAATTATGAGAAAAATAAAACCCAACAGCAGCTACAGTACAGTTGGCTGGTCATGTTGGCTAACTAGCAATGGCTACTGTGTTGACTTTGTTTGGAAAACGGCTAGGTAGCTACGTGCTACCTACAATAGCCACCCACAACAGCCCACGGTGCCTTGCTATGACGCTTTAGCCAACAAGCATGCTAGCATCCAATAACACACAGTTTAGCACCAATACTTGGTAACAACAAACGACCGATAGTGTTTTAACACGCTAAACAGATAATTTGTGTCTGTGTCTAGTTCCTATCATAACGCAGCAATAATTAAACGTTGGCTAGCTAGTACAAATATATTGTATTTAGCTGCTGCGGTACAGTTAGCTAGTCGTGATTGGCTACTGTGTTGACTTTGTATGAGACACGGCTAGCTAGCTGGCTAGCTTCGTGCTAATCCCCGGCATAGCCGAATATAATGCTAACCTACAATAACTATCCACAACAGCCCGCGATGCCTACTTACAATAACCAACTACGTTCTAAATACATAATTAAGCCTTACTCGACAAAGCCCAAGCTATGTACAAAGCCAAACTTACCCGACGCCAGCTGATATTTGTCTTCTGCAATCAGTAGGTGTAATTAAGTACAGTAGGTACTAACTACCTAACGCTGATGCCTCAGATAATGAAGTTAGAAAAACGGCTGAAATGGTAGAAAGCTAGCTGGCTTAATTACAGGTACTCTTAAGCGTGAATAACATTGGAAACAGCTATCCACCGTGGCATGACATCTCAGGTGTCAGGATGAAGCATTTTCTCACAAAAAGAGGACTCAAGCAAACTATCTCTCTTCAACAGTTTCACTAGTCATGTTAGGTCTACTTAAAATGTCACATTCATACACAAGTAATTTGAAAATAAGTTATACTACTGAAACACATTCACAATAAGTTATATTACAACCTACCTCTGAAGTAAGCAGTGTGTTCTCTCACTAATGAAATAGGACATTAATAATTTGTCAGTGGTTAGTTGAATCAGTCTCTTTGCACTGTTCAGTTTGTCTGTGCAACAGGTAACCTTCCAGAATCGGAATCTTGTGATGTCACAATGGAGTCCCCATTGCCATGGATACCCACAGCAGCTTTCATGTGTTATCAAATGCTGGCACAATTTCGTTTATTTATTTTAGATTTTTTGTACCTATGCAGCACAGTCATACCTAATATATACAATGAATCCATATAACCTAATTTTTTATTAAAATAAAATGCTGTAACTCATGTAAAATGGTTGACCATTCAAACGACATGTGTTTTGCCTAATTAAAAGTCTATATGTTTTAGATATCATAAATAGCAGCCAGGCTTACTTAGGTTGTTTGTTCGATCTCAGCCTACCACTAATGCCAATATTTTTCATCATCATCATCATCATCATCATCATCAATGAAATACATAGGCTACCTTACTACAGTAAAACAAGTCTTCCATAGTCTATGTCACCTCAGTAACAAAGTTCCAAAAAATAAATGAGGGTTCAAGAAAACATCTCTCTTCAATGGCCTCAGCTATTAGCCATATGATCAACAAGGTCAACTGCAGCACTAAAATCAAGAAGCAGCTCATCCACAAGTTTATCTTGGTCAAGTGATCTGAGCCATTGATCGATTAAATCAACGAGAGCTGTTGCAGTCGAGTGATCCTTACGGTATCTTTACGGTACGCATGCTCATAGAGGGATAAAATTAGCTGGATGTGTAATTATATAGGCCCAAAAAATGTAATTGAAGAGTAGGTGTCATTGATGTTTAGCATTTAAGTTTAATAAATAATTAAATAAAGAAATCAATATCAGCTGACTATAGAAAAGTATTGTTTAAAATTATGTTTGAACATTTTCTTATCCGTGTCTTTCCAGTTGATATAACCAAACAGACAACCTTTGTTGCTCAAGAGCGTCACACATTCCTCCATTCATTCTCTATCATATTCCCCTCCATCAAATTCCTCTATCATATTCCCTCCATCATATTCTCTCTATTATATTTCTCTCCATCATATTCTACTCCATCATAATACTCGCTATCATATTCCCTCTATCATATTCCTCTTTATTTTTACAGGGAATCCCAATTGAGACCAGTGTCTCTTTTTCAATGGTGCCCTGTGTTATATCAATTAACAATCCAAACAGCTTAAACAGATAAAATTACATACAGAGTAGAAAATATATAGAGCAAAATTATTAGACTTGAACACATACATTTCACAACGAACAGGTCTTGTATTTAACCAGTTGAGCTGACAACCATTTTGCACTGTTTCACTAGGGCTTTAGTCATCAATCTAGCAAGAGGGAAATATTTTATTAATGTAGTGGTGTCCCTCCCCCCAGGAAGCTACGACCTTTAGCTTTCACCTGGAATTGTTCATTTATGTCTGAGAAAAAAAACACTTTCCAAACCATATGATCTAGTACACAAGAAAAGTATAATACAACCTTCTTTACTACTTTGCCAAACATTTCATGACATTAGTGAGAGTCAAAATCTGTAAAATTTGTGAATGTCTAAATTAACATTTGGGCAATTTGACCAGTGTACATCACTCCTATAGACAATGAGAGATGGGCTATGTAAAGGTCTCGATTTTGTCGTTCTGAACAAATGTTTGACTTCCACACAAAATTACTTCTTGACTTATTTTAGGTTTAAGGAAGTGTGTAGGTTTAAACTATTGCTTTAAAGGGAAGAGAGGGGGAGGAGGAGAGAGCGCGAGAGATGGGGGGAGTGGGAGAAAGAGGGAAGGAGGGGGAGGAGGGGGAGGACAGCTGTGTCCGACACACCATACTTACACCTGCAACAGGTAGGCCAGGGGGCGGGACCTGTAGGTGAGACTCATAACATGATAAGGGGGGCAGGTGAAGAAGGGGTGTTGCTGGAGTCAAGGAAGGGAGGGTGTTCCTACGAGCCCCCTGCCAGCGAGACGGGGAGCAGGGAGGAAGTCTGTCCATGGAGCATTTCTGGGTCATTGGGTCGC
The DNA here is from genome assembly GCF_964263955.1 of Coregonus lavaretus. NCBI lineage: Eukaryota > Metazoa > Chordata > Actinopteri > Salmoniformes > Salmonidae > Coregonus > Coregonus lavaretus. The sequence continues at coordinate 15,758,694 of NC_140022.1, forward strand.
CTCCACTGAGATTAGATCACCCTCTACAATGTAAAGCAGTTTGAGTACTGGGGGGTTCTCTGTATAAATCCAAGGTGAAACCTCCAGGGGCTAGCCTTCTCTCAGCGGAGAGTCTGCTCTGGGCTGCCTGCGAAAGGTGCTCCTCTGTGGGAAAGAGGAGAGAACAAGAGGCCCCAGAAGAGATCTCCTTATGGTAGTGATGGACAGATCAACTCTCCTTGTTATCTTCCACCTCTTCCTCTTCCTCTTGCTCGGCCTTCTCCCTCCTTTCCTTCTTACAGTCTTACAGTCCTTCTTACAGTCATTTTCTCCCTTTCCTCCTTCCTCTCCTCCCTCTTTCTCTTCCTCTACCTTCCTCTCCCTCCTTCCCTCTTGGTAAACCTTGTTTAGTCGAGCCAGATTGTGGATAGCTAGCCATGGTTTAGACCACTGTCGCTGTCTGGGTGGGGGGATACAGGACTGGTCCACTGGACTCAGCTCACATGGGGAGAACCTGCTGCTGCTGCCACTCCCCTTCTTACCTGGGATGAGATCACGTTTGGAGGAAACCTGGCACCATCCCTACAGTGAAGCATGGTGGTGGCAGCATCATGCTCCAGGGAGGATTATCAGGGACAGGGACTGGGAACACGCCCCATTCACATCGACGGGGCTGTAGTGGAGCAGGTCGAGAGTTTCAAGTTCCTTGGTGTCCACATCACCAACAAACTATCATGGTTTAAACACACCAAGACAGTCGGGAAGAGGGCACGACAACGCCTTTTCCACCTCAGGAGACTGAAAAGATTTGGCATTGGTCCCAAGATCCTCAAAAAGTTATACAGCTGCACCATCGAGAGCTTCCTGACCAGTTGCATCACCGCCTGGTATGGCAACTGCTCGGCATCCGACCGTAAGGCGCTACAGAGGGTAGTGCGTACGGCCCAGTACATCACTGGAGACAAGCTTCCTGCCATCCAGGACCTATATACTTGGAGGTGTAAGAGGGAGGCCCAAAAAATTGACAAAGACTCCAGTCACCCAAGTCATAGACTGTTCTCTCTGCTACCGCACAGCAAGCGGTACCAGAGTGCCAAGTCTAGGTCCAAAAGGCCCCTTAACAGCTTCTATCCCCAATTCATAAGACTGCTGAACAATTAATCAAATGGCCACCCGGACTATTTACATTGACACCTCCCCCCTTTGTTTTTACACTGGTAATAGGAATCTGGATCGGTTTCCTTTTCTTTTTACCTTGCTTTTGTTATTATTATTATTTTTTAAAGTTTTCTTTTTACATTTCGTAAAATGTTATAATTACAAAAACATTTCATTTTAATTTCAATTTAGTAACATACTGTATCATTCAAATAAATATTATTATTTGTCTAATCATATTTTGCCAGCTAACTGGGTGGCAGGCTGCAATCAGTAGCTGTAATTAAGTACAGCAGCCACCAACCATCTAACGTTAATGCCTCGGATAATGAGGTTAGAAGAACAGCTGAATGGTCGGTAGCTAGCTGGCTCAATTACAGGTACTCTTAAGCGTGAAATAACATTGGAAACAACTAACCACAGTTGCTAAAAGTTACCAGTAGCTACCCACTAGCTAGCTAGCTTTGTTGGTCCAAGTGGTGGGTTAGCTAGCACTCGTGCTTCGCCGGGGTCCACCGAATAGAATACTTACCTACAATAATTACCTACAATAACCTACAATAACTACCTAAGTAAACTACCTATAATACCTGACTACAATACCTACATACAATCTAAATACATGGTTTAAGCTTTACTCAACAACATATAAGAAGCCAGCTTATCTCCTGCTAGAGAAAACACAACCTCTCCCGACAACCTCGAGGCAAGAGACCTTTCTCTCTTTCTCGTCATCTTTCAACTTCTTATTCAGTTCCTTATTTTTCTCTTTTTCCTCCATCTTTAAAAATGTGACTTTCTGCTTGAGGTTCATGGCCAGAAAGCCCACTCTTCCCAGGATGGTCTCTGCTCTCTCTGATGAAACCGTCCCATTGGAGCTCTTGGAATGGGCACGGTCCGCCTCACTCTTCAAACCCTCCCTCGGGCTCACCTCCTCCTTGACGCTCCTCTCTTCACTCTCAATGTCAATGCCTGTCCAATAATCCTAACAGGAAGACATTGACTCTAGATGTAATATTGTTCCAATGTGGCACATTCAATACACATTTGAGTGATCAACATGCATTGATGGCCTCATGGGGCACACAATTTAGAGGACAGTAATTGAGGTAACTTGTTTATTTGTATCCCAAACCGATTTTGTAATAGCCATAGATGTTCTTCCTGGGTCCACACCAAACGTAATACAAATGTTAACCCTAGTAAGGGGTGATGTTTTATACTATGAGCATAGATTAGCAGGGTTGGGGTCAATTCAATTTCAATTCCAGTCAATTCAGGAAGTACTTAATTCAATGCTTTGAATTGAAATGGAACAGACCCCCAACCCTGTAGAGTAGAAGTGTAAAATAGGACACCTACCTTTGCCTTTTTCAGCGTCCAGGGCCTGGGTTCCTCATCCTCTGACCTGCATATGGAGGCTCTCACTCTAACAGGCGTCTTAGTGGCCATGCAGAGCAGAGGGGTTGCCAGAGTTAAGTTAGCATCTGGGACCAGCTGGTGAGCATGAGGGCAGCGATCCACCTCTTCACTAGTGCCCTTCCCTTTCTGCTCTGGCTGCTTGTGGTCCTTGTCATGGATGCATGCCAGGCTTGGAGGAAGTGCTAGGACAGGGCTTTTATCACTCATCAGTTCCTCTCTCTTGACAGTGGATGCAACTGCACTTGCCTCTGTGTTAACTGAGCACTATGTGGTGTCCTCAACTGTCTCCTCTGGCTGCTTGTGGTCATTGTTGTTGTGAATGCATTGCAGACCTGGAGGACTTTTATCATCCCAGGTGTAAATAGCAACAGTTGCCTCTGTGTCGACTGAGCACTTTGTAGTGCACTCAACTGTCTTCCATAGCGGTTTGTGGTCATTGTTGTGGGTGCAGGTCAGGATTAGAGGCAGTGTTGCAGGTGCAGGAGGACTTTTATCAGCCAAACACTCCTCCGTGTGGACAGTGGACACAGAAACGGCTGCTTCCCTGGCAACTGGACACTTGTTGGTGTCCTCTACTGCCTCCCCTGGCAGAGTGTGGACAGTGGAGACGGAAACGGCCGCTTCCCTGGACACTTGACTCTTGGTGGTGTCCTCTACTGCCTCCTCTGGCTGCTTGTGGCCATTGTCTAGAATGTGTGGCAACTTTGAAGGCAGCATTGGAGCCGGGCTTTTATCACCCAACAGGTTCTCTCCCTGGACAATGGATGTGCCTGCAGTGATCGCTGTGGTAACGGAGGACTCGGTGGCATCCTCTTTTGTCTCCTCTGTCAGTTTGTGGTCAGAGTCTCGGATACATGGCGAGCTTGGAGGCAGTGCTGCAGGGTCAGGAGGGCTTTGATCAGCTGCCATGTCCTCTTTGAGGTGAGTGGACACATCATTGTTTGTTTCACTGATAACTGGACACTTGGTGGTGTCCTCTACTGCCTCCCCTGGCAGTTTGTAGTCAACTTCAAAGACAAGTGGCAGACTTGGAGGCAGCATTGGGACCGGGCATTTAGCTGCTGATCTGTACACTCCAAAATCAACAGTAGCTGTGCCTGCAGTGGTCTCTGTAGCAACTGAGACCTCATAGGTATCCTCTACTGTCTGCTCTGATGGCATGAAGTCATCGTCAAAGACTGTTGGCAGGCATGTAGGCAGCACTGAAGGAAGACTTCTAGCTGCCCATCGATTCTCTCCCTTGACAATGGCTGTGGTAGCAGTGGTCTCTGTGGCAACTGGGCACTCTGTGGCTGAAACAGCAGGCTTAGAGGTTTCGAGGAAATTGAATGAATTGCCAATGAACCGCTGAGCCAGGGGTGGGAGGGAGTAATGATAGAATCTTTCCTCTTCCTCAACATTAGATATTGCCACTGGAGCAACTGAGACCTCAGTGGTGCCCTCTACTGCCTGATGTGGCTGCATGGAGTCTTCGTCAAAGAAGTGTGGCAGGTATCGATGCAGCATTGAGGAAAGATGTATATCTGTCCATAGGTCCTCTCGTATACCTGTAGATACATCTGCAGTGGCCTCTGTGGCAACTGGGCATTCAGCAGACTGGCAGGTTTCAGGGACAAAGTATGAAAATACAATGAACCGCTGTGCATCCTGAGCGCGTATGGCAAATGGAGAGGGGGGATGCAACATGGTAGGTATAGGCCTCTGATTGGTGAAAGCCAGTGGTGGGAGGGAGTCAATACAGGGAGCCATGAACTCAGTGAGAGGACAGTTGCTCACATCTCACACATTCTGCGTGAGAAAAGAAACAGACATGATGAAAGTGATCACATTCTGTACATACATACATACTGTATGAGTCAGCACTACTTACTTATACATCACACATATATATATATATATATAGTGTTCTCTAAGATGCTCTGCACCAGTCTGTCCCAACCCTTGGTCCCCTAGCCAATGGGCCAGCTAAGTGTAAAAATACATGCCCCACACCCAGCATAACATTTGACATTTTAGCCATTTATCAGACGCTTTTACCCAGAACGACTTATAGTTAGTTAGTGCATTCAACTTAAGGTAGCTAGGTGAGACAACCACATAATCCTGATATGAGCGTCTATGATAGAACGGTTGTTTATTTTTTATGACCAGACAACCATAAGAACTGAGGACATAAATTCACTGAAACAGACAGACACGATACAACACATTTAGACAAGAACAGTTATAAGCATTGCCATGGTGTAGCCTAATACAAAAAGAAATAAGGACAAAACATTGTAAGCTTACATTCCATGGCATATGGAACATTTTGCCCTTACAATAACTTATATTTGCTTTAATTAATATTGTTAAACAGAACTCTTGTCGACTTTGTCAAAGTTGGTCTTGTTACCTCCTCAATCAGTCTTGGCATTTTCCTCGACTTGAACCAAATCCTCTTCATCTTCTTCTCCTGATCCTTCTGGATCTGCAAAACCAGAGCCAACCTGGCTCCCAGCTCCATCACGTAGTCTGTCTAGATCGCCCTTTCCTCCAACCGACACTCACCCCTCCTCTGTGTCAGCGTTGAACCCTCCATGTCTTCCTCTTAGCTAACAATAACTCTGGAAAATACACAACGTTGTAGTAAGTGGGTGTTGCTAACCAAATAATAATGCATATCTTTACAATGTGCACACGTTTTCTTCCCAGCTACTTACAATTAAGCAAGTGAGAATCCTGATCCATATATTTTTAGGCAATAGGCCTATCTGAATTACTAGTAAAAAGTTGGCTACTGGAAAAGCGACCAAGTTCAAATGAATCGATTTTGGCTGTTCTTATCATTTCGTGAACAATATCCTTCATGACATCATCATTGTGATGCAAGGCGTTGCCATGGCAGATGAAAAAGCACAACACAGACTTTAAAAAGCAAACTTCAGGGTCTTTCTGTACCTTACTATTGAGCCTTATTCAACCCCTCATGTAGCTCTACTCCATATTGGGCCTGGTTCTCACAAACCACACTAATCACTTCCATCATATCATTGAAAACACTGTGTTTTGGGTAGAAAATTACTCTATATCCATGCAGGACCTAACTTGTACAGTTTCATCTATTTTAAAAACCAAGGAGGTAAAAATGCCAGTCTTCTCTTTGAGTGCCCTTGAGTGCACCTCAATTTAAAGAGGTCTATCAATTCAACCATTTGAAATGGATGTCCATTCAATTAAGAACATATTATTCTTATTAGAAATGAATCAGCTACAAATTAGGTAGGCGTACTTGTTTTTTTACACAACCTACTCTTTTGGTACATATTTATTGAGATAATTGATTACAACATATGTTGGTGATTAACACAGAGAGAGGTTTTTTTTCTGTCATCAATAGAATGCATTAGCCATTAGGCTGGCTCACTACAATTGTAACATTACATTTACATTTTACATTTTAGTCATTTAGCAGACGCTCTTATCCAGAGCGACTTACAGGAGCAATTAGGGTTAAGTGCCTTGCTCAAGGGCACATTTACCCCATTTAGCAGACGCTCTTATCCAGAGTGACTTACAAATTGGTGCATTCACCCTATAGCTAGTGGGATAACCACTTTACAATTTTCTTTTTTCTTTTTTTTTTCTCTTTTTTTTTTGTTCTTTTTTTTTTGGGGGGGGTGGGTTGGGGTACGGGGGGTAGAAGGATTACATTATCCTATCCCAGGTATTCCTTAAAGAGGTGGGGTTTCAAATGTCTCCGGAAGGTGGTGAGTGACTCCGCTGTCCTGGCGTCGTGAGGGAGCTTGTTCCACCATTGGGGTGCCAGAGCAGCGAACAGTTTTGACTGGGCTGAGCGGGAGCTATGCTTCCGCAGAGGAAGGGGAGCCAGCAGGCCAGAGGTGGATGAACGCAATGCCCTCGTTTGGGTGTAGGGACTGATCAGAGCCTGAAGGTACGGCGGTGCCGTTCCCCTCACTGCTCCATAAGCAAGCACCATGGTCTTGTAACGGATGCGAGCTTCAACTGGAAGCCAGTGGAGTGTGCGGAGGAGGGGGGTGACGTGAGAGAACTTGGGAAGGTTGAACACCAGACGGGCGGCGGCATTCTGGATGAGTTGTAGGGGTTTAATAGCACAGGCAGGGAGCCCAGCCAACAGCGAGTTGCAGTAATCCAGACGGGAGATGACAAGTGCCTGGATTAGGACCTGTGCCGCTTCCTGTGTAAGGCAGGGTCGTACTCTCCGAATGTTGTAGAGCGTGGATCTGCAGGATCGGGTCACCGCCTTGATGTTAGCGGAGAACGACAGGGTGTTGTCCAGGGTCACGCCAAGGCTCTTCGCACTCTGGGAGGAGGACACAACGGAGTTGTCAATCGTGATGGCGAGGTCATGGAACGGGCAGTCCTTCCCCGGGAGGAAGAGCAGCTCCGTCTTGCCAGGGTTCAGCTTGAGGTGGTGATCCGACATCCATACTGATATGTCTGCCAGACATGCAGAGATGCGATTCGCCACCTGGTTATCAGAAGGGGGAAAGGAGAAGATTAGTTGTGTATCGTCAGCGTAGCAATGATAGGAGAGGCCATGTGAGGATATGACAGAGCCAAGTGACTTGGTGTATAGGGAGAATAGGAGAGGGCCTAGAACTGAGCCCTGGGGGACACCAGTGGTGAGAGCACGTGGTGCGGAGACAGCTTCTCGCCACGCCACTTGGTAGGAGCGACCGGTCAGGGAGGACGCAATCCAGGAGTGAGCCGCGCCGGAGATGCCCAGCTCGGAGAGGGTGGAGAGGAGGATCTGATGGTTCACAGTATCAAAGGCAGCAGACAGGTCTAGAAGGACAAGAGCAGAGGAGAGAGAGTTAGCTTTAGCAGTGCGGAGAGCCTCCGTGACACAGAGAAGAGCAGTCTCAGTTGAATGACCAGTCCTGAAACCTGACTGGTTTGGATCAAGAAGGTCATTCTGAGAGAGATAGCAAGAGAGTTGGCTAAAGACGGCACGCTCAATAGTTTTGGAAAGAAAAGAAAGAAGGGATACTGGTCTGTAGTTGTTGACGTCAGTGGGATCGAGTGTTGGTTTTTTGAGAAGGGGTACAACTCTCGCTCTCTTGAAGACGGAAGGGACATAGCCAGCGGTCAAGGATGAGTTGATCAGCGAGGTGAGGTAGGGGAGAAGGTCACCGGAGATGGTCTGGAGAAGAGAGGAGGGGATGGGGTCAAGCGGGCAGGTTGTTGGGCGGCCTGCAGTCACAAGTCGCAGGATTTTATCTGGAGAGAGAGGGGAGAAAGAAGTCAAAGCATAGGGTAGGGCAGTGTGAGTAGGACCAGCAGTGTCATTAGACTTAACAAACGAGGATCGGATGTCGTCAACCTTCTTTTCAAAGTGGTTGACGAAGTCATCCACCGAGAGAGAGGAGGGGGGGAGGGGGGGGGGGGGGATTCAGCAGGGAGGAGAATGTGGCAAAGAGCTTCCTAGGGTTAGAGGCAGATGCTTGGAATTTAGAGTGGTAGAAAGTGCCTTAGCAGCAGAAACAGATGAAGAAAATGTAGAGAGGAGGGAGTGAAAAGATGCCAGGTCGGCAGGGAGTTTAGTTTTCTTCCATTTCCGCTCCGCTGCCCGGAGCTCTGTTCTGTGAGCTCGCAATGAGTCATCAAGCCACGGAGCTGGAGGGGAGGACCGAGCCGGCCGGGAGGATAGGGGACACAGAGAGTCAAAGGATGCAGAAATAGAGGAGAGGAGGGTTGAGGAGGCAGAATCAGGAGATTGGAGGGAGAAGGATTGAGCAGAGGGAAGTGATGATAGGATGGAAGAGGAGAGAGTAGTGGGAGAGAGAGAGCGAAGGTTGCGGCGGCGCATTACCATCTGTGTAGGGGCAGAGTGAGTAGTGTTGGAGGAGAGCGAGAGAGAAAAGGACACAAAGTAGTGGTCGGAGACATGGAGGGGAGTTGCAGTGAGATTAGTAGAAGAGCAGCATCTAGTAAAGATGAGGTCAAGCGTATTGCCTGCCTTGTGAGTAGGGAGGGACGGTGAGAGGGTGAGGTCAAAAGAGGAGAGGAGTGGAAAGAAGGAGGCAGAGAGAAATGAGTCAAATGTAGACGTAGGGAGGTTGAAATCCCCCAAAACTGTGAGGGGTGAGCCATCCTCAGGAAAGGAGCTTATCAAGGCGTCAAGCTCATTGATGAACTCTCCAAGGGAACCTGGAGGGCGATAGATGACAAGGATATTAAGCTTAGATGGGCTAGTGACTGTGACAGCATGGAATTCAAATGAGGAGATAGATAGATGGGTTAGGGGAAAAATTTAGAATGTCCACTTGGGAGAGATGAGGATTCCTGTGCCACCACCCCTCTGACCAGATGCTCTCGGGGTATGCGAGAACACATGGTTAGACGAGGAGAGAGCAGTAGGAGTAGCAGTGTTTTCAGTGGTAATCCATGTTTCCGTCAGCGCCAGGAAGTCGAGGGAATGGAGGTTAGCATAGGCTGGGATGAAGTCAGCTTTGTTGGCAGCAGAACGGCAGTTCCAGAGGCTGCCTGAGACCTGGAACTCCAGGTGTGGGGTGCGTGCAGGGACCACCAGGTTAGAGGCAGCAGCCACGCGGTGTGAGGCGTTTGTGTGGCCTGTGCGGAGAGGAGAGAACAGGGATAGGCAGAGGCATAGTTGACAGGCTGTAGCAAATGGCTACAATAATGCAGAGGAGATCGGAATGAAATGAATTAAACATCAGGAAAAGGAGTGAGTAGGGCCTCCCTCGCCAAAACTTACACCTCAGAAACTATAATTGTTTCACTGAACCATCCAGATAAAAACTCTCCCAACTTCCACTTTTAGAAATTAGAATTGTTGTGAACTACAGCAGTTCAATGTTTCAAGGAATAGACTCAACTTTCTTTGTTCAGCTAGCTAAATATGACACCATGGCTGACTAGCATGCTAGCATCCAATAACACACAGTTTAGCACCAATGGCACCATTGCTGACTAGCATGCTAGCATCCAATAACACACAGTTTAGCACAAATGGCACCATGGCTGACCAGCATGCTAGCATCCAATAACACACAGTTTAGCACCAATACTTGGTTACAACAAACTAACAGTAGTGAGCTAACACACTAAACAGATAATTTGTGTGTTAACGAATTACGTTGGCTAGCTAGCACAAATATATTGTATTTAGCAGCTACAGTACAGTTGGCTGGTCATGTTGGCTAACTAGCAATGGCTACTGTGTTGACTTTGTTTGGAAAACGGCTAGCTAGCTACGTGCTACCTACAATAGCCACCCACAACAGCCCACGGTGCCTAGCTATGACGCTTTAGCCAACAAGCATGCTAGCATCCAATAACACACAGTTTAGCACCAATACTTGGTAACAACAAACGACCGATAGTGTTTTAACACGCTAAACAGATAATTCGTGTCTGTATCTAGTTCCTATCATAACGCAGCAATAATTAAACGTTGGCTAGCTAGTACAAATATATTGTATTTAGCTGCTGCGGTACAGTTAGCTAGTCGTGATTGGCTACTGTGTTGACTTTGTATGAGACACGGCTAGCTAGCTGGCTAGCTTCGTGCTAATCCCCGGCATAGCCGAATATAATGCTAACCTACAATAACTATCCACAACAGCCCGCGATGCCTACTTACAATAACCAACTACGTTCTAAATACATAATTAAGCCTTACTCGACAAAGCCCAAGCTATGTACAAAGCCAAACTTACCCGACGCCAGCTGATATTTGTCTTCTGCAATCAGTAGGTGTAATTAAGTACAGTAGGTACTAACTACCTAACGCTGATGCCTCAGATAATGAAGTTAGAAAAACGGCTGAAATGGTAGAAAGCTAGCTGGCTTAATTACAGGTACTCTTAAGCGTGAATAACATTGGAAACAGCTATCCACCGTGGCATGACATCTCAGGTGTCAGGATGAAGCATTTTCTCACAAAAAGAGGACTCAAGCAAACTATCTCTCTTCAACAGTTTCACTAGTCATGTTAGGTCTACTTAAAATGTCACATTCATACACAAGTAATTTGAAAATAAGTTATACTACTGAAACACATTCACAATAAGTTATATTACAACCTACCTCTGAAGTAAGCAGTGTGTTCTCTCACTAATGAAATAGGACATTAATAATTTGTCAGTGGTTAGTTGAATCAGTCTCTTTGCACTGTTCAGTTTGTCTGTGCAACAGGTAACCTTCCAGAATCGGAATCTTGTGATGTCACAATGGAGTCCCCATTGCCATGGTTACCCACAGCAGCTTTCATGTGTTATCAAATGCTGGCACAATTTAGTTTATTTATTTTAGATTTTTTGTACCTATGCAGCACAGTCATACCTAATATATACAATGAATCCATATAACCTAATTTTTTATTAAAATAAAATGCTGTAACTCATGTAAAATGGTTGACCATTCAAACGACATGTGTTTTGCCTAATTAAAAGTCTATATGTTTTAGATATCATAAATAGCAGCCAGGCTTACTTAGGTTGTTTGTTCGATCTCAGCCTACCACTAATGCCAATATTTTTCATCATCATCATCATCATCATCATCAATGAAATACATAGGCTACCTTACTACAGTAAAACAAGTCTTCCATAGTCTATGTCACCTCAGTAACAAAGTTCCAAAAAAGAAATGAGGGTTCAAGAAAACCTCTCTCTTCAATGGCCTCAGCTATTAGCCATATGATCAACAAGGTCAACTGCAGCACTAAAATCAAGAAGCAGCTCATCCACAAGTTTATCTTGGTCAAGTGATCTGAGCCATTGATCGATTAAATCAACGAGAGCTGTTGCAGTCGAGTGATCCTTACGGTATCTTTACGGTACGCATGCTCATAGAGGGATAAAATTAGCTGGATGTGTAATTATATAGGCCCAAAAAATTTAATTGAAGAGTAGGTAAGTTTAATAAATAATTAAATAAAGAAATCAATATCAGCTGACTATAGAAAAGTATTGTTTAAAATTATGTTTGAACATTTTCTTATCCGTGTCTTTCCAGTTGATATAACCAAACAGACAACCTTTGTTGCTCAAGAGCGTCACACATTCCTCCATTCATTCTCTATCATATTCCCCTCCATCAAATTCCTCTATCATATTCCCTCCATCATATTCTCTCTATTATATTTCTCTCCATCATATTCCACTCCATCATAATACTCGCTATCATATTCCCTCTATCATATTCCTCTTTATTTTTACAGGGAATCCCAATTGAGACCAGTGTCTCTTTTTCAATGGTGCCCTGTGTTATATCAATTAACAATCCAAACAGCTTAAACAGATAAAATTACATACAGAGTAGAAAATATATAGAGCAAAATTATTAGACTTGAACACATACATTTCACAATGAACAGGTCTTGTATTTAACCAGTTGAGCTGACAACCATTTTGCACTGTTTCACTAGGGCTTTAGTCATCAATCTAGCAAGAGGGAAATATTTTATTAATGTAGTGGTGTCCCTCCCCCCAGGAAGCTACGACCTTTAGCTTTCACCTGGAATTGTTCATTTATGTCTGAGAAAAAAAACACTTTCCAAACCATATGATCTAGTACACAAGAAAAGTATAATACAACCTTCTTTACTACTTTGCCAAACATTTCATGACATTAGTGAGAGTCAAAATCTGTAAAATTTGTGAATGTCTAAATTAACATTTGGGCAATTTGACCAGTGTACATCACTCCTATAGACAATGAGAGATGGGCTATGTAAAGGTCTCGATTTTGTCGTTCTGAACAAATGTTTGACTTCCACACAAAATTACTTCTTGACTTATTTTAGGTTTAAGGAAGTGTGTAGGTTTAAACTATTGCTTTAAAGGGAAGAGAGGGGGAGGAGGAGAGAGCGCGAGAGATGGGGGGAGTGGGAGAAAGAGGGAAGGAGGGGGAGGAGGGGGAGGAGGTGGAGGGCAGCTGTGTCCGACACACCATACTTACACCTGCAACAGGTAGGCCAGGGGGCGGGACCTGTAGGTGAGACTCATAGCATGATAAGGGGGACAGGTGAAGAAGGGGTGTTGCTGGAGTCAAGGAAGGGAGGGTGTTCCTACGAGCCCCCTGCCAGCGAGACGGGGAGCAGGGAGGAAGTCTGTCCATGGAGCATTTCTGGGTCATTGGGTCGCCTCCAATGAGATTAGATCACCCTCTACAATGTAAAGCAGTTTGAGTACTGGGGGGTTCTCTGTATAAATCCAAGGTGAAACCTCCAGGGGCTAGCCTTCTCTCAGCGGAGAGTCTGCTCTGGGCTGCCTGCGAAAGGTGCTCCTCTGTGGGAAAGAGGAGAGAACAAGAGGCCCCAGAAGAGATCTCCTTATGGTAGTGATGGACAGATCAACTCTCCTTGTTATCTTCCACCTCTTCCTCTTCCTCTTGCTCGGCCTTCTCCCTCCTTTCCTTCTTACAGTCTTACAGTCCTTCTCACAGTCATTTTCTCCCTTTCCTCCTTCCTCTCCTCCCTCTTTCTCTTCCTCTACCTTCCTCCCCCTCCTTCCCTCTTGGTAAACCTTGTTTAGTCGAGCCAGATTGTGGATAGCTAGCCATGGTTTAGACCACTGTCGCTGTCTGGGTGGGGGGATACAGGACTGGTCCACTGGACTCAGCTCACATGGGGAGAACCTGCTGCTGCTGCCACTCCCCCTCTTACCTGGGATGAGATCACGTTTGGAGGAAACCTGGCACCATCCCTACGGTGAAGCATGGTGGTGGCAGCATCATGCTCCGGGGAGGATTTTCAGGGACAGGGACTGGGAACACGCCCCATTCACATCGACGGGGCTGTAGTGGAGCAGGTCGAGAGTTTCAAGTTCCTTGGTGTCCACATCACCAACAAACTATCATGGTTCAAACACACCAAGACAGTCGTGAAGAGGGCACGACAACGCCTTTTCCACCACAGGAGACTGAAAAGATTTGGCATTGGTCCCAAGATCCTCAAAAAGTTCTACAGCTGCACCATCGAGAGCTTCCTGACCAGTTGCATCACCGCCTGGTATGGCAACTGCTCGGCATCCGACCGTAAGGCGCTACAGAGGGTAGTGCGTACGGCCCAGTACATCACTGGAGCCAAGCTTCCTGCCATCCAGGACCTATATACTTGGAGGTGTAAGAGGGAGGCCCAAAAAATTGACAAAGACTCCAGTCACCCAAGTCATAGACTGTTCTCTCTGCTACCGCACAGCAAGCGGTACCAGAGTGCCAAGTCTAGGTCCAAAAGGCCCCTTAACAGCTTCTATCCCCAATTCATAAGACTGCTGAACAATTAATCAAATGGCCACCCGGACTATTTACATTGACACCTCCCCCCTTTGTTTTTACACTGGTAATAGGAATCTGGATCGGTTTCCTTTTCTTTTTACCTTGCTTTTGTTATTATTATTATTTTTTAAAGTTTTCTTTTTACATTTCGTAAAATGTTATAATTACAAAAACATTTCATTTTAATTTCAATTTAGTAACATACTGTATCATTCAAATAAATATTATTATTTGTCTAATCATATTTTGCCAGCTAACTGGGTGGCAAGCTGCAATCAGTAGCTGTAATTAAGTACAGCAGCCACCAACCATCTAACGTTAATGCCTCGGATAATGAGGTTAGAAGAACAGCTGAATGGTCGGTAGCTAGCTGGCTCAATTACAGGTACTCTTAAGCGTGAAATAACATTGGAAACAACTAACCACAGTTGCTAAAAGTTACCAGTAGCTACCCACTAGCTAGCTAGCTTTGTTGGTCCAAGTGGTGGGTTAGCTAGCACTCGTGCTTCGCCGGGGTCCACCGAATAGAATACTTACCTACAATAATTACCTACAATAACCTACAATAACTACCTAAGTAAACTACCTATAATCAGTGGCGGTTCTAGACACATTTTACTAGGGGGGCCAAGGAGGGGCCAGTGTTTAATCAGGGGGGCACACATAAAAAAACTGGCAACACATGATATTCAAAGATTATAAACTTTATTTTACTTTAAAATCATATGACATTTATTATAAACACGTATTTTGTACAAGAGTGCAGATGCAAGAGAGATAGTGCCATAAAAATGAAAAAAAAAACAAAAAAAATGAAAAAAATTAAAAAGTACAGGGTACAAATACAGGGTTCATATTCAATGTGAACAAAACTCCAGGATACAACAAAGGGTACAACAATGTGCCATTTCCTATTTATGGAAGCCCCACTACTGTGGACAGTTGATTCCACATTTTGTTTTAAGAAAGAAAACTTTCTGAGTGATTTATAAACAAAACACACTACCCTGTATCCATTTAGGTAAAATAAACCAAATCAGAAAAGAAATTCAATTCAAAGAGGCTTTACTAGCATGACCATATTGACATACAGTATTGCTAAAGCACATAAACAGGGAAACGTGTTACACATTAACATCCAGTAGTCCAATAGGATGCAGACAATAAACATTAACATTCGTTTAAAAGCAACAATCATGTCAACACAATGTAGCAATATGAACAACACTGATGGATATCAGCAACAACATGAAAACAAGAATATTACAGGTGTCTGTGTGTGTGTGTGTGTGTGTCTGTGTCTTTGTGTACTTCACTGTCAGTTGATGAGCAGGTGTACAAAAAAAGGCTTTACAACATATATGGGCAAGTCCATTTAGGACAGCACATTTCCACCATAGTTCACATTAGGAAAAAATGACAGCATGAATGCTCACTAAACAAACATATACTACATATACCTTTTTATACACATTTTTTTCCAGTAATTTTTTAAGAGTGAAAGGGAAGTAAGCAATCGCTCATCATAGGATCATACATATTTCAGTTACAATATTAGTTACAATATTAGTGTTAGTTAGATCATCATGTCAAAGCTGGACCTGCAAGTGTGCAATGATTGGAGTGATTTTGTTTCTTTTTTTTCTTGCTTTGCTTGTTTTCAAAAGGAAAAATCATAGTTGGTAAAAAATAAAATAAACTTTCGTTGAAAGGTATCACACTGTATAATTTACAAATATCTAAAGAGGTTTAGTGGATGCCATAAAACATCTGTGGAGCTTGAAGATTTGTAGTACATAGATGTTTGGCAGAGATAATTCAAAAGAATAAAATCATAAACTCTATCTATCTATCGAGAGAGAGAGAGAGAGAGAGAGAGAAGTGTTTCCTTAGAGCAGTACATGCAGCAATCACTTAATGGAGTGATGTCATAATGGGCCACAAAACTTTGGGGATGTGGATGGAAAGTTACAGGCAGGAGAGGGGAACCAACAGAAGCAGGTCTTGAGACATGAGTTTTTGAAAACCTCTTGAGAGAGGATTGATGGGATATATATACATACATACAAACATACATACACTCTAGTAGTGTGTGGAACTACTGGTACTGTGAGGAAAAAAAGATAGATGATGTAAAATTAAAAATAAAACAAGCTTCAGCTTCTTAAGACACGGTGGGTTCATCTAAGTAGACACATGTAACTTCATATGGACACCAGACTGTCTTTGTCTACACATGTAACTTCATATGGACCCCAGACCGTCTCTGTTTACACATGTAACTTCATATGGACACCAGACTCTTTGTCTACACATGTAACTTCATATGGGCACCAGACTGTCTCTGTCTACACATGTAACTTCATATGGACACCAGACTCTTTGTCTACACATCTAACTTCATATGGACACCAGACTGTCTCTGTCTACACATGTAACTTCATATGGACACCAGACTGTCTCTGTCTACACATGTAACTTCATATGGACACCAGACTCTTTGTCTACACATGTAACTTCATGTGGACACCAGACTGTCTTTGTCTACACATCTAACTTCATATGGACACCAGACTGTCTCTGTCTACACATGTAACTTCATATGGACACCAGACTCTTTGTCTACACATGTAACTTCATGTGGACACCAGACTGTCTCTGTCTACACATGTAACTTCATATGGACACCAGACTCTTTGTCTACACATCTAACTTCATATGGACACCAGACTGTCTCTGTCTACACATGTAACTTCATATGGACACCAGACTCTTTGTCTACACACGTAACTTCATATGGGCACCAGACTAACTCCATTCATTTTACCGGTGGTATTGAGAACAGATAAACCCACTGTGTCTTAAGAAGCTCAAGCTTGTTGTTTTATTGTTCATTATATCTCTTTTTCCTCACAGCGGCACTCATACGCTACTAGCGTATATATCATATAGATACACTACAGCAACAGGATACGGCGGTTGTGCTGTCTGGCAAAACGGTCCACAAATACATCAAGATCCAGAGCCTTGGCCCTTCTGGACTCTATGCTCAGGACACCAAGATCACTGAGTCTCTCATCACTAGTGGTGGACCGCAGGAAGGTTTTTATCAGTTTCAGTGTGGAGAAACTGCGTTCGCAAGAGGCTGAGCTTACAGGAAGGGTTACAGCAATCTTGCACAGTCTAAAGAGCTCAAAGAAAACTTCCATGTATGGCTCAATAAAACAAACCAGCTCAACTGTACTGCATGGCTTTTTGACTTCACCACTCTGTATTTTTCTGTCCAAAACTCTCTTAAATTGATGGAGCTCATGCCCTAAATCATCAATGTCTGCATTATACAAACGGCCAAATGAAAAAACATTGCTCTCCTTTAAAAAGGTATCACTCTGGGGACTGAGAGACTGTATGCTTCTCATGAGCTCACAGTTTGTATTGGAGAAACGTCTGTTCAACTCATTGAGCATGCTGTCAATTACAGGATAGAAAAATGATGTGAGAAACATATCTTTGTCACGTTCTACCTCCCTCTGACCAACAGTGCTTAGCGTGCAGTAGCCACTGAGTCTAGAGCTCAGCATTTTCTGACGTTTCGCCACTGACCTTGTTGCAGAATCACACTGCTCACAAATATTCAATGCTTCATCCCACAACTCAAAGAAAGACTCCTGCCTGTGGTCTTTCAATGTCAGGACTAAAGCATTTACTAAGTCAACAGCACTTGACAGATCAACAGTTTGTGACTGTAACATGTCAGACAATAGCTTTGTCTCCCCAAACAACTTACGCAGAGTAACAAGATGCACAACAAATTCTAGGTCAATTTGAGCAAGAAGACCTCGGGCCTCAACAGTTCTTTCACCATGACGTTCTTGAGCAATCTCTTGCAGTAGTCGTTTAAGGGCAGGTAGAGTGTCCATGATATTACGTAGGGCTAGAAATCGGCATGACCAACGTGTGTCGCTTAAACGTTGCAGCTCTCTGGTTCTGCCATACATTTCTCTTTGGAGAGACAGCCATTTTGGGTGCACATATGAGGAAGAAGTAAACATATAAAGACTCTGTAACAAAGAAAAAAACTCCTCCGTTTCTGGGACACTTTTGACTACATCAACTAACACTAAATTCAGACAATGAGCACTACAATGGACGTAGAAGGCAAATTTAGCCTGTTCTTTGATCCTTGCCTGAACCCCTGAATGCTTACCGCTCATAACGGCAGCGCCATCGTACGCTTGGCCTACGAGGTTATTTTTGTAGTCCAGGCCATAACGTTCCAGTAAGTGTACTATTTTTCCAGTAAGCCCTGCTGCATCTAACCTCTCTGCAGATTCAAAATGGAGAAAACTCTCCTTAATGGCCCCATTGTAATAGTACCTGAGTGTGAAGGACATCTGTTCTTTTTTTGAAATATCCTTTGTTTCATCTGCCATGACGCTAAAAACCTCACTTTTCTTCACTTCTTCTATGATTTCAGACCGAACCATTTCTGCCAAACAACCCAAAACCTCATTCTGGATGATCTTGCTTGTGTACTTTGCATTGTGAATGGAAGTTATTCTTCTCTTAACAAGTTGGTCGTGGTTAGCAACTGTGTTAAGAATTTCCCTAAAGTTTCCTTTGTTAGTGGACCCTTCAGATTCATCATGTCCTCTTTGTGCTATGTTTTGTGTAGCTGTAAGCAACAGCACTTCCCCAACTGTTTTAATGTATGCCTGATTTTCTTGTACTTGTTTAGTGTGTTCTTTGTCAAGGAGATCTGTTAGTGTTGCGTCAGTTCTAACAGCTCTTTGATAATCCCTCCATGCGATCATTGCACACTTGTGTCGTTCAGACTTTGCATGTAGTGAAAACCCTGCATTTCTCATAGTTGCCTTTTTCCAGTTTGTAAAACCAGGTGTTGAAACAAAAACGGTGTCTGGGGCATTTGGTGTGCTAAAATGTCTACATGCATAGCAACATGTAGAGTCCGTCATTACAGAATACTCAAGCCATGGATGAGTAGTGTACCAGTTTGGTCTGAAGCTTCGTCTTCTGTCCCCCATCAGTGTGGTTGGGAATATCTTCAAGTTCGGCTGTACTGGTACGTCATACTTAGACTTGCTGATATCTGAAGAAGATGGACAGTAAACATAGGGCACAACTACAACATTTATTTACTGTATATCTGCATGTATTTCAAAATGTAGGCAAAGTATTTACTTAAAAAAAAAACAGAGCCATATTGACACAAAAAAGAATTAACAGCAGAAAGCAGCATTTTAAGGACACCCAGCAGGCCTACCATTACATTGTAATTGCATTGCTTTGCAAATAGTAAGAACCTTCCTCATCACAAACCTGATGGTGCAGTACTTGATCCACATGGATCCACTTGCTGTCCCTCTGGCTGTTCATCTCTCTGTCCCTGTATGCTTTCTTCTTCATGCTTCTCACCCTCTTCTTCATTCTCCTCACCCTCTTCTTCATTCTCCTCACCCTCTTCTTCATCCTCCTCACCCTCTGGAATTTCCCTCTCTTTGTCAGACCCCTCACTTTCATCACATGCTGGCTCTCCCTCTTCCTCAACTTTCTCAAAACCTCGATTTGTTTCTCTCACTTTTTTGTTTGCTGGGGCAAAAAATTACTTTATGTCCCTTCCTCGTTTCATGATAACTATTAGAAGAAGAAAAAATGTAGGGGCATGCATTACATTTTGTTACCTAACCATCCCTCCCTACTTAACACTGGCAGATAACCTGTTGATTACTTTACTAAAAATGTATTTGTTATCGCGATGCAACAGCCAAGACGGATGAAGTTACGTGGTTAACATCACAACATTGTGTAGACCTAGCAAGGATAGCCTACTAACATTTGGATATTTGCTTCTGCTTCGATGAGTTTGCTTAGATATGATTACATTTCTAAACAAATCGAGACCAGACATTTAAAAACTTGATTTGATTTATGTGTGAGGAACAAAAGGAACATGTAGGCTATGTGCAAGAACAACAAGTCACTTATGATATTAAATCGTTTTGCTTACCTTCGACTCCTGCAAATCGTAGCTCCTCTCACAAATAGTAGTTGCTGAGCTCTCATTCACCGAAGCAGCACCACACGTGGCAGGCAGGCAGATGGCAGGATACAGTTTTTGGGTGCGCCACTCTAATTTACCCGTGTAGAACGTTGCCGTGTAGAGCGTTGCATTAGTTCCGCTTTTGGCGCTCGCGTGTAAAATAGTTATAAATTCATAATTTTTTATTTGGTCAGCACGGGGGGGCCACAGGGGTGGCCAGGGACATTTCCAGGGAGGCACGGGCCTCCCCCGGCCTCCGTGTAAAACCGCCACTGCCTATAATACCTGACTACAATACCTACATACAATCTAAATACATGGTTTAAGCTTTACTCAACAACATATAAGAAGCCAGCTTATCTCCTGCTAGAGAAAACACAACCTCTCCCGACAACCTCGAGGCAAGAGACCTTTCTCTCTTTCTCGTCATCTTTCAACTTCTTATTCAGTTCCTTATTTTTCTCTTTTTCCTCCATCTTTAAAAATGTGACTTTCTGCTTGAGGTTCATGGCCAGAAAGCCCACTCTTCCCAGGATGGTCTCTGCTCTCTCTGATGAAACCGTCCCATTGGAGCTCTTGGAATGGGCACGGTCCGCCTCACTCTTCAAACCCTCCCTCGGGCTCACCTCCTCCTTGACGCTCCTCTCTTCACTCTCAATGTCAATGCCTGTCCAATAATCCTAACAGGAAGACATTGACTCTAGATGTAATATTGTTCCAATGTGGCACATTCAATACACATTTGAGTGATCAACATACATTGATGGCCTCATGGGGCACACAATTTAGAGGACAGTAATTGAGGTAACTTGTTTATTTGTATCCCAAACCGATTTTGTAATAGCCATAGATGTTCTTCCTGGGTCCACACCAAACGTAATACAAATGTTAACCCTAGTAAGGGGTGATGTTTTATACTATGAGCATAGATTAGCAGGGTTGGGGTCAATTCAATTTCAATTCCAGTCAATTCAGGAAGTACTTAATTCAATGCTTTGAATTGAAATGGAACAGACCCCCAACCCTGTAGAGTAGAAGTGTAAAATAGGACACCTACCTTTGCCTTTTTCAGCGTCCAGGGCCTGGGTTCCTCATCCTCTGACCTGCATATGGAGGCTCTCACTCTAACAGGCGTCTTAGTGGCCATGCAGAGCAGAGGGGTTGCCAGAGTTAAGTTAGCATCTGGGACCAGCTGGTGAGCATGAGGGCAGCGATCCACCTCTTCACTAGTGCCCTTCCCTTTCTGCTCTGGCTGCTTGTGGTCCTTGTCATGGATGCATGCCAGGCTTGGAGGAAGTGCTAGGACAGGGCTTTTATCACTCATCAGTTCCTCTCTCTTGACAGTGGATGCAACTGCACTTGCCTCTGTGTTAACTGAGCACTATGTGGTGTCCTCAACTGTCTCCTCTGGCTGCTTGTGGTCATTGTTGTTGTGAATGCATTGCAGACCTGGAGGACTTTTATCATCCCAGGTGTAAATAGCAACAGTTGCCTCTGTGTCGACTGAGCACTTTGTAGTGCACTCAACTGTCTTCCATAGCGGTTTGTGGTCATTGTTGTGGGTGCAGGTCAGGATTAGAGGCAGTGTTGCAGGTGCAGGAGGACTTTTTTCAGCCAAACACTCCTCCGTGTGGACAGTGGACACAGAAACGGCTGCTTCCCTGGCAACTGGACACTTGTTGGTGTCCTCTACTGCCTCCCCTGGCAGAGTGTGGACAGTGGAGACGGAAACGGCCGCTTCCCTGGACACTTGACTCTTGGTGGTGTCCTCTACTGCCTCCTCTGGCTGCTTGTGGCCATTGTCTAGAATGTGTGGCAACTTTGAAGGCAGCATTGGAGCCGGGCTTTTATCACCCAACAGGTTCTCTCCCTGGACAATGGATGTGCCTGCAGTGATCGCTGTGGTAACGGAGGACTCGGTGGCATCCTCTTTTGTCTCCTCTGTCAGTTTGTGGTCAGAGTCTCGGATACATGGCGAGCTTGGAGGCAGTGCTGCAGGGTCAGGAGGGCTTTGATCAGCTGCCATGTCCTCTTTGAGGTGAGTGGACACATCATTGTTTGTTTCACTGATAACTGGACACTTGGTGGTGTCCTCTACTGCCTCCCCTGGCAGTTTGTAGTCAACTTCAAAGACAAGTGGCAGACTTGGAGGCAGCATTGGGACAGGGCATTTAGCTGCTGATCTGTACACTCCAAAATCAACAGTAGCTGTGCCTGCAGTGGTCTCTGTAGCAACTGAGACCTCATAGGTATCCTCTACTGTCTGCTCTGATGGCATGAAGTCATCGTCAAAGACTGTTGGCAGGCATGTAGGCAGCACTGAAGGAAGGTGTTTCCAAGATGGCGAGGTAGTGCAGTCCTGTTTCTGTCGTTTGTCTGTAAATAGCCTGTAAATACCCTGTTTTTTTGTATTTTTCGTACATATTTCCCTATCAGACTTTTCATCCTTCTACAAAATATACTTTCCTGCAACCCGCCTCACTCAATGTGGAACGGATTCTATTATTGACTTACCTTTTTATCTAGAATCTACAGTTGAAACTAGCTAGCCAGCTAACTAGCTACTTGCTATTAGCCACAGCTAGCGGTGTTTCTCCCAGATCATTGGATTTTTTTTCCGATGGATTAATTTTAATCGCTGGACATTAATCACCGGATATTCGGCCAGTCTGCACAGCGCGTTATCGACCCAGAACATATCAGTTTTTCCGCCGGAATCACTGATTCACCGGACCTTTAACTCCGGATTCGTCGCTACCAGCTGGCTACAACAAAACGGACGCTGTGGTCTGGCTAATCATCCCGAGCTAGGCCCATCTCCCGGCTATCTACCTCGCTATCAACCGGACGGGACCACCCAGTGTTGACACGGAGCCCCGCCGATCCTACACGACTGGTCTGCCGACGAAATCGTCTGATGTGGTTACGACGTTAACCACGAAGATTCCATCCATCTGCTAGCCCTGGCCCGTTAGCACACGTTATCCGTGGCCTCTTACTCACTAAACTGAC
This sequence comes from Coregonus lavaretus, assembly GCF_964263955.1. NCBI lineage: Eukaryota > Metazoa > Chordata > Actinopteri > Salmoniformes > Salmonidae > Coregonus > Coregonus lavaretus. The sequence continues at coordinate 15,781,594 of NC_140022.1, forward strand.
CTAGCTACTGAACTAGCTACTTGCTATTATCCACAGCTAGCGGTGCTTCACCTAGAATATTGGATTTTTTTCCGCGGGTTTAATTTTTAATCACTGGACATTCATCACCGGATATTCGGCCAGTCTGCACAGCGCGTTATCGACCCAGAACATATCAGTTTTTCCGCCGGAATTAATGAATCACTGGATCTTTAACTCCGGATTCATCGCTACCAGCTGGCTACAACAAAACGGACGTAGCACACGCTAGCCGTGGCCTCTTACTCACTAGCGCTTCACCACCGGACCTTATGATAACTCAGCTATACAGCTGATATCTGCTGGACTGTTCCTTTTTTAGGTACTACATCCTGCTTATGTTTAGCCTCAGCCCAAACATGGTTAGTTTATTGTTGTTTCGGTTATTTCTAATTGTACTATATCTCTGTAGACCCCCCAGCCTAGCTAAATCTGCCTTAGTTAGCTCCTTTGTTCCTCCACCCATACACTCAGAGACCGACTCAATTGATGCCTCTAGAGATACTATCTCTTTCATTGTTACCCAACGCTTAGGTTTACCTCCACTTTACTCATATCCTTCCATATCCTTGTCTGTACATAATGCCCTGAATCTTTTCTATAACACCCGGAAATCTGCCCCCTTTATTCTATGTACCCAACGCACTAGAAGACCAGTTCTTAAAGCCTTTAGCCGTATCCTTATTCTAGTCCTCCTCTGTTCCTCTGGTGATGTAGAGGCTAACCCAGGCCCTGTAGCCCCCAGTATCACTCCTACTCCCCAGGAGCTTTCATTTGATGACTTCTGTAATCGCAAAAGTCTTGGTTTCTTGCACATAAATATCAGAAGTCTACTTCCTAAGTTTGAGTTATTCACTGCGTTAGCACACTCTGCCAACCCTGATGTTCTAGCAGTGTCTGAATCCTGGCTCAGGAAGGCCACCAAAAATTCTGAAATTTCCATCCCCAACTATAACATTTTCCGTCTAGATAGAACTGCCAAAGGGGGTGGAGTTGCAATCTACTGTAGAGATAGCCTGCAGAGCTCTATCATACTATCCAGGTCTGTGCCCAAACAGTTTGAGCTTCTACTTCTAAAAATCCACCTTTCCAGAAATAAGTCTCTCACTGTTGCCGCTTGCTACAGACCCCCCTCAGCCCCCAGCTGTGCCCTGGACACCATATGTGAATTGATTGCCCCCCATTTATCCTCTGAGTTTGTACTGCTTGGTGACCTAAATTGGGATATGCTTAATACCCCAGCCATCCTACAATCCAAGCTAGATGCCCTCAACCTCACGCAAATTATCAACGAACCTACCAGGTACAACCCTAAATCCTTAAACATGGGTACCCTCATAGATATCATCCTGACTAACATACCCTCTAAATACACCTCAGCTGTCTTCAACCAGGATCTCAGCGATCACTGCCTTATTGCCTGCGTCCGTAACGGGTCCGCGGTCAAACGACCACCCCTCATCACTGTCAAACGCTCCCTAAAACACTTTAGCGAGGAGGCCTTCCTAATTGACCTGGCCCAGGTATCCTGGATGGATATAGATCTCATTCCGTCAGTAGAGGATGCCTGGTTGTTCCTTAAAAGTAATTTCCTCTCAATCTTAACCCTCCCGTTGTCCTATGGTCAAAATGACCCGCCACTGTGTTGAACCAACTTTATTTAATTTTTATATTTTTTGGATCATTTGTGAGAAGGAGGCAGTGGTACTTTCTTTAAAGTCTCACTGCCTCCTCACAAATGATCCCAAAAATATACAAATTAAATAAAGTTGGTTCAACACAGTGGCGGGTCATTTTGACCCTAGGACAACGGGAGGGTTAAATAAACATGCCCCATTCAAAAAATACAGAACTAAGAACCGATATAGCCCCTGGTTCTCCTCAGACTTGACTGCCCTTGACCAGCACAAAAACATCCTGTGGCGTACAGCATTAGCATCAAATAGCCCCCGCGATATGCAACTTTTCAGGGAAGTTAGGAACCAATATACACAAGCAGTCAGGAAAGCAAAGGCTAACTTTTTCAAACAGAAATTTGCATCCTGTAGCACTAACTCCAAAAAGTTTTGGGACACTGTAAAGTCCATGGAGAATAAGAGCACTTCCTCCCAGCTGCCCACTGCACTGAGGCTAGGAAACACTATCACCACCGATAAATCTACAATAATCGAGAATTTCAACAAGCATTTTGCTACAGCTGGCCATGCTTTCCATCTGGCTACCACTAACCCGGCCACCAACTCTGCACCCTCTGCTGCAACTTGCCCATGCCCCCCCCGCTTCTCCTTCACACAAATTCAGACAGCTGATGTTTTGAAAGCGCTGCAAAATCTGGACCCCTACAAATCAGCTGGGCTAGACAATCTGGACCCTTTCTTTCTAAAACTAGCCGCCGAAATTGTCGCAACCCCTATTACTAGTCTCTTCAACCTCTCTTTCATAACGTCTGAGATCCCCAGAGATTGGAAAGCTGCCGCGGTCATCCCCCTCTTCAAAGGGGGTGACACTCTAGATCCAAACTGCTACAGACCTATATCCATCCTGCCCTGCCTTTCGAAAGTATTCGAAAGCCAAGTTAACAAACAGATCATCGACCATTTCGAATACCACCGTACCTTCTCCGTTATGCAATCCGGTTTCCGAGCTGGTCACGGGTGCACTTCAGCCACGCTCAAGGTCCTAAACGATATTATAACCACGATTGATAATAGACAGTACTGTGCAGCCGTCTTCATCGACCTGGCCAAGGCTTTCGACACTGTCAACCACCGCATTCTTATTGGCAGACTAAATAGCCTTGGTTTCTCAAATGACTGCCTCGCCTGGTTCACCAACTACTTCTCAGTTAGAGTTCAGTGTGTCAAATCGGAGGGCCTGTTGTCTGGACCTATGGCAGTCTCTATGGGGGTGCCACAGGGTTCAATTCTTGGGCCGACACTTTTCTCTGTGTATATCAATGATGTCGCTCTTGCTGCTGGTGACTCTCAGATCCACCTCTACGCAGACGACACCATTTTGTATACATCTGGCCCTTCATTGGACACTGTGTTAACAAACCTCCAAACGAGCTTCAATGCCATACAACAATCCTTCAGTAGCCTTCAACTGCTCTTAAACACTAGTAAAACTAAATGCATGCTTTTCAATCGAACGCTGCTAGCACCCGCCCACCCGACTAGAATCACCACTCTCGACGGGTCTGACCTAGAGTATGTGGACAACTACAAATATCTAGGTGTCTGGTTAGACTGTAAACTCAACTTCCAGACTCACATAAAGAATCTCCAATCCAAAGTTAAATCTAGAATTGGCTTCCTATTTCGCAACAAAGCCTCCTTCACTCATGCTGCCAAACATGCCCTCGTAAAACTGACTATCCTACCGATCCTTGACTTCGGCGATGTCATTTACAAAATAGCCTCCAACACTCTACTCAGCAAATTGGATGTAGTCTATCACAGTGCCATCCGTTTTGTCTCCAAAGCCCCATACACTACCCACCACTGTGACCTGTACGCTCTTGTTGGCTGGTCCTCACTACATGTTCGTCGTCAAACCCACTGGCTCCAGGCCATCTATAAATCACTGCTAGGCAAATCCCCGCCTTATCTTAGCTCATTGGTCACCATAGCAGCACCAACCCGTAGTCTGCGCTCCAGCAGGTATATCTCACTGGTCATTCCCAAAGCCAACACCTCCTTTGGCCGCCATTCCTTCCAGTTCTCTGCTGCCAATGACTGGAACGAATTGCAAAAATCTCTGAAGCTGGAGACTCTTATCTCCCTCAATAACTTTAAGCATCAGTTGTCAGAGCACCTTACCGATCACTGCACCTGTACACAGCCCATCTGAAATTAGCCCACCCAACTACCTCATCCCTATATTGTTATTTATTTTGCTCTTTTGCACCCCAGTATCTCTATTTGCACATCATCTCTTGCACATCTAGCATTCCAGTGTTAATACTATTGTAATTATTCTGCACTATAGCCTATTTATTGCCTTACCTCCATAACTTGCTACATTTGCACACACTGTATATATATTTTCTGTTGTATTTCTGACTTTGTTTTTTTTACCCCATATGTAACTCTGTGTTGTTTTTATTGCACTACTTTGCTTTATCTTGGCCAGGTCGCAGTTGTAAATGAGAACCTGTTCTCAACTGGCTTACCTGGTTAAATAAAGGTTAAATAAAAAAATAAAAAAATAAAAAAACTTCTAGCTGCCCATCGATTCTCTCCCTTGACAGTGGCTGTGGTAGCAGTGGTCTCTGTGGCAACTGGGCACTCTGTGGCTGAAACAGCAGGCTTATAGGTTTCGAGGAAATTGAATGAATTGCCAATGAACCGCTGAGCCAGGGGTGGGAGGGAGTAATGATAGAATCTGTCCTCTTCCTCAACATTAGATATTGCCACTGGAGCAACTGAGACCTCAGTGGTGCCCTCTACTGCCTGATGTGGCTGCATGGAGTCTTCGTCAAAGAAGTGTGGCAGGTATCGATGCAGCATTGAGGAAAGATGTATATCTGTCCATAGGTCCTCTCGTATACCTGTAGATACATCTGCAGTGGCCTCTGTGGCAACTGGGCATTCAGCAGACTGGCAGGTTTCAGGGACAAAGTATGAAAATACAATGAACCGCTGTGCATCCTGAGCGCGTATGGCAAATGGAGAGGGGGGATGCAACATGGTAGGTATAGGCCTCTGATTGGTGAAAGCCAGTGGTGGGAGGGAGTCAATACAGGGAGCCATGAACTCAGTGAGAGGACAGTTGCTCACATCTCACACATTCTGCGTGAGAAAAGAAACAGACATGATGAAAGTGATCACATTCAGTACATACATACATACTGTATGAGTCAGCACTACTTACTTATACATCACATATATATATATATATATATATATATATATATATATATATATATATATATATATATATATATAGTGTCCTCTAAGATGCTCTGCACCAGTCTGTCCCAACCCTTGGTCCCCTAGCCAATGGGCCAGCTAAGTGTAAAAATACATGCCCCACACCCAGCATAACATTTTACATTTTAGCCATTTATCAGACGCTTTTATCCAGAACGACTTATAGTTAGTTAGTGCATTCAACTTAAGGTAGCTAGGTGAGACAACCACATAATCCTGATATGAGCGTCTATGATAGAACGGTTGTTTATTTTTTATGACCAGACAACCATAAGAACTGAGGACATAAATTCACTGAAACAGACAGACACGATACAACACATTTAGACAAGAACAGTTATAAGCATTGCCATGGTGTAGCCTAATACAAAAAGAAATAAGGACAAAACATTGTTAGCTTACATTCCATGGCATATGGAACATTTTGCCCTTACAATAACTTATATTTGCTTTAATTAATATTGTTAAACAGAACTCTTGTCGACTTTGTCAAAGTTGGTCTTGTTACCTCCTCAATCAGTCTTGGCATTTTCCTCGACTTGAACCAAATCCTCTTCATCTTCTTCTCCTGATCCTTCTGGATCTGCAAAACCAGAGCCAACCTGGCTCCCAGCTCCATCACGTACTCTGTCTAGATCGCCCTTTCCTCCAACCGACACTCACCCCTCCTCTGTGTCAGCGTTGAACCCTCCATGTCTTCCTCTTAGCTAACAATAACTCTGGAAAATACACAACGTTGTAGTAAGTGGGTGTTGCTAACCAAATAATAATGCATCTCTTTACAATGTGCACACGTTTTCTTCCCAGCTACTTACAATTAAGCAAGTGAGAATCCTGATCCAGATATGTTTAGGCAATAGGCCTATCTGAATTACTAGTAAAAAGTTGGCTACTGGAAAAGCGACCAAGTTCAAATGAATCGATTTTGGCTGTTCTTATCATTTCGTGAACAATATCCTTCATGACATCATCATTGTGATGCAAGGCGTTGCCATGGCAGATGAAAAAGCACAACACAGACTTTAAAATGCAAACTTCAGGGTCTTTCTGTACCTTACTATTGAGCCTTATTCAACCCCTCATGTAGCTCTACTCCATATTTGGGCCTGGTTCTCACAAACCACACTAATCACTTCCATCATATCATTGAAAACACTGTGTTTTGGGTAGAAAATGACTCTATATCCATGCAGGACCTAACTTGTACAGTTTCATCTATTTTAAAAACCAAGGAGGTAAAAATGCCAGTTTTCTCTTTGAGTGCCCTTGAGTGCACCTCAATTTAAAGAGGTCTATCAATTCAACCATTTGAAATGGATGTCCATTCAATTAAGAACATATTATTCTTATTAGAAATGAATCAGCTACAAATTAGGTAGGCGTACTTGTTTTTTTACACAACCTACTCTTTTGGTACATATTTATTGAGATAATTGATTACAACATATGTTGGTGATTAACACAGAGAGAGGTTTTTTTTCTGTCATCAATAGAATGCATTAGCCATTAGGCTGGCTCACTACAATTGTAACATTACATTTACATTTTAGATTTTAGTCATTTAGCAGACGCTCTTATCCAGAGCGACTTACAGGAGCAATTAGGGTTAAGTGCCTTGCTCAAGGGCACATTTACCCCATTTAGCAGACGCTCTTATCCAGAGTGACTTACAAATTGGTGCATTCACCCTATAGCTAGTGTGATAACCACTTTACAATTTTTTTTTTTTTAAATTTTTTTTTTTAAATTTTTTTTTTTTTTTTGGGGGGGGGGGGGGGGGGGGGGGGTGGGTTGGGGTACGGGGGGTAGAAGGATTACATTATCCTATCCCAGGTATTCCTTAAAGAGGTGGGGTTTCAAATGTCTCCGGAAGGTGGTGAGTGACTCCGCTGTCCTGGCGTCGTGAGGGAGCTTGTTCCACCATTGGGGTGCCAGAGCAGCGAACAGTTTTGACTGGGCTGAGCGGGAGCTATGCTTCCGCAGAGGAAGGGGAGCCAGCAGGCCAGAGGTGGATGAACGCAATGCCCTCGTTTGGGTGTAGGGACTGATCAGAGCCTGAAGGTACGGCGGTGCCGTTCCCCTCACTGCTCCATAAGCAAGCACCATGGTCTTGTAACGGATGCGAGCTTCAACTGGAAGCCAGTGGAGTGTGCGGAGGAGGGGGGTGACGTGAGAGAACTTGGGAAGGTTGAACACCAGACGGGCGGCGGCATTCTGGATGAGTTGTAGGGGTTTAATAGCACAGGCAGGGAGCCCAGCCAACAGCGAGTTGCAGTAATCCAGACGGGAGATGACAAGTGCCTGGATTAGGACCTGTGCCGCTTCCTGTGTAAGGCAGGGTCGTACTCTCCGAATGTTGTAGAGCGTGGATCTGCAGGATCGGGTCACCGCCTTGATGTTAGCGGAGAACGACAGGGTGTTGTCCAGGGTCACGCCAAGGCTCTTCGCACTCTGGGAGGAGGACACAACGGAGTTGTCAATCGTGATGGCGAGGTCATGGAACGGGCAGTCCTTCCCCGGGAGGAAGAGCAGCTCCGTCTTGCCAGGGTTCAGCTTGAGGTGGTGATCCGACATCCATACTGATATGTCTGCCAGACATGCAGAGATGCGATTCGCCACCTGGTTATCAGAAGGGGGAAAGGAGAAGATTAGTTGTGTATCGTCAGCGTAGCAATGATAGGAGAGGCCATGTGAGGATATGACAGAGCCAAGTGACTTGGTGTATAGGGAGAATAGGAGAGGGCCTAGAACTGAGCCCTGGGGGACACCAGTGGTGAGAGCACGTGGTGCGGAGACAGCTTCTCGCCACGCCACTTGGTAGGAGCGACCGGTCAGGTAGGACGCAATCCAGGAGTGAGCCGCGCCGGAGATGCCCAGCTCGGAGAGGGTGGAGAGGAGGATCTGATGGTTCACAGTATCAAAGGCAGCAGACAGGTCTAGAAGGACAAGAGCAGAGGAGAGAGAGTTAGCTTTAGCAGTGCGGAGAGCCTCCGTGACACAGAGAAGAGCAGTCTCAGTTGAATGACCAGTCCTGAAACCTGACTGGTTTGGATCAAGAAGGTCATTCTGAGAGAGATAGCAAGAGAGTTGGCTAAAGACGGCACGCTCAATAGTTTTGGAAAGAAAAGAAAGAAGGGATACTGGTCTGTAGTTGTTGACGTCAGTGGGATCGAGTGTTGGTTTTTTGAGAAGGGGTGCAACTCTCGCTCTCTTGAAGACGGAAGGGACATAGCCAGCGGTCAAGGATGAGTTGATCAGCGAGGTGAGGTAGGGGAGAAGGTCACCGGAGATGGTCTGGAGAAGAGAGGAGGGGATGGGGTCAAGCGGGCAGGTTGTTGGGCGGCCTGCAGTCACAAGTCGCAGGATTTTATCTGGAGAGAGAGGGGAGAAAGAAGTCAAAGCATAGGGTAGGGCAGTGTGAGTAGGACCAGCAGTGTCATTAGACTTAACAAACGAGGATCGGATGTCGTCAACCTTCTTTTCAAAGTGGTTGACGAAGTCATCCACCGAGAGAGAGGAGGGGGGGAGGGGGGGGGGGATTCAGCAGGGAGGAGAATGTGGCAAAGAGCTTCCTAGGGTTAGAGGCAGATGCTTGGAATTTAGAGTGGTAGAAAGTGCCTTAGCAGCAGAAACAGATGAAGAAAATGTAGAGAGGAGGGAGTGAAAAGATGCCAGGTCGGCAGGGAGTTTAGTTTTCTTCCATTTCCGCTCCGCTGCCCGGAGCTCTGTTCTGTGAGCTCGCAATGAGTCATCAAGCCACGGAGCTGGAGGGGAGGACCGAGCCGGCCGGGAGGATAGGGGACACAGAGAGTCAAAGGATGCAGAAAGGGAGGAGAGGAGGGTTGAGGAGGCAGAATCAGGAGATTGGAGGGAGAAGGATTGAGCAGAGGGAAGTGATGATAGGATGGAAGAGGAGAGAGTAGTGGGAGAGAGAGAGCGAAGGTTGCGGCGGCGCATTACCATCTGTGTAGGGGCAGAGTGAGTAGTGTTGGAGGAGAGCGAGAGAGAAAAGGACACAAAGTAGTGGTCGGAGACATGGAGGGGAGTTGCAGTGAGATTAGTAGAAGAGCAGCATCTAGTAAAGATGAGGTCAAGCGTATTGCCTGCCTTGTGAGTAGGGAGGGACGGTGAGAGGGTGAGGTCAAAAGAGGAGAGGAGTGGAAAGAAGGAGGCAGAGAGAAATGAGTCAAATGTAGACGTAGGGAGGTTGAAATCCCCCAAAACTGTGAGGGGTGAGCCATCCTCAGGAAAGGAGCTTATCAAGGCGTCAAGCTCATTGATGAACTCTCCAAGGGAACCTGGAGGGCGATAGATGACAAGGATATTAAGCTTAGATGGGCTAGTGACTGTGACAGCATGGAATTCAAATGAGGAGATAGACAGATGGGTTAGGGGAAAAATTTAGAATGTCCACTTGGGAGAGATGAGGATTCCTGTGCCACCACCCCTCTGACCAGATGCTCTCGGGGTATGCGAGAACACATGGTCAGACGAGGAGAGAGCAGTAGGAGTAGCAGTGTTTTCAGTGGTAATCCATGTTTCCGTCAGCGCCAGGAAGTCGAGGGAATGGAGGTTAGCATAGGCTGGGATGAAGTCAGCTTTGTTGGCAGCAGAACGGCAGTTCCAGAGGCTGCCTGAGACCTGGAACTCCAGGTGTGGGGTGCGTGCAGGGACCACCAGGTTAGAGGCAGCAGCCACGCGGTGTGAGGCGTTTGTGTGGCCTGTGCGGACAGGAGAGAACAGGGATAGGCAGAGGCATAGTTGACAGGCTGTAGCAAATGGCTACAATAATGCAGAGGAGATCGGAATGAAATGAATTAAACATCAGGAAAAGGAGTGAGTAGGGCCTCCCTCGCCAAAACTTACACCTCAGAAACTATAATTGTTTCACTGAACCATCCAGATAAAAACTCTCCCAACTTCCACTTTTAGAAATTAGAATTGTTGTGAACTACAGCAGTTCAATGTTTCAAGGAATAGACTCAACTTGCTTTGTTCAGCTAGCTAAATATGACACCATGGCTGACTAGCATGCTAGCATCCAATAACACACAGTTTAGCACCAATGGCACCATTGCTGACTAGCATGAAAGCATCCAATAACACACAGTTTAGCACAAATGGCACCATGGCTGACCAGCATGCTAGCATCCAATAACACACAGTTTAGCACCAATACTTGGTTACAACAAACTAACAGTAGTGAGCTAACACACTAAACAGATAATTTGTGTGTTAACGAATTACGTTGGCTAGCTAGCACAAATATATTGTATTTAGCAGCTACAGTACAGTTGGCTGGTCATGTTGGCTAACTAGCAATGGCTACTGTGTTGACTTTGTTTGGAAAACGGCTAGCTAGCTACGTGCTACCTACAATAGCCACCCACAACAGCCCACGGTGCCTAGCTATGACGCTTTAGCCAACAAGCATGCTAGCATCCAATAACACACAGTTTAGCACCAATACTTGGTAACAACAAACGACCGATAGTGTTTTAACACGCTAAACAGATAATTCGTGTCTGTGTCTAGTTCCTATCATAACGCAGCAATAATTAAACGTTGGCTAGCTAGTACAAATATATTGTATTTAGCTGCTGCGGTACAGTTAGCTAGTCGTGATTGGCTACTGTGTTGACTTTGTATGAGACACGGCTAGCTAGCTGGCTAGCTTCGTGCTAATCCCCGGCATAGCCGAATATAATGCTAACCTACAATAACTATCCACAACAGCCCGCGATGCCTACTTACAATAACCAACTACGTTCTAAATACATAATTAAGCCTTACTCGACAAAGCCCAAGCTATGTACAAAGCCAAACTTACCCGACGCCAGCTGATATTTGTCTTCTGCAATCAGTAGGTGTAATTAAGTACAGTAGGTACTAACTACCTAACGCTGATGCCTCAGATAATGAAGTTAGAAAAACGGCTGAAATGGTAGAAAGCTAGCTGGCTTAATTACAGGTACTCTTAAGCGTGAATAACATTGGAAACAGCTATCCACCGTGGCATGACATCTCAGGTGTCAGGATGAAGCATTTTCTCACAAAAAGAGGACTCAAGCAAACTATCTCTCTTCAACAGTTTCACTAGTCATGTTAGGTCTACTTAAAATGTCACATTCATACACAAGTAATTTGAAAATAAGTTATACTACTGAAACACATTCACAATAAGTTATATTACAACCTACCTCTGAAGTAAGCAGTGTGTTCTCTCACTAATGAAATAGGACATTAATAATTTGTCAGTGGTTAGTTGAATCAGTCTCTTTGCACTGTTCAGTTTGTCTGTGCAACAGGTAACCTTCCAGAATCGGAATCTTGTGATGTCACAATGGAGTCCCCATTGCCATGGTTACCCACAGCAGCTTTCATGTGTTATCAAATGCTGGCACAATTTAGTTTATTTATTTTAGATTTTTTGTACCTATGCAGCACAGTCATACCTAATATATACAATGAATCCATATAACCTAATTTTTTATTAAAATAAAAATGCTGTAACTCATGTAAAATGGTTGACCATTCAAACGACATGTGTTTTGCCTAATTAAAAGTCTATATGTTTTAGATATCATAAATAGCAGCCAGGCTTACTTAGGTTGTTTGTTCGATCTCAGCCTACCACTAATGCCAATATTTTTCATCATCATCATCATCATCATCATCATCATCATCAATGAAATACATAGGCTACCTTACTACAGTAAAACAAGTCTTCCATAGTCTATGTCACCTCAGTAACAAAGTTCCAAAAAAGAAATGAGGGTTCAAGAAAACATCTCTCTTCAATGGCCTCAGCTATTAGCCATATGATCAACAAGGTCAACTGCAGCACTAAAATCAAGAAGCAGCTCATCCACAAGTTTATCTTGGTCAAGTGATCTGAGCCATTGATCGATTAAATCAACGAGAGCTGTTGCAGTCGAGTGATCCTTACGGTATCTTTACGGTACGCATGCTCATAGAGGGATAAAATTAGCTGGATGTGTAATTATATAGGCCCAAAAAATGTAATTGAAGAGTAGGTGTCATTGATGTTTAGCATTTAAGTTTAATAAATAATTAAATAAAGAAATCAATATCAGCTGACTATAGAAAAGTATTGTTTAAAATTATGTTTGAACATTTTCTTATCCGTGTCTTTCCAGTTGATATAACCAAACAGACAACCTTTGTTGCTCAAGAGCGTCACACATTCCTCCATTCATTCTCTATCATATTCCCCTCCATCAAATTCCTCTATCATATTCCCTCCATCATATTCTCTCTATTATATTTCTCTCCATCATATTCCACTCCATCATAATACTCGCTATCATATTCCCTCTATCATATTCCTCTTTATTTTTACAGGGAATCCCAATTGAGACCAGTGTCTCTTTTTCAATGGTGCCCTGTGTTATATCAATTAACAATCCAAACAGCTTAAACAGATAAAATTACATACAGAGTAGAAAATATATAGAGCAAAATTATTAGACTTGAACACATACATTTCACAATGAACAGGTCTTGTATTTAACCAGTTGAGCTGACAACCATTTTGCACTGTTTCACTAGGGCTTTAGTCATCAATCTAGCAAGAGGGAAATATTTTATTAATGTAGTGGTGTCCCTCCCCCCAGGAAGCTACGACCTTTAGCTTTCACCTGGAATTGTTCATTTATGTCTGAGAAAAAAAAACACTTTCCAAACCATATGATCTAGAACACAAGAAAAGTATAATACAACCTTCTTTACTACTTTGCCAAACATTTCATGACATTAGTGAGAGTCAAAATCTGTAAAATTTGTGAATGTCTAAATTAACATTTGGGCAATTTGACCAGTGTACATCACTCCTATAGACAATGAGAGATGGGCTATGTAAAGGTCTCGATTTTGTCGTTCTGAACAAATGTTTGACTTCCACACAAAATTACTTCTTGACTTATTTTAGGTTTAAGGAAGTGTGTAGGTTTAAACTATTGCTTTAAAGGGAAGAGAGGGGGAGGAGGAGAGAGCGCGAGAGATGGGGGGAGTAGGAGAAAGACGGAAGGAGGGGGAGGAGGGCAGCTGTGTCCGACACACCATACTTACACCTGCAACAGGTAGGCCAGGGGGCGGGACCTGTAGGTGAGACTCATAACATGATAAGGGGGGCAGGTGAAGAAGGGGTGTTGCTGGAGTCAAGGAAGGGAGGGTGTTCCTACGAGCCCCCTGCCAGCGAGACGGGGAGCAGGGAGGAAGTCTGTCCATGGAGCATTTCTGGGTCATTGGGTCGCCTCCAATGAGATTAGATCACCCTCTACAATGTAAAGCAGTTTGAGTACTGGGGGGTTCTCTGTATAAATCCAAGGTGAAACCTCCAGGGGCTAGCCTTCTCTCAGCGGAGAGTCTGCTCTGGGCTGCCTGCGAAAGGTGCTCCTCTGTGGGAAAGAGGAGAGAACAAGAGGCCCCAGAAGAGATCTCCTTATGGTAGTGATGGACAGATCAACTCTCCTTGTTATCTTCCACCTCTTCCTCTTCCTCTTGCTCGGCCTTCTCCCTCCTTTCCTTCTTACAGTCTTACAGTCATTTTCTCCCTTTCCTCCTTCCTCTCCTCCCTCTTTGTCTTCCTCTACCTTCCTCTCCCTCCTTCCCTCTTGGTAAACCTTGTTTAGTCGAGCCAGATTGTGGATAGCTAGCCATGGTTTAGACCACTGTCGCTGTCTGGGTGGGGGTATACAGGACTGGTCCACTGGACTCAGCTCACATGGGGAGAACCTGCTGCTGCTGCCACTCCCCCTCTTACCTGGGATGAGATCACGTTTGGAGGAAACCTGGCACCATCCCTACGGTGAAGCATGGTGGTGGCAGCATCATGCTCCGGGGAGGATTTTCAGGGACAGGGACTGGGAACACGCCCCATTCACATCAACGGGGCTGTAGTGGAGCAGGTCGAGAGTTTCAAGTTCCTTGGTGTCCACATCACCAACAAACTATCATGGTTCAAACACACCAAGACAGTCGTGAAGAGGGCACGACAACGCCTTTTCCACCTCAGGAGACTGAAAAGATTTGGCATTGGTCCCAAGATCCTCAAAAAGTTCTACAGCTGCACCATCGAGAGCTTCCTGACCAATTGCATCACCGCCTAGTATGGCAACTGCTCGGCATCCGACCGTAAGGCGCTACAGAGGGTAGTGCGTACGGCCCAGTACATCACTGGAGCCAAGCTTCCTGCCATCCAGGACCTATATACTTGGAGGTGTAAGAGGGAGGCCCAAAAAATTGACAAAGACTCCAGTCACCCAAGTCATAGACTGTTCTCTCTGCTACCGCACAGCAAGCGGTACCAGAGTGCCAAGTCTAGGTCCAAAAGGCTCCTTAACAGCTTCTATCCCCAATTCATAAGACTGCTGAACAATTAATCAAATGGCCACCCGGACTATTTACATTGACACCTCCCCCCTTTGTTTTTACACTGGTAATAGAAATCTGGATCGGTTTCCTTTTCTTTTTACCTTGCTTTTGTTATTATTATTATTTTTTAAAGTTTTCTTTTTACATTTCGTAAAATGTTATAATTACAAAAACTTTTCATTTTAATTTCAATTTAGTAACATACTGTATCATTCAAATAAATATTATTATTTGTCTAATCATATTTTGCCAGCTAACTGGGTGGCAGGCTGCAATCAGTAGCTGTAATTAAGTACAGCAGCCACCAACCATCTAACGTTAATGCCTCGGATAATGAGGTTAGAAGAACAGCTGAATGGTCGGTAGCTAGCTGGCTCAATTACAGGTACTCTTAAGCGTGAAATAACATTGGAAACAACTAACCACAGTTGCTAAAAGTTACCAGTAGCTACCCACTAGCTAGCTAGCTTTGTTGGTCCAAGTGGTGGGTTAGCTAGCACTCGTGCTTCGCCGGGGTCCACCGAATAGAATACTTACCTACAATAATTACCTACAATAACCTACAATAACTACCTAAGTAAACTACCTATAATACCTGACTACAATACCTACATACAATCTAAATACATGGTTTAAGCTTTACTCAACAACATATAAGAAGCCAGCTTATCTCCTGCTAGAGAAAACACAACCTCTCCCGACAACCTCGAGGCAAGAGACCTTTCTCTCTTTCTCGTCATCTTTCAACTTCTTATTCAGTTCCTTATTTTTCTCTTTTTCCTCCATCTTTAAAAATGTGACTTTCTGCTTGAGGTTCATGGCCAGAAAGCCCACTCTTCCCAGGATGGTCTCTGCTCTCTCTGATGAAACCGTCCCATTGGAGCTCTTGGAATGGGCACGGTCCGCCTCACTCTTCAAACCCTCCCTCGGGCTCACCTCCTCCTTGACGCTCCTCTCTTCACTCTCAATGTCAATGCCTGTCCAATAATCCTAACAGGAAGACATTGACTCTAGATGTAATATTGTTCCAATGTGGCACATTCAATACACATTTGAGTGATCAACATACATTGATGGCCTCATGGGGCACACAATTTAGAGGACAGTAATTGAGGTAACTTGTTTATTTGTATCCCAAACCGATTTTGTAATAGCCATAGATGTTCTTCCTGGGTCCACACCAAACGTAATACAAATGTTAACCCTAGTAAGGGGTGATGTTTTATACTATGAGCATAGATTAGCAGGGTTGGGGTCAATTCAATTTCAATTCCAGTCAATTCAGGAAGTACTTAATTCAATGCTTTGAATTGAAATGGAACAGACCCCCAACCCTGTAGAGTAGAAGTGTAAAATAGGACACCTACCTTTGCCTTTTTCAGCGTCCAGGGCCTGGGTTCCTCATCCTCTGACCTGCATATGGAGGCTCTCACTCTAACAGGCGTCTTAGTGGCCATGCAGAGCAGAGGGGTTGCCAGAGTTAAGTTAGCATCTGGGACCAGCTGGTGAGCATGAGGGCAGCGATCCACCTCTTCACTAGTGCCCTTCCCTTTCTGCTCTGGCTGCTTGTGGTCCTTGTCATGGATGCATGCCAGGCTTGGAGGAAGTGCTAGGACAGGGCTTTTATCACTCATCAGTTCCTCTCTCTTGACAGTGGATGCAACTGCACTTGCCTCTGTGTTAACTGAGCACTATGTGGTGTCCTCAACTGTCTCCTCTGGCTGCTTGTGGTCATTGTTTTTGTGAATGCATTGCAGACCTGGAGGACTTTTATCATCCCAGGTGTAAATAGCAACAGTTGCCTCTGTGTCGACTGAGCACTTTGTAGTGCACTCAACTGTCTTCCATAGCGGTTTGTGGTCATTGTTGTGGGTGCAGGTCAGGATTAGAGGCAGTGTTGCAGGTGCAGGAGGACTTTTTTCAGCCAAACACTCCTCCGTGTGGACAGTGGACACAGAAACGGCTGCTTCCCTGGCAACTGGACACTTGTTCGTGTCCTCTACTGCCTCCCCTGGCAGAGTGTGGACAGTGGAGACGGAAACGGCCGCTTCCCTGGACACTTGACTCTTGGTGGTGTCCTCTACTGCCTCCTCTGGCTGCTTGTGGCCATTGTCTAGAATGTGTGGCAACTTTGAAGGCAGCATTGGAGCCTGGCTTTTATCACCCAACAGGTTCTCTCCCTGGACAATGGATGTGCCTGCAGTGATCGCTGTGGTAACGGAGGACTCGGTGGCATCCTCTTTTGTCTCCTCTGTCAGTTTGTGGTCAGAGTCTCGGATACATGGCGAGCTTGGAGGCAGTGCTGCAGGGTCAGGAGGGCTTTGATCAGCTGCCATGTCCTCTTTGAGGTGAGTGGACACATCATTGTTTGTTTCACTGATAACTGGACACTTGGTGGTGTCCTCTACTGCCTCCCCTGGCAGTTTGTAGTCAACTTCAAAGACAAGTGGCAGACTTGGAGGCAGCATTGGGACAGGGCATTTAGCTGCTGATCTGTACACTCCAAAATCAACAGTAGCTGTGCCTGCAGTGGTCTCTGTAGCAACTGAGACCTCATAGGTATCCTCTACTGTCTGCTCTGATGGCATGAAGTCATCGTCAAAGACTGTTGGCAGGCATGTAGGCAGCACTGAAGGAAGACTTCTAGCTGCCCATCGATTCTCTCCCTTGACAGTGGCTGTGGTAGCAGTGGTCTCTGTGGCAACTGGGCACTCTGTGGCTGAAACAGCAGGCTTAGAGGTTTCGAGGAAATTGAATGAATTGCCAATGAACCGCTGAGCCAGGGGTGGGAGGGAGTAATAGAATCTGTCCTCTTCCTCAACATTACATATTGCCACTGGAGCAACTGAGACCTCAGTGGTGCCCTCTACTGCCTGATGTGGCTGCATGGAGTCTTCGTCAAAGAAGTGTGGCAGGTATCGATGCAGCATTGAGGAAAGATGTATATCTGTCCATAGGTCCTCTCGTATACCTGTAGATACATCTGCAGTGGCCTCTGTGGCAACTGGGCATTCAGCAGACTGGCAGGTTTCAGGGACAAAGTATGAAAATACAATGAACCGCTGTGCATCCTGAGCGCGTATGGCAAATGGAGAGGGGGGATGCAACATGGTAGGTATAGGCCTCTGATTGGTGAAAGCCAGTGGTGGGAGGGAGTCAATACAGGGAGCCATGAACTCAGTGAGAGGACAGTTGCTCACATCTCACACATTCTGCGTGAGAAAAGAAACAGACATAATGAAAGTGATCACATTCAGTACATACATACATACTGTATGAGTCAGCACTACTTACTTATACATCACATATATATATATATATATATATATATATATATATATATATATATATATATAGTGTCCTCTAAGATGCTCTGCACCAGTCTGTCCCAACCCTTGGTCCCCTAGCCAATGGGCCAGCTAAGTGTAAAAATACATGCCCCACACCCAGCATAACATTTGACATTTTAGCCATTTATCAGACGCTTTTATCCAGAATGACTTATAGTTAGTTAGTGCATTCAACTTAAGGTAGCTAGGTGAGACAACCACATAATCCTGATATGAGTGTCTATGATAGAACGGTTGTTTATTTTTTATGACCAGACAACCATAAGAACTGAGGACATAAATTCACTGAAACAGACAGACACGATACAACACATTTAGACAAGAACAGTTATAAGCATTGCCATGGTGTAGCCTAATACAAAAAGAAATAAGGACAAAACATTGTTAGCTTACATTCCATGGCATATGGAACATTTTGCCCTTACAATAACTTATATTTGCTTTAATTAATATTGTTAAACAGAACTCTTGTCGACTTTGTCAAAGTTGGTCTTGTTACCTCCTCAATCAGTCTTGGCATTTTCCTCGTCTTGAACCAAATCCTCTTCATCTTCTTCTCCTGATCCTTCTGGATCTGCAAAACCAGAGCCAACCTGGCTCCCAGCTCCATCACGTAGTCTGTCTAGATCGCCCTTTCCTCCAACCGACACTCACCCCTCCTCTGTGTCAGCGTTGAACCCTCCATGTCTTCCTCTTAGCTAACAATAACTCTGGAAAATACACAACGTTGTAGTAAGTGGGTGTTGCTAACCAAATAATAATGCATCTCTTTACAATGTGCACACGTTTTCTTCCCAGCTACTTACAATTAATCAAGTGAGAATCCTGATCCAGATATGTTTAGGCAATAGGCCTATCTGAATTACTAGTAAAAAGTTGGCTACTGGAAAAGCAACCAAGTTCAAATGAATCGATTTTGGCTGTTCTTATCATTTCGTGAACAATATCCTTCATGACATCATCATTGTGATGCAAGGCGTTGCCATGGCAGATGAAAAAGCACAACACAGACTTTAAAAAGCAAACTTCAGGGTCTTTCTGTACCTTACTATTGAGCCTTATTCAACCCCTCATGTAGCTCTACTCCATATTGGGCCTGGTTCTCACAAACCACACTAATCACTTCCATCATATCATTGAAAACACTGTGTTTTGGGTAGAAAATGACTCTATATCCATGCAGGACCTAACTTGTACAGTTTCATCTATTTTAAAAACCAAGGAGGTAAAAATGCCAGTCTTCTCTTTGAGTGCCCTTGAGTGCACCTCAATTTAAAGAGGTCTATCAATTCAACCATTTGAAATGGATGTCCATTCAATTAAGAACATATTATTCTTATTAGAAATGAATCAGCTACAAATTAGGTAGGCGTACTTGTTTTTTTACACAACCTACTCTTTTGGTACATATTTATTGAGATAATTGATTACAACATATGTTGGTGATTAACACAGAGAGAGGTTTTTTTTCTGTCATCAATAGAATGCATTAGCCATTAGGCTGGCTCACTACAATTGTAACATGACATCTCAGGTGTCAGGATGAAGCATTTTCTCACAAAAAGAGGACTCAAGCAAACTATCTCTCTTCAACAGTTTCACTAGTCATGTTAGGTCTACTTAAAATGTCACATTCATACACAAGTAATTTGAAAATAAGTTATACTACTGAAACACATTCACAATAAGTTATATTACAAACTACCTCTGAAGTAAGCAGTGTGTTCTCTCACTAATGAAATAGGACATTAATAATTTGTCAGTGGTTAGTTGAATCAGTCTCTTTGCACTGTTCAGTTTGTCTGTGCAACAGGTAACCTTCCAGAATCGGAATCTTGTGATGTCACAATGGAGTCCCCATTGCCATGGTTACCCACAGCAGCTTTCATGTGTTATCAAATGCTGGCACAATTTAGTTTATTTATTTTAGATTTTTTTGTACCTATGCAGCACAGTCATACCTAATATATACAATGAATCCATATAACCTAATTTTTTATTAAAATAAAATGCTGTAACTCATGTAAAATGGTTGACCATTCAAACGACATGTGTTTTGCCTAATTAAAAGTCTATATGTTTTAGATATCATAAATAGCAGCCAGGCTTACTTAGGTTGTTTGTTCGATCTCAGCCTACCACTAATGCCAATATTTTTCATCATCATCATCATCAATGAAATACATAGGCTACCTTACTACAGTAAAACAAGTCTTCCATAGTCTATGTCACCTCAGTAACAAAGTTCCAAAAAAGAAATGAGGGTTCAAGAAAACATCTCTCTTCAATGGCCTCAGCTATTAGCCATATGATCAACAAGGTCAACTGCAGCACTAAAATCAAGAAGCAGCTCATCCACAAGTTTATCTTGGTCAAGTGATCTGAGCCATTGATCGATTAAATCAACGAGAGCTGTTGCAGTCGAGTGATCCTTACGGTATCTTTACGGTACGCATGCTCATAGAGGGATAAAATTAGCTGGATGTGTAATTATATAGGCCCAAAAAATGTAATTGAAGAGTAGGTGTCATTGATGTTTAGCATTTAAGTTTAATAAATAATTAAATAAAGAAATCAATATCAGCAGACTATAGAAAAGTATTGTTTAAAATTATGTTTGAACATTTTCTTATCCGTGTCTTTCCAGTTGACATAACCAAACAGACAACCTTTGTTGCTCAAGATCGTCACACATTCCTCCATTCATTCTCTATCATATTCCCCTCCATCAAATTCCTCTATCATATTCCCTCCATCATATTCTCTCTATTATATTTCTCTCCATCATATTCCACTCCATCATAATACTCGCTATCATATTCCCTCTATCATATTCCTCTTTATTTTTACAGGGAATCCCAATTGAGACCAGTGTCTCTTTTTCAATGGTGCCCTGTGTTATATCAATTAACAATCCAAACAGCTTAAACAGATAAAATTACATACAGAGTAGAAAATATATAGAGCAAAATTATTAGACTTGAACACATACATTTCACAATGAACAGGTCTTGTATTTAACCAGTTGAGCTGACAACCATTTTGCACTGTTTCACTAGGGCTTTAGTCATCAATCTAGCAAGAGGGAAATATTTTATTAATGTAGTGGTGTCCCTCCCCCCAGGAAGCTACGACCTTTAGCTTTCACCTGGAATTGTTCATTTATGTCTGAGAAAAAAAACACTTTCCAAACCAAATGATCTAGTACACAAGAAAAGTATAATACAACCTTCTTTACTACTTTGCCAAACATTTCATGACATTAGTGAGAGTCAAAATCTGTAAAATTTGTGAATGTCTAAATTAACATTTGGGCAATTTGACCAGTGTACATCACTCCTATAGACAATGAGAGATGGGCTATGTAAAGGTCTCGATTTTGTCGTTCTGAACAAATGTTTGACTTCCACACAAAATTACTTCTTGACTTATTTTAGGTTTAAGGAAGTGTGTAGGTTTAAACTATTGCTTTAAAGGGAAGAGAGGGGGAGGAGGAGAGAGCGCGAGAGATGGGGGGAGTGGGAGAAAGAGGGAAGGAGGGGGAGGAGGGGGAGGAGGGGGAGGAGGTGGAGGGCAGCTGTGTCCGACACACCATACTTACACCTGCAACAGGTAGGCCAGGGGGCGGGACCTGTAGGTGAGACTCATAACATGATAAGGGGGGCAGGTGAAGAAGGGGTGTTGCTGGAGTCAAGGAAGGGAGGGTGTTCCTACGAGCCCCCTGCCAGCGAGACGGGGAGCAGGGAGGAAGTCTGTCCATGGAGCATTTCTGGGTCATTGGGTCACCTCCAATGAGATTAGATCACCCTCTACAATGTAAAGCAGTTTGAGTACTGGGGGGTTCTCTGTATAAATCCAAGGTGAAACCTCCAGGGGCTAGCCTTCTCTCAGCGGAGAGTCTGCTCTGGGCTGCCTGCGAAAGGTGCTCCTCTGTGGGAAAGAGGAGAGAACAAGAGGCCCCAGAAGAGATCTCCTTATGGTAGTGATGGACAGATCAACTCTCCTTGTTATCTTCCACCTCTTCCTCTTCCTCTTGCTCGGCCTTCTCCCTCCTTTCCTTCTTACAGTCTTACAGTCATTTTCTCCCTTTCCTCCTTCCTCTCCTCCCTCTTTCTCTTCCACTACCTTCCTCTCCCTCCTTCCCTCTTGGTAAACCTTGTTTAGTCGAGCCAGATTGTGGATAGCTAGCCATGGTTTAGACCACTGTCGCTGTCTGGGTGGGGGGATACAGGACTGGTCCACTGGACTCAGCTCACATGGGGAGTACCTGCTGCTGCTGCCACTCCCCCTCTTACCTGGGATGAGATCACGTTTGGAGGAAACCTGGCACCATCCCTACGGTGAAGCATGGTGGTGGCAGCATCATGCTCCGGGGAGGATTTTCAGGGACAGGGACTGGGAACACGCCCCATTCACATCGACGGGGCTGTAGTGGAGCAGGTCGAGAGTTTCAAGTTCCTTGGTGTCCACATCACCAACAAACTATCATGGTTCAAACACACCAAGACAGTCGGGAAGAGGGCACGACAACGCCTTTTCCACCTCAGGAGACTGAAAAGATTTGGCATTGGTCCCAAGATCCTCAAAAAGTTATACAGCTGCACCATCGAGAGCTTCCTGACCAGTTGCATCACCGCCTGGTATGGCAACTGCTCGGCATCCGACCGTAAGGCGCTACAGAGGGTAGTGCGTACGGCCCAGTACATCACTGGAGCCAAGCTTCCTGCCATCCAGGACCTATATACTTGGAGGTGTAAGAGGGAGGCCCAAAAAATTGACAAAGACTCCAGTCACCCAAGTCATAGACTGTTCTCTCTGCTACCGCACAGCAAGCGGTACCAGAGTGCCAAGTCTAGGTCCAAAAGGCCCCTTAACAGCTTCTATCCCCAATTCATAAGACTGCTAAACAATTAATCAAATGGCCACCCGGACTATTTACATTGACACCTCCCCCCTTTGTTTTTACACTGGTAATAGGAATCTGGATCGGTTTCCTTTTCTTTTTACCTTGCTTTTGTTATTATTATTATTTTTTAAAGTTTTCTTTTTACATTTCGTAAAATGTTATAATTACAAAAACATTTCATTTTAATTTCAATTTAGTAACATACTGTATCATTCAAATAAATATTATTATTTGTCTAATCATATTTTGCCAGCTAACTGGGTGGCAGGCTGCAATCAGTAGCTGTAATTAAGTACAGCAGCCACCAACCATCTAACGTTAATGCCTCGGATAATGAGGTTAGAAGAACAGCTGAATGGTCGGTAGCTAGCTGGCTCAATTACAGGTACTCTTAAGCGTGAAATAACATTGGAAACAACTAACCACAGTTGCTAAAAGTTACCAGTAGCAGTTACTAGCTAGCTAGCTTTGTTGGTCCAAGTGGTGGGTTAGCTAGCACTCGTGCTTCGCCGGGGTCCACCGAATAGAATACTTACCTACAATAATTACCTACAATAACCTACAATAACTACCTAAGTAAACTACCTATAATACCTGACTACAATACCTACATACAATCTAAATACATGGTTTAAGCTTTACTCAACAACATATAAGAAGCCAGCTTATCTCCTGCTAGAGAAAACACAACCTCTCCCGACAACCTCGAGGCAAGAGACCTTTCTCTCTTTCTCGTCATCTTTCAACTTCTTATTCAGTTCCTTATTTTTCTCTTTTTCCTCCATCTTTAAAAATATGACTTTCTGCTTGAGGTTCATGGCCAGAAAGCCCACTCTTCCCAGGATGGTCTCTGCTCTCTCTGATGAAACCGTCCCATTGGAGCTCTTGGAATGGGCACGGTCCGCCTCACTCTTCAAACCCTCCCTCGGGCTCACCTCCTCCTTGACGCTCCTCTCTTCACTCTCAATGTCAATGCCTGTCCAATAATCCTAACAGGAAGACATTGACTCTAGATGTAATATTGTTCCAATGTGGCACATTCAATACACATTTGAGTGATCAACATACATTGATGGCCTCATGGGGCACACAATTTAGAGGACAGTAATTGAGGTAACTTGTTTATTTGTATCCCAAACCGATTTTGTAATAGCCATAGATGTTCTTCCTGGGTCCACACCAAACGTAATACAAATGTTAACCCTAGTAAGGGGTGATGTTTTATACTATGAGCATAGATTAGCAGGGTTGGGGTCAATTCAATTTCAATTCCAGTCAATTCAGGAAGTACTTAATTCAATGCTTTGAATTGAAATGGAACAGACCCCCAACCCTGTAGAGTAGAAGTGTAAAATAGGACACCTACCTTTGCCTTTTTCAGCGTCCAGGGCCTGGGTTCCTCATCCTCTGACCTGCATATGGAGGCTCTCACTCTAACAGGCGTCTTAGTGGCCATGCAGAGCAGAGGGGTTGCCAGAGTTAAGTTAGCATCTGGGACCAGCTGGTGAGCATGAGGGCAGCGATCCACCTCTTCACTAGTGCCCTTCCCTTTCTGCTCTGGCTGCTTGTGGTCCTTGTCATGGATGCATGCCAGGCTTGGAGGAAGTGCTAGGACAGGGCTTTTATCACTCATCAGTTCCTCTCTCTTGACAGTGGATGCAACTGCACTTGCCTCTGTGTTAACTGAGCACTATGTGGTGTCCTCAACTGTCTCCTCTGGCTGCTTGTGGTCATTGTTGTTGTGAATGCATTGCAGACCTGGAGGACTTTTATCATCCCAGGTGTAAATAGCAACAGTTGCCTCTGTGTCGACTGAGCACTTTGTAGTGCACTCAACTGTCTTCCATAGCGGTTTGTGGTCATTGTTGTGGGTGCAGGTCAGGATTAGAGGCAGTGTTGCAGGTGCAGGAGGACTTTTTTCAGCCAAACACTCCTCCGTGTGGACAGTGGACACAGAAACGGCTGCTTCCCTGGCAACTGGACACTTGTTCGTGTCCTCTACTGCCTCCCCTGGCAGAGTGTGGACAGTGGAGACGGAAACGGCCGCTTCCCTGGACACTTGACTCTTGGTGGTGTCCTCTACTGCCTCCTCTGGCTGCTTGTGGCCATTGTCTAGAATGTGTGGCAACTTTGAAGGCAGCATTGGAGCCTGGCTTTTATCACCCAACAGGTTCTCTCCCTGGACAATGGATGTGCCTGCAGTGATCGCTGTGGTAACGGAGGACTCGGTGGCATCCTCTTTTGTCTCCTCTGTCAGTTTGTGGTCAGAGTCTCGGATACATGGCGAGCTTGGAGGCAGTGCTGCAGGGTCAGGAGGGCTTTGATCAGCTGCCATGTCCTCTTTGAGGTGAGTGGACACATCATTGTTTGTTTCACTGATAACTGGACACTTGGTGGTGTCCTCTACTGCCTCCCCTGGCAGTTTGTAGTCAACTTCAAAGACAAGTGGCAGACTTGGAGGCAGCATTGGGACAGGGCATTTAGCTGCTGATCTGTACACTCCAAAATCAACAGTAGCTGTGCCTGCAGTGGTCTCTGTAGCAACTGAGACCTCATAGGTATCCTCTACTGTCTGCTCTGATGGCATGAAGTCATCGTCAAAGACTGTTGGCAGGCATGTAGGCAGCACTGAAGGAAGACTTCTAGCTGCCCATCGATTCTCTCCCTTGACAGTGGCTGTGGTAGCAGTGGTCTCTGTGGCAACTGGGCACTCTGTGGCTGAAACAGCAGGCTTAGAGGTTTCGAGGAAATTGAATGAATTGCCAATGAACCGCTGAGCCAGGGGTGGGAGGGAGTAATAGAATCTGTCCTCTTCCTCAACATTAGATATTGCCACTGGAGCAACTGAGACCTCAGTGGTGCCCTCTACTGCCTGATGTGGCTGCCTGGAGTCTTCGTCAAAGAAGTGTGGCAGGTATCGATGCAGCATTGAGGAAAGATGTATATCTGTCCATAGGTCCTCTCGTATACCTGTAGATACATCTGCAGTGGCCTCTGTGGCAACTGGGCATTCAGCAGACTGGCAGGTTTCAGGGACAAAGTATGAAAATACAATGAACCGCTGTGCATCCTGAGCGCGTATGGCAAATGGAGAGGGGGGATGCAACATGGTAGGTATAGGCCTCTGATTGGTGAAAGCCAGTGGTGGGAGGGAGTCAATACAGGGAGCCATGAACTCAGTGAGAGGACAGTTGCTCACATCTCACACATTCTGCGTGAGAAAAGAAACAGACATAATGAAAGTGATCACATTCAGTACATACATACATACATACTGTATGAGTCAGCACTACTTACTTATACATCACATATATATATATATATATAGTGTCCTCTAAGATGCTCTGCACCAGTCTGTCCCAACCCTTGGTCCCCTAGCCAATGGGCCAGCTAAGTGTAAAAATACATGCCCCACACCCAGCATAACATTTGACATTTTAGCCATTTATCAGACGCTTTTATCCAGAACGACTTATAGTTAGTTAGTGCATTCAACTTAAGGTAGCTAGGTGAGACAACCACATAATCCTGATATGAGCGTCTATGATAGAACGGTTGTTTATTTTTTATGACCAGACAACCATAAGAACTGAGGACATAAATTCACTGAAACAGACAGACACGATACAACACATTTAGACAAGAACAGTTATAAGCATTGCCATGGTGTAGCCTAATACAAAAAGAAATAAGGACAAAACATTGTTAGCTTACATTCCATGGCATATGGAACATTTTGCCCTTACAATAACTTATATTTGCTTTAATTAATATTGTTAAACAGAACTCTTGTCGACTTTGTCAAAGTTGGTCTTGTTACCTCCTCAATCAGTCTTGGCATTTTCCTCGTCTTGAACCAAATCCTCTTCATCTTCTTCTCCTGATCCTTCTGGATCTGCAAAACCAGAGCCAACCTGGCTCCCAGCTCCATCACGTAGTCTGTCTAGATCGCCCTTTCCTCCAACCGACACTCACCCCTCCTCTGTGTCAGCGTTGAACCCTCCATGTCTTCCTCTTAGCTAACAATAACTCTGGAAAATACACAACGTTGTAGTAAGTGGGTGTTGCTAACCAAATAATAATGCATCTCTTTACAATGTGCACACGTTTTCTTCCCAGCTACTTACAATTAATCAAGTGAGAATCCTGATCCAGATATGTTTAGGCAATAGGCCTATCTGAATTACTAGTAAAAAGTTGGCTACTGGAAAAGCGACCAAGTTCAAATGAATCGATTTTGGCTGTTCTTATCATTTCGTGAACAATATCCTTCATGACATCATCATTGTGATGCAAGGCGTTGCCATGGCAGATGAAAAAGCACAACACAGACTTTAAAAAGCAAACTTCAGGGTCTTTCTGTACCTTACTATTGAGCCTTATTCAACCCCTCATGTAGCTCTACTCCATATTGGGCCTGGTTCTCACAAACCACACTAATCACTTCCATCATATCATTGAAAACACTGTGTTTTGGGTAGAAAATGACTCTATATCCATGCAGGACCTAACTTGTACAGTTTCATCTATTTTAAAAACCAAGGAGGTAAAAATGCCAGTCTTCTCTTTGAGTGCCCTTGAGTGCACCTCAATTTAAAGAGGTCTATCAATTCAACCATTTGAAATGGATGTCCATTCAATTAAGAACATATTATTCTTATTAGAAATGAATCAGCTACAAATTAGGTAGGCGTACTTGTTTTTTTACACAACCTACTCTTTTGGTACATATTTATTGAGATAATTGATTACAACATATGTTGGTGATTAACACAGAGAGAGGTTTTTTTTCTGTCATCAATAGAATGCATTAGCCATTAGGCTGGCTCACTACAATTGTAACATGACATCTCAGGTGTCAGGATGAAGCATTTTCTCACAAAAAGAGGACTCAAGCAAACTATCTCTCTTCAACAGTTTCACTAGTCATGTTAGGTCTACTTAAAATGTCACATTCATACACAAGTAATTTGAAAATAAGTTATACTACTGAAACACATTCACAATAAGTTATATTACAAACTACCTCTGAAGTAAGCAGTGTGTTCTCTCACTAATGAAATAGGACATTAATAATTTGTCAGTGGTTAGTTGAATCAGTCTCTTTGCACTGTTCAGTTTGTCTGTGCAACAGGTAACCTTCCAGAATCGGAATCTTGTGATGTCACAATGGAGTCCCCATTGCCATGGTTACCCACAGCAGCTTTCATGTGTTATCAAATGCTGGCACAATTTAGTTTATTTATTTTAGATTTTTTGTACCTATGCAGCACAGTCATACCTAATATATACAATGAATCCATATAACCTAATTTTTTATTAAAATAAAATGCTGTAACTCATGTAAAATGGTTGACCATTCAAACGACATGTGTTTTGCCTAATTAAAAGTCTATATGTTTTAGATATCATAAATAGCAGCCAGGCTTACTTAGGTTGTTTGTTCGATCTCAGCCTACCACTAATGCCAATATTTTTCATCATCATCATCATCAATGAAATACATAGGCTACCTTACTACAGTAAAACAAGTCTTCCATAGTCTATGTCACCTCAGTAACAAAGTTCCAAAAAAGAAATGAGGGTTCAAGAAAACATCTCTCTTCAATGGCCTCAGCTATTAGCCATATGATCAACAAGGTCAACTGCAGCACTAAAATCAAGAAGCAGCTCATCCACAAGTTTATCTTGGTCAAGTGATCTGAGCCATTGATCGATTAAATCAACGAGAGCTGTTGCAGTCGAGTGATCCTTACGGTATCTTTACGGTACGCATGCTCATAGAGGGATAAAATTAGCTGGATGTGTAATTATATAGGCCCAAAAAATGTAATTGAAGAGTAGGTGTCATTGATGTTTAGCATTTAAGTTTAATAAATAATTAAATAAAGAAATCAATATCAGCTGACTATAGAAAAGTATTGTTTAAAATTATGTTTGAACATTTTCTTATCCGTGTCTTTCCAGTTGACATACCCAAACAGACAACCTTTGTTGCTCAAGAGCGTCACACATTCCTCCATTCATTCTCTATCATATTCCCCTCCATCAAATTCCTCTATCATATTCCCTCCATCATATTCTCTCTATTATATTTCTCTCCATCATATTCCACTCCATCATAATACTCACTATCATATTCCCTCTATCATATTCCTCTTTATTTTTACAGGGAATCCCAATTGAGACCAGTGTCTCTTTTTCAATGGTGCCCTGTGTTATATCAATTAACAATCCAAACAGCTTAAACAGATAAAATTACATACAGAGTAGAAAATATATAGAGCAAAATTATTAGACTTGAACACATACATTTCACAATGAACAGGTCTTGTATTTAACCAGTTGAGCTGACAACCATTTTGCACTGTTTCACTAGGGCTTTAGTCATCAATCTAGCAAGAGGGAAATATTTTATTAATGTAGTGGTGTCCCTCCCCCCAGGAAGCTACGACCTTTAGCTTTCACCTGGAATTGTTCATTTATGTCTGAGAAAAAAAACACTTTCCAAACCAAATGATCTAGTACACAAGAAAAGTATAATACAACCTTCTTTACTACTTTGCCAAACATTTCATGACATTAGTGAGAGTCAAAATCTGTAAAATTTGTGAATGTCTAAATTAACATTTGGGCAATTTGACCAGTGTACATCACTCCTATAGACAATGAGAGATGGGCTATGTAAAGGTCTCGATTTTGTCGTTCTGAACAAATGTTTGACTTCCACACAAAATTACTTCTTGACTTATTTTAGGTTTAAGGAAGTGTGTAGGTTTAAACTATTGCTTTAAAGGGAAGAGAGGGGGAGGAGGAGAGAGCGCGAGAGATGGGCGGAGTGGGAGAAAGAGGGAAGGAGGGGGAGGAGGGGGAGGAGGTGGAGGGCAGCTGTGTCCGACACACCATACTTACACCTGCAACAGGTAGGCCAGGGGGCGGGACCTGTAGGTGAGACTCATAACATGATAAGGGGGGCAGGTGAAGAAGGGGTGTTGCTGGAGTCAAGGAAGGGAGGGTGTTCCTACGAGCCCCCTGCCAGCGAGACGGGGAGCAGGGAGGAAGTCTGTCCATGGAGCATTTCTGGGTCATTGGGTCGCCTCCAATGAGATTAGATCACCCTCTACAATGTAAAGCAGTTTGAGTACTGGGGGGTTCTCTGTATAAATCCAAGGTGAAACCTCCAGGGGCTAGCCTTCTCTCAGCGGAGAGTCTGCTCTGGGCTGCCTGCGAAAGGTGCTCCTCTGTGGGAAAGAGGAGAGAACAAGAGGCCCCAGAAGAGATCTCCTTATGGTAGTGATGGACAGATCAACTCTCCTTGTTATCTTCCACCTCTTCCTCTTCCTGTTGCTCGGCCTTCTCCCTCCTTTCCTTCTTACAGTCTTACAGTCCTTCTTACAGTCATTTTCTCCCTTTCCTCCTTCCTCTCCTCCCTCTTTCTCTTCCTCTACCTTCCTCTCCCTCCTTCCCTCTTGGTAAACCTTGTTTAGTCGAGCCAGATTGTGGATAGCTAGCCATGGTTTAGACCACTGTCGCTGTCTGGGTGGGGGGATACAGGACTGGTCCACTGGACTCAGCTCACATGGGGAGAACCTGCTGCTGCTGCCACTCCCCCTCTTACCTGGGATGAGATCACGTTTGGAGGAAACCTGGCACCATCCCTACGGTGAAGCATGGTGGTGGCAGCATCATACTCCGGGGAGGATTTTCAGGGACAGGGACTGGGAACACGCCCCATTCACATCGACGGGGCTGTAGTGGAGCAGGTCGAGAGTTTCAAGTTCCTTGGTGTCCACATCACCAACAAACTATCATGGTTCAAACACACCAAGACAGTCGGGAAGAGGGCACGACAACGCCTTTTCCACCTCAGGAGACTGAAAAGATTTGGCATTGGTCCCAAGATCCTCAAAAAGTTATACAGCTGCACCATCGAGAGCTTCCTGACCAGTTGCATCACCGCCTGGTATGGCAACTGCTCGGCATCCGACCGTAAGGCGCTACAGAGGGTAGTGCGTACGGCCCAGTACATCACTGGAGCCAAGCTTCCTGCCATCCAGGACCTATATACTTGGAGGTGTAAGAGGGAGGCCCAAAAAATTGACAAAGACTCCAGTCACCCAAGTCATAGACTGTTCTCTCTGCTACCGCACAGCAAGCGGTACCAGAGTGCCAAGTCTAGGTCCAAAAGGCCCCTTAACAGCTTCTATCCCCAATTCATAAGACTGCTAAACAATTAATCAAATGGCCACCCGGACTATTTACATTGACACCTCCCCCCTTTGTTTTTACACTGGTAATAGGAATCTGGATCGGTTTCCTTTTCTTTTTACCTTGCTTTTGTTATTATTATTATTTTTTAAAGTTTTCTTTTTACATTTCGTAAAATGTTATAATTACAAAAACATTTCATTTTAATTTCAATTTAGTAACATACTGTATCATTCAAATAAATATTATTATTTGTCTAATCATATTTTGCCAGCTAACTGGGTGGCAGGCTGCAATCAGTAGCTGTAATTAAGTACAGCAGCCACCAACCATCTAACGTTAATGCCTCGGATAATGAGGTTAGAAGAACAGCTGAATGGTCGGTAGCTAGCTGGCTCAATTACAGGTACTCTTAAGCGTGAAATAACATTGGAAACAACTAACCACAGTTGCTAAAAGTTACCAGTAGCAGTTACTAGCTAGCTAGCTTTGTTGGTCCAAGTGGTGGGTTAGCTAGCACTCGTGCTTCGCCGGGGTCCACCGAATAGAATACTTACCTACAATAATTACCTACAATAACCTACAATAACTACCTAAGTAAACTACCTATAATACCTGACTACAATACCTACATACAATCTAAATACATGGTTTAAGCTTTACTCAACAACATATAAGAAGCCAGCTTATCTCCTGCTAGAGAAAACACAACCTCTCCCGACAACCTCGAGGCAAGAGACCTTTCTCTCTTTCTCGTCATCTTTCAACTTCTTATTCAGTTCCTTATTTTTCTCTTTTTCCTCCATCTTTAAAAATGTGACTTTCTGCTTGAGGTTCATGGCCAGAAAGCCCACTCTTCCCAGGATGGTCTCTGCTCTCTCTGATGAAACCGTCCCATTGGAGCTCTTGGAATGGGCACGGTCCGCCTCACTCTTCAAACCCTCCCTCGGGCTCACCTCCTCCTTGACGCTCCTCTCTTCACTCTCAATGTCAATGCCTGTCCAATAATCCTAACAGGAAGACATTGACTCTAGATGTAATATTGTTCCAATGTGGCACATTCAATACACATTTGAGTGATCAACATACATTGATGGCCTCATGGGGCACACAATTTAGAGGACAGTAATTGAGGTAACTTGTTTATTTGTATCCCAAACCGATTTTGTAATAGCCATAGATGTTCTTCCTGGGTCCACACCAAACGTAATACAAATGTTAACCCTAGTAAGGGGTGATGTTTTATACTATGAGCATAGATTAGCAGGGTTGGGGTCAATTCAATTTCAATTCCAGTCAATTCAGGAAGTACTTAATTCAATGCTTTGAATTGAAATGGAACAGACCCCCAACCCTGTAGAGTAGAAGTGTAAAATAGGACACCTACCTTTGCCTTTTTCAGCGTCCAGGGCCTGGGTTCCTCATCCTCTGACCTGCATATGGAGGCTCTCACTCTAACAGGCGTCTTAGTGGCCATGCAGAGCAGAGGGGTTGCCAGAGTTAAGTTAGCATCTGGGACCAGCTGGTGAGCATGAGGGCAGCGATCCACCTCTTCACTAGTGCCCTTCCCTTTCTGCTCTGGCTGCTTGTGGTCCTTGTCATGGATGCATGCCAGGCTTGGAGGAAGTGCTAGGACAGGGCTTTTATCACTCATCAGTTCCTCTCTCTTGACAGTGGATGCAACTGCACTTGCCTCTGTGTTAACTGAGCACTATGTGGTGTCCTCAACTGTCTCCTCTGGCTGCTTGTGGTCATTGTTGTTGTGAATGCATTGCAGACCTGGAGGACTTTTATCATCCCAGGTGTAAATAGCAACAGTTTCCTCTGTGTCGACTGAGCACTTTGTAGTGCACTCAACTGTCTTCCATAGCGGTTTGTGGTCATTGTTGTGGGTGCAGGTCAGGATTAGAGGCAGTGTTGCAGGTGCAGGAGGACTTTTATCAGCCAAACACTCCTCTGTGTGGACAGTGGACACAGAAACGGCTGCTTCCCTGGCAACTGGACACTTGTTGGTGTCCTCTACTGCCTCCCCTGGCAGAGTGTGGACAGTGGAGACGGAAACGGCCGCTTCCCTGGACACTTGACTCTTGGTGGTGTCCTCTACTGCCTCCTCTGGCTGCTTGTGGCCATTGTCTAGAATGTGTGGCAACTTTGAAGGCAGCATTGGAGCCGGGCTTTTATCACCCAACAGGTTCTCTCCCTGGACAATGGATGTGCCTGCAGTGATCGCTGTGGTAACAGAGGACTCGGTGGCATCCTCTTTTGTCTCCTCTGTCAGTTTGTGGTCAGAGTCTCGGATACATGGTGAGCTTGGAGGCAGTGCTGCAGGGTCAGGAGGGCTTTGATCAGCTGCCATGTCCTCTTTGAGGTGAGTGGACACATCATTGTTTGTTTCACTGATAACTGGACACTTGGTGGTGTCCTCTACTGCCTCCCCTGGCAGTTTGTAGTCAACTTCAAAGACAAGTGGCAGACTTGGAGGCAGCATTGGGACAGGGCATTTAGCTGCTGATCTGTACACTCCAAAATCAACAGTAGCTGTGCCTGCAGTGGTCTCTGTAGCAACTGAGACCTCATAGGTATCCTCTACTGTCTGCTCTGATGGCATGAAGTCATCGTCAAAGACTGTTGGCAGGCATGTAGGCAGCACTGAAGGAAGACTTCTAGCTGCCCATCGATTCTCTCCCTTGACAGTGGCTGTGGTAGCAGTGGTCTCTGTGGCAACTGGGCACTCTGTGGCTGAAACAGCAGGCTTAGATGTTTCGAGGAAATTTAATGAATTGCCAATGAACCGCTGAGCCAGGGGTGGGAGGGAGTAATGATAGAATCTGTCCTCTTCCTCAACATTAGATATTGCCACTGGAGCAACTGAGACCTCAGTGGTGCCCTCTACTGCCTGATGTGGCTGTATCGTATCTGAAGATTATGCCTTTGTTAAATGTTTTGGAGGAACAAAGAATGTTGTTTTATGATCTTAGTTCAAATGTAGCGTTGGGAGGGTGATGCCCCAGGGGAGACTGGTGATTGGCCAGAAGAGGGAGTCGCCCCTCTTTTTGCATTGTTTATAAATAGGGGTTAAACGATGAGACGGCAGAACGGCCATAGCAATCTGGGGAGCCGTTCTCCGGACATCGCGAGTCTGTACCTATGCTGTAAATTCGTGATTTTAATAAAAGCCTCTAACACGATGCAGCATAGCGGACTTTTTGTTGACAGCAATAATTGCCACCACTCATCATATACGACATAATGGCGCCCAACGTGGGGCGGGGTTTGCGTCTCTTCCTTGTTTCAGTCAACCGCCGGCCTAACTCTCTCTGAAGCATGGCCGAAAAGAAGGGTGAGTGTTCTTACCGCTTCGGAGTTGGTTAGATTGGATATGACTTGTGTACAATGAAGAGATGTTCCATATGACCTGGCCTCGGTGGTGTTATTGCGGTCGACTGGAGTCTGCTAAAATTTATTCCATCAAAAACGGCAGTTAATTGGAATGTAGAGCATTAAACGGTAGGATTTAAGTATTAAAAGTGTATATTTCATTGGTAACGGGTGACAATGGATTGGTAGAGAATAAATGTTGGAAGATGTCTGCATAGTTAGGGCACCGTGAATCTGGAAAAGACCTCGAGGAGGCGATTCTTTATGAATGGGCCATAAAATCCTTGCAACGCGTTAGGTGGTGTAGGGTTAATTCTGGGAATTATTAAGCTGGACGGATTATATGCATGTTATATACTCATCGTATGGTTGACGAATTGTAATGCATGGGGTAACCTCTCTATGATTATCCAGAACTTACGGCAGCATAAAGTTAGGTGGAGATATTGATAAGAATGGACAATGATTGGGCCACGGTGCAGGATATTGATTTGTATAGCTAGTAGGCCGCAGTTAGCTGGAGGCTAAGGCTAAGGCTGGATTGTTACGGGTCACGTGGTACATCGTGGCTAAATGCTAATGCTACATGCTAATTGTGTTTTGTGTCACAGTGTACCTTAGCTAAGCTAAATGCTAATGCTACATGCTAATTGTGTTGCGTGCTACATGCTAACGGATATCCTTAGAGATTCCATTGCGATGGGTTAAAGTCTCTTAAACTTGTCACTGTCTGTAAGTCAGGTTGTATGTTTTGTGAGCGCTGTTAAATGTTGTTTGACTAGGAGGGGAACGGAAGGTACAGCTGGACTGTTATCCGTTTAGTGGAGGTGAAAACGTGTTTTTGATTGGATGTGCGCATGCGCATGATTTTACAGGGCTAAAACTACAACATGTGGTTATGTGCTAAGCCTACAAAGCACGGCATTATGGGTAAGGGTCATAGGTCCCATGTGGGGGGTCGGAAGGGACAATAGTCACAGAATAGAGAGATTTTGGGAAAAATCTCCTAGGTGTTAAACGGCTGTTGTTCGAACGTGAAACTATTTGGCGAGATGTAGTAAAGTTATAAATCAAATATATGTTGACGGAGTATAATTAATTAAATTAAAAGACGATTAAAATTAAATGAAATGTTTTGGAGCGATCTATTTAATAAATGTATGGGCATGTGTTTAATTTTGCGATACTACCCTACAGAAAGGGGGAGTTTATGACACGAGATTAGGACACGTGTTGATTTTACGGGGCTAAAAACTACGAAATGAGGGTGAGCTAAGCCTACAAAACAAAATGGTGGGGTACAGGTCATAGGTCCCATTTGGCGTTACCCTGCAAGGAAAATAGACAGAGGAGAAATTTTAACACGATGATTCTAGTTTAAACTGCGATTGGTTAAAGATGAAACTTGTTTTGTAGCCTATTGAATTTATAAATTAGATATATGGTAGCGGATTATAATAAATTGAATTAAATAATTAAAAGACGGATTAAAATAAAAAAATGTTTTTGAGCGATCTATTTAGTTCTGAGTTTAGTCTTAGAGTGAATAATGTAGAACGAATGAATATTGAATGGTTGGAAATACTCAGTGATTGCATTAACTACTGAAATCGTGTGTGTTTCTATGTTTTTGTGAAATATGAGAGGAACATGGAACGAGAGGAGAGAGAGAGAAGGGGCTGACGTGTGCGTCACGAACAAGGTGTGACGAGGCAGACGAGAGGATCGGATCAGGCTAGTACACAAAATCATCCTAACAGAATATGTGATGTTATGACAATTTTACATAGGCTTGGCAAATACTATTTCATTAAAAATTGTATTTTGGTGGCTCTGTGTATCACTGGGGTTTGATTACAGATGTGTTGGGAATCAAGGATGGATTGAGGATTGTTCTGTCAATTTAAGATAATTAGAGCTAATAGAGCAAGGGGTTATGGGAATTGGAGTATTGAAGGGTTGTAAGGTTAGAAGGCTTTGTTTATGGGTATTTTAGTCTGAAGATGACTAACTTGCATTTACTTGCAGTTGATGGGTTGTGGTAAGATAGCCAACACTAATTGATAAATGGGTGACATAGGAATAAAAATTGGTTTTAATTATTCATGATTTTTAATTGATTTATTTGAATTTATTTGGAGTTGTTTAGGGTTATATTAATAATTTAAGGGGGTAAGCCTTAGGCTATACAGTCTAGAATAACATAGTTCACAATAAAGGAATATAAAAGGCTTGATATAGGGGAAAATTGATTAAAATAGTCATTTTTTAATCTAAGTAGGATTAGAGAGTAGTGTTAGAAAGACAAATGGCAGATGTTAGTACACCTTTCTCACATACGGATTCAGCAGAAAGACACCCACCTTACGAGAAGGAAGCTTTCAGTGATCAT
This sequence comes from Coregonus lavaretus, assembly GCF_964263955.1. Classification (NCBI taxonomy): domain Eukaryota; kingdom Metazoa; phylum Chordata; class Actinopteri; order Salmoniformes; family Salmonidae; genus Coregonus; species Coregonus lavaretus. The sequence goes on from NC_140022.1 coordinate 15,818,176, forward strand.
CTAGCATGGTGATTATGGCATCAGAGATGAAGACGAATACGAGCAGAAACGACGATGAAGATGAATTCAAAACTCCAGAAGGAAGGAAAACCGGGATGTCTGGGAACTTAAGGAGATGAGGATGATGAAGATGAGAGTGATTGATGAGAGGCCATGGGTGGAGGTGACTCTGTGATCAGAAGGAAGTGGCAAGAGAGGAAAGAAGGATACTGGAGACTTGATCTCTGATGAAGGTTGAAGAAAGAAGGGTACAAGAGCAAAGAAGAAATGGAGATATAGGCAGATTGCTTATCATGCCTGGATAAATCGAATAAGAAGTAACACGATTGGATGAAGAATTCAAGAATGGAAGGAGAAGAACACATTGAGGTCAAGAAGAGCTCACTAGTAAGAAGATGATGGAAGATGATATTTCGAGGACAGAACTTGGAACTAAGGTTGAAGAATACTGATATGTCAACGACGAGAAGGAACAGGACCAAGAAAACTGCTGAGAGAATCCCAAGAACAGGAGAAAACAACAGAGATGAAGAAGATGAAGGAGAAAGTGAAGATCACCTGTTCTAGAAGAGATGAGGGGGGGTGCATTGCTGAGAGCATCGATTAGAGAAGAAGAGAAAATAGCTAACAGTTGAAACAACCGACCATTAGAAGGGATAGTGAATAGGGGAAAACTTATCTGGGTTCAGCCTAAAGAGGTTAAACATCTACAAAGTTAAAAGGGGTGACTGTTTATTCTGGGTTACATTCTTACACTAAGAGATTTCAGGCTAGGCTAAAAGGTGTTTAGACGTTTGCCAAGTCTGTGTGTAATGAGTCAGAAGCAGGTGGGGAACTTTCCCAATCACATATTCTACAAATTTGGTGGTAAGAGATTTTGTCAATAAATCAGGGGAAAAGGTTTTAAATGTTATGAGAGAAAAGATTAGATTAAAATAAGTTAGGAGTAGGCTAGGTTGAAGGGACTCTAAGACAGTAAGCTAAGTTTCAAAGTTAGTAGTGAGAGAGAGAGAGAGAACAATGATGAATGACACTTTAGAATAGGAAGATCAAGGTAATTGTGGGTACCTTTTGTTATAATCAAAAGGTTTAAGGTTTAGAGGTAGAACTGAAAGGGGGAAAAAGTGACACTAGTGGTGATGGATGGAAGTACAAGGAAAGAGTTCAGAGCTTAGGGGAAAACTAGGTTGATTATAAGGGTCCAGCACCAATTATAGGGGGAAAATACTGTTATTAGGGTTAGAATAATAATAATAATATGCCATTTAGGATGATGACGTTTCTTTCACAGAGAGAGAGAGAGAGAAGATCAGGGAAAATATGTGTACTTATCTAGTGAAAGCATAGAAATTTGTTCCGGTTAAGAATTATTGGTTAAAGGGCTATGTAATTCGTAAAGTGACGCTTATAATGGAAGATTTGAAGTCTGTAGAACGTTCCACAGTCACAGAGGGAGTTAAGGATAAGTTTATTACAGTAGTCACTCCAACAGGGAATAATCGAATAGGATGTTGGTAGTTTCCCACTAGAGGGAATTAAGGGTTTTAATTCATCAACTAAATCAACAACGTTAATGGTAACTTTGGGAAGGGATTAATGATACGATGGTAATAGCAAATGTAGGAAGGATGACACCGACAACAACTGTTCTGAAATTAGAGGTAGCAAGAGGGACTCAGGAGGTTATGGTACGAATGGGGTTAAAATAGGAGAGCAGATAGAAACAATATAGATTAATCTGAAATGGAGAATATAGATTCATCATGGAAGCTGCAGGATGGGGTCTTTTGATTTTGATGACAGAGGGGGGGGGGGGGGGTATCTGATCAGTACTGCTCGTTCCTCTGTTGTGAAAATTAGAGATAGATTAACTCATTCTGTAAGGTCAGTGAGGAATCTTGAGGGTTGATGTCTGTTGGGGATGCCAGCCCAAGACGTGTTAGACGGTCGCGCGGCCTCTATCAGGTGTGGGTAAGTCTTATGCTTTGTCATAACTGTGGTATCGGCAACAGTCATTGACAGATAAAATAATGTAGTTGTCAGAACAGTAGGGTTTAAGTGTTCTTGGGTAAAGGGATTACCCTATGGGAATTGTTAGATGGAAAGTAAAGTCAGGTAACAGTGGAAACCTGAAGTATTCAGGTGAACCAGTGAGGATAAAAGTTGTTGTTGTTCTAATAAAACATATGAGGTAGGGGTATGTTTATGGGAATATAGGTTACTTTTTATGTACCAGGTAGTAGAAAAGCAGGACTTGGATGGTTAAATGATTAGCTTTTGACTGACAATGTGACTATGGGGAATTTTAGAGATATTTGGTGGGTTTGTGATGATAGAGTATATTCTGACCCTATGGAGGGATAGGATGTTGTTACATGTCAATGTTGAAGCTTCCATATGAGGCTTTTACCATTAAAAGAGGAGTGATACCAACACAGAGCAATCTGAAGTTAGGTTTAGAAATTGGGTAAAGAGAGATATGGTGACATTTAATAGTCTTTAAGTCTAAGGGAGAAGGGGACGTTTTCCATGGTAGGGTGTAACATTTGGAAAATATCAGGGATGCATTTGGTTGCAAGATCAGTTAGGCCAGTAGGGGGCAGTGATGGGTTACATTTTAATCACAGCTTTGACAGCACTGTGTAATATGTTACTGACTTTTGAGAAAGTTATGAGATTGAGATAGGTTGGAGAAGTGGTGCCTGGAGGCAACACTCAGATGCCATTGTTGACTGTTCCGGATCTGGACGAAGAGGGACAAGTGGCCTACTGATGGATAAATATCCTTTTTGATTATTTGATCATTTTATTTTTATTGTTTCAAGGAAAACATTTTTTAGGGTGATTTTAGTATAATTTTAGAATGATTTTATGAATCAAGGGGGGGATAGGTTTATGTGATTCATACATCATTTATATATCATTTTTTAAATTCTTAGGTGAAATTGAGGTTTAATTTGAAAGTGGCTGTTTTGCAAAAGATACTGTTTGGTCGTTTCTTTTCTTTTCATTCCAGAGGCATTTGGGAGAACATGGGGAGATTGGAATATTCAGACAAAGACAATATGAAGGGACAATATGACTGGAGGAGATGAAACAAGGAGGGTGTGGCTGATTCCATCATCAACAAGTCCATTGGAAGAGGAGACTACGGGGAGATGAAGTGTAGTGGACTACATTCCAGTGTCGGCAATGAAATATAGACATGTGTAATACATAATTGTGTAATAGCCTCAGGGATTAATTTTGTAGAATGATGTTTGATGTTATTGAATACATGTAAGGATCTTAGATGTTTTTGTTTATTTCGGTGAATGTTTAGGGACAGAAGGTCTAGGCAGGGAGAGTTCCACTTGTACGGTCCTATGGGTTGACCAGCCGTACAATGGATGTTTATGGATAGGATTTTGTTTACATGTGTATTTAGTTGCATCATACTTTCAAATGCATTTACATGAGTTATGAGGTTATCTGGAGTACCGACGGTGGTTGCCTGGGGCAGAGGGACCGTGAGAGAATTTTACTGTCTTGATTGATATGGATGGATGGCTGCTGGACAGTTTTTCGCTCTTACACTCCATAGAGATTTCTTCATATGTCATAGTAATGTATTCACACTTCATAAACAGGTATTTCATAGAAAGGTATTTACACTCTAGAGGAGAATGTGTTTGGTTTACTGTTAAAGATACTCAATAAGATAAATGGTTAATAGTCATAATCTTATTCTGTTTGTTTTCGAGACGTTTATTTCGTCTCGAAAGGGGGGAATATCGTATCTGAAGATTATGCCTTTGTTAAATGTTTTGGAGGAACAAAGAATGTTGTTTTATGATCTTAGTTCAAATGTAGCGTTGGGAGGGTGATGCCCCAGGGGAGACTGGTGATTGGCCAGAAGAGGGAGTCGCCCCTCTTTTTGCATTGTTTATAAATAGGGGTTAAACGATGAGACGGCAGAACGGCCATAGCAATCTGGGGAGCCGTTCTCCGGACATCGCGAGTCTGTACCTATGCTGTAAATTCGTGATTTTAATAAAAGCCTCTAACACGATGCAGCATAGCGGACTTTTTGTTGACAGCAATAATTGCCACCACTCATCATATACGACAGCTGCATGGAGTCTTCGTCAAAGAAGTGTGGCAGGAATCGATGCAGCATTGAGGAAAGATGTATATCTGTCCATAGGTCCTCTCGTATACCTGTAGATACATCTGCAGTGGCCTCTGTGGCAACTGGGCATTCAGCAGACTGGCAGGTTTCAGGGACAAAGTATGAAAATACAATGAACCGCTGTGCATCCTGAGCGCGTATGGCAAATGGAGAGGGGGGATGCAACATGGTAGGTATAGGCCTCTGATTGGTGAAAGCCAGTGGTGGGAGGGAGTCAATACAGGGAGCCATGAACTCAGTGAGAGGACAGTTGCTCACATCTCACACATTCTGCGTGAGAAAAGAAACAGACATGATGAAAGTGATCACATTCAGTACATACATACATACTGTATGAGTCAGCACTACTTACTTATACATCATATATATATATATATATATATATATATATATATATATATATATATATATATATATATATATATATATATATATATATATATATATATATATATATAGTGTCCTCTAAGATGCTCTGCACCAGTCTGTCCCAACCCTTGGTCCCCTAGCCAATGGGCCAGCTAAGTGTAAAAATACATGCCCCACACCCAGCATAACATTTGACATTTTAGCCATTTATCAGACGCTTTTATACAGAATGACTTATAGTTAGTTAGTGCATTCAACTTAAGGTAGCTAGGTGAGACAACCACATAATCCTGATATGAGTGTCTATGATAGAACGGTTGTTTATTTTTTATGACCAGACAACCATAAGAACTGAGGACATAAATTCACTGAAACAGACAGACACGATACAACACATTTAGACAAGAACAGTTATAAGCATTGCCATGGTGTAGCCTAATACAAAAAGAAATAAGGACAAGACATTGTTAGCTTACATTCCATGGCATATGGAACATTTTGCCCTTACAATAACTTATATTTGCTTTAATTAATATTGTTAAACAGAACTCTTGTCGACTTTGTCAAAGTTGGTCTTGTTACCTCCTCAATCAGTCTTGGCATTTTCCTCGTCTTGAACCAAATCCTCTTCATCTTCTTCTCCTGATCCTTCTGGATCTGCAAAACCAGAGCCAACCTGGCTCCCAGCTCCATCACGTAGTCTGTCTAGATCGCCCTTTCCTCCAACCGACACTCACCCCTCCTCTGTGTCAGCGTTGAACCCTCCATGTCTTCCTCTTAGCTAACAATAACTCTGGAAAATACACAACGTTGTAGTAAGTGGGTGTTGCTAACCAAATAATAATGCACCTCTTTACAATGTGCACACGTTTTCTTCCCAGCTACTTACAATTAATCAAGTGAGAATCCTGATCCAGATATGTTTAGGCAATAGGCCTATCTGAATTACTAGTAAAAAGTTGGCTACTGGAAAAGCGACCAAGTTCAAATGAATCGATTTTGGCTGTTCTTATCATTTCGTGAACAATATCCTTCATGACATCATCATTGTGATGCAAGGCGTTGCCATGGCAGATGAAAAAGCACAACACAGACTTTAAAAAGCAAACTTCAGGGTCTTTCTGTACCTTACTATTGAGCCTTATTCAACCCCTCATGTAGCTCTACTCCATATTGGGCCTGGTTCTCACAAACCACACTAATCACTTCCATCATATCATTGAAAACACTGTGTTTTGGGTAGAAAATGACTCTATATCCATGCAGGACCTAACTTGTACAGTTTCATCTATTTTAAAAACCAAGGAGGTAAAAATGCCAGTCTTCTCTTTGAGTGCCCTTGAGTGCACCTCAATTTAAAGAGGTCTATCAATTCAACCATTTGAAATGGATGTCCATTCAATTAAGAACATATTATTCTTATTAGAAATGAATCAGCTACAAATTAGGTAGGCGTACTTGTTTTTTTACACAACCTACTCTTTTGGTACATATTTATTGAGATAATTGATTACAACATATGTTGGTGATTAACACAGAGAGAGGTTTTTTTTTCTGTCATCAATAGAATGCATTAGCCATTAGGCTGGCTCACTACAATTGTAACATGACATCTCAGGTGTCAGGATGAAGCATTTTCTCACAAAAAGAGGACTCAAGCAAACTATCTCTCTTCAACAGTTTCACTAGTTATGTTAGGTCTACTTAAAATGTCACATTCATTCACAAGTAATTTGAAAATAAGTTATACTACTGAAACACATTCACAATAAGTTATATTACAACCTACCTCTGAAGTAAGCAGTGTGTTCTCTCACTAATGAAATAGGACATTAATAATTTGTCAGTGGTTAGTTGAATCAGTCTCTTTGCACTGTTCAGTTTGTCTGTGCAACAGGTAACCTTCCAGAATCGGACTCTTGTGATGTCACAATGGAGTCCCCATTGCCATGGTTACCCACAGCAGCTTTCATGTGTTATCAAATGCTGGCACAATTTAGTTTATTTATTTTAGATTTTTTGTACCTATGCAGCACAGTCATACCTAATATATACAATGAATCCATATAACCTAATTTTTTATTAAAATAAAATGCTGTAACTCATGTAAAATGGTTGACCATTCAAACGACATGTGTTTTGCCTAATTAAAAGTCTATATGTTTTAGATATCATAAATAGCAGCCAGGCTTACTTAGGTTGTTTGTTCGATCTCAGCCTACCACTAATGCCAATATTTTTCATCATCATCATCATCATCATCATCAATGAAATACATAGGCTACCTTACTACAGTAAAACAAGTCTTCCATAGTCTATGTCACCTCAGTAACAAAGTTCCAAAAAAGAAATGAGGGTTCAAGAAAACATCTCTCTTCAATGGCCTCAGCTATTAGCCATATGATCAACAAGGTCAACTGCAGCACTAAAATCAAGAAGCAGCTCATCCACAAGTTTATCTTGGTCAAGTGATCTGAGCCATTGATCGATTAAATCAACGAGAGCTGTTGCAGTCGAGTGATCCTTACGGTATCTTTACGGTACGCATGCTCATAGAGGGATAAAATTAGCTGGATGTGTAATTATATAGGCCCAAAAAATGTAATTGAAGAGTAGGTGTCATTGATGTTTAGCATTTAAGTTTAATAAATAATTAAATAAAGAAATCAATATCAGCTGACTATAGAAAAGTATTGTTTAAAATTATGTTTGAACATTTTCTTATCCGTGTCTTTCCAGTTGATATAACCAAACAGACAACCTTTGTTGCTCAAGAGCGTCACACATTCCTCCATTCATTCTCTATCATATTCCCCTCCATCAAATTCCTCTATCATATTCCCTCCATCATATTCTCTCTATTATATTTCTCTCCATCATATTCCACTCCATCATAATACTCGCTATCATATTCCCTCTATCATATTCCTCTTTATTTTTACAGGGAATCCCAATTGAGACCAGTGTCTCTTTTTCAATGGTGCCCTGTGTTATATCAATTAACAATCCAAACAGCTTAAACAGATAAAATTACATACAGAGTAGAAAATATATAGAGCAAAATTATTAGACTTGAACACATACATTTCACAATGAACAGGTCTTGTATTTAACCAGTTGAGCTGACAACCATTTTGCACTGTTTCACTAGGGCTTTAGTCATCAATCTAGCAAGAGGGAAATATTTTATTAATGTAGTGGTGTCCCTCCCCCCAGGAAGCTACGACCTTTAGCTTTCACCTGGAATTGTTCATTTATGTCTGAGAAAAAAAACACTTTCCAAACCATATGATCTAGTACACAAGAAAAGTATAATACAACCTTCTTTACTACTTTGCCAAACATTTCATGACATTAGTGAGAGTCAAAATCTGTAAAATTTGTGAATGTCTAAATTAACATTTGGGCAATTTGACCAGTGTACATCACTCCTATAGACAATGAGAGATGGGCTATGTAAAGGTCTCGATTTTGTCGTTCTGAACAAATGTTTGACTTCCACACAAAATTACTTCTTGACTTATTTTAGGTTTAAGGAAGTGTGTAGGTTTAAACTATTGCTTTAAAGGGAAGAGAGGGGGAGGAGGAGAGAGCGCTAGAGATGGGGGGAGTGGGAGAAAGAGGGAAGGAGGGGGAGGAGGGGGAGGAGGGGGAGGAGGTGGAGGGCAGCTGTGTCCGACACACCATACTTACACCTGCAACAGGTAGGCCAGGGGGCGGGACCTGTAGGTGAGACTCATAACATGATAAGGGGGGCAGGTGAAGAAGGGGTGTTGCTGGAGTCAAGGAAGGGAGGGTGTTCCTACGAGCCCCCTGCCAGCGAGACGGGGAGCAGGGAGGAAGTCTGTCCATGGAGCATTTCTGGGTTATTGGGTCGCCTCCATGAGATTTGATCACCCTCTACAATGTAAAGTAGTTTGAGTACTGGGGGGTTCTCTGTATAAATCCAAGGTGAAACCTCCAGGGGCTAGCCTTCTCTCAGCGGAGAGTCTGCTCTGGGCTGCCTGCGAAAGGTGCTCCTCTGTGGGAAAGAGGAGAGAACAAGAGGCCCCAGAAGAGATCTCCTTATGGTAGTGATGGACAGATCAACTCTCCTTGTTATCTTCCACCTCTTCCTCTTCCTCTTGCTCGGCCTTCTCCCTCCTTTCCTTCTTACAGTCTTACAGTCCTTCTTACAGTCATTTTCTCCCTTTCCTCCTTCCTCTCCTCCCTCTTTCTCTTCCTCTACCTTCCTCTCCCTCCTTCCCTCTTGGTAAACCTTGTTTAGTCGAGCCAGATTGTGGATAGCTAGCCATGGTTTAGACCACTGTCGCTGTCTGGGTGGGGGGATACAGGACTGGTCCACTGGACTCAGCTCACATGGGGAGAACCTGCTGCTGCTGCCACTCCCCCTCTTACCTGGGATGAGATCACGTTTGGAGGAAACCTGGCACCATCCCTACGGTGAAGCATGGTGGTGGCAGCATCATGCTCCGGGGAGGATTTTCAGGGACAGGGACTGGGAACACGCCCCATTCACATCGACGGGGCTGTAGTGGAGCAGGTCGAGAGTTTCAAGTTCCTTGGTGTCCACATCACCAACAAACTATCATGGTTCAAACACACCAAGACAGTCGTGAAGAGGGCACGACAACGCCTTTTCCACCTCAGGAGACTGAAAAGATTTGGCATTGGTCCCAAGATCCTCAAAAAGTTCTACAGCTGCACCATCGAGAGCTTCCTGACCAGTTGCATCACCGCCTGGTATGGCAACTGCTCGGCATCCGACCGTAAGGCGCTACAGAGGGTAGTGCGTACGGCCCAGTACATCACTGGAGCCAAGCTTCCTGCCATCCAGGACCTATATACTTGGAGGTGTAAGAGGGAGGCCCAAAAAATTGACAAAGACTCCAGTCACCCAAGTCATAGACTGTTCTCTCTGCTACCGCACAGCAAGCGGTACCAGAGTGCCAAGTCTCGGTCCAAAAGGCTCCTTAACAGCTTCTATCCCCAATTCATAAGACTGCTGAACAATTAATCAAATGGCCACCCGGACTATTTACATTGACACCTCCCCCCTTTGTTTTTACACTGGTAATAGGAATCTGGATCGGTTTCCTTTTCTTTTTACCTTGCTTTTGTTATTATTATTATTTTTTAAAGTTTTCTTTTTACATTTCGTAAAATGTTATAATTACAAAAACATTTCATTTTAATTTCAATTTAGTAACATACTGTATCATTCAAATAAATATTATTATTTGTCTAATCATATTTTGCCAGCTAACTGGGTGGCAGGCTGCAATCAGTAGCTGTAATTAAGTACAGCAGCCACCAACCATCTAACGTTAATGCCTCGGATAATGAGGTTAGAAGAACAGCTGAATGGTCGGTAGCTAGCTGGCTCAATTACAGGTACTCTTAAGCGTGAAATAACATTGGAAACAACTAACCACAGTTGCTAAAAGTTACCAGTAGCTATCCACTAGCTAGCTAGCTTTGTTGGTCCAAGTGGTGGGTTAGCTAGCACTCGTGCTTCGCCGGGGTCCACCGAATAGAATACTTACCTACAATAATTACCTACAATAACCTACAATAACTACCTAAGTAAACTACCTATAATACCTGACTACAATACCTACATACAATCTAAATACATGGTTTAAGCTTTACTCAACAATATATAAGAAGCCAGCTTATCTCCTGCTAGAGAAAACACAACCTCTCCCGACAACCTCGAGGCAAGAGACCTTTCTCTCTTTCTCGTCATCTTTCAACTTCTTATTCAGTTCCTTATTTTTCTCTTTTTCCTCCATCTTTAAAAATGTGACTTTCTGCTTGAGGTTCATGGCCAGAAAGCCCACTCTTCCCAGGATGGTCTCTGCTCTCTCTGATGAAACCGTCCCATTGGAGCTCTTGGAATGGGCACGGTCCGCCTCACTCTTCAAACCCTCCCTCGGGCTCACCTCCTCCTTGACGCTCCTCTCTTCACTCTCAATGTCAATGCCTGTCCAATAATCCTAACAGGAAGACATTGACTCTAGATGTAATATTGTTCCAATGTGGCACATTCAATACACATTTGAGTGATCAACATACATTGATGGCCTCATGGGGCACACAATTTAGAGGACAGTAATTGAGGTAACTTGTTTATTTGTATCCCAAACCGATTTTGTAATAGCCATAGATGTTCTTCCTGGGTCCACACCAAACGTAATACAAATGTTAACCCTAGTAAGGGGTGATGTTTTATACTATGAGCATAGATTAGCAGGGTTGGGGTCAATTCAATTTCAATTCCAGTCAATTCAGGAAGTACTTAATTCAATGCTTTGAATTGAAATGGAACAGACCCCCAACCCTGTAGAGTAGAAGTGTAAAATAGGACACCTACCTTTGCCTTTTTCAGCGTCCAGGGCCTGGGTTCCTCATCCTCTGACCTGCATATGGAGGCTCTCACTCTAACAGGCGTCTTAGTGGCCATGCAGAGCAGAGGGGTTGCCAGAGTTAAGTTAGCATCTGGGACCAGCTGGTGAGCATGAGGGCAGCGATCCACCTCTTCACTAGTGCCCTTCCCTTTCTGCTCTGGCTGCTTGTGGTCCTTGTCATGGATGCATGCCAGGCTTGGAGGAAGTGCTAGGACAGGGCTTTTATCACTCATCAGTTCCTCTCTCTTGACAGTGGATGCAACTGCACTTGCCTCTGTGTTAACTGAGCACTATGTGGTGTCCTCAACTGTCTCCTCTGGCTGCTTGTGGTCATTGTTGTTGTGAATGCATTGCAGACCTGGAGGACTTTTATCATCCCAGGTGTAAATAGCAACAGTTTCCTCTGTGTCGACTGAGCACTTTGTAGTGCACTCAACTGTCTTCCATAGCGGTTTGTGGTCATTGTTGTGGGTGCAGGTCAGGATTAGAGGCAGTGTTGCAGGTGCAGGAGGACTTTTATCAGCCAAACACTCCTCTGTGTGGACAGTGGACACAGAAACGGCTGCTTCCCTGGCAACTGGACACTTGTTGGTGTCCTCTACTGCCTCCCCTGGCAGAGTGTGGACAGTGGAGACGGAAACGGCCGCTTCCCTGGACACTTGACTCTTGGTGGTGTCCTCTACTGCCTCCTCTGGCTGCTTGTGGCCATTGTCTAGAATGTGTGGCAACTTTGAAGGCAGCATTGGAGCCGGGCTTTTATCACCCAACAGGTTCTCTCCCTGGACAATGGATGTGCCTGCAGTGATCGCTGTGGTAACGGAGGACTCGGTGGCATCCTCTTTTGTCTCCTCTGTCAGTTTGTGGTCAGAGTCTCGGATACATGGTGAGCTTGGAGGCAGTGCTGCAGGCTCAGGAGGGCTTTGATCAGCTGCCATGTCCTCTTTGAGGTGAGTGGACACATCATTGTTTGTTTCACTGATAACTGGACACTTGGTGGTGTCCTCTACTGCCTCCCCTGGCAGTTTGTAGTCAACTTCAAAGACAAGTGGCAGACTTGGAGGCAGCATTGGGACAGGGCATTTAGCTGCTGATCTGTACACTCCAAAATCAACAGTAGCTGTGCCTGCAGTGGTCTCTGTAGCAACTGAGACCTCATAGGTATCCTCTACTGTCTGCTCTGATGGCATGAAGTCATCGTCAAAGACTGTTGGCAGGCATGTAGGCAGCACTGAAGGAAGACTTCTAGCTGCCCATCGATTCTCTCCCTTGACAGTGGCTGTCAGGTAGCAGTGGTCTCTGTGGCAACTGGGCACTCTGTGGCTGAAACAGCAGGCTTAGAGGTTTCGAGGAAATTGAATGAATTGCCAATGAACCGCTGAGCCAGGGGTGGGAGGGAGTAATGATAGAATCTGTCCTCTTCCTCAACATTAGATATTGCCACTGGAGCAACTGAGACCTCAGTGGTGCCCTCTACTGCCTGATGTGGCTGCATGGAGTCTTCGTCAAAGAAGTGTGGCAGGTATCGATGCAGCATTGAGGAAAGATATATATCTGTCCATAGGTCCTCTCGTATACCTGTAGATACATCTGCAGTGGCCTCTGTGGCAACTGGGCATTCAGCAGACTGGCAGGTTTCAGGGACAAAGTATGAAAATACAATGAACCGCTGTGCATCCTGAGCGCGTATGGCAAATGGAGAGGGGGGATGCAACATGGTAGGTATAGGCCTCTGATTGGTGAAAGCCAGTGGTGGGAGGGAGTCAATACAGGGAGCCATGAACTCAGTGAGAGGACAGTTGCTCACATCTCACACATTCTGCGTGAGAAAAGAAACAGACGTGATGAAAGTGATCACATTCAGTACATACATACATACTGTATGAGTCAGCACTACTTACTTATACATCATATATATATATATATATATATATATATATATATATATATATATATATATATATATATATATATATATAGTGTCCTCTAAGATGCTCTGCACCAGTCTGTCCCAACCCTTGGTCCCCTAGCCAATGGGCCAGCTAAGTGTAAAAATACATGCCCCACACCCAGCATAACATTTGACATTTTAGCCATTTATCAGACGCTTTTATCCAGAACGACTTATAGTTAGTTAGTGCATTCAACTTAAGGTAGCTAGGTGAGACAACCACATAATCCTGATATGAGCGTCTATGATAGAACGGTTGTTTATTTTTTATGACCAGACAACCATAAGAACTGAGGACATAAATTCACTGAAACAGACAGACACGATACAACACATTTAGACAAGAACAGTTATAAGCATTGCCATGGTGTAGCCTAATACAAAAAGAAATAAGGACAAAACATTGTTAGCTTACATTCCATGGCATATGGAACATTTTGCCCTTACAATAACTTATATTTGCTTTAATTTAATATTGTTAAACAGAACTCTTGTCGACTTTGTCAAAGTTGGTCTTGTTACCTCCTCAATCAGTCTTGGCATTTTCCTCGTCTTGAACCAAATCCTCTTCATCTTCTTCTCCTGATCCTTCTGATTCTGCAAAACCAGAGCCAACCTGGCTCCCAGCTCCATCACGTAGTCTGTCTAGATCGCCCTTTCCTCCAACCGACACTCACCCCTCCTCTGTGTCAGCGTTGAACCCTCCATGTCTTCCTCTTAGCTAACAATAACTCTGGAAAATACACAACATTGTAGTAAGTGGGTGTTGCTAACCAAATAATAATGCATCTCTTTACAATGTGCACACGTTTTCTTCCCAGCTACTTACAATTAATCAAGTGAGAATCCTGATCCAGATATGTTTAGGCAATAGGCCTATCTGAATTACTAGTAAAAAGTTGGCTACTGGAAAAGCGACCAAGTTCAAATGAATCGATTTTGGCTGTTCTTATCATTTCGTGAACAATATCCTTCATGACATCATCATTGTGATGCAAGGCGTTGCCATGGCAGATGAAAAAGCACAACACAGACTTTAAAAAGCAAACTTCAGGGTCTTTCTGTACCTTACTATTGAGCCTTATTCAACCCCTCATGTAGCTCTACTCCATATTGGGCCTGGTTCTCACAAACCACACTAATCACTTCCATCATATCATTGAAAACACTGTGTTTTGGGTAGAAAATGACTCTATATCCATGCAGGACCTAACTTGTACAGTTTCATCTATTTTAAAAACCAAGGAGGTAAAAATGCCAGTCTTCTCTTTGAGTGCCCTTGAGTGCACCTCAATTTAAAGAGGTCTATCAATTCAACCATTTGAAATGGATGTCCATTCAATTAAGAACATATTATTCTTATTAGAAATGAATCAGCTACAAATTAGGTAGGCGTACTTGTTTTTTTACACAACCTACTCTTTTGGTACATATTTATTGAGATAATTGATTACAACATATGTTGGTGATTAACACAGAGAGAGGTTTTTTTTCTGTCATCAATAGAATGCATTAGCCATTAGGCTGGCTCACTACAATTGTAACATGACATCTCAGGTGTCAGGATGAAGCATTTTCTCACAAAAAGAGGACTCAAGCAAACTATCTCTCTTCAACAGTTTCACTAGTCATGTTAGGTCTACTTAAAATGTCACATTCATTCACAAGTAATTTGAAAATAAGTTATACTACTGAAACACATTCACAATAAGTTATATTACAACCTACCTCTGAAGTAAGCAGTGTGTTCTCTCACTAATGAAATAGGACATTAATAATTTGTCAGTGGTTAGTTGAATCAGTCTCTTTGCACTGTTCAGTTTGTCTGTGCAACAGGTAACCTTCCAGAATCGGAATCTTGTGATGTCACAATGGAGTCCCCATTGCCATGGTTACCCACAGCAGCTTTCATGTGTTATCAAATGCTGGCACAATTTAGTTTATTTATTTTAGATTTTTTGTACCTATGCAGCACAGTCATACCTAATATATACAATGAATCCATATAACCTAATTTTTTATTAAAATAAAATGCTGTAACTCATGTAAAATGGTTGACCATTCAAACGACATGTGTTTTGCCTAATTAAAAGTCTATATGTTTTAGATATCATAAATAGCAGCCAGGCTTACTTAGGTTGTTTGTTCGATCTCAGCCTACCACTAATGCCAATATTTTTCATCATCATCATCATCATCATCAATGAAATACATAGGCTACCTTACTACAGTAAAACAAGTCTTCCATAGTCTATGTCACCTCAGTAACAAAGTTCCAAAAAAGAAATGAGGGTTCAAGAAAACATCTCTCTTCAATGGCCTCAGCTATTAGCCATATGATCAACAAGGTCAACTGCAGCACTAAAATCAAGAAGCAGCTCATCCACAAGTTTATCTTGGTCAAGTGATCTGAGCCATTGATCGATTAAATCAACGAGAGCTGTTGCAGTCGAGTGATCCTTACGGTATCTTTACGGTACGCATGCTCATAGAGGGATAAAATTAGCTGGATGTGTAATTATATAGGCCCAAAAAATGTAATTGAAGAGTAGGTGTCATTGATGTTTAGCATTTAAGTTTAATAAATAATTAAATAAAGAAATCAATATCAGCTGACTATAGAAAAGTATTGTTTAAAATTATGTTTGAACATTTTCTTATCCGTGTCTTTCCAGTTGATATAACCAAACAGACAACCTTTGTTGCTCAAGAGCGTCACACATTCCTCCATTCATTCTCTATCATATTCCCCTCCATCAAATTCCTCTATCATATTCCCTCCATCATATTCTCTCTATTATATTTCTCTCCATCATATTCCACTCCATCATAATACTCGCTATCATATTCCCTCTATCATATTCCTCTTTATTTTTACAGGGAATCCCAATTGAGACCAGTGTCTCTTTTTCAATGGTGCCCTGTGTTATATCAATTAACAATCCAAACAGCTTAAACAGATAAAATTACATACAGAGTAGAAAATATATAGAGCAAAATTATTAGACTTGAACACATACATTTCACAATGAACAGGTCTTGTATTTAACCAGTTGAGCTGACAACCATTTTGCACTGTTTCACTAGGGCTTTAGTCATCAATCTAGCAAGAGGGAAATATTTTATTAATGTAGTGGTGTCCCTCCCCCCAGGAAGCTACGACCTTTAGCTTTCACCTGGAATTGTTCATTTATGTCTGAGAAAAAAAACACTTTCCAAACCATATGATCTAGTACACAAGAAAAGTATAATACAACCTTCTTTACTACTTTGCCAAACATTTCATGACATTAGTGAGAGTCAAAATCTGTCAAATTTGTGAATGTCTAAATTAACATTTGGGCAATTTGACCAGTGTACATCACTCCTATAGACAATGAGAGATGGGCTATGTAAAGGTCTCGATTTTGTCGTTCTGAACAAATGTTTGACTTCCACACAAAATTACTTCTTGACTTATTTTAGGTTTAAGGAAGTGTGTAGGTTTAAACTATTGCTTTAAAGGGAAGAGAGGGGGAGGAGGAGAGAGCGCGAGAGATGGGGGGTGGGAGAAAGAGGGAAGGAGGGGGAGGAGGGGGAGGACAGCTGTGTCCGACACACCATACTTACACCTGCAACAGGTAGGCCAGGGGGCGGGACCTGTAGGTGAGACTCATAACATGATAAGGGGGGCAGGTGAAGAAGGGGTGTTGTTGGAGTCAAGGAAGGGAGGGTGTTCCTACGAGCCCCCTGCCAGCGAGACGGGGAGCAGGGAGGAAGTCTGTCCATGGAGCATTTCTGGGTCATTGGGTCGCCTCCAATGAGATTAGATCACCCTCTACAATGTAAAGCAGTTTGAGTACTGGGGGGTTCTCTGTATAAATCCAAGGTGAAACCTCCAGGGGCTAGCCTTCTCTCAGCGGAGAGTCTGCTCTGGGCTGCCTGCGAAAGGTGCTCCTCTGTGGGAAAGAGGAGAGAACAAGAGGCCCCAGAAGAGATCTCCTTATGGTAGTGATGGACAGATCAACTCTCCTTGTTATCTTCCACCTCTTCCTCTTCCTCTTGCTCGGCCTTCTCCCTCCTTTCCTTCTTACAGTCTTACAGTCCTTCTTACAGTCATATTCTCCCTTTCCTCCTTCCTCTCCTCCCTCTTTCTCTTCCTCTACCTTCCTCTCCCTCCTTCCCTCTTGGTAAACCTTGTTTAGTCGAGCCAGATTGTGGATAGCTAGCCATGGTTTAGACCACTGTCGCTGTCTGGGTGGGGGGATACAGGACTGGTCCACTGGACTCAGCTCACATGGGGAGAACCTGCTGCTGCTGCCACTCCCCCTCTTACCTGGGATGAGATCACGTTTGGAGGAAACCTGGCACCATCCCTACGGTGAAGCATGGTGGTGGCAGCATCATGCTCCGGGGAGGATTTTCAGGGACAGGGACTGGGAACACGCCCCATTCACATCGACGGGGCTGTAGTGGAGCAGGTCGAGAGTTTCAAGTTCCTTGGTGTCCACATCACCAATAAACTATCATGGTTCAAACACACCAAGACAGTCGGGAAGAGGGCACGACAACGCCTTTTCCACCTCAGGAGACTGAAAAGATTTGGCATTGGTCCCAAGATCCTCAAAAAGTTCTACAGCTGCACCATCGAGAGCTTCCTGACCAGTTGCATCACCGCCTGGTATGGCAACTGCTCGGCATCCGACCGTAAGGCGCTACAGAGGGTAGTGCGTACGGCCCAGTACATCACTGGAGCCAAGCTTCCTGCCATCCAGGACCTATATACTTGGAGGTGTAAGAGGGAGGCCCAAAAAATTGACAAAGACTCCAGTCACCCAAGTCATAGACTGTTCTCTCTGCTACCGCACAGCAAGCGGTACCAGAGTGCCAAGTCTAGGTCCAAAAGGCCCCTTAACAGCTTCTATCCCCAATTCATAAGACTGCTGAACAATTAATCAAATGGCCACCCGGACTATTTACATTGACACCTCCCCCCTTTGTTTTTACACTGGTAATAGGAATCTGGATCGGTTTCCTTTTCTTTTTACCTTGCTTTTGTTATTATTATTATTTTTTAAACTTTTCTTTTTACATTTCGTAAAATGTTATAATTACAAAAACATTTCATTTTAATTTCAATTTAGTAACATACTGTATCATTCAAATAAATATTATTATTTGTCTAATCATATTTTGCCAGCTAACTGGGTGGCAGGCTGCAATCAGTAGCTGTAATTAAGTACAGCAGCCACCAACCATCTAACGTTAATGCCTCGGATAATGAGGTTAGAAGAACAGCTGAATGGTCGGTAGCTAGCTGGCTCAATTACAGGTACTCTTAAGCGTGAAATAACATTGGAAACAACTAACCACAGTTGCTAAAAGTTACCAGTAGCTACCCACTAGCTAGCTAGCTTTGTTGGTCCAAGTGGTGGGTTAGCTAGCACTCGTGCTTCGCCGGGGTCCACCGAATAGAATACTTACCTACAATAATTACCTACAATAACCTACAATAACTACCTAAGTAAACTACCTATAATACCTGACTACAATACCTACATACAATCTAAATACATGGTTTAAGCTTTACTCAAGAACATATAAGAAGCCAGCTTATCTCCTGCTAGAGAAAACACAACCTCTCCCGACAACCTCGAGGCAAGAGACCTTTCTCTCTTTCTCGTCATCTTTCAACTTCTTATTCAGTTCCTTATTTTTCTCTTTTTCCTCCATCTTTAAAAATGTGACTTTCTGCTTGAGGTTCATGGCCAGAAAGCCCACTCTTCCCAGGATGGTCTCTGCTCTCTCTGATGAAACCGTCCCATTGGAGCTCTTGGAATGGGCACGGTCCGCCTCACTCTTCAAACCCTCCCTCGGGCTCACCTCCTCCTTGACGCTCCTCTCTTCACTCTCAATGTCAATGCCTGTCCAATAATCCTAACAGGAAGACATTGACTCTAGATGTAATATTGTTCCAATGTGGCACATTCAATACACATTTGAGTGATCAACATACATTGATGGCCTCATGGGGCACACAATTTAGAGGACAGTAATTGAGGTAACTTGTTTATTTGTATCCCAAACCGATTTTGTAATAGCCATAGATGTTCTTCCTGGGTCCACACCAAACGTAATACAAATGTTAACCCTAGTAAGGGGTGATGTTTTATACTATGAGCATAGATTAGCAGGGTTGGGGTCAATTCAATTTCAATTCCAGTCAATTCAGGAAGTACTTAATTCAATGCTTTGAATTGAAATGGAACAGACCCCCAACCCTGTAGAGTAGAAGTGTAAAATAGGACCCCTACCTTTGCCTTTTTCAGCGTCCAGGGCCTGGGTTCCTCATCCTCTGACCTGCATATGGAGGCTCTCACTCTAACCGGCGTCTTAGTGGCCATGCAGAGCAGAGGGGTTGCCAGAGTTAAGTTAGCATCTGGGACCAGCTGGTGAGCATGAGGGCAGCGATCCACCTCTTCACTAGTGCCCTTCCCTTTCTGCTCTGGCTGCTTGTGGTCCTTGTCATGGATGCATGCCAGGCTTGGAGGAAGTGCTAGGACAGGGCTTTTATCACTCATCAGCTCCTCTCTCTTGACAGTGGATGCAACTGCACTTGCCTCTGTGTTAACTGAGCACTATGTGGTGTCCTCAACTGTCTCCTCTGGCTGCTTGTGGTCATTGTTGTTGTGAATGCATTGCAGACCTGGAGGACTTTTATCATCCCAGGTGTAAATAGCAACAGTTGCCTCTGTGTCGACTGAGCACTTTGTAGTGCACTCAACTGTCTTCCATAGCGGTTTGTGGTCATTGTTGTGGGTGCAGGTCAGGATTAGAGGCAGTGTTGCAGGTGCAGGAGGACCTTTATCAGCCAAACACTCCTCCGTGTGGACAGTGGACACAGAAACGGCTGCTTCCCTGGCAACTGGACACTTGTTGGTGTCCTCTACTGCCTCCCCTGGCAGAGTGTGGACAGTGGAGACGGAAACGGCCGCTTCCCTGGACACTTGACTCTTGGTGGTGTCCTCTACTGCCTCCTCTGGCTGCTTGTGGCCATTGTCTAGAATGTGTGGCAACTTTGAAGGCAGCATTGGAGCCGGGCTTTTATCACCCAACAGGTTCTCTCCCTGGACAATGGATGTGCCTGCAGTGATCGCTGTGGTAACGGAGGACTCGGTGGCATCCTCTTTTGTCTCCTCTGTCAGTTTGTGGTCAGAGTCTCGGATACATGGCGAGCTTGGAGGCAGTGCTGCAGGGTCAGGAGGGCTTTGATCAGCTGCCATGTCCTCTTTGAGGTGAGTGGACACATCATTGTTTGTTTCACTGATAACTGGACACTTGGTGGTGTCCTCTACTGCCTCCCCTGGCAGTTTGTAGTCAACTTCAAAGACAAGTGGCAGACTTGGAGGCAGCATTGGGACAGGGCATTTAGCTGCTGATCTGTACACTCCAAAATCAACAGTAGCTGTGCCTGCAGTGGTCTCTGTAGCAACTGAGACCTCATAGGTATCCTCTACTGTCTGCTCTGATGGCATGAAGTCATCGTCAAAGACTGTTGGCAGGCATGTAGGCAGCACTGAAGGAAGACTTCTAGCTGCCCATCGATTCTCTCCCTTGACAGTGGCTGTGGTAGCAGTGGTCTCTGTGGCAACTGGGCACTCTGTGGTTGAAACAGCAGGCTTAGAGGTTTCGAGGAAATTGAATGAATTGCCAATGAACCGCTGAGCCAGGGGTGGGAGGGAGTAATGATAGAATCTGTCCTCTTCCTCAACATTAGATATTGCCACTGGAGCAACTGAGACCTCAGTGGTGCCCTCTACTGCCTGATGTGGCTGCATGGAGTCTTCGTCAAAGAAGTGTGGCAGGTATCGATGCAGCATTGAGGAAAGATGTATATCTGTCCATAGGTCCTCTCGTATACCTGTAGATACGTCTGCAGTGGCCTCTGTGGCAACTGGGCATTCAGCAGACTGGCAGGTTTCAGGGACAAAGTATGAAAATACAATGAACCGCTGTGGATCCTGAGCGCGTATGGCAAATGGAGAGGGGGGATGCAACATGGTAGGTATAGGCCTCTGATTGGTGAAAGCCAGTGGTGGGAGGGAGTCAATACAGGGAGCCATGAACTCAGTGAGAGGACAGTTGCTCACATCTCACACATTCTGCATGAGAAAAGAAACAGACATGATGAAAGTGATCACATTCAGTACATACATACATACTGTATGAGTCAGCACTACTTACTTATACATCACATATATATATATATATATATATATAGTGTCCTCTAAGATGCTCTGCACCAGTCTGTCCCAACCCTTGGTCCCCTAGCCAATGGGCCAGCTAAGTGTAAAAATACATGCCCCACACCCAGCATAACATTTGACATTTTAGCCATTTATCAGACGCTTTTATCCAGAACGACTTATAGTTAGTTAGTGCATTCAACTTAAGGTAGCTAGGTGAGACAACCACATAATCCTGATATGAGCGTCTATGATAGAACGGTTGTTTATTTTTTATGACCAGACAACCATAAGAACTGAGGACATAAATTCACTGAAACAGACAGACACGATACAACACATTTAGACAAGAACAGTTATAAGCATTGCCATGGTGTAGCCTAATACAAAAAGAAATAAGGACAAAACATTGTTAGCTTACATTCCATGGCATATGGAACATTTTGCCCTTACAATAACTTATATTTGCTTTAATTAATATTGTTAAACAGAACTCTTGTCGACTTTGTCAAAGTTGGTCTTGTTACCTCCTCAATCAGTCTTGGCATTTTCCTCGTCTTGAACCAAATCCTCTTCATCTTCTTCTCCTGATCCTTCTGGATCTGCAAAACCAGAGCCAACCTGGCTCCCAGCTCCATCACGTAGTCTGTCTAGATCGCCCTTTCCTCCAACCGACACTCACCCCTCCTCTGTGTCAGCGTTGAACCCTCCATGTCTTCCTCTTAGCTAACAATAACTCTGGAAAATACACAACGTTGTAGTAAGTGGGTGTTGCTAACCAAATAATAATGCATCTCTTTACAATGTGCACACGTTTTCTTCCCAGCTACTTACAATTAATCAAGTGAGAATCCTGATCCAGATATGTTTAGGCAATAGGCCTATCTGAATTACTAGTAAAAAGTTGGCTACTGGAAAAGCGACCAAGTTCAAATGAATCGATTTTGGCTGTTCTTATCATTTCGTGAACAATATCCTTCATGACATCATCATTGTGATGCAAGGCGTTGCCATGGCAGATGAAAAAGCACAACACAGACTTTAAAAAGCAAACTTCAGGGTCTTTCTGTACCTTACTATTGAGCCTTATTCAACCCCTCATGTAGCTCTACTCCATATTGGGCCTGGTTCTCACAAACCACACTAATCACTTCCATCATATCATTGAAAACACTGTGTTTTGGGTAGAAAATGACTCTATATCCATGCAGGACCTAACTTGTACAGTTTCATCTATTTTAAAAACCAAGGAGGTAAAAATGCCAGTCTTCTCTTTGAGTGCCCTTGAGTGCACCTCAATTTAAAGAGGTCTATCAATTCAACCATTTGAAATGGATGTCCATTCAATTAAGAACATATTATTCTTATTAGAAACGAATCAGCTACAAATTAGGTAGGCGTACTTGTTTTTTTACACAACCTACTATTTTGGTACATATTTATTGAGATAATTGATTACAACATATGTTGGTGATTAACACAGAGAGAGGTTTTTTTTCTGTCATCAATAGAATGCATTAGCCATTAGGCTGGCTCACTACAATTGTAACATGACATCTCAGGTGTCAGGATGAAGCATTTTCTCACAAAAAGAGGACTCAAGCAAACTATCTCTCTTCAACAGTTTCACTAGTCATGTTAGGTCTACTTAAAATGTCACATTCATACACAAGTAATTTGAAAATAAGTTATACTACTGAAACACATTCACAATAAGTTATATTACAACCTACCTCTGAAGTAAGCAGTGTGTTCTCTCACTAATGAAATAGGACATTAATAATTTGTCAGTGGTTAGTTGAATCAGTCTCTTTGCACTGTTCAGTTTGTCTGTGCAACAGGTAACCTTCCAGAATCGGAATCTTGTGATGTCACAATGGAGTCCCCATTGCCATGGTTACCCACAGCAGCTTTCATGTGTTATCAAATGCTGGCACAATTTAGTTTATTTATTTTAGATTTTTTGTACCTATGCAGCACAGTCATACCTAATATATACAATGAATCCATATAACCTAATTTTTTATTAAAATAAAATGCTGTAACTCATGTAAAATGGTTGACCATTCAAACGACATGTGTTTTGCCTAATTAAAAGTCTATATGTTTTAGATATCATAAATAGCAGCCAGGCTTACTTAGGTTGTTTGTTCGATCTCAGCCTACCACTAATGCCAATATTTTTCATCATCATCATCATCATCATCATCATCAATGAAATACATAGGCTACCTTACTACAGTAAAACAAGTCTTCCATAGTCTATGTCACCTCAGTAACAAAGTTCCAAAAAAGAAATGAGGGTTCAAGAAAACATCTCTCTTCAATGGCCTCAGCTATTAGCCATATGATCAACAAGGTCAACTGCAGCACTAAAATCAAGAAGCAGCTCATCCACAAGTTTATCTTGGTCAAGTGATCTGAGCCATTGATCGATTAAATCAACGAGAGCTGTTGCAGTCGAGTGATCCTTACGGTATCTTTACGGTACGCATGCTCATAGAGGGATAAAATTAGCTGGATGTGTAATTATATAGGCCCAAAAAATGTAATTGAAGAGTAGGTGTCATTGATGTTTAGCATTTAAGTTTAATAAATAATTAAATAAAGAAATCAATATCAGCTGACTATAGAAAAGTATTGTTTAAAATTATGTTTGAACATTTTCTTATCCGTGTCTTTCCAGTTGATATAACCAAACAGACAACCTTTGTTGCTCAAGAGCATCACACATTCCTCCATTCATTCTCTATCATATTCCCCTCCATCAAATTCCTCTATCATATTCCCTCCATCATATTCTCTCTATTATATTTCTCTCCATCATGTTCCACTCCATCATAATACTCGCTATCATATTCCCTCTATCATATTCCTCTTTATTTTTACAGGGAATCCCAATTGAGACCAGTGTCTCTTTTTCAATGGTGCCCTGTGTTATATCAATTAACAATCCAAACAGCTTAAACAGATAAAATTACATACAGAGTAGAAAATATATAGAGCAAAATTATTAGACTTGAACACATACATTTCACAATGAACAGGTCTTGTATTTAACCAGTTGAGCTGACAACCATTTTGCACTGTTTCACTAGGGCTTTAGTCATCAATCTAGCAAGAGGGAAATATTTTATTAATGTAGTGGTGTCCCTCCCCCCAGGAAGCTACGACCTTTAGCTTTCACCTGGAATTGTTCATTTATGTCTGAGAAAAAAAACACTTTCCAATCCATATGATCTAGTACACAAGAAAAGTATAATACAACCTTCTTTACTACTTTGCCAAACATTTCATGACATTAGTGAGAGTCAAAATCTGTAAAATTTGTGAATGTCTAAATTAACATTTGGGCAATTTGACCAGTGTACATCACTCCTATAGACAATGAGAGATGGGCTATGTAAAGGTCTCGATTTTGTCGTTCTGAACAAATGTTTGACTTCCACACAAAATTACTTCTTGACTTATTTTAGGTTTAAGGAAGTGTGTAGGTTTAAACTATTGCTTTAAAGGGAAGAGAGGGGGAGGAGGAGAGAGCGCGAGAGATGGGGGGAGTGGGAGAAAGAGGGAAGGAGTGGGAGGAGGGGGAGGAGGGGGAGGAGGGGGAGGAGGTGGAGGGCAGCTGTGTCCGACACACCATACTTACACCTGCAACAGGTAGGCCAGGGGGCGGGACCTGTAGGTGAGACTCATAACATGATAAGGGGGACAGGTGAAGAAGGGGTGTTGCTGGAGTCAAGGAAGGGAGGGTGTTCCTACGAGCCCCCTGCCAGCGAGACGGGGAGCAGGGAGGAAGTCTGTCCATGGAGCATTTCTGGGTCATTGGGTCGCCTCCAATGAGATTAGATCACCCTCTACAATGTAAAGCAGTTTGAGTACTGGGGGGTTCTCTGTATAAATCCAAGGTGAAACCTCCAGGGGCTAGCCTTCTCTCAGCGGAGAGTCTGCTCTGGGCTGCCTGCGAAAGGTGCTCCTCTGTGGGAAAGAGGAGAGAACAAGAGGCCCCAGAAGAGATCT
The DNA here is from genome assembly GCF_964263955.1 of Coregonus lavaretus. Lineage (NCBI taxonomy): Eukaryota > Metazoa > Chordata > Actinopteri > Salmoniformes > Salmonidae > Coregonus > Coregonus lavaretus. The sequence continues at coordinate 15,843,319 of NC_140022.1, forward strand.
CCTTATGGTAGTGATGGACAGATCAACTCTCCTTGTTATCTTCCACCTCTTCCTCTTCCTCTTGCTCGGCCTTCTCCCTCCTTTCCTTCTTACAGTCTTACAGTCCTTCTTACAGTCATTTTCTCCCTTTCCTCCTTCCTCTCCTCCCTCTTTCTCTTCCTCTACCTTCCTCCCCCTCCTTCCCTCTTGGTAAACCTTGTTTAGTCGAGCCAGATTGTGGATAGCTAGCCATGGTTTAGACCACTGTCGCTGTCTGGGTGGGGGGATACAGGACTGGTCCACTGGACTCAGCTCACATGGGGAGAACCTGCTGCTGCTGCCACTCCCCCTCTTACCTGGGATGAGATCACGTTTGGAGAAAACCTGGCACCATCCCTACGGTGAAGCATGGTGGTGGCAGCATCATGCTCCGGGGAGGATTTTCAGGGACAGGGACTGGGAACACGCCCCATTCACATCGACGGGGCTGTAGTGGAGCAGGTCGAGAGTTTCAAGTTCCTTGGTGTCCACATCACCAACAAACTATCATGGTTCAAACACACCAAGACAGTCGTGAAGAGGGCACGACAACGCCTTTTCCACCACAGGAGACTGAAAAGATTTGGCATTGGTCCCAAGATCCTCAAAAAGTTCTACAGCTGCACCATCGAGAGCTTCCTGACCAGTTGCATCACCGCCTGGTATGGCAACTGCTCGGCATCCGACCGTAAGGCGCTACAGAGGGTAGTGCGTACGGCCCAGTACATCACTGGAGCCAAGCTTCCTGCCATCCAGGACCTATATACTTGGAGGTGTAAGAGGGAGGCCCAAAAAATTGACAAAGACTCCAGTCACCCAAGTCATAGACTGTTCTCTCTGCTACCGCACAGCAAGCGGTACCAGAGTGCCAAGTCTAGGTCCAAAAGGCCCCTTAACAGCTTCTATCCCCAATTCATAAGACTGCTGAACAATTAATCAAATGGCCACCCGGACTATTTACATTGACACCTCCCCCCTTTGTTTTTACACTGGTAATAGGAATCTGGATCGGTTTCCTTTTCTTTTTACCTTGCTTTTGTTATTATTATTTTTTTTTTAAGTTTTCTTTTTACATTTCGTAAAATGTTATAATTACAAAAACATTTCATTTTAATTTCAATTTAGTAACATACTGTATCATTCAAATAAATATTATTATTTGTCTAATCATATTTTGCCAGCTAACTGGGTGGCAGGCTGCAATCAGTAGCTGTAATTAAGTACAGAAGCCACCAACCATCTAACGTTAATGCCTCGGATAATGAGGTTAGAAGAACAGCTGAATGGTCGGTAGCTAGCTGGCTCAATTACAGGTACTCTTAAGCGTGAAATAACATTGGAAACAACTAACCACAGTTGCTAAAAGTTACCAGTAGCTACCCACTAGCTAGCTAGCTTTGTTGGTCCAAGGGGTGGGTTAGCTAGCACTCGTGCTTCGCCGGGGTCCACCGAATAGAATACTTACCTACAATAATTACCTACAATAACCTACAATAACTACCTAAGTAAACTACCTATAATACCTGACTACAATACCTACATACAATCTAAATACATGGTTTAAGCTTTACTCAACAACATATAAGAAGCCAGCTTATCTCCTGCTAGAGAAAACACAACCTCTCCCGACAACCTCGAGGCAAGAGACCTTTCTCTCTTTCTCGTCATCTTTCAACTTCTTATTCAGTTCCTTATTTTTCTCTTTTTCCTCCATCTTTAAAAATGTGACTTTCTGCTTGAGGTTCATGGCCAGAAAGCCCACTCTTCCCAGGATGGTCTCTGCTCTCTCTGATGAAACCGTCCCATTGGAGCTCTTGGAATGGGCACGGTCCGCCTCACTCTTCAAACCCTCCCTCGATCTCACCTCCTCCTTGACGCTCCTCTCTTCACTCTCAATGTCAATGCCTGTCCAATAATCATAACAGGAAGACATTGACTCTAGATGTAATATTGTTCCAATGTGGCACATTCAATACACATTTGAGTGATCAACATACATTGATGGCCTCATGGGGCACACAATTTAGAGGACAGTAATTGAGGTAACTTGTTTATTTGTATCCCAAACTGATTTTGTAATAGCCATAGATGTTCTTCCTGGGTCCACACCAAACGTAATACAAATGTTAACCCTAGTAAGGGGTGATGTTTTATACTATGAGCATAGATTAGCAGGGTTGGGGTCAATTCAATTTCAATTCCAGTCAATTCAGGAAGTACTTAATTCAATGCTTTGAATTGAAATGGAACAGACCCCCAACCCTGTAGAGTAGAAGTGTAAAATAGGACACCTACCTTTGCCTTTTTCAGCGTCCAGGGCCTGGGTTCCTCATCCTCTGACCTGCATATGGAGGCTCTCACTCTAACAGGCGTCTTAGTGGCAATGCAGAGCAGAGGGGTTGCCAGAGTTAAGTTAGCATCTGGGACCAGCTGGTGAGCATGAGGGCAGCGATCCACCTCTTCACTAGTGCCCTTCCCTTTCTGCTCTGGCTGCTTGTGGTCCTTGTCATGGATGCATGCCAGGCTTGGAGGAAGTGCTAGGACAGGGCTTTTATCACTCATCAGTTCCTCTCTCTTGACAGTGGATGCAACTGCACTTGCCTCTGTGTTAACTGAGCACTATGTGGTGTCCTCAACTGTCTCCTCTGGCTGCTTGTGGTCATTGTTGTTGTGAATGCATTGCAGACCTGGAGGACTTTTATCATCCCAGGTGTAAATAGCAACAGTTGCCTCTGTGTCGACTGAGCACTTTGTAGTGCACTCAACTGTCTTCCATAGCGGTTTGTGGTCATTGTTGTGGGTGCAGGTCAGGATTAGAGGCAGTGTTGCAGGTGCAGGAGGACTTTTATCAGCCAAACACTCCTCCGTGTGGACAGTGGACACAGAAACGGCTGCATCCCTGGCAACTGGACACTTGTTGGTGTCCTCTACTGCCTCCCCTGGCAGAGTGTGGACAGTGGAGACGGAAACGGCCGCTTCCCTGGACACTTGACTCTTGGTGGTGTCCTCTACTGCCTCCTCTGGCTGCTTGTGGCCATTGTCTAGAATGTGTGGCAACTTTGAAGGCAGCATTGGAGCCGGGCTTTTATCACCCAACAGGTTCTCTCCCTGGACAATGGATGTGCCTGCAGTGATCGCTGTGGTAACGGAGGACTCGGAGGCATCCTCTTTTGTCTCCTCTGTCAGTTTGTGGTCAGAGTCTCGGATACATGGCGAGCTTGGAGGCAGTGCTGCAGGGTCAGGAGGGCTTTGATCAGCTGCCATGTCCTCTTTGAGGTGAGTGGACACATCATTGTTTGTTTCACTGATAACTGGACACTTGGTGGTGTCCTCTACTGCCTCCCCTGGCAGTTTGTAGTCAACTTCAAAGACAAGTGGCAGACTTGGAGGCAGCATTGGGACAGGGCATTTAGCTGCTGATCTGTACACTCCAAAATCAACAGTAGCTGTGCCTGCAGTGGTCTCTGTAGCAACTGAGACCTCATAGGTATCCTCTACTGTCTGCTCTGATGGCATGAAGTCATCGTCAAAGACTGTTGGCAGGCATGTAGGCAGCACTGAAGGAAGACTTCTAGCTGCCCATCGATTCTCTCCCTTGACAGTGGCTGTGGTAGCAGTGGTCTCTGTGGTAACTGGGCACTCTGTGGCTGAAACAGCAGGCTTAGAGGTTTCGAGGAAATTGAATGAATTGCCAATGAACCGCTGAGCCAGGGGTGGGAGGGAGTAATGATAGAATCTGTCCTCTTCCTCAACATTAGATATTGCCACTGGAGCAACTGAGACCTCAGTGGTGCCCTCTACTGCCTGATGTGGCTGCATGGAGTCTTCGTCAAAGAAGTGTGGCAGGTATCGATGCAGCATTGAGGAAAGATGTATATCTGTCCATAGGTCCTCTCGTATACCTGTAGATACGTCTGCAGTGGCCTCTGTGGCAACTGGGCATTCAGCAGACTGGCAGGTTTCAGGGACAAAGTATGAAAATACAATGAACCGCTGTGCATCCTGAGCGCGTATGGCAAATGGAGAGGGGGGATGCAACATGGTAGGTATAGGCCTCTGATTGGTGAAAGCCAGTGGTGGGAGGGAGTCAATACAGGGAGCCATGAACTCAGTGAGAGGACAGTTGCTCACATCTCACACATTCTGCGTGAGAAAAGAAACAGACATGATGAAAGTGATCACATTCAGTACATACATACATACTGTATGAGTCAGCACTACTTACTTATACATCATATATATATATATATATATATATATATATAGTGTCCTCTAAGATGCTCTGCACCAGTCTGTCCCAACCCTTGGTCCCCTAGCCAATGGGCCAGCTAAGTGTAAAAATACATGCCCCACACCCAGCATAACATTTGACATTTTAGCCATTTATCAGACGCTTTTATCCAGAACGACTTATAGTTAGTTAGTGCATTCAACTTAAGGTAGCTAGGTGAGACAACCACATAATCCTGATATGAGTGTCTATGATAGAACGGTTGTTTATTTTTTATGACCAGACAACCATAAGAACTGAGGACATAAATTCACTGAAACAGACAGACACGATACAACACATTTAGACAAGAACAGTTATAAGCATTGCCATGGTGTAGCCTAATACAAAAAGAAATAAAGACAAAACATTGTTAGCTTACATTCCATGGCATATGGAACATTTTGCCCTTACAATAACTTATATTTGCTTTAATTAATATTGTTAAACAGAACTCTTGTCGACTTTGTCAAAGTTGGTCTTGTTACCTCCTCAATCAGTCTTGGCATTTTCCTCGTCTTGAACCAAATCCTCTTCATCTTCTTCTCCTGATCCTTCTGGATCTGCAAAACCAGAGCCAACCTGGCTCCCAGCTCCATCACGTAGTCTGTCTAGATTGCCCTTTCCTCCAACCGACACTCACCCCTCCTCTGTGTCAGCGTTGAACCCTCCATGTCTTCCTCTTAGCTAACAATAACTCTGGAAAATACACAACGTTGTAGTAAGTGGGTGTTGCTAACCAAATAATAATGCATCTCTTTACAATGTGCACACGTTTTCTTCCCAGCTACTTACAATTAATCAAGTGAGAATCCTGATCCAGATATGTTTAGGCAATAGGCCTATCTGAATTACTAGTAAAAAGTTGGCTACTGGAAAAGCGACCAAGTTCAAATGAATCGATTTTGGCTGTTCTTATCATTTCGTGAACAATATCCTTCATGACATCATCATTGTGATGCAAGGCGTTTCCATGGCAGATGAAAAAGCACAACACAGACTTTAAAAAGCAAACTTCAGGGTCTTTCTGTACCTTACTATTGAGCCTTATTCAACCCCTCATGTAGCTCTACTCCATATTGGGCCTGGTTCTCACAAACCACACTAATCACTTCCATCATATCATTGAAAACACTGTGTTTTGGGTAGAAAATGACTCTATATCCATGCAGGACCTAACTTGTACAGTTTCATCTATTTTAAAAACCAAGGAGGTAAAAATGCCAGTCTTCTCTTTGAGTGCCCTTGAGTGCACCTCAATTTAAAGAGGTCTATCAATTCAACCATTTGAAATGGATGTCCATTCAATTAAGAACATATTATTCTTATTAGAAATGAATCAGCTACAAATTAGGTAGGCGTACTTGTTTTTTTACACAACCTACTCTTTTGGTACATATTTATTGAGATAATTGATTACAACATATGTTGGTGATTAACACAGAGAGAGGTTTTTTTTCTGTCATCAATAGAATGCATTAGCCATTAGGCTGGCTCACTACAATTGTAACATGACATCTCAGGTGTCAGGATGAAGCATTTTCTCACAAAAAGAGGACTCAAGCAAACTATCTCTCTTCAACAGTTTCACTAGTCATGTTAGGTCTACTTAAAATGTCACATTCATACACAAGTAATTTGAAAATAAGTTATACTACTGAAACACATTCACAATAAGTTATATTACAACCTACCTCTGAAGTAAGCAGTGTGTTCTCTCACTAATGAAATAGGACATTAATAATTTGTCAGTGGTTAGTTGAATCAGTCTCTTTGCACTGTTCAGTTTGTCTGTGCAACAGGTAACCTTCCAGAATCGGAATCTTGTGATGTCACAATGGAGTCCCCATTGCCATGGTTACCCACAGCAGCTTTCATGTGTTATCAAATGCTGGCACAATTTAGTTTATTTATTTTAGATTTTTTGTACCTATGCAGCACAGTCATACCTAATATATACAATGAATCCATATAACCTAATTTTTTATTAAAATAAAATGCTGTAACTCATGTAAAATGGTTGACCATTCAAACGACATGTGTTTTGCCTAATTAAAAGTCTATATGTTTTAGATATCATAAATAGCAGCCAGGCTTACTTAGGTTGTTTGTTCGATCTCAGCCTACCACTAATGCCAATATTTTTCATCATCATCATCAATGAAATACATAGGCTACCTTACTACAGTAAAACAAGTCTTCCATAGTCTATGTCACCTCAGTAACAAAGTTCCAAAAAAGAAATGAGGGTTCAAGAAAACATCTCTCTTCAATGGCCTCAGCTATTAGCCATATGATCAACAAGGTCAACTGCAGCACTAAAATCAAGAAGCAGCTCATCCACAAGTTTATCTTGGTCAAGTGATCTGAGCCATTGATCGATTAAATCAACGAGAGCTGTTGCAGTCGAGTGATCCTTACGGTATCTTTACGGTACGCATGCTCATAGAGGGATAAAATTAGCTGGATGTGTAATTATATAGGCCCAAAATTTTTTATTGAAGAGTAGGTGTCATTGATGTTTAGCATTTAAGTTTAATAAATAATTAAATAAAGAAATCAATATCAGCTGACTATAGAAAAGTATTGTTTAAAATTATGTTTGAACATTTTCTTATCCGTGTCTTTCCAGTTGATATAACCAAACAGACAACCTTTGTTGCTCAAGAGCGTCACACATTCCTCCATTCATTCTCTATCATATTCCCCTCCATCAAATTCCTCTATCATATTCCCTCCATCATATTCTCTCTATTATATTTCTCTCCATCATATTCCACTCCATCATAATACTCGCTATCATATTCCCTCTATCATATTCCTCTTTATTTTTACAGGGAATCCCAATTGAGACCAGTGTCTCTTTTTCAATGGTGCCCTGTGTTATATCAATTAACAATCCAAACAGCTTAAACAGATAAAATTACATACAGAGTAGAAAATATATAGAGCAAAATTATTAGACTTGAACACATACATTTCACAATGAACAGGTCTTGTATTTAACCAGTTGAGCTGACAACCATTTTGCACTGTTTCACTAGGGCTTTAGTCATCAATCTAGCAAGAGGGAAATATTTTATTAATGTAGTGGTGTCCCTCCCCCCAGGAAGCTACGACCTTTAGCTTTCACCTGGAATTGTTCATTTATGTCTGAGAAAAAAAACACTTTCCAAACCATATGATCTAGTACACAAGAAAAGTATAATACAACCTTCTTTACTACTTTGCCAAACATTTCATGCCATTAGTGAGAGTCAAAATCTGTAAAATTTGTGAATGTCTAAATTAACATTTGGGCAATTTGACCAGTGTACATCACTCCTATAGACAATGAGAGATGGGCTATGTAAAGGTCTCGATTTTGTCGTTCTGAACAAATGTTTGACTTCCACACAAAATTACTTCTTGACTTATTTTAGGTTTAAGGAAGTGTGTAGGTTTAAACTATTGCTTTAAAGGGAAGAGAGGGGGAGGAGGAGAGAGCGCGAGAGATGGGGGGAGTGGGAGAAAGAGGGAAGGAGGGGGAGGAGGGGGAGGAGGGGGAGGAGGGGGAGGAGGTGGAGGGCAGCTGTGTCCGACACACCATACTTACACCTGCAACAGGTAGGCCAGGGGGCGGGACCTGTAGGTGAGACTCATAACATGATAAGGGGGGCAGGTGAAGAAGGGGTGTTGCTGGAGTCAAGGAAGGGAGGGTGTTCCTACGAGCCCCCTGCCAGCGAGACGGGGAGCAGGGAGGAAGTCTGTCCATGGAGCATTTCTGGGTCATTGGGTCGCCTCCAATGAGATTAGATCACCCTCTACAATGTAAAGCAGTTTGAGTACTGGGGGGTTCTCTGTATAAATCCAAGGTGAAACCTCCAGGGGCTAGCCTTCTCTCAGCGGAGAGTCTGCTCTGGGCTGCCTGCGAAAGGTGCTCCTCTGTGGGAAAGAGGAGAGAACAAGAGGCCCCAGAAGAGATCTCCTTATGGTAGTGATGGACAGATCAACTCTCCTTGTTATCTTCCACCTCTTCCTCTTCCTCTTGCTCGGCCTTCTCCCTCCTTTCCTTCTTACAGTCTTACAGTCCTTCTTACAGTCATTTTCTCCCTTTCCTCCTTCCTCTCCTCCCTCTTTCTCTTCCTCTACCTTCCTCTCCCTCCTTCCCTCTTGGTAAACCTTGTTTAGTCGAGCCAGATTGTGGATAGCTAGCCATGGTTTAGACCACTGTCGCTGTCTGGGTGGGGGGATACAGGACTGGTCCACTGGACTCAGCTCACATGGGGAGAACCTGCTGCTGCTGCCACTCCCCCTCTTACCTGGGATGAGATCACGTTTGGAGGAAACCTGGCACCATCCCTACGGTGAAGCATGGTGGTGGCAGCATCATGCTCCGGGGAGGATTTTCAGGGACAGGGACTGGGAACACGCCCCATTCACATCGACGGGGCTGTAGTGGAGCAGGTCGAGAGTTTCAAGTTCCTTGGTGTCCACATCACCAACAAACTATCATGGTTCAAACACACCAAGACAGTCGTGAAGAGGGCACGACAACGCCTTTTCCACCTCAGGAGACTGAAAAGATTTGGCATTGGTCCCAAGATCCTCAAAAAGTTCTACAGCTGCACCATCGAGAGCTTCCTGACCAGTTGCATCACCGCCTGGTATGGCAACTGCTCGGCATCCGACCGTAAGGCGCTACAGAGGGTAGTGCGTACGGCCCAGTACATCACTGGAGCCAAGCTTCCTGCCATCCAGGACCTATATACTTGGAGGTGTAAGAGGGAGGCCCAAAAAATTGACAAAGACTCCAGTCACCCAAGTCATAGACTGTTCTCTCTGCTACCGCACAGCAAGCGGTACCAGAGTGCCAAGTCTAGGTCCAAAAGGCTCCTTAACAGCTTCTATCCCCAATTCATAAGACTGCTGAACAATTAATCAAATGGCCACCCGGACTATTTACATTGACACCTCCCCCCTTTGTTTTTACACTGGTAATAGGAATCTGGATCGGTTTCCTTTTCTTTTTACCTTGCTTTTGTTATTATTATTATTTTTTAAAGTTTTCTTTTTACATTTCGTAAAATGTTATAATTACAAAAACATTTCATTTTAATTTCAATTTAGTAACATACTGTATCATTCAAATAAATATTATTATTTGTCTAATCATATTTTGCCAGCTAACTGGGTGGCAGGCTGCAATCAGTAGCTGTAATTAAGTACAGCAGCCACCAACCATCTAACGTTAATGCCTCGGATAATGAGGTTAGAAGAACAGCTGAATGGTCGGTAGCTAGCTGGCTCAATTACAGGTACTCTTAAGCTTGAAATAACATTGGAAACAACTAACCACAGTTGCTAAAAGTTACCAGTAGCTACCCACTAGCTAGCTAGCTTTGTTGGTCCAAGTGGTGGGTTAGCTAGCACTCGTGCTTCGCCGGGGTCCACCGAATAGAATACTTACCTACAATAATTACCTACAATAACCTACAATAACTACCTAAGTAAACTACCTATAATACCTGACTACAATACCTACATACAATCTAAATACATGGTTTAAGCTTTACTCAACAACATATAAGAAGCCAGCTTATCTCCTGCTAGAGAAAACACAACCTCTCCCGACAACCTCGAGGCAAGAGACCTTTCTCTCTTTCTCGTCATCTTTCAACTTCTTATTCAGTTCCTTATTTTTCTCTTTTTCCTCCATCTTTAAAAATGTGACTTTCTGCTTGAGGTTCATGGCCAGAAAGCCCACTCTTCCCAGGATGGTCTCTGCTCTCTCTGATGAAACCGTCCCATTGGAGCTCTTGGAATGGGCACGGTCCGCCTCACTCTTCAAACCCTCCCTCGGGCTCACCTCCTCCTTGACGCTCCTCTCTTCACTCTCAATGTCAATGCCTGTCCAATAATCCTAACAGGAAGACATTGACTCTAGATGTAATATTGTTCCAATGTGGCACATTCAATACACATTTGAGTGATCAACATACATTGATGGCCTCATGGGGCACACAATTTAGAGGACAGTAATTGAGGTAACTTGTTTATTTGTATCCCAAACCGATTTTGTAATAGCCATAGATGTTCTTCCTGGGTCCACACCAAACGTAATACAAATGTTAACCCTAGTAAGGGGTGATGTTTTATACTATGAGCATAGATTAGCAGGGTTGGGGTCAATTCAATTTCAATTCCAGTCAATTCAGGAAGTACTTAATTCAATGCTTTGAATTGAAATGGAACAGACCCCCAACCCTGTAGAGTAGAAGTGTAAAATAGGACACCTACCTTTGCCTTTTTCAGCGTCCAGGGCCTGGGTTCCTCTACCTCTGACCTGCATATGGAGGCTCTCACTCTAACAGGCGTCTTAGTGGCCATGCAGAGCAGAGGGGTTGCCAGAGTTAAGTTAGCATCTGGGACCAGCTGGTGAGCATGAGGGCAGCGATCCACCTCTTCACTAGTGCCCTTCCCTTTCTGCTCTGGCTGCTTGTAGTCCTTGTCATGGATGCATGCCAGGCTTGGAGGAAGTGCTAGGACAGGGCTTTTATCACTCATCAGTTCCTCTCTCTTGACAGTGGATGCAACTGCACTTGCCTCTGTGTTAACTGAGCACTATGTGGTGTCCTCAACTGTCTCCTCTGGCTGCTTGTGGTCATTGTTGTTGTGAATGCATTGCAGACCTGGAGGACTTTTATCATCCCAGGTGTAAATAGCAACAGTTGCCTCTGTGTCGACTGAGCACTTTGTAGTGCACTCAACTGTCTTCCATAGCGGTTTGTGGTCATTGTTGTGGGTGCAGGTCAGGATTAGAGGCAGTGTTGCAGGTGCAGGAGGACTTTTTTCAGCCAAACTCTCCTCCGTGTGGACAGTGGACACAGAAACGGCTGCTTCCCTGGCAACTGGACACTTGTTGGTGTCCTCTACTGCCTCCCCTGGCAGAGTGTGGACAGTGGAGACGGAAACGGCCGCTTCCCTGGACACTTGACTCTTGGTGGTGTCCTCTACTGCCTCCTCTGGCTGCTTGTGGCCATTGTCTAGAATGTGTGGCCACTTTGAAGGCAGCATTGGAGCCGGGCTTTTATCACCCAACAGGTTCTCTCCCTGGACAATGGATGTGCCTGCAGTGATCGCTGTGGTAACGGAGGACTCGGTGGCATCCTCTTTTGTCTCCTCTGTCAGTTTGTGGTCAGAGTCTCGGATACATGGCGAGCTTGGAGGCAGTGCTGCAGGGTCAGGAGGGCTTTGATCAGCTGCCATGTCCTCTTTGAGGTGAGTGGACACATCATTGTTTGTTTCACTGATAACTGGACACTTGGTGGTGTCCTCTACTGCCTCCCCTGGCAGTTTGTAGTCAACTTCAAAGACAAGTGGCAGACTTGGAGGCAGCATTGGGACAGGGCATTTAGCTGCTGATCTGTACACTCCAAAATCAACAGTAGCTGTGCCTGCAGTGGTCTCTGTAGCAACTGAGACCTCATAGGTATCCTCTACTGTCTGCTCTGATGGCATGAAGTCATCGTCAAAGACTGTTGGCAGGCATGTAGGCAGCACTGAAGGAAGACTTCTAGCTGCCCATCGATTCTCTCCCTTGACAGTGGCTGTGGTAGCAGTGGTCTCTGTGGCAACTGGGCACTCTGTGGCTGAAACAGCAGGCTTAGAGGTTTCGAGGAAATTGAATGAATTGCCAATGAACCGCTGAGCCAGGGGTGGGAGGGAGTAATGATAGAATCTGTCCTCTTCCTCAACATTAGATATTGCCACTGGAGCAACTGAGACCTCAGTGGTGCCCTCTACTGCCTGATGTGGCTGCATGGAGTCTTCGTCAAAGAAGTGTGGCAGGTATCGATGCAGCATTGAGGAAAGATGTATATCTGTCCATAGGTCCTCTCGTATACCTGTAGATACATCTGCAGTGGCCTCTGTGGCAACTGGGCATTCAGCAGACTGGCAGGTTTCAGGGACAAAGTATGAAAATACAATGAACCGCTGTGCATCCTGAGCGCGTATGGCAAATGGAGAGGGGGGATGCAACATGGTAGGTATAGGCCTCTGATTGGTGAAAGCCAGTGGTGGGAGGGAGTCAATACAGGGAGCCATGAACTCAGTGAGAGGACAGTTGCTCACATCTCACACATTCTGCGTGAGAAAAGAAACAGACATGATGAAAGTGATCACATTCAGTACATACATACATACTGTATGAGTCAGCACTACTTACTTATACATCACATATATATATATATATATTAGTGTCCTCTAAGATGCTCTGCACCAGTCTGTCCCAACCCTTGGTCCCCTAGCCAATGGGCCAGCTAAGTGTAAAAATACATGCCCCACACCCAGCATAACATTTGACATTTTAGCCATTTATCAGACGCTTTTATCCAGAATGACTTATAGTTAGTTAGTGCATTCAACTTAAGGTAGCTAGGTGAGACAACCACATAATCCTGATATGAGCGTCTATGATAGAACGGTTGTTTATTTTTTATGACCAGACAACCATAAGAACTGAGGACATAAATTCACTGAAACAGACAGACACGATACAACACATTTAGACAAGAACAGTTATAAGCATTGCCATGGTGTAGCCTAATACAAAAAGAAATAAGGACAAAACATTGTTAGCTTACATTCCATGGCATATGGAACATTTTGCCCTTACAATAACTTATATTTGCTTTAATTTAATATTGTTAAACAGAACTCTTGTCGACTTTGTCAAAGTTGGTCTTGTTACCTCCTCAATCAGTCTTGGCATTTTCCTCGTCTTGAACCAAATCCTCTTCATCTTCTTCTCCTGATCCTTCTGATTCTGCAAAACCAGAGCCAACCTGGCTCCCAGCTCCATCACGTAGTCTGTCTAGATCGCCCTTTCCTCCAACCGACACTCACCCCTCCTCTGTGTCAGCGTTGAACCCTCCATGTCTTCCTCTTAGCTAACAATAACTCTGGAAAATACACAACGTTGTAGTAAGTGGGTGTTGCTAACCAAATAATAATGCATCTCTTTACAATGTGCACACGTTTTCTTCCCAGCTACTTACAATTAATCAAGTGAGAATCCTGATCCAGATATGTTTAGGCAATAGGCCTATCTGAATTACTAGTAAAAAGTTGGCTACTGGAAAAGCGACCAAGTTCAAATGAATCGATTTTGGCTGTTCTTATCATTTCGTGAACAATATCCTTCATGACATCATCATTGTGATGCAAGGCGTTGCCATGGCAGATGAAAAAGCACAACACAGACTTTAAAAAGCAAACTTCAGGGTCTTTCTGTACCTTACTATTGAGCCTTATTCAACCCCTCATGTAGCTCTACTCCATATTGGGCCTGGTTCTCACAAACCACACTAATCACTTCCATCATATCATTGAAAACACTGTGTTTTGGGTAGAAAATGACTCTATATCCATGCAGGACCTAACTTGTACAGTTTCATCTATTTTAAAAACCAAGGAGGTAAAAATGCCAGTCTTCTCTTTGAGTGCCCTTGAGTGCACCTCAATTTAAAGAGGTCTATCAATTCAACCATTTGAAATGGATGTCCATTCAATTAAGAACATATTATTCTTATTAGAAATGAATCAGCTACAAATTAGGTAGGCGTACTTGTTTTTTTACACAACCTACTCTTTTGGTACATATTTATTGAGATAATTGATTACAACATATGTTGGTGATTAACACAGAGAGAGGTTTTTTTTCTGTCATCAATAGAATGCATTAGCCATTAGGCTGGCTCACTACAATTGTAACATGACATCTCAGGTGTCAGGATGAAGCATTTTCTCACAAAAAGAGGACTCAAGCAAACTATCTCTCTTCAACAGTTTCACTAGTCATGTTAGGTCTACTTAAAATGTCACATTCATACACAAGTAATTTGAAAATAAGTTATACTACTGAAACACATTCACAATAAGTTATATTACAACCTACCTCTGAAGTAAGCAGTGTGTTCTCTCACTAATGAAATAGGACATTAATAATTTGTCAGTGGTTAGTTGAATCAGTCTCTTTGCACTGTTCAGTTTGTCTGTGCAACAGGTAACCTTCCAGAATCGGAATCTTGTGATGTCACAATGGAGTCCCCATTGCCATGGTTACCCACAGCAGCTTTCATGTGTTATCAAATGCTGGCACAATTTCGTTTATTTATTTTAGATTTTTTGTACCTATGCAGCACAGTCATACCTAATATATACAATGAATCCATATAACCTAATTTTTTATTAAAATAAAATGCTGTAACTCATGTAAAATGGTTGACCATTCAAACGACATGTGTTTTGCCTAATTAAAAGTCTATATGTTTTAGATATCATAAATAGCAGCCAGGCTTACTTAGGTTGTTTGTTCGATCTCAGCCTACCACTAATGCCAATATTTTTCATCATCATCATCATCATCATCATCATCAATGAAATACATAGGCTACCTTACTACAGTAAAACAAGTCTTCCATAGTCTATGTCACCTCAGTAACAAAGTTCCAAAAAAGAAATGAGGGTTCAAGAAAACATCTCTCTTCAATGGCCTCAGCTATTAGCCATATGATCAACAAGGTCAACTGCAGCACTAAAATCAAGAAGCAGCTCATCCACAAGTTTATCTTGGTCAAGTGATCTGAGCCATTGATCGATTAAATCAACGAGAGCTGTTGCAGTCGAGTGATCCTTACGGTATCTTTACGGTACGCATGCTCATAGAGGGATAAAATTAGCTGGATGTGTAATTATATAGGCCCAAAAAATGTAATTGAAGAGTAGGTGTCATTGATGTTTAGCATTTAAGTTTAATAAATAAATAAAGAAATCAATATCAGCTGACTATAGAAAAGTATTGTTTAAAATTATGTTTGAACATTTTCTTATCCGTGTCTTTCCAGTTGATATAACCAAACAGACAACCTTTGTTGCTCAAGAGCGTCACACATTCCTCCATTCATTCTCTATCATATTCCCCTCCATCAAATTCCTCTATCATATTCCCTCCATCATATTCTCTCTATTATATTTCTCTCCATCATATTCCACTCCATCATAATACTCGCTATCATATTCCCTCTATCATATTCCTCTTTATTTTTACAGGGAATCCCAATTGAGACCAGTGTCTCTTTTTCAATGGTGCCCTGTGTTATATCAATTAACAATCCAAACAGCTTGAACAGATAAAATTACATACAGAGTAGAAAATATATAGAGCAAAATTATTAGACTTGAACACATACATTTCACAATGAACAGGTCTTGTATTTAACCAGTTGAGCTGACAACCATTTTGCACTGTTTCACTAGTGCTTTAGTCATCAATCTAGCAAGAGGGAAATATTTTATTAATGTAGTGGTGTCCCTCCCCCCAGGAAGCTACGACCTTTAGCTTTCACCTGGAATTGTTCATTTATGTCTGAGAAAAAAAACACTTTCCAAACCATATGATCTAGTACACAAGAAAAGTATAATACAACCTTCTTTACTACTTTGCCAAACATTTCATGCCATTAGTGAGAGTCAAAATCTGTAAAATTTGTGAATGTCTAAATTAACATTTGGGCAATTTGACCAGTGTACATCACTCCTATAGACAATGAGAGATGGGCTATGTAAAGGTCTCGATTTTGTCGTTCTGAACAAATGTTTGACTTCCACACAAAATTACTTCTTGACTTATTTTAGGTTTAAGGAAGTGTGTAGGTTTAAACTATTGCTTTAAAGGGAAGAGAGGGGGAGGAGGAGAGAGCGCGAGAGATGGGGGGAGTGGGAGAAAGAGGGAAGGAGGGGGAGGAGGGGGAGGGCAGCTGTGTCCGACACACCATACTTACACCTGCAACAGGTAGGCCAGGGGGCGGGACCTGTAGGTGAGACTCATAACATGATAAGGGGGACAGGTGAAGAAGGGGTGTTGCTGGAGTCAAGGAAGGGAGGGTGTTCCTACGAGCCCCCTGCCAGCGAGACGGGGAGCAGGGAGGAAGTCTGTCCATGGAGCATTTCTGGGTCATTGGGTCGCCTCCAATGAGATTAGATCACCCTCTACAATGTAAAGCAGTTTGAGTACTGGGGGGTTCTCTGTATAAATCCAAGGTGAAACCTCCAGGGGCTAGCCTTCTCTCAGCGGAGAGTCTGCTCTGGGCTGCCTGCGAAAGGTGCTCCTCTGTGGGAAAGAGGAGAGAACAAGAGGCCCCAGAAGAGATCTCCTTATGGTAGTGATGGACAGATCAACTCTCCTTGTTATCTTCCACCTCTTCCTCTTCCTCTTGCTCGGCCTTCTCCCTCCTTTCCTTCTTACAGTCTTACAGTCCTTCTTACAGTCATTTTCTCCCTTTCCTCCTTCCTCTCCTCCCTCTTTCTCTTCCTCTACCTTCCTCTCCCTCCTTCCCTCTTGGTAAACCTTGTTTAGTCGAGCCAGATTGTGGATAGCTAGCCATGGTTTAGACCACTGTCGCTGTCTGGGTGGGGGGATACAGGACTGGTCCACTGGACTCAGCTCACATGGGGAGAACCTGCTGCTGCTGCCACTCCCCCTCTTACCTGGGATGAGATCACGTTTGGAGGAAACCTGGCACCATCCCTACGGTGAAGCATGGTGGTGGCAGCATCATGCTCCGGGGAGGATTTTCAGGGACAGGGACTGGGAACACGCCCCATTCACATCGACGGGGCTGTAGTGGAGCAGGTCGAGAGTTTCAAGTTCCTTGGTGTCCACATCACCAACAAACTATCATGGTTCAAACACACCAAGACAGTCGTGAAGAGGGCACGACAACGCCTTTTCCACCTCAGGAGACTGAAAAGATTTGGCATTGGTCCCAAGATCCTCAAAAAGTTCTACAGCTGCACCATCGAGAGCTTCCTGACCAGTTGCATCACCGCCTGGTATGGCAACTGCTCGGCATCCGACCGTAAGGCGCTACAGAGGGTAGTGCGTACGGCCCAGTACATCACTGGAGACAAGCTTCCTGCCATCCAGGACCTATATACTTGGAGGTGTAAGAGGGAGGCCCAAAAAATTGACAAAGACTCCAGTCACCCAAGTCATAGACTGTTCTCTCTGCTACCGCACAGCAAGCGGTACCAGAGTGCCAAGTCTAGGTCCAAAAGGCTCCTTAACAGCTTCTATCTCCAATTCATAAGACTGCTGAACAATTAATCAGATGGCCACCCGGACTATTTACATTGACACCTCCCCCCTTTGTTTTTACACTGGTAATAGGAATCTGGATCGGTTTCCTTTTCTTTTTACCTTGCTTTTGTTATTATTATTATTTTTTAAAGTTTTCTTTTTACATTTCGTAAAATGTTATAATTACAAAAACATTTCATTTTAATTTCAATTTAGTAACATACTGTATCATTCAAATAAATATTATTATTTGTCTAATCATATTTTGCCAGCTAACTGGGTGGCAGGCTGCAATCAGTAGCTGTAATTAAGTACAGCAGCCACCAACCATCTAACGTTAATGCCTCGGATAATGAGGTTAGAAGAACAGCTGAATGGTCGGTAGCTAGCTGGCTCAATTACAGGTACTCTTAAGCGTGAAATAACATTGGAAACAACTAACCACAGTTGCTAAAAGTTACCAGTAGCTACCCACTAGCTAGCTAGCTTTGTTGGTCCAAGTGGTGGGTTAGCTAGCACTCGTGCTTCGCCGGGGTCCACCGAATAGAATACTTACCTACAATAATTACCTACAATAACCTACAATAACTACCTAAGTAAACTACCTATAATACCTGACTACAATACCTACATACAATCTAAATACATGGTTTAAGCTTTACTCAACAACATATAAGAAGCCAGCTTATCTCCTGCTAGAGAAAACACAACCTCTCCCGACAACCTCGAGGCAAGAGACCTTTCTCTCTTTCTCGTCATCTTTCAACTTCTTATTCAGTTCCTTATTTTTCTCTTTTTCCTCCATCTTTAAAAATGTGACTTTCTGCTTGAGGTTCATGGCCAGAAAGCCCACTCTTCCCAGGATGGTCTCTGCTCTCTCTGATGAAACCGTCCCATTGGAGCTCTTGGAATGGGCACGGTCCGCCTCACTCTTCAAACCCTCCCTCGGGCTCACCTCCTCCTTGACGCTCCTCTCTTCACTCTCAATGTCAATGCCTGTCCAATAATCCTAACAGGAAGACATTGACTCTAGATGTAATATTGTTCCAATGTGGCACATTCAATACACATTTGAGTGATCAACATACATTGATGGCCTCATGGGGCACACAATTTAGAGGACAGTAATTGAGGTAACTTGTTTATTTGTATCCCAAACCGATTTTGTAATAGCCATAGATGTTCTTCCTGGGTCCACACCAAACATAATACAAATGTTAACCCTAGTAAGGGGTGATGTTTTATACTATGAGCATAGATTAGCAGGGTTGGAGTCAATTCAATTTCAATTCCAGTCAATTCAGGAAGTACTTAATTCAATGCTTTGAATTGAAATGGAACAGACCCCCAACCCTGTAGAGTAGAAGTGTAAAATAGGACACCTACCTTTGCCTTTTTCAGCGTCCAGGGCCTGGGTTCCTCATCCTCTGACCTGCATATGGAGGCTCTCACTCTAACAGGCGTCTTAGTGGCCATGCAGAGCAGAGGGGTTGCCAGAGTTAAGTTAGCATCTGGGACCAGCTGGTGAGCATGAGGGCAGCGATCCACCTCTTCACTAGTGCCCTTCCCTTTCTGCTCTGGCTGCTTGTGGTCCTTGTCATGGATGCATGCCAGGCTTGGAGGAAGTGCTAGGACAGGGCTTTTATCACTCATCAGTTCCTCTCTCTTGACAGTGGATGCAACTGCACTTGCCTCTGTGTTAACTGAGCACTATGTGGTGTCCTCAACTGTCTCCTCTGGCTGCTTGTGGTCATTGTTGTTGTGAATGCATTGCAGACCTGGAGGACTTTTATCATCCCAGGTGTAAATAGCAACAGTTGCCTCTGTGTCGACTGAGCACTTTGTAGTGCACTCAACTGTCTTCCATAGCGGTTTGTGGTCATTGTTGTGGGTGCAGGTCAGGATTAGAGGCAGTGTTGCAGGTGCAGGAGGACTTTTATCAGCCAAACACTCCTCCGTGTGGACAGTGGACACAGAAACGGCTGCTTCCCTGGCAACTGGACACTTGTTGGTGTCCTCTACTGCTTCCCCTGGCAGAGTGTGGACAGTGGAGACGGAAACGGCCGCTTCCCTGGACACTTGACTCTTGGTGGTGTCCTCTACTGCCTCCTCTGGCTGCTTGTGGCCATTGTCTAGAATGTGTGGCAACTTTGAAGGCAGCATTGGAGCCGGGCTTTTATCACCCAACAGGTTCTCTCCCTGGACAATGGATGTGCCTGCAGTGATCGCTGTGGTAACGGAGCACTCGGTGGCATCCTCTTTTGTCTCCTCTGTCAGTTTGTGGTCAGAGTCTCGGATACATGGCGAGCTTGGAGGCAGTGCTGCAGGGTCAGGAGGGCTTTGATCAGCTGCCATGTCCTCTTTGAGGTGAGTGGACACATCATTGTTTGTTTCACTGATAACTGGACACTTGGTGGTGTCCTCTACTGCCTCCCCTGGCAGTTTGTAGTCAACTTCAAAGACAAGTGGCAGACTTGGAGGCAGCATTGGGACAGGGCATTTAGCTGCTGATCTGTACACTCCAAAATCAACAGTAGCTGTGCCTGCAGTGGTCTCTGTAGCAACTGAGACCTCATAGGTATCCTCTACTGTCTGCTCTGATGGCATGAAGTCATCGTCAAAGACTGTTGGCAGGCATGTAGGCAGCACTGAAGGAAGGTGTTTCCAAGATGGCGAGGTAGTGCAGTCCTGTTTCTGTCGTTTGTCTGCAAATAGCCTGTAAATACCCTGTTTTTTTGTATTTTTCGTACATATTTCCCTATCAGACTTTTCATCCTTCTACAAAATATACTTTCCTGCAACCCGCCTCACTCAATGTGGAACGGATTCTATTATTGACTTACCTTTTTATCTAGAATCTACAGTTGAAACTAGCTAGCCAGCTAACTAGCTACTTGCTATTAGCCACAGCTAGCGGTGTTTCTCCCAGATCATTGGATTTTTTTTCCGATGGATTAATTTTAATCGCTGGACATTAATCACCGGATATTCGGCCAGTCTGCACAGCGCGTTATCGACCCAGAACATATCAGTTTTTCCGCCGGAATTAATGAATCACTGGATCTTTAACTCCGGATTCATCGCTACCAGCTGGCTACAACAAAACGGACGTAGCACACGCTAGCCGTGGCCTCTTACTCACTAGCGCTTCACCACCGGACCTTATGATAACTCAGCTATACAGCTGATATCTGCTGGACTGTTCCTTTTTAGGTACTACATCCTGCTTATGTTTAGCCTCAGCCCAAACATGGTTAGTTTATTGTTGTTTCGGTTATTTCTAATTGTACTATATCTCTGTAGACCCCCCAGCCTAGCTAAATCTGCCTTAGTTAGCTCCTTTGTTCCTCCACCCATACACTCAGAGACCGACTCAATTGATGCCTCTAGAGATACTATCTCTTTCATTGTTACCCAACGCTTAGGTTTACCTCCACTTTACTCATATCCTTCCATATCCTTGTCTGTACATAATGCCCTGAATCTTTTCTATAACACCCGGAAATCTGCCCCCTTTATTCTATGTACCCAACGCACTAGAAGACCAGTTCTTAAAGCCTTTAGCCGTATCCTTATTCTAGTCCTCCTCTGTTCCTCTGGTGATGTAGAGGCTAACCCAGGCCCTGTAGCCCCCAGTATCACTCCTACTCCCCAGGAGCTTTCATTTGATGACTTCTGTAATCGCAAAAGTCTTGGTTTCTTGCACATAAATATCAGAAGTCTACTTCCTAAGTTTGAGTTATTCACTGCGTTAGCACACTCTGCCAACCCTGATGTTCTAGCAGTGTCTGAATCCTGGCTCAGGAAGGCCACCAAAAATTCTGAAATTTCCATCCCCAACTATAACATTTTCCGTCTAGATAGAACTGCCAAAGGGGGTGGAGTTGCAATCTACTGTAGAGATAGCCTGCAGAGCTCTATCATACTATCCAGGTCTGTGCCCAAACAGTTTGAGCTTCTACTTCTAAAAATCCACCTTTCCAGAAATAAGTCTCTCACTGTTGCCGCTTGCTACAGACCCCCCTCAGCCCCCAGCTGTGCCCTGGACACCATATGTGAATTGATTGCCCCCCATTTATCCTCTGAGTTTGTACTGCTTGGTGACCTAAATTGGGATATGCTTAATACCCCAGCCATCCTACAATCCAAGCTAGATGCCCTCAACCTCACGCAAATTATCAACGAACCTACCAGGTACAACCCTAAATCCTTAAACATGGGTACCCTCATAGATATCATCCTGACTAACATACCCTCTAAATACACCTCAGCTGTCTTCAACCAGGATCTCAGCGATCACTGCCTTATTGCCTGCGTCCGTAACGGGTCCGCGGTCAAACGACCACCCCTCATCACTGTCAAACGCTCCCTAAAACACTTTAGCGAGGAGGCCTTCCTAATTGACCTGGCCCAGGTATCCTGGATGGATATAGATCTCATTCCGTCAGTAGAGGATGCCTGGTTGTTCCTTACAAGTAATTTCCTCTCAATCTTAAATAAACATGCCCCATTCAAAAAATACAGAATTAAGAACCGATATAGCCCCTGGTTCTCCTCAGACTTGACTGCCCTTGACCAGCACAAAAACATCCTGTGGCGTACAGCATTAGCATCAAATAGCCCCCGCGATATGCAACTTTTCAGGGAAGTTAGGAACCAATATACACAAGCAGTCAGGAAAGCAAAGGCTAACTTTTTCAAACAGAAATTTGCATCCTGTAGCACTAACTCCAAAAAGTTTTGGGACACTGTAAAGTCCATGGAGAATAAGAGCACTTCCTCCCAGCTGCCCACTGCACTGAGGCTAGGAAACACTATCACCACCGATAAAACTACAATAATCGAGAATTTCAACAAGCATTTCGCTACAGCTGGCCATGCTTTCCATCTGGCTACCACTAACCCGGCCACCAACTCTGCACCCTCTGCTGCAACTTGCCCATGCCCCCCCCGCTTCTCCTTCACACAAATTCAGACAGCTGATGTTTTGAAAGTGCTGCAAAATCTGGACCCCTACAAATCAGCTGGGCTAGACAATCTGGACCCTTTCTTTCTAAAACTAGCCGCCGAAATTGTCGCAACCCCTATTACTAGTCTGTTCAACCTCTCTTTCATAACGTCTGAGATCCCCAGAGATTGGAAAGCTGCCGCGGTCATCCCCCTCTTCAAAGGGGGTGACACTCTAGATCCAAACTGCTACAGACCTATATCCATCCTGCCCTGCCTTTCGAAAGTATTCGAAAGCCAAGTTAACAAACAGATCATCGACCATTTCGAATACCACCGTACCTTCTCCGCTATGCAATCCGGTTTCCGAGCTGGTCACGGGTGCACTTCAGCCACGCTCAAGGTCCTAAACGATATTATAACCACGATTGATAATAGACAGTACTGTGCAGCCGTCGTCATCGACCTGGCCAAGGCTTTCGACTCTGTCAACCACCGCATTCTTATTGGCAGACTAAATAGCCTTGGTTTCTCAAATGACTGCCTCGCCTGGTTCACCAACTACTTCTCAGATAGAGTTCAGTGTGTCAAATCGGAGGGCCTGTTGTCTGGACCTATGGCAGTCTCTATGGGGGTGCCACAGGGTTCAATTCTTGGGCCGACACTTTTCTCCGTGTATATCAATGATGTCGCTCTTGCTGCTGGTGACTCTCAGATCCACCTCTACGCAGACGACACCATTTTGTATACATCTGGCCCTTCATTGGACACTGTGTTAACAAACCTCCAAACGAGCTTCAATGCCATACAACAATCCTTCAGTAGCCTTCAACTGCTCTTAAACACTAGTAAAACTAAATGCATGCTTTTCAATCGAACGCTGCTAGCACCCGCCCACCCGACTAGAATCACCACTCTCGACGGGTCTGACCTAGAGTATGTGGACAACTACAAATATCTAGGTGTCTGGTTAGACTGTAAACTCAACTTCCAGACTCACATAAAGAATCTCCAATCCAAAGTTAAATCTAGAATTGGCTTCCTATTTCGCAACAAAGCCTCCTTCACTCATGCTGCCAAACATGCCCTCGTAAAACTGACTATCCTACCGATCCTTGACATCGGCGATGTCATTTACAAAATAGCCTCCAATACTCTACTCAGCAAATTGGATGTAGTCTATCACAGTGCCATCCGTTTTGTCTCCAAAGCCCCATACACTACCCACCACTGTGACCTGTACGCTCTTGTTGGCTGGTCCTCACTACATGTTCGTCGTCAAACCCACTGGCTCCAGGCCATCTATAAATCACTGCTAGGCAAATCCCCGCCTTATCTTAGCTCATTGGTCACCATAGCAGCACCCACCCGTAGTCTGCGCTCCAGCAGGTATATCTCACTGGTCATTCCCAAAGCCAACACCTCCTTTGGCCGCCATTCCTTCCAGTTCTCTGCTGCCAATGACTGGAACGAATTGCAAAAATCTCTGAAGCTGGAGACTCTTATCTCCCTCAATAACTTTAAGCATCAGTTGTCAGAGCACCTTACCGATCACTGCACCTGTACACAGCCCATCTGAAATTAGCCCACCCAACTACCTCATCCCTATATTGTTATTTATTTTGCTCTTTTGCACCCCAGTATCTCTATTTGCACATCATCTCTTGCACATCTAGCATTCCAGTGTTAATACTATTGTAATTATTCTGCACTATAGCCTATTTATTGCCTTACCTCCATAACTTGCTACATTTGCACAAACTGTATATATATTTTCTGTTGTATTTCTGACTTTGTTTTTTTTACCCCATATGTAACTCTGTGTTGTTTTTATTGCACTACTTTGCTTTATCTTGGCCAGGTCGCAGTTGTAAATGAGAACCTGTTCTCAACTGGCTTACCAGGTTAAATAAAGGTGAAAAAAAAAAAAAAAAAAAAAAAAAAACTTCTAGCTGCCCATCGATTCTCTCCCTTGACAGTGGCTGTGGTAGCAGTGGTCTCTGTGGCAACTGGGCACTCTGTGGCTGAAACAGCAGGCTTAGAGGTTTCGAGGAAATTGAATGAATTGCCAATGAACCGCTGAGCCAGGGGTGGGAGGGAGTAATGATAGAATCTGTCCTCTTCCTCAACATTAGATATTGCCACTGGAGCAACTGAGACCTCAGTGGTGCCCTCTACTGCCTGATGTGGCTGCATGGAGTCTTCGTCAAAGAAGTGTGGCAGGTATCGATTCAGCATTGAGGAAAGATGTATATCGGTCCATAGGTCCTCTCGTATACCTGTAGATACATCTGCAGTGGCCTCTGTGGCAACTGGGCATTCAGCAGACTGGCAGGTTTCAGGGACAAAGTATGAAAATACAATGAACCGCTGTGCATCCTGAGCGCGTATGGCAAATGGAGAGGGGGGATGCAACATGGTAGGTATAGGCCTCTGATTGGTGAAAGCCAGTGGTGGGAGGGAGTCAATACAGGGAGCCATGAACTCAGTGAGAGGACAGTTGCTCACATCTCACACATTCTGCGTGAGAAAAGAAACAGACATGATGAAAGTGATCACATTCAGTACATACATACATACTGTATGAGTCAGCACTACTTACTTATACATCACATATATATATATATATATATATATATATATATATATATATATATATATAGTGTCCTCTAAGATGCTCTGCACCAGTCTGTCCCAACCCTTGGTCCCCTAGCCAATGGGCCAGCTAAGTGTAAAAATACATGCCCCACACCCAGCATAACATTTGACATTTTAGCCATTTATCAGACACTTTTATCCAGAACGACTTATAGTTAGTTAGTGCATTCAACTTAAGGTAGCTAGGTGAGACAACCACATAATCCTGATATGAGCGTCTATGATAGAACGGTTGTTTATTTTTTAAGACCAGACAACCATAAGAACTGAGGACATAAATTCACTGAAACAGACAGACACGATACAACACATTTAGACAAGAACAGTTATAAGCATTGCCATGGTGTAGCCTAATACAAAAAGAAATAAGGACAAAACATTGTTAGCTTACATTCCATGGCATATGGAACATTTTGCCCTTACAATAACTTATATTTGCTTTAATTAATATTGTTAAACAGAACTCTTGTCGACTTTGTCAAAGTTGGTCTTGTTACCTCCTCAATCAGTCTTGGCATTTTCCTCGTCTTGAACCAAATCCTCTTCATCTTCTTCTCCTGATCCTTCTGATTCTGCAAAACCAGAGCCAACCTGGCTCCCAGCTCCATCACGTAGTCTGTCTAGATCGCCCTTTCCTCCAACTGACACTCACCCCTCCTCTGTGTCAGCGTTGAACCCTCCATGTCTTCCTCTTAGCTAACAATAACTCTGGAAAATACACAACGTTGTAGTAAGTGGGTGTTGCTAACCAAATAATAATGCATCTCTTTACAATGTGCACACGTTTTCTTCCCAGCTACTTACAATTAATCAAGTGAGAATCCTGATCCAGATATGTTTAGGCAATAGGCCTATCTGAATTACTAGTAAAAAGTTGGCTACTGGAAAAGCGACCAAGTTCAAATGAATCGATTTTGGCTGTTCTTATCATTTCGTGAACAATATCCTTCATGACATCATCATTGTGATGCAAGGCGTTGCCATGGCAGATGAAAAAGCACAACACAGACTTTAAAAAGCAAACTTCAGGGTCTTTCTGTACCTTACTATTGAGCCTTATTCAACCCCTCATGTAGCTCTACTCCATATTGGGCCTGGTTCTCACAAACCACACTAATCACTTCCATCATATCATTGAAAACACTGTGTTTTGGGTAGAAAATGACTCTATATCCATGCAGGACCTAACTTGTACAGTTTCATCTATTTTATAAACCAAGGAGGTAAAAATGCCAGTCTTCTCTTTGAGTGCCCTTGAGTGCACCTCAATTTAAAGAGGTCTATCAATTCAACCATTTGAAATGGATGTCCATTCAATTAAGAACATATTATTCTTATTAGAAATGAATCAGCTACAAATTAGGTAGGCGTACTTGTTTTTTTACACAACCTACTCTTTTGGTACATATTTATTGAGATAATTGATTACAACATATGTTGGTGATTAACACAGAGAGAGGTTTTTTTTCTGTCATCAATAGAATGCATTAGCCATTAGGCTGGCTCACTACAATTGTAACATGACATCTCAGGTGTCAGGATGAAGCATTTTCTCACAAAAAGAGGACTCAAGCAAACTATCTCTCTTCAACAGTTTCACTAGTCATGTTAGGTCTACTTAAAATGTCACATTCATTCACAAGTAATTTGAAAATAAGTTATACTACTGAAACACATTCACAATAAGTTATATTACAACCTACCTCTGAAGTAAGCAGTGTGTTCTCTCACTAATGAAATAGGACATTAATAATTTGTCAGTGGTTAGTTGAATCAGTCTCTTTGCACTGTTCAGTTTGTCTGTGCAACAGGTAACCTTCCAGAATCGGAATCTTGTGATGTCACAATGGAGTCCCCATTGCCATGGTTACCCACAGCAGCTTTCATGTGTTATCAAATGCTGGCACAATTTAGTTTATATATTTTAGATTTTTTGTACCTATGCAGCACAGTCATACCTAATATATACAATGAATCCATATAACCTAATTTTTTATTAAAATAAAATGCTGTAACTCATGTAAAATGGTTGACCATTCAAACGACATGTGTTTTGCCTAATTAAAAGTCTATATGTTTTAGATATCATAAATAGCAGCCAGGCTTACTTAGGTTGTTTGTTCGATCTCAGCCTACCACTAATGCCAATATTTTTCATCATCATCATCATCATCATCATCAATGAAATACATAGGCTACCTTACTACAGTAAAACAAGTCTTCCATAGTCTATGTCACCTCAGTAACAAAGTTCCAAAAAAGAAATGAGGGTTCAAGAAAACATCTCTCTTCAATGGCCTCAGCTATTAGCCATATGATCAACAAGGTCAACTGCAGCACTAAAATCAAGAAGCAGCTCATCCACAAGTTTATCTTGGTCAAGTGATCTGAGCCATTGATCGATTAAATCAACGAGAGCTGTTGCAGTCGAGTGATCCTTACGGTATCTTTACGGTACGCATGCTCATAGAGGGATAAAATTAGCTGGATGTGTAATTATATAGGCCCAAAAAATGTAATTGAAGAGTAGGTGTCATTGATGTTTAGCATTTAAGTTTAATAAATAATTAAATAAAGAAATCAATATCAGCTGACTATAGAAAAGTATTGTTTAAAATTATGTTTGAACATTTTCTTATCCGTGTCTTTCCAGTTGATATAACCAAACAGACAACCTTTGTTGCTCAAGAGCGTCACACATTCCTCCATTCATTCTCTATCATATTCCCCTCCATCAAATTCCTCTATCATATTCCCTCCATCATATTCTCTCTATTATATTTCTCTCCATCATATTCCACTCCATCATAATACTCGCTATCATATTCCCTCTATCATATTCCTCTTTATTTTTACAGGGAATCCCAATTGAGACCAGTGTCTCTTTTTCAATGGTGCCCTGTGTTATATCAATTAACAATCCAAACAGCTTAAACAGATAAAATTACATACAGAGTAGAAAATATATAGAGCAAAATTATTAGACTTGAACACATACATTTCACAATGAACAGGTCTTGTATTTAACCAGTTGAGCTGACAACCATTTTGCACTGTTTCACTAGGGCTTTAGTCATCAATCTAGCAAGAGGGAAATATTTTATTAATGTAGTGGTGTCCCTCCCCCCAGGAAGCTACGACCTTTAGCTTTCACCTGGAATTGTTAATTTATGTCTGAGAAAAAAAACACTTTCCAAACCATATGATCTAGTACACAAGAAAAGTATAATACAACCTTCTTTACTACTTTGCCAAACATTTCATGACATTAGTGAGAGTCAAAATCTGTAAAATTTGTGAATGTCTAAATTAACATTTGGGCAATTTGACCAGTGTACATCACTCCTATAGACAATGAGAGATGGGCTATGTAAAGGTCTCAATTTTGTCGTTCTGAACAAATGTTTGACTTCCACACAAAATTACTTCTTGACTTTTTTTAGGTTTAAGGAAGTGTGTAGGTTTAAACTATTGCTTTAAAGGGAAGAGAGGGGGAGGAGGAGAGAGAGAGCGCGAGAGATGGGGGGAGTGGGAGAAAGAGGGAAGGAGGGGGAGGAGGGGGAGGAGGTGGAGGGCAGCTGTGTCCGACACACCATACTTACACCTGCAACAGGTAGGCCAGGGGGCGGGACCTGTAGGTGAGACTCATAACATGATAAGGGGGGCAGGTGAAGAAGGGGTGTTGCTGGAGTCAAGGAAGAGAGGGTGTTCCTACGAGCCTCCTGCCAGCGAGACGGGGAGCAGGGAGGAAGTCTGTCCATGGAGCATTTCTGGGTCATTGGGTCGCCTCCAATGAGATTAGATCACCCTCTACAATGTAAAGCAGTTTGAGTACTGGGGGGTTCTCTGTATAAATCCAAGGTGAAACCTCCAGGGGCTAGCCTTCTCTCAGCGGAGAGTCTGCTCTGGGCTGCCTGCGAAAGGTGCTCCTCTGTGGGAAAGAGGAGAGAACAAGAGGCCCCAGAAGAGATCTCCTTATGGTAGTGATGGACAGATCAACTCTCCTTGTTATCTTCCACCTCTTCCTCTTCCTCTTGCTCGGCCTTCTCCCTCCTTTCCTTCTTACAGTCTTACAGTCCTTCTTACAGTCATTTTCTCCCTTTCCTCCTTCCTCTCCTCCCTCTTTCTCTTCCTCTACCTTCCTCTCCCTCCTTCCCTCTTGGTAAACCTTGTTTAGTCGAGCCAGATTGTGGATAGCTAGCCATGGTTTAGACCACTGTCGCTGTCTGGGTGGGGGGATACAGGACTGGTCCACTGGACTCAGCTCACATGGGGAGAACCTGCTGCTGCTGCCACTCCCCCTCTTACCTGGGATGAGATCACGTTTGGAGGAAACCTGGCACCATCCCTACGGTGAAGCATGGTGGTGGCAGCATCATGCTCCGGGGAGGATTTTCAGGGACAGGGACTGGGAACACGCCCCATTCACATCGACGGGGCTGTAGTGGAGCAGGTCGAGAGTTTCAAGTTCCTTGGTGTCCACATCACCAACAAACTATCATGGTTCAAACACACCAAGACAGTCGTGAAGAGGGCACGACAATGCCTTTTCCACCTCAGGAGACTGAAAAGATTTGGCATTGGTCCCAAGATCCTCAAAAAGTTCTACAGCTGCACCATCGAGAGCTTCCTGACCAGTTGCATCACCGCCTGGTATGGCAACTGCTCGGCATCCGACCGTAAGGCACTACAGAGGGTAGTGCGTACGGCCCAGTACATCACTGGAGCCAAGCTTCCTGCCATCCAGGACCTATATACTTGGAGGTGTAAGAGGGAGGCCCAAAAAATTGACAAAGACTCCAGTCACCCAAGTCATAGACTGTTATCTCTGCTACCGCACAGCAAGCGGTACCAGAGTGCCAAGTCTAGGTCCAAAAGGCTCCTTAACAGCTTCTATCCCCAATTCATAAGACTGCTGAACAATTAATCAATTGGCCACCTGGACAATTTACATTGACACCTCCCCCCTTTGTTTTTACACTGGTAATAGGAATCTGGATCGGTTTCCTTTTCTTTTTACCTTGCTTTTGTTATTATTATTATTTTTTAAAGTTTTCTTTTTACATTTCGTAAAATGATATAATTACAAAAACATTTCATTTTAATTTCAATTTAGTAACATACTGTATCATTCAAATAAATATTATTATTTGTCTAATCATATTTTGCCAGCTAACTGGGTGGCAGGCTGCAATCAGTAGCTGTAATTAAGTACAGCAGCCACCAACCATCTAACGTTAATGCCTCGGATAATGAGGTTAGAAGAACAGCTGAATGGTCGGTAGCTAGCTGGCTCAATTACAGGTACTCTTAAGTGTGAAATAACATTGGAAACAACTAACCACAGTTGCTAAAAGCTACCAGTAGCTACCCACTAGCTAGCTAGCTTTGTTGGTCCAAGTGGTGGGTTAGCTAGCACTCGTGCTTCGCCGGGGTCCACCGAATAGAATACTTACCTATAATAATTACCTACAATAACCTACAATAACTACCTAAGTAAACTACCTATAATACCTGACTACAATACCTACATACAATCTAAATACATGGTTTAAGCTTTACTCAACAACATATAAGAAGCCAGCTTATCTCCTGCTAGAGAAAACACAACCTCTCCCGACAACCTCGAGGCAAGAGACCTTTCTCTCTTTCTCGTCATCTTTCAACTTCTTATTCAGTTCCTTATTTTTCTCTTTTTCCTCCATCTTTAAAAATGTGACTTTCTGCTTGAGGTTCATGGCCAGAAAGCCCACTCTTCCCAGGATGGTCTCTCCTCTCTCTGATGAAACCGTCCCATTGGAGCTCTTGGAATGGGCACGGTCCGCCTCACTCTTCAAACCCTCCCTCGGGCTCACCTCCTCCTTGACGCTCCTCTCTTCACTCTCAATGTCAATGCCTGTCCAATAATCCTAACAGGAAGACATTGACTCTAGATGTAATATTGTTCCAATGTGGCACATTCAATACACATTTGAGTGATCAACATACATTGATGGCCTCATGGGGCACACAATTTAGAGGACAGTAATTGAGGTAACTTGTTTATTTGTATCCCAAACCGATTTTGTAATAGCCATAGATGTTCTTCCTGGGTCCACACCAAACGTAATACAAATGTTAACCCTAGTAAGGGGTGATGTTTTATACTATGAGCATAGATTAGCAGGATTGGGGTCAATTCAATTTAAATTCCAGTCAATTCAGGAAGTACTTAATTCAATGCTTTGAATTGAAATGGAACAGACCCCCAACCCTGTAGAGTAGAAGTGTAAAATAGGACACCTATCTTTGCCTTTTTCAGCGTCCAGGGCCTGGGTTCCTCATCCTCTGACCTGCATATGGAGGCTCTCACTCTA
The DNA here is from genome assembly GCF_964263955.1 of Coregonus lavaretus. Classification (NCBI taxonomy): domain Eukaryota; kingdom Metazoa; phylum Chordata; class Actinopteri; order Salmoniformes; family Salmonidae; genus Coregonus; species Coregonus lavaretus. Next base: position 15,874,691 of record NC_140022.1, read on the forward strand.
ACAGGCGTCTTAGTGGCCATGCAGAGCAGAGGGGTTGCCAGAATTAAGTTAGCATCTGGGACCAGCTGGTGAGCATGAGGGCAGCGATCCACCTCTTCACTAGTGCCCTTCCCTTTCTGCTCTGGCTGCTTGTGGTCCTTGTCATGGATGCATGCCAGGCTTGGAGGAAGTGCTAGGACAGGGCTTTTATCACTCATTAGTTCCTCTCTCTTGACAGTGGATGCAACTGCACTTGCCTCTGTGTTAACAAAGCACTATGTGGTGTCCTCAACTGTCTCCTCTGGCTGCTTGTGGTCATTGTTGTTGTGAATGCATTGCAGACCTGGAGGACTTTTATCATCCCAGGTGTAAATAGCAACAGTTGCCTCTGTGTCGACTGAGCACTTTGTAGGGCACTCAACTGTCTTCCATAGCGGTTTGTGGTCATTGTTGTGTGTGCAGGTCAGGATTAGAGGCAGTGTTGCAGGTGCAGGAGGACTTTTATCAGCCAAACACTCCTCCGTGTGGACAGTGGACACAGAAACGGCTGCTTCCCTGGCAACTGGACACTTGTTGGTGTCCTCTACTGCCTCCCCTGGCAGAGTGTGGACAGTGGAGACGGAAATGGCCGCTTCCCTGGACACTTGACTCTTGGTGGTGTCCTCTACTGCCTCCTCTGGCTGCTTGTGGCCATTGTCTAGAATGTGTGGCAACTTTGAAGGCAGCATTGGAGCCGGGCTTTTATCACCCAACAGGTTCTCTCCCTGGACAATGGATGTGCCTGCAGTGATCGCTGTGGTAACGGAGGACTCGGTGGCATCCTCTTTTGTCTCCTCTGTCAGTTTGTGGTCAGAGTCTCGGATACATGGCGAGCTTGGAGGCAGTGCTGCAGGTTCAGGAGGGCTTTGATCAGCTGCCATGTCCTCTTTGAGGTGAGTGGACACATCATTGTTTGTTTCACTGATAACTGGACACTTGGTGGTGTCCTCTACTGCCTCCCCTGGCAGTTTGTAGTCAACTTCAAAGACAAGTGGCAGACTTGGAGGCAGCATTGGGACAGGGCATTTAGCTGCTGATCTGTACACTCCAAAATCAACAGTAGCTGTGCCTGCAGTGGTCTCTGTAGCAACTGAGACCTCATAGGTATCCTCTACTGTCTGCTCTGATGGCATGAAGTCATCGTCCAAGACTGTTGGCAGGCATGTAGGCAGCACTGAAGGAAGACTTCTAGCTGCCCATCGATTCTCTCACTTGACAGTGGCTGTGGTAGCAGTGGTCTCTGTGGCAACTGGGCACTCTGTGGCTGAAACAATAGGCTTAGAGGTTTCGAGGAAATTGAATGAATTGCCAATGAACCGCTGAGCCAGGGGTGGGAGGGAGTAATGATAGAATCTGTCCTCTTCCTCAACATTAGATATTGCCACTGGAGCAACTGAGACCTCAGTGGTGCCCTCTACTGCCTGATGTGGCTGCATGGAGTCTTCGTCAAAGAAGTGTGGCAGGTATCGATGCAGCATTGAGGAAAGATGTATATCTGTCCATAGGTCCTCTCGTATACCTGTAGATACATCTGCAGTGGCCTCTGTGGAAACTGGGCATTCAGCAGACTGGCAGGTTTCAGGGACAAAGTATGAAAATACAATGAACCGCTGTGCATCCTGAGCGCGTATGGCAAATGGAGAGGGGGGATGCAACATGGTAGGTATAGGCCTCTGATTGGTGAAAGCCAGTGGTGGGAGGGAGTCAATACAGGGAGCCATGAACTCAGTGAGAGGACAGTTGCTCACATCTCACACATTCTGCGTGAGAAAAGAAACAGACATGATGAAAGTGATCACATTCAGTACATACATACATACTGTATGAGTCAGCACTACTTACTTATACATCACATATATATATATATATATATATACATATATATATATATATATATATATATATATATATATATATATATATATATATATATATATAGTGTCCTCTAAGATGCTCTGCACCAGTCTGTCCCAACCCTTGGTCCCCTAGCCAATGGGCCAGCTAAGTGTAAAAATACATGCCCCACACCCAGCATAACATTTGACATTTTAGCCATTTATCAGACGCTTTTATCCAGAACGACTTATAGTTAGTTAGTGCATTCAACTTAAGGTAGCTAGGTGAGACAACCACATAATCCTGATATGAGCGTCTATGATAGAACGGTTGTTTATTTTTTATGACCAGACAACCATAAGAACTGAGGACATAAATTCACTGAAACAGACAGACACGATACAACACATTTAGACAAGAACAGTTATAAGCATTGCCATGGTGTAGCCTAATACAAAAAGAAATAAGGACAAAACATTGTTAGCTTACATTCCATGGCATATGGAACATTTTGCCCTTACAATAACTTATACTTGCTTTAATTAATATTGTTAAACAGAACTCTTGTCGACTTTGTCAAAGTTGGTCTTGTTACCTCCTCAATCAGTCTTGGCATTTTCCTCGTCTTGAACCAAATCCTCTTCATCTTCTTCTCCTGATCCTTCTGGATCTGCAAAACCAGAGCCAACCTGGCTCCCAGCTCCATCACGTAGTCTGTCTAGATCGCCCTTTCCTCCAACCGACACTCACCCCTCCTCTGTGTCAGCGTTGAACCCTCCATGTCTTCCTCTTAGCTAACAATAACTCTGGAAAATACACAACGTTGTAGTAAGTGGGTGTTGCTAACCAAATAATAATGCATCTCTTTACAATGTGCACACGTTTTCTTCCCAGCTACTTACAATTAAGCAAGTGAGAATCCTGATCCAGATATGTTTAGGCAATAGGCCTATCTGAATTACTAGTAAAAAGTTGGCTACTGGAAAAGCGACCAAGTTCAAATGAATCGATTTTGGCTGTTCTTATCATTTCGTGAACAATATCCTTCATGACATCATCATTGTGATGCAAGGCGTTGCCATGGCAGATGAAAAAGCACAACACAAACTTTCTGTACCTTACTATTGAGCCTTATTCAACCCCTCATGTAGCTCTACTCCATATTGGGCCTGGTTCTCACAAACCACACTAATCACTTCCATCATATCATTGAAAACACTGTGTTTTGGGTAGAAAATGACTCTATATCCATGCAGGACCTAACTTGTACAGTTTCCTCTATTTTAAAAACCAAGGAGGTAAAAATGCTAGTCTTCTCTTTGAGTGCCCTTGAGTGCACCTCAATTTAAAGAGGTCTATCAATTCAACCATTTGAAATGGATGTCCATTCAATTAAGAACATATTATTCTTATTAGAAATGAATCAGCTACAAATTAGGTAGGCGTACTTGTTTTTTTACACAACCTACTCTTTTGGTACATATTTATTGAGATAATTGATTACAACATATGTTGGTGATTAACACAGAAAGAGGTTTTTTTTCTGTCATCAATAGAATGCATTAGCCATTAGGCTGGCTCACTACAATTGTAACATGACATCTCAGGTGTCAGGATGAATCATTTTCTCACAAAAAGAGGACTCAAGCAAACTATCTCTCTTCAACAGTTTCACTAGTCATGTTAGGTCTACTTAAAATGTCACATTCATACACAAGTAATTTGAAAATAAGTTATACTACTGAAACACATTCACAATAAGTTATATTACAACCTACCTCTGAAGTAAGCAGTGTGTTCTCTCACTAATGAAATAGGACATTAATAATTTGTCAGTGGTTAGTTGAATCAGTCTCTTTGCACTGTTCAGTTTGTCTGTGCAACAGGTAACCTTCCAGAATCGGAATCTTGTGATGTCACAATGGAGTCCCCATTGCCATGGTTACCCACAGCAGCTTTCATGTGTTATCAAATGCTGGCACAATTTAGTTTATTTATTTTAGATTTTTTGTACCTATGCAGCACAGTCATACCTAATATATACAATGAATCCATATAACCTAATTTTTTATTAAAATAAAATGTTGTAACTCATGTAAAATGGTTGACCATTCAAACGACATGTGTTTTGCCTAATTAAAAGTCTATATGTTTTAGATATCATAAATAGCAGCCAGGCTTACTTAGGTTGTTTGTTCGATCTCAGCCTACCACTAATGCCAATATTTTTCATCATCATCATCATCATCATCAATGAAATACATAGGCTACCTTACTACAGTAAAACAAGTCTTCCATAGTCTATGTCACCTCAGTAACAAAGTTCAAAAAAATAAATGAGGGTTCAAGAAAACATCTCTCTTCAATGGCCTCAGCTATTAGCCATATGATCAACAAGGTCAACTGCAGCACTAAAATCAAGAAGCAGCTCATCCACAAGTTTATCTTGGTCAAGTGATCTGAGCCATTGATCGATTAAATCAACGAGAGCTGTTGCAGTCGAGTGATCCTTACGGTATCTTTACGGTACGCATGCTCATAGAGGGATAAAATTAGCTGGATGTGTAATTATATAGGCCCAAAAAATGTAATTGAAGAGTAGGTGTCATTGATGTTTAGCATTTAAGTTTAATAAATAATTAAATAAAGAAATCAATATCAGCTGACTATAGAAAAGTATTGTTTAAAATTATGTTTGAACATTTTCTTATCCGTGTCTTTCCAGTTGATATAACCAAACAGACAACCTTTGTTGCTCAAGAGCGTCACACATTCCTCCATTCATTCTCTATCATATTCCCCTCCATCAAATTCCTCTATCATATTCCCTCCATCATATTCTCTCTATTATATTTCTCTCCATCATATTCCACTCCATCATAATACTCGCTATCATATTCCCTCTATCATATTCCTCTTTATTTTTACAGGGAATCCCAATTGAGACCAGTGTCTCTTTTTCAATGGTGCCCTGTGTTATATCAATTAACAATCCAAACAGCTTAAACAGATAAAATTACATACAGAGTAGAAAATATATAGAGCAAAATTATTAGACTTGAACACATACATTTCACAACGAACAGGTCTTGTATTTAACCAGTTGAGCTGACAACCATTTTGCACTGTTTCACTAGGGCTTTAGTCATCAATCTAGCAAGAGGGAAATATTTTATTAATGTAGTGGTGTCCCTCCCCCCAGGAAGCTACGACCTTTAGCTTTCACCTGGAATTGTTAATTTATGTCTGAGAAAAAAAACACTTTCCAAACCATATGATCTAGTACACAAGAAAAGTATAATACAACCTTCTTTACTACTTTGCCAAACATTTCATGACATTAGTGAGAGTCAAAATCTGTAAAATTTGTGAATGTCTAAATTAACATTTGGGCAATTTGACCAGTGTACATCACTCCTATAGACAATGAGAGATGGGCTATGTAAAGGTCTCGATTTTGTCGTTCTGAACAAATGTTTGACTTCCACACAAAATTACTTCTTGACTTTTTTTAGGTTTAAGGAAGTGTGTAGGTTTAAACTATTGCTTTAAAGGGAAGAGAGGGGGAGGAGGAGAGAGAGAGCGCGAGAGATGGGGGGAGTGGGAGAAAGAGGGAAGGAGGGGGAGGAGGGGGAGGAGGTGGAGGGCAGCTGTGTCCGACACACCATACTTACACCTGCAACAGGTAGGCCAGGGGGCGGGACCTGTAGGTGAGACTCATAACATGATAAGGGGGGCAGGTGAAGAAGGGGTGTTGCTGGAGTCAAGGAAGAGAGGGTGTTCCTACGAGCCCCCTGCCAGCGAGACGGGGAGCAGGGAGGAAGTCTGTCCATGGAGCATTTCTGGGTCATTGGGTCGCCTCCAATGAGATTAGATCACCCTCTACAATGTAAAGCAGTTTGAGTACTGGGGGGTTCTCTGTATAAATCCAAGGTGAAACCTCCAGGGGCTAGCCTTCTCTCAGCGGAGAGTCTGCTCTGGGCTGCCTGCGAAAGGTGCTCCTCTGTGGGAAAGAGGAGAGAACAAGAGGCCCCAGAAGAGATCTCCTTATGGTAGTGATGGACAGATCAACTCTCCTTGTTATCTTCCACCTCTTCCTCTTCCTCTTGCTCGGCCTTCTCCCTCCTTTCCTTCTTACAGTCTTACAGTCCTTCTTACAGTCATTTTCTCCCTTTCCTCCTTCCTCTCCTCCCTCTTTCTCTTCCTCTACCTTCCTCTCCCTCCTTCCCTCTTGGTAAACCTTGTTTAGTCGAGCCAGATTGTGGATAGCTAGCCATGGTTTAGACCACTGTCGCTGTCTGGGTGGGGGGATACAGGACTGGTCCACTGGACTCAGCTCACATGGGGAGAACCTGCTGCTGCTGCCACTCCCCCTCTTACCTGGGATGAGATCACGTTTGGAGGAAACCTGGCACCATCCCTACGGTGAAGCATGGTGGTGGCAGCATCATGCTCCGGGGAGGATTTTCAGGGACAGGGACTGGGAACACGCCCCATTCACATCGACGGGGCTGTAGTGGAGCAGGTCGAGAGTTTCAAGTTCCTTGGTGTCCACATCACCAACAAACTATCATGGTTCAAACACACCAAGACAGTCGTGAAGAGGGCACGACAACGCCTTTTCCACCTCAGGAGACTGAAAAGATTTGGCATTGGTCCCAAGATCCTCAAAAAGTTCTACAGCTGCACCATCGAGAGCTTCCTGACCAGTTGCATCACCGCCTGGTATGGCAACTGCTCGGCATCCGACCGTAAGGCACTACAGAGGGTAGTGCGTACGGCCCAGTACATCACTGGAGCCAAGCTTCCTGCCATCCAGGACCTATATACTTGGAGGTGTAAGAGGGAGGCCCAAAAAATTGACAAAGACTCCAGTCACCCAAGTCATAGACTGTTATCTCTGCTACCGCACAGCAAGCGGTACCAGAGTGCCAAGTCTAGGTCCAAAAGGCTCCTTAACAGCTTCTATCCCCAATTCATAAGACTGCTGAACAATTAATCAATTGGCCACCTGGACAATTTACATTGACACCTCCCCCCTTTGTTTTTACACTGGTAATAGGAATCTGGATCGGTTTCCTTTTCTTTTTACCTTGCTTTTGTTATTATTATTATTTTTTAAAGTTTTCTTTTTACATTTCGTAAAATGATATAATTACAAAAACATTTCATTTTAATTTCAATTTAGTAACATACTGTATCATTCAAATAAATATTATTATTTGTCTAATCATATTTTGCCAGCTAACTGGGTGGCAGGCTGCAATCAGTAGCTGTAATTAAGTACAGCAGCCACCAACCATCTAACGTTAATGCCTCGGATAATGAGGTTAGAAGAACAGCTGAATGGTCGGTAGCTAGCTGGCTCAATTACAGGTACTCTTAAGTGTGAAATAACATTGGAAACAACTAACCACAGTTGCTAAAAGCTACCAGTAGCTACCCACTAGCTAGCTAGCTTTGTTGGTCCAAGTGGTGGGTTAGCTAGCACTCGTGCTTCGCCGGGGTCCACCGAATAGAATACTTACCTATAATAATTACCTACAATAACCTACAATAACTACCTAAGTAAACTACCTATAATACCTGACTACAATACCTACATACAATCTAAATACATGGTTTAAGCTTTACTCAACAACATATAAGAAGCCAGCTTATGTCCTGCTAGAGAAAACACAACCTCTCCCGACAACCTCGAGGCAAGAGACCTTTCTCTCTTTCTCGTCATCTTTCAACTTCTTATTCAGTTCCTTATTTTTCTCTTTTTCCTCCATCTTTAAAAATGTGACTTTCTGCTTGAGGTTCATGGCCAGAAAGCCCACTCTTCCCAGGATGGTCTCTCCTCTCTCTGATGAAACCGTCCCATTGGAGCTCTTGGAAGGGGCACGGTCCGCCTCACTCTTCAAACCCTCCCTCGGGCTCACCTCCTCCTTGACGCTCCTCTCTTCACTCTCAATGTCAATGCCTGTCCAATAATCCTAACAGGAAGACATTGACTCTAGATGTAATATTGTTCCAATGTGGCACATTCAATACACATTTGAGTGATCAACATACATTGATGGCCTCATGGGGCACACAATTTAGAGGACAGTAATTGAGGTAACTTGTTTATTTGTATCCCAAACCGATTTTGTAATAGCCATAGATGTTCTTCCTGGGTCCACACCAAACGTAATACAAATGTTAACCCTAGTAAGGGGTGATGTTTTATACTATGAGCATAGATTAGCAGGATTGGGGTCAATTCAATTTCAATTCCAGTCAATTCAGGAAGTACTTAATTCAATGCTTTGAATTGAAATGGAACAGACCCCCAACCCTGTAGAGTAGAAGTGTAAAATAGGACACCTACCTTTGCCTTTTTCAGCGTCCAGGGCCTGGGTTCCTCATCCTCTGACCTGCATATGGAGGCTCTCACTCTAACAGGCGTCTTAGTGGCCATGCAGAGCAGAGGGGTTGCCAGAATTAAGTTAGCATCTGGGACCAGCTGGTGAGCATGAGGGCAGCGATCCACCTCTTCACTAGTGCCCTTCCCTTTCTGCTCTGGCTGCTTGTGGTCCTTGTCATGGATGCATGCCAGGCTTGGAGGAAGTGCTAGGACAGGGCTTTTATCACTCATTAGTTCCTCTCTCTTGACAGTGGATGCAACTGCACTTGCCTCTGTGTTAACAAAGCACTATGTGGTGTCCTCAACTGTCTCCTCTGGCTGCTTGTGGTCATTGTTGTTGTGAATGCATTGCAGACCTGGAGGACTTTTATCATCCCAGGTGTAAATAGCAACAGTTGCCTCTGTGTCGACTGAGCACTTTGTAGGGCACTCAACTGTCTTCCATAGCGGTTTGTGGTCATTGTTGTGTGTGCAGGTCAGGATTAGAGGCAGTGTTGCAGGTGCAGGAGGACTTTTATCAGCCAAACACTCCTCCGTGTGGACAGTGGACACAGAAACGGCTGCTTCCCTGGCAACTGGACACTTGTTGGTGTCCTCTACTGCCTCCCCTGGCAGAGTGTGGACAGTGGAGACGGAAATGGCCGCTTCCCTGGACACTTGACTCTTGGTGGTGTCCTCTACTGCCTCCTCTGGCTGCTTGTGGCCATTGTCTAGAATGTGTGGCAACTTTGAAGGCAGCATTGGAGCCGGGCTTTTATCACCCAACAGGTTCTCTCCCTGGACAATGGATGTGCCTGCAGTGATCACTGTGGTAACGGAGGACTCGGTGGCATCCTCTTTTGTCTCCTCTGTCAGTTTGTGGTCAGAGTCTCGGATACATGGCGAGCTTGGAGGCAGTGCTGCAGGGTCAGGAGGGCTTTGATCAGCTGCCATGTCCTCTTTGAGGTGAGTGGACACATCATTGTTTGTTTCACTGATAACTGGACACTTGGTGGTGTCCTCTACTGCCTCCCCTGGCAGTTTGTAGTCAACTTCAAAGACAAGTGGCAGACTTGGAGGCAGCATTGGGACAGGGCATTTAGCTGCTGATCTGTACACTCCAAAATCAACAGTAGCTGTGCCTGCAGTGGTCTCTGTAGCAACTGAGACCTCATAGGTATCCTCTACTGTCTGCTCTGATGGCATGAAGTCATCGTCCAAGACTGTTGGCAGGCATGTAGGCAGCACTGACGGAAGACTTCTAGCTGCCCATCGATTCTCTCACTTGACAGTGGCTGTGGTAGCAGTGGTCTCTGTGGCAACTGGGCACTCTGTGGCTGAAACAATAGGCTTAGAGGTTTCGAGGAAATTGAATGAATTGCCAATGAACCGCTGAGCCAGGGGTGGGAGGGAGTAATGATAGAATCTGTCCTCTTCCTCAACATTAGATATTGCCACTGGAGCAACTGAGACCTCAGTGGTGCCCTCTACTGCCTGATGTGGCTGCATGGAGTCTTCGTCAAAGAAGTGTGGCAGGTATCGATGCAGCATTGAGGAAAGATGTATATCTGTCCATAGGTCCTCTCGTATACCTGTAGATACATCTGCAGTGGCCTCTGTGGCAACTGGGCATTCAGCAGACTGGCAGGTTTCAGGGACAAAGTATGAAAATACAATGAACCGCTGTGCATCCTGAGCGCGTATGGCAAATGGAGAGGGGGGATGCAACATGGTAGGTATAGGCCTCTGATTGGTGAAAGCCAGTGGTGGGAGGGAGTCAATACAGGGAGCCATGAACTCAGTGAGAGGACAGTTGCTCACATCTCACACATTCTGCGTGAGAAAAGAAACAGACATGATGAAAGTGATCACATTCAGTACATACATACATACTGTATGAGTCAGCACTACTTACTTATACATCACATATATATATATATATATATATATATATATATATATATATATATATAGTGTCCTCTAAGATGCTCTGCACCAGTCTGTCCCAACCCTTGGTCCCCTAGCCAATGGGCCAGCTAAGTGTAAAAATACATGCCCCACACCCAGCATAACATTTGACATTTTAGCCATTTATCAGACGCTTTTATCCAGAACGACTTATAGTTAGTTAGTGCATTCAACTTAAGGTAGCTAGGTGAGACAACCACATAATCCTGATATGAGCGTCTATGATAGAACGGTTGTTTATTTTTTATGACCAGACAACCATAAGAACTGAGGACATAAATTCACTGAAACAGACAGACACGATACAACACATTTAGACAAGAACAGTTATAAGCATTGCCATGGTGTAGCCTAATACAAAAAGAAATAAGGACAAAACATTGTTAGCTTACATTCCATGGCATATGGAACATTTTGCCCTTACAATAACTTATACTTGCTTTAATTAATATTGTTAAACAGAACTCTTGTCGACTTTGTCAAAGTTGGTCTTGTTACCTCCTCAATCAGTCTTGGCATTTTCCTCGTCTTGAACCAAATCCTCTTCATCTTCTTCTCCTGATCCTTCTGGATCTGCAAAACCAGAGCCAACCTGGCTCCCAGCTCCATCACGTAGTCTGTCTAGATCGCCATTTCCTCCAACCGACACTCACCCCTCCTCTGTGTCAGCGTTGAACCCTCCATGTCTTCCTCTTAGCTAACAATAACTCTGGAAAATACACAAGGGTCTTTCTGTACCTTACTATTGAGCCTTATTCAACCCCTCATGTAGCTCTACTCCATATTGGGCCTGGTTCTCACAAACCACACTAATCACTTCCATCATATCATTGAAAACACTGTGTTTTGGGTAGAAAATGACTCTATATCCATGCAGGACCTAACTTGTACAGTTTCATCTATTTTAAAAACCAAGGAGGTAAAAATGCCAGTCTTCTCTTTGAGTGCCCTTGAGTGCACCTCAATTTAAAGAGGTCTATCAATTCAACCATTTGAAATGGATGTCCATTCAATTAAGAACATATTATTCTTATTAGAAATGAATCAGCTACAAATTAGGTAGGCGTACTTGTTTTTTTACACAACCTACTCTTTTGGTACATATTTATTGAGATAATTGATTACAACATATGTTGGTGATTAACACAGAAAGAGGTTTTTTTTCTGTCATCAATAGAATGCATTAGCCATTAGGCTGGCTCACTACAATTGTAACATGACATCTCAGGTGTCAGGATGAATCATTTTCTCACAAAAAGAGGACTCAAGCAAACTATCTCTCTTCAACAGTTTCACTAGTCATGTTAGGTCTACTTAAAATGTCACATTCATACACAAGTAATTTGAAAATAAGTTATACTACTGAAACACATTCACAATAAGTTATATTACAACCTACCTCTGAAGTAAGCAGTGTGTTCTCTCACTAATGAAATAGGACATTAATAATTTGTCAGTGGTTAGTTGAATCAGTCTCTTTGCACTGTTCAGTTTGTCTGTGCAACAGGTAACCTTCCAGAATCGGAATCTTGTGATGTCACAATGGAGTCCCCATTGCCATGGTTACCCACAGCAGCTTTCATGTGTTATCAAATGCTGGCACAATTTAGTTTATTTATTTTAGATTTTTTGTACCTATGCAGCACAGTCATACCTAATATATACAATGAATCCATATAACCTAATTTTTTATTAAAATAAAATGTTGTAACTCATGTAAAATGGTTGACCATTCAAACGACATGTGTTTTGCCTAATTAAAAGTCTATATGTTTTAGATATCATAAATAGCAGCCAGGCTTACTTAGGTTGTTTGTTCGATCTCAGCCTACCACTAATGCCAATATTTTTCATCATCATCATCATCATCATCAATGAAATACATAGGCTACCTTACTACAGTAAAACAAGTCTTCCATAGTCTATGTCACCTCAGTAACAAAGTTCAAAAAAATAAATGAGGGTTCAAGAAAACATCTCTCTTCAATGGCCTCAGCTATTAGCCATATGATCAACAAGGTCAACTGCAGCACTAAAATCAAGAAGCAGCTCATCCACAAGTTTATCTTGGTCAAGTGATCTGAGCCATTGATCGATTAAATCAACGAGAGCTGTTGCAGTCGAGTGATCCTTACGGTATCTTTACGGTACGCATGCTCATAGAGGGATAAAATTAGCTGGATGTGTAATTATATAGGCCCAAAAAATGTAATTGAAGAGTAGGTGTCATTGATGTTTAGCATTTAAGTTTAATAAATAATTAAATAAAGAAATCAATATCAGCTGACTATAGAAAAGTATTGTTTAAAATTATGTTTGAACATTTTCTTATCCGTGTCTTTCCAGTTGATATAACCAAACAGACAACCTTTGTTGCTCAAGAGCGTCACACATTCCTCCATTCATTCTCTATCATATTCCCCTCCATCAAATTCCTCTATCATATTCCCTCCATCATATTCTCTCTATTATATTTCTCTCCATCATATTCCACTCCATCATAATACTCGCTATCATATTCCCTCTATCATATTCCTCTTTATTTTTACAGGGAATCCCAATTGAGACCAGTGTCTCTTTTTCAATGGTGCCCTGTGTTATATCAATTAACAATCCAAACAGCTTAAACAGATAAAATTACATACAGAGTAGAAAATATATAGAGCAAAATTATTAGACTTGAACACATACATTTCACAATGAACAGGTCTTGTATTTAACCAGTTGAGCTGACAACCATTTTGCACTGTTTCACTAGGGCTTTAGTCATCAATCTAGCAAGAGGGAAATATTTTATTAATGTAGTGGTGTCCCTCCCCCCAGGAAGCTACGACCTTTAGCTTTCACCTGGAATTGTTCATTTATGTCTGAGAAAAAAAACACTTTCCAAACCATATGATCTAGTACACAAGAAAAGTATAATACAAACTTCTTTACTACTTTGCCAAACATTTCATGACATTAGTGAGAGTCAAAATCTGTAAAAATTTGTGAATGTCTAAATTAACATTTGGGCAATTTGACCAGTGTACATCACTCCTATAGACAATGAGAGGTGGGCTATGTAAAGGTCTCGATTTTGTCGTTCTGAACAAATGTTTGACTTCCACACAAAATTACTTCTTGACTTATTTTAGGTTTAAGGAAGTGTGTAGGTTTAAACTATTGCTTTAAAGGGAAGAGAGGGGGAGGAGGAGAGAGAGAGCGCGAGAGATGGGGGGAGTGGGAGAAAGAGGGAAGGAGGGGGAGGAGGGGGAGGAGGGGGAGGAGGGGGAGAAGGTGGAGGGCAGCTGTGTCCGACACACCATACTTACACCTGCAACAGGTAGGCCAGGGGGCGGGACCTGTAGGTGAGACTCATAACATGATAAGGGGGGCAGGTGAAGAAGGGGTGTTGCTGGAGTCAAGGAAGGGAGGGTGTTCCTACGAGCCCCCTGCCAGCGAGACGGGGAGCAGGGAGGAAGTCTGTCCATGGAGCATTTCTGGGTCATTGGGTCGCCTCCAATGAGATTAGATCACCCTCTACAATGTAAAGCAGTTTGAGTACTGGGGGGTTCTCTGTATAAATCCAAGGTGAAACCTCCAGGGACTAGCCTTCTCTCAGCGGAGAGTCTGCTCTGGGCTGCCTGCGAAAGGTGCTCCTCTGTGGGAAAGAGGAGAGAACAAGAGGCCCCAGAAGAGATCTCCTTATGGTAGTGATGGACAGATCAACTCTCCTTGTTATCTTCCACCTCTTCCTCTTCCTCTTGCTCGGCCTTCTCCCTCCTTTCCTTCTTACAGTCTTACAGTCCTTCTTACTGTCATTTTCTCCCTTTCCTCCTTCCTCTCCTCCCTCTTTCTCTTCCTCTACCTTCCTCTCCCTCCTTCCCTCTTGGTAAACCTTGTTTAGTCGAGCCAGATTGTGGATAGCTAGCCATGGTTTAGACCACTGTCGCTGTCTGGGTGGGGGGATACAGGACTGGTCCACTGGACTCAGCTCACATGGGGAGAACCTGCTGCTGCTGCCACTCCCCCTCTTACCTGGGATGAGATCATGTTTGGAGGAAACCTGGCACCATCCCTACGGTGAAGCATGGTGGTGGCAGCATCATGCTCCGGGGAGGATTTTCAGGGACAGGGACTGGGAACACGCCCCATTCACATCGACGGGGCTGTAGTGGAGCAGGTCGAGAGTTTCAAGTTCCTTGGTGTCCACATCACCAACAAACTATCATGGTTCAAACACACCAAGACAGTCGTGAAGAGGGCACGACAACGCCTTTTCCACCTCAGGAGACTGAAAAGATTTGGCATTGGTCCCAAGATCCTCAAAAAGTTCTACAGCTGCACCATCGAGAGCTTCCTGACCAGTTGCATCACCGCCTGGTATGGCAACTGCTCGGCATCCGACCGTAAGGCGCTACAGAGGGTAGTGCGTACGGCCCAGTACATCACTGGAGCCAAGCTTCCTGCCATCCAGGACCTATATACTTGGAGGTGTAAGAGGGAGGCCCAAAAAATTGACAAAGACTCCAGTCACCCAAGTCATAGACTGTTCAGCAAGCGGTACCAGAGTGCCAAGTCTAGGTCCAAAAGGCTCCTTAACAGCTTCTATCCCCAATTCATAAGACTGCTGAACAATTAATCAAATGGCCACCCGGACTATTTACATTGACACCTCCCCCCTTTGTTTTTACACTGGTAATAGGAATCTGGATCGGTTTCCTTTTCTTTTTACCTTGCTTTTGTTATTATTATTATTTTTTAAAGTTTTCTTTTTACATTTCGTAAAATGTTATAATTACAAAAACTTTTCATTTTAATTTCAATTTAGTAACATACTGTATCATTCAAATAAATATTATTATTTGTCTAATCATATTTTGCCAGCTAACTGGGTGGCAGGCTGCAATCAGTAGCTGTAATTAAGTACAGCAGCCACCAACCATCTAACGTTAATGCCTCGGATAATGAGGTTAGAAGAACAGCTGAATGGTCGGTAGCTAGCTGGCTCAATTACAGGTACTCTTAAGCGTGAAATAACATTGGAAACAACTAACCACAGTTGCTAAAAGTTACCAGTAGCTACCCACTAGCTAGCTAGCTTTGTTGGTCCAAGTGGTGGGTTAGCTAGCACTCGTGCTTCGCCGGGGTCCACCGAATAGAATACTTACCTACAATAATTACCTACAATAACCTACAATAAACTACCTAAGTAAACTACCTATAATACCTGACTACAATACCTACATACAATCTAAATACATGGTTTAAGCTTTACTCAACAACATATAAGAAGCCAGCTTATCTCCTGCTAGAGAAAACACAACCTCTCCCGACAACCTCGAGGCAAGAGACCTTTCTCTCTTTCTCGTCATCTTTCAACTTCTTATTCAGTTCCTTATTTTTCTCTTTTTCCTCCATCTTTAAAAATGTGACTTTCTGCTTGAGGTTCATGGCCAGAAAGCCCACTCTTCCCAGGATGGTCTCTGCTCTCTCTGATGAAACCGTCCCATTGGAGCTCTTGGAATGGGCACGGTCCGCCTCACTCTTCAAACCCTCCCTCGGGCTCACCTCCTCCTTGACGCTCCTCTCTTCACTCTCAATGTCAATGCCTGTCCAATAATCCTAACAGGAAGACATTGACTCTAGATGTAATATTGTTCCAATGTGGCACATTCAATACACATTTGAGTGATCAACATACATTGATGGCCTCATGGGGCACACAATTTAGAGGACAGTAATTGAGGTAACTTGTTTATTTGTATCCCAAACCGATTTTGTAATAGCCATAGATGTTCTTCCTGGGTCCACACCAAACGTAATACAAATGTTAACCCTAGTAAGGGGTGATGTTTTATACTATGAGCATAGATTAGCAGGGTTGGGGTCAATTCAATTTCAATTCCAGTCAATTCAGGAAGTACTTAATTCAATGCTTTGAATTGAAATGGAACAGACCCCCAACCCTGTAGAGTAGAAGTGTAAAATAGGACACCTACCTTTGCCTTTTTCAGCGTCCAGGGCCTGGGTTCCTCATCCTCTGACCTGCATATGGAGGCTCTCACTCTAACAGGCGTCTTAGTGGCCATGCAGAGCAGAGGGGTTGCCAGAGTTAAGTTAGCATCTGGGACCAGCTGGTGAGCATGAGGGCAGCGATCCACCTCTTCACTAGTGCCCTTCCCTTTCTGCTCTGGCTGCTTGTGGTCCTTGTCATGGATGCATGCCAGGCTTGGAGGAAGTGCTAGGACAGGGCTTTTATCACTCATCAGTTCCTCTCTCTTGACAGTGGATGCAACTGCACTTGCCTCTGTGTTAACTGAGCACTATGTGGTGTCCTCAACTGTCTCCTCTGGCTGCTTGTGGTCATTGTTGTTGTGAATGCATTGCAGACCTGGAGGAGAAGAAACGGCCGCTTTCCTGGACACTTGACTCTTGGTGGTGTCCTCTACTGCCTCCTCTGGCTGCTTGTGGCCATTGTCTAGAATGTGTGGCAACTTTGAAGGCAGCATTGGAGCCGGGCTTTTATCACCCAACAGGTTCTCTCCCTGGACAATGGATGTGCCTGCAGTGATCGCTGTGGTAACGGAGGACTCGGTGGCATCCTCTTTTGTCTCCTCTGTCAGTTTGTGGTCAGAGTCTCGGATACATGGCGAGCTTGGAGGCAGTGCTGCAGGGTCAGGAGGGCTTTGATCAGCTGCCATGTCCTCTTTGAGGTGAGTGGACACATCATTGTTTGTTTCACTGATAACTGGACACTTGGTGGTGTCCTCTACTGCCTCCCCTGGCAGTTTGTAGTCAACTTCAAAGACAAGTGGCAGACTTGGAGGCAGCATTGGGACAGGGCATTTAGCTGCTGATCTGTACACTCCAAAATCAACAGTAGCTGTGCCTGCAGTGGTCTCTGTAGCAACTGAGACCTCATAGGTATCCTCTACTGTCTGCTCTGATGGCATGAAGTCATCGTCAAAGACTGTTGGCAGGCATGTAGGCAGCACTGAAGGAAGACTTCTAGCTGCCCATCGATTCTCTCCCTTGACAGTGGCTGTGGTAGCAGTGGTCTCTGTGGCAACTGGGCACTCTGTGGCTGAAACAGCAGGATTAGAGGTTTCGAGGAAATTGAATGAATTGCCAATGAACCGCTGAGCCAGGGGTGGGAGGGAGTAATGATAGAATCTGTCCTCTTCCTCAACATTAGATATTGCCACTGGAGCAACTGAGACCTCAGTGGTGCCCTCTACTGCCTGATGTGGCTGCATGGAGTCTTCGTCAAAGAAGTGTGGCAGGTATCGATGCAGCATTGAGGAAAGATGTATATCTGTCCATAGGTCCTCTCGTATACCTGTAGATACATCTGCAGTGGCCTATGTGGCAACTGGGCATTCAGCAGACTGGCAGGTTTCAGGGACAAAGTATGAAAATACAATGAACCGCTGTGCATCCTGAGCGTGTATGGCAAATGGAGAGGGGGGATGCAACATGGTAGGTATAGGCCTCTGATTGGTGAAAGCCAGTGGTGGGAGGGAGTCAATACAGGGAGCCATGAACTCAGTGAGAGGACAGTTGCTCACATCTCACACATTCTGCGTGAGAAAAGAAACAGACATGATGAAAGTGATCACATTCAGTACATACATACATACTGTATGAGTCAGCACTACTTACTTATACATCATATATATATATATATATATATATATATATATATATAGTGTCCTCTAAGATGCTCTGCACCAGTCTGTCCCAACCCTTTGTCCCCTAGCCAATGGGCCAGCTAAGTGTAAAAATACATGCCCCACACCCAGCATAACATTTGACATTTTAGCCGTTTATCAGACGCTTTTATCCAGAACGACTTATAGTTAGTTAGTGCATTCAACTTAAGGTAGTGTCATGAGGTGAGGTGTAAGTGGTGTGGAATTCAGGCGCAGGACACCGAGGCTCAGTCCAACAGAGTTTACTTAGAAATCCAAAAGGAAACGGTAAACAAACTTCCTCAAAAAATAATCAGAGGCGAGCATTTACGCACCATGCGTAAAACACAAAAACAACAAACAAGAAACAAAACACGCAGCACAACGACAGGCGAACAACAACACACAATCTAAACTCTACAAAACAGGGAACTTATAGGACACGCAATCAGCACACAAACAGACACAGGTGTACAGAACAGACCAAAGCAATCACACATGAAACATCCAACGGTGGCAGCTAGTACTCCGGGGACGGCGAACGCCGATGCCTGCCCGAACCAGGAGGAGGAGCAGTCTCGGCTGAAACCGTGACAGTACCCCCCCCTTGACGCGCGGCTCCAGCCGTTCGCCGACCCCGGCCTCGGGGACGGCCAGGAGGACGCGGACCCGGGCGCGTGGGATGCCCATGGTGAAACTCAGTCAGGAGGGATGGATCGAGTATGTCCCTCCTGGGCACCCAGCACCGTTCCTCCGGACCGTACCCCTCCCACTCCACGAGATACTGGAGACCACTCATCCGGCGCCTTGAGTCCAAGATGGTCCGGACCCTGTACGCCGGGGCCCCCTCGATGTCCAAAGGGGGCGGAGGGGTCTCTCCTATCTCTTCCTCTTGGAGTGGGCCAGCTACCACCGGCCTGAGAAGAGACACATGGAACGAGGGGTTAATATTTTTATACTCTATAGGCAGTTGTAACCTGTAACACACCTCGTTCAATGTTCTCAGGACTTTGAAGGGCCCCACAAACCGCCGACCCAGCTTCCGGCAGGGCAGGCGGAGGGGCATGTTTCGAGTCGAGAGCCAGACTCGATCTCCCGGTGCGTACACCGGTCCCTCACTGCGGTGGCGGTCGGCGCTCGCCTTTTGTTGACGTATGGCACGCTGCAGATGGACATGGGCAGCGTCCCACGTCTCCTCCGAGCGCCGAATCCAATCGTCCACCGCAGGGGCCTCGATCTGGCTCTCGTGCCACGGTGCCAGGACCGGATGATAACCTAGAACACATTGGAAAGGTGTTAAATTGGTGGAGGAGTGGCGGAGAGAGTTCTGGGCTATCTCTGCCCAGGGAAGGAACCTAGACCACTCCTCCGGCTGGTCCCGGCAATAGGATCTCAAAAACCTACCCACATCCTGGTTGACACGTTCCACCTGCCCATTGCTCTCTGGGTGGTACCCCGAGGTAAGGCTTACCGAGACCCCCAACCGTTCCATAAACGCCCCCCAGACTCTGGAGGTGAACTGGGGACCTCGGTCAGACACAATATCCTCGGGGACCCCATAGTGCCGGAACACATGGGTGAATAGGGCCTCAGCGGTTTGTAGGGCAGAAGGGAGACCCGGCATAGGAAGGAGACGACAGGCTTTAGAAAACCGATCCACAACGACCAAAATGGTGGTATTCCCCTGGGAGGGGGGAAGATCGGTTACGAAATCCACCGATAGGTGGGACCATGGTCGTTGTGGAACGGGCAGGGGATGTAGCTTACCCCTGGGCAAATGTCTAGGCGCCTTACACTGGGCACATACCGAGCAGGAGGAGACATAAACCCTCACATCCCTAGCTAACGTGGGCCACCAGTATTTCATGCTAAGACAGTGCACTGTCCGGCCAATACCCGGATGTCCAGAGGAGGGTGATGTATGAGCCCAATAAATAAGTCGATCACGAACCTCGCGCGGGACGTACGTCCGCCCCACAGGACACTCGGGGGGAGTAGGGTCGGTACGTAGTGCCCGCTCGATTTCCGCATCGACCTCCCATACCACCGGAGCCACCAAACAAGACTCCGGCAATATGGAAATAGGCTCGTTGGACCTCTCCTCTGAGTCATACCGCCGGGACAGAGCGTCTGCCTTACCATTCTGGGACCCTGGGATGTATGTGATCTTAAAAACAAAACGGGTTAGGAACATGTTCCACCTTGCCTGACGAGGGTTCAATCTCCTAGCTGCCCGGATGTACTCCAGGTTACGGTGATCTGTCAAAATGAGGAAAGGGTGTTGAGCCCCCTCAAGCCAATGCCTCCACACCTTTAGGGCCTGGACTACGGCTAACAGCTCCCTATCCCCAACATCATAATTGCGCTCCGCCGAGCTGAGCTTCTTCGAGTAGAACGCACAGGGGCGGAGCTTAGGTGGCGTGCCGGACCGTTGTGAAAGAACTGCCCCAATACCGGTCTCGGACGCGTCCACCTCAACTTGGAAGGGTAAAGAGGGATCCGGATGTGCCAGCACCGGAGCCGAGGTGAACAGGTCTTTCAGTTTGACAAATGCCCTGTCCGCCTCAGCCGACCAATGCAGATGAACCGGACCCCCCTTTAGCAGAGATGTAATGGGAGCTGCAACCTGTCCAAAACCCCGAATAAACCTCCGGTAGTAATTAGCAAAACCCAAGAACCGCTGCACCTCTTTTACAGTAGTTGGGGTTTGCCAATTACGCACGGCCGATACCCGGTCTACCTCTATCTCCACACCAGATGCGGACAACCGATAACCCAAAAAGGAGACGGACTCCTGGAAGAACAGGCATTTCTCTGCCTTGACATACAAGTCATGCTCCAGCAGTCTTCTCAACACTCGGCGCACCTGGGCTACATGCTCGGCTCGGGTGGAAGAGTACACCAGGATGTCGTCGATGTACACTACCACCCCCTGCCCATGCATGTCCCGGAAAATCTCGTCAACAAAGGATTGGAAGACTGAAGGAGCATTCATTAACCCGTATGGCATGACGAGATACTCGTAATGACCCGAGGTGGTGCTAAATGCTGTCTTCCATTCATCCCCCTCCCTAATGCGCACCAGATTGTACGCGCTCCTAAGATCCAACTTTGTGAAGAACCGCGCTCCGCGTAATGACTCCGTCATCGTCGCAATCAGAGGAAGTGGGTAACTGTATTTCACTGTGATCTGATTGAGACTACGGTAATCAATACACGGGCGCAATCCCCCGTCCTTCTTCTTCACAAAGAAGAAACTCGAGGAGACCGGGGAAGTAGAGGGTCGTATGTATCCCTGTGCCAAGGACTCGGCTATGTAAGTTTCCATAGCCGCTGTCTCCTCTTGAGACAGGGGATACACATGACTCCGGGGAAAAGCTGCTCCTGTCTGGAGATTTATCGCACAGTCCCCCTGTCTATGAGGAGGTAGCCGTGCTGCCCTTGATTTGCTAAACATGAGTGCTAAATCCTCATACTCAGGGGGAATGCGCAGTGCGGGCACTTGGTTCGGACTCTCTACCGAGGTCGCCCCTACGGAAACACCTAGACATCTCCCTACACACTGGGCAGACCACTCCATAAGAGCCCTCTGTTACCACGCTATGGTAGGATCATGGGTACTTAACCAGGGAAGGCCCAACACCACTGGGTACGCAGGAGAGTCAATCAGATAAAACTGAATACTCTCCTCATGACCCCCCTGCGTCGTCATTGTTAGCGGTGCTGTGACATCCCTGATCAGACCCGACCCCAACGGCCGGCTGTCTAATGTGTGGACAGGGAATGGAGTTTCTACCGGCCGAAGGGGAATTCCTAACCTATACCAAAATGTTCGATCAATAAAGTTCCCAGCTGCGCCTGAATCGACTAGCGCCTTATGCTGGGAATGAGGTGCCACCTGTGGAAATCTCACAGGAATACTCATGTGACCAACAGAAAGCTCTGGGTAAGTGGGGCGCATACTCACCTGAAATGACTCCCCAGTGCGTGGCCTGTTGTCACCTCTCCCAAGAGACCCTCCCCTGCACCTGGCCGCGGTGTGCCCTCCACGACCGCAGGTGGTGCAGGGGATGGCTCCCCTCGGGTTCCCTCTTCTCCTCTCTCTAGCGCCAGCACCCCCGAGCTCCATAGGAATCGGCTCGGAGGTGCTGGAGGGCGAAATGGACGACCCCCACTCAGGACGTCCGCGGGTAGCCAGCAGGGTGTCTAGATGGATGGAAATGTCCACCAACTGGTCGAATGACAAGTTGGTGTCCCTGCAGGCCAGCTCACGACGAACGTCTTCTTGTAGGGTGCACCTGTAGTGGTCGATGAGGGCCCTCTCATTCCACCCCGCATCCGCTGCTAGTGTCCGAAACTCCAGTGCGAAGTCCTGGGCGCTCCTCTTCCCCTATCGGAGGTGGAACAGACGCTCTCCCGCCGCTCTACCCTCCGGTGGATGATCAAAGACAGTCCTGAAGCGGCGGGAGAACTCCGCGTAGGTGATGGTTGCGGCGTCTATTCCCCTCCATTCGGCGTTGGCCCATTCCAACGCCTTGCCGGATAAACAGGAGATGAGGGCGGAGACGCTCTCGTATCCCGAGGGCGCCGGGTGTATAGTAGCCAGGTACAGTTCCACCTGCAGCAGAAATCCCTGACACCCGGCTGCAGAACCGTCATATGCCCTCGGGAGCGAGAGTCGAATAGCACTGGGTTCCGGTGTTGAGAGAGGAGGACTGGCCGTTGGTGATGGGATGGTGTGCGAAGGCGTGGGCTCCTCCCTAGTCATCAAACGGCTCAGCATGTTGGACACCTCATTCATGGCGGACCCAAGTCGCTGGATCATGATGTCTTGGTCGCTGATCCTCTCCTCCAACGACCTGGGTGCCGCCACTGCTCCTGCTGACTCCATCATGGTGTGTTGTTCTGTCATGAGGTGAGGTGTAAGTGGTGTGGAAGTCAGGCGCAGGACACCGAGGCTCAGTCCAACAGAGTTTACTTAGAAATCCAAAAGGAAACGGTAAACAAACTTCCTCAAAAAATAATCAGAGGCGAGCATTTACGCACCATGCGTAAAACACAAAAACAACAAACAAGAAACAAAACACGCAGCACAACGACAGGCGAACAACAACACACAATCTAAACTCTACAAAACAGGGAACTTATAGGACACGCAATCAGCACACAAACAGACACAGGTGTACAGAACAGACCAAAGCAATCACACATGAAACATCCAACGGTGGCAGCTAGTACTCCGGGGACGGCGAACGCCGATGCCTGCCCGAACCAGGAGGAGGAGCAGTCTCGGCCGAAACCGTGACAGGTAGCTAGGTGAGACAACCACATAATCCTGATATGAGCGTCTATGATAGAACGGTTGTTTATTTTTTATGACCAGACAACCATAAGAACTGAGGACATAAATTCACTGAAACAGACAGACACGATACAACACATTTAGACAAGAACAGTTATAAGCATTGCCATGGTGTAGCCTAATACAAAAAGAAATAAGGACAAAACATTGTTAGCTTACATTCCATGGCATATGGAACATTTTGCCCTTACAATAACTTATATTTGCTTTAATTTAATATTGTTAAACAGAACTCTTGTCGACTTTGTCAAAGTTGGTCTTGTTACCTCCTCAATCAGTCTTGGCATTTTCCTCGTCTTGAACCAAATCCTCTTCATCTTCTTCTCCTGATCCTTCTGATTCTGCAAAACCAGAGCCAACCTGGCTCCCAGCTCCATCACGTAGTCTGTCTAGATCGCCCTTTCCTCCAACCGACACTCACCCCTCCTCTGTGTCAGCGTTGAACCCTCCATGTCTTCCTCTTAGCTAACAATAACTCTGGAAAATACACAACGTTGTAGTAAGTGGGTGTTGCTAACCAAATAATAATGCATCTCTTTACAATGTGCACACGTTTTCTTCCCAGCTACTTACAATTAATCAAGTGAGAATCCTGATCCAGATATGTTTAGGCAATAGGCCTATCTGAATTACTAGTAAAAAGTTGGCTACTGGAAAAGCGACCAAGTTCAAATGAATCGATTTTGGCTGTTCTTATCATTTCGTGAACAATATCCTTCATGACATCATCATTGTGATGCAAGGCGTTGCCATGGCAGATGAAAAAGCACAACACAGACTTTAAAAAGCAAACTTCAGGGTCTTTCTGTACCTTACTATTGAGCCTTATTCAACCCCTCATGTAGCTCTACTCCATATTGGGCCTGGTTCTCACAAACCACACTAATCACTTCCATCATATCATTGAAAACACTGTGTTTTGGGTAGAAAATGACTCTATATCCATGCAGGACCTAACTTGTACAGTTTCATCTATTTTAAAAACCAAGGAGGTAAAAATGCCAGTCTTCTCTTTGAGTGCCCTTGAGTGCACCTCAATTTAAAGAGGTCTATCAATTCAACCATTTGAAATGGATGTCCATTCAATTAAGAACATATTATTCTTATTAGAAATGAATCAGCTACAAATTAGGTAGGCGTACTTGTTTTTTTACACAACCTACTCTTTTGGTACATATTTATTGAGATAATTTATTACAACATATGTTGGTGATTAACACAGAGAGAGGTTTTTTTTCTATCATCAATAGAATGCATTAGCCATTAGGCTGGCTCACTACAATTGTAACATCACATTTACATTTTAGATTTTAGTCATTTAGCAGACGCTCTTATCCAGAGCGACTTAAAGGAGCAATTAGGGTTAAGTGCCTTGCTCAAGGGCACATTTACCCCATTTAGCAGACGCTCTTATCCAGAGTGACTTACAAATTGGTGCATTCACCCTATAGCTAGTGGGATAACCACTTTACAATTTTATTTTTTCTTTTTTTTTTCTCTTTTTTTTTTATTTTTTTATTTTTTGGGGGGGGTGGGTTGGGGTACGGGGGGTAGAAGGATTACATTATCCTATCCCAGGTATTCCTTAAAGAGGTGGGGTTTCAAATGTCTCCGGAAGGTGGTGAGTGACTCCGCTGTCCTGGCGTCGTGAGGGAGCTTGTTCCACCATTGGGGTGCCAGAGCAGCGAACAGTTTTGACTGGGCTGAGCGGGAGCTATGCTTCCGCAGAGGAAGGGGAGCCAGCAGGCCAGAGGTGGATGAACGCAATGCCCTCGTTTGGGTGTAGGGACTGATCAGAGCCTGAAGGTACGGCGGTGCCGTTCCCCTCACTGCTCCATAAGCAAGCACCATGGTCTTGTAACGGATGCGAGCTTCAACTGGAAGCCAGTGGAGTGTGCGGAGGAGGGGGGTGACGTGAGAGAACTTGGGAAGGTTGAACACCAGACGGGCGGCGGCATTCTGGATGAGTTGTAGGGGTTTAATAGCACAGGCAGGGAGCCCAGCCAACAGCGAGTTGCAGTAATCCAGACGGGAGATGACAAGTGCCTGGATTAGGACCTGTGCCGCTTCCTGTGTAAGGCAGGGTCGTACTCTCCGAATGTTGTAGAGCGTGGATCTGCAGGATCGGGTCACCGCCTTGATGTTAGCGGAGAACGACAGGGTGTTGTCCAGGGTCACGCCAAGGCTCTTCGCACTCTGGGAGGAGGACACAACGGAGTTGTCAATCGTGATGGCGAGGTCATGGAACGGGCAGTCCTTCCCCGGGAGGAAGAGCAGCTCCGTCTTGCCAGGGTTCAGCTTGAGGTGGTGATCCGACATCCATACTGATATGTCTGCCAGACATGCAGAGATGCGATTCGCCACCTGGTTATCAGAAGGGGGAAAGGAGAAGATTAGTTGTGTATCGTCAGCGTAGCAATGATAGGAGAGGCCATGTGAGGATATGACAGAGCCAAGTGACTTGGTGTATAGGGAGAATAGGAGAGGGCCTAGAACTGAGCCCTGGGGGACACCAGTGGTGAGAGCACGTGGTGCGGAGACAGCTTCTCGCCACGCCACTTGGTAGGAGCGACCGGTCAGGTAGGACGCAATCCAGGA
Organism: Coregonus lavaretus; assembly: GCF_964263955.1. NCBI lineage: Eukaryota > Metazoa > Chordata > Actinopteri > Salmoniformes > Salmonidae > Coregonus > Coregonus lavaretus. The sequence goes on from NC_140022.1 coordinate 15,900,522, forward strand.
GTGAGCCGCGCCGGAGATGCCCAGCTCGGAGAGGGTGGAGAGGAGGATCTGATGGTTCACAGTATCAAAGGCAGCAGACAGGTCTAGAAGGACAAGAGCAGAGGAGAGAGAGTTAGCTTTAGCAGTGCGGAGAGCCTCCGTGACACAGAGAAGAGCAGTCTCAGTTGAATGACCAGTCCTGAAACCTGACTGGTTTGGATCAAGAAGGTCATTCTGAGAGAGATAGCAAGAGAGTTGGCTAAAGACGGCATGCTCAATAGTTTTGGAAAGAAAAGAAAGAAGGGATACTGGTCTGTAGTTGTTGACGTCAGTGGGATCGAGTGTTGGTTTTTTGAGAAGGGGTGCAACTCTCGCTCTCTTGAAGACGGAAGGGACATAGCCAGCGGTCAAGGATGAGTTGATCAGCGAGGTGAGGTAGGGGAGAAGGTCACCGGAGATGGTCTGGAGAAGAGAGGAGGGGATGGGGTCAAGCGGGCAGGTTGTTGGGCGGCCTGCAGTCACAAGTCGCAGGATTTTATCTGGAGAGAGAGGGGAGAAAGAAGTCAAAGCATAGGGTAGGGCAGTGTGAGTAGGACCAGCAGTGTCATTAGACTTAACAAACGAGGATCGGATGTCGTCAACCTTCTTTTCAAAGTGGTTGACGAAGTCATCCACCGAGAGAGAGGAGGGGGGGAGGGGGGGGGGATTCAGCAGGGAGGAGAATGTGGCAAAGAGCTTCCTAGGGTTAGAGGCAGATGCTTGGAATTTAGAGTGGTAGAAAGTGCCTTAGCAGCAGAAACAGATGAAGAAAATGTAGAGAGGAGGGAGTGAAAAGATGCCAGGTCGGCAGGGAGTTTAGTTTTCTTCCATTTCCGCTCCGCTGCCCGGAGCTCTGTTCTGTGAGCTCGCAATGAGTCATCAAGCCACGGAGCTGGAGGGGAGGACCGAGCCGGCCGGGAGGATAGGGGACACAGAGAGTCAAAGGATGCAGAAAGGGAGGAGAGGAGGGTTGAGGAGGCAGAATCAGGAGATTGGAGGGAGAAGGATTGAGCAGAGGGAAGTGATGATAGGATGGAAGAGGAGAGAGTAGTGGGAGAGAGAGAGCGAAGGTTGCGGCGGCGCATTACCATCTGTGTAGGGGCAGAGTGAGTAGTGTTGGAGGAGAGCGAGAGAGAAAAGGACACAAAGTAGTGGTCGGAGACATGGAGGGGAGTTGCAGTGAGATTAGTAGAAGAGCAGCATCTAGTAAAGATGAGGTCAAGCGTATTGCCTGCCTTGTGAGTAGGGAGGGACGGTGAGAGGGTGAGGTCAAAAGAGGAGAGGAGTGGAAAGAAGGAGGCAGAGAGAAATGAGTCAAATGTAGACGTAGGGAGGTTGAAATCCCCCAAAACTGTGAGGGGTGAGCCATCCTCAGGAAAGGAGCTTATCAAGGCGTCAAGCTCATTGATGAACTCTCCAAGGGAACCTGGAGGGCGATAGATGACAAGGATATTAAGCTTAGATGGGCTAGTGACTGTGACAGCATGGAATTCAAATGAGGAGATAGACAGATGGGTTAGGGGAAAAATTGAGAATGTCCACTTGGGAGAGATGAGGATTCCTGTGCCACCACCCCTCTGACCAGATGCTCTCGGGGTATGCGAGAACACATGGTCAGACGAGGAGAGAGCAGTAGGAGTAGCAGTGTTTTCAGTGGTAATCCATGTTTCCGTCAGCGCCAGGAAGTCGAGGGAATGGAGGTTAGCATAGGCTGGGATGAAGTCAGCTTTGTTGGCAGCAGAACGGCAGTTCCAGAGGCTGCCTGAGACCTGGAACTCCAGGTGTGGGGTGCGTGCAGGGACCACCAGGTTAGAGGCAGCAGCCACGCGGTGTGAGGCGTTTGTGTGGCCTGTGCGGAGAGGAGAGAACAGGGATAGGCAGAGGCATAGTTGACAGGCTGTAGCAAATGGCTACAATAATGCAGAGGAGATCGGAATGAAATGAATTAAACATCAGGAAAAGGAGTGAGTAGGGCCTCCCTCGCCAAAACTTACACCTCAGAAACTATAATTGTTTCACTGAACCATCCAGATAAAAACGCTCCCAACTTCCACTTTTAGAAATTAGAATTGTTGTGAACTACAGCAGTTCAATGTTTCAAGGAATAGACTCAACTTGCTTTGTTCAGCTAGCTAAATATGACACCATGGCTGACTAGCATGCTAGCATCCAATAACACACAGTTTAGCACCAATGGCACCATTGCTGACTAGCATGCTAGCATCCAATAACACACAGTTTAGCACAAATGGCACCATGGCTGACCAGCATGCTAGCATCCAATAACACACAGTTTAGCACCAATACTTGGTTACAACAAACTAACAGTAGTGAGCTAACACACTAAACAGATCATTTGTGTGTTAACGAATTACGTTGGCTAGCTAGCACAAATATATTGTATTTAGCAGTGTTAGAAATTGCGTAATTCAAATCTGGTATTGGAATAAGAATCAAGAGATCTTCAATCCAAGTTTAATTTATTATATGCAAAATGTATGTATGATAAGTATGAAGGTTCGTATATACGGGTCCACCGAGATACCACGCAGGGCACTCTTAGAACTAAGAATCTGTAAACAATAATTCTTCTCAAATACTCTGACAGAAAGCCTCCACCTCTTCTGTTGGCCAACCAGAGCAAAGGACTGAGTGTTTTCCAGACTCCATTTCAGCCAATCTGTTCCATTTGTTACCAGGCATAGTTGCTATGATAATAACCTGCAGAGTCAGCACCTGAAAATACACAAATCCACTGTAGCCATGTTCAAGGACAGTTTCACAGACACAAAGAGAGAGTGTTCGCATAAGTCTTATCTGTCCTACCCCCAATGTTCCCCACCCTGTTATGTGAAACAATCCATATCAGTACAGTGCTCCTCATTAATGCATTCCTTCCAAGCTATCCATCACATACAGATCCAATTATGAGAAAAATAAAACCCAACAGCAGCTACAGTACAGTTGGCTGGTCATGTTGGCTAACTAGCAATGGCTACTGTGTTGACTTTGTTTGGAAAACGGCTAGCTAGCTACGTGCTACCTACAATAGCCACCCACAACAGCCCACGGTGCCTAGCTATGACGCTTTAGCCAACAAGCATGCTAGCATCCAATAACACACAGTTTAGCACCAATACTTGGTAACAACAAACGACCGATAGTGTTTTAACACGCTAAACAGATAATTTGTGTCTGTGTCTAGTTCCTATCATAACGCAGCAATAATTAAACGTTGGCTAGCTAGTACAAATATATTGTATTTAGCTGCTGCGGTACAGTTAGCTAGTCGTGATTGGCTACTGTGTTGACTTTGTATGAGACACGGCTAGCTAGCTGGCTAGCTTCGTGCTAATCCCCGGCATAGCCGAATATAATGCTAACCTACAATAACTATCCACAACAGCCCGCGATGCCTACTTACAATAACCAACTACGTTCTATATACATAATTAAGCCTTACTCGACAAAGCCCAAGCTATGTACAAAGCCACACTTACCCGACGCCAGCTGATATTTGTCTTCTGCAATCAGTAGGTGTAATTAAGTACAGTAGGTACTAACTACCTAACGCTGATGCCTCAGATAATGAAGTTAGAAAAACGGCTGAAATGGTAGAAAGCTAGCTGGCTTAATTACAGGTACTCTTAAGCGTGAATAACATTGGAAACAGCTATCCACCGTGGCATGACATCTCAGGTGTCAGGATGAAGCATTTTCTCACAAAAAGAGGACTCAAGCAAACTATCTCTCTTCAACAGTTTCACTAGTCATGTTAGGTCTACTTAAAATGTCACATTCATACACAAGTAATTTGAAAATAAGTTATACTACTGAAACACATTCACAATAAGTTATATTACAACCTACCTCTGAAGTAAGCAGTGTGTTCTCTCACTAATGAAATAGGACATTAATAATTTGTCAGTGGTTAGTTGAATCAGTCTCTTTGCACTGTTCAGTTTGTCTGTGCAACAGGTAACCTTCCAGAATCGGAATCTTGTGATGTCACAATGGAGTCCCCATTGCCATGGATACCCACAGCAGCTTTCATGTGTTATCAAATGCTGGCACAATTTCGTTTATTTATTTTAGATTTTTTGTACCTATGCAGCACAGTCATACCTAATATATACAATGAATCCATATAACCTAATTTTTTATTAAAATAAAATGCTGTAACTCATGTAAAATGGTTGACCATTCAAACGACATGTGTTTTGCCTAATTAAAAGTCTATATGTTTTAGATATCATAAATAGCAGCCAGGCTTACTTAGGTTGTTTGTTCGATCTCAGCCTACCACTAATGCCAATATTTTTCATCATCATCATCATCATCATCATCAATGAAATACATAGGCTACCTTACTACAGTAAAACAAGTCTTCCATAGTCTATGTCACCTCAGTAACAAAGTTCCAAAAAAGAAATGAGGGTTCAAGAAAACATCTCTCTTCAATGGCCTCAGCTATTAGCCATATGATCAACAAGGTCAACTGCAGCACTAAAATCAAGAAGCAGCTCATCCACAAGTTTATCTTGGTCAAGTGATCTGAGCCATTGATCGATTAAATCAACGAGAGCTGTTGCAGTCGAGTGATCCTTACGGTATCTTTACGGTACGCATGCTCATAGAGGGATAAAATTAGCTGGATGTGTAATTATATAGGCCCAAAAAATGTAATTGAAGAGTAGGTGTCATTGATGTTTAGCATTTAAGTTTAATAAATAATTAAATAAAGAAATCAATATCAGCTGACTATAGAAAAGTATTGTTTAAAATTATGTTTGAACATTTTCTTATCCGTGTCTTTCCAGTTGATATAACCAAACAGACAACCTTTGTTGCTCAAGAGCGTCACACATTCCTCCATTCATTCTCTATCATATTCCCCTCCATCAAATTCCTCTATCATATTCCCTCCATCATATTCTCTCTATTATATTTCTCTCCATCATATTCCACTCCATCATAATACTCGCTATCATATTCCCTCTATCATATTCCTCTTTATTTTTACAGGGAATCCCAATTGAGACCAGTGTCTCTTTTTCAATGGTGCCCTGTGTTATATCAATTAACAATCCAAACAGCTTAAACAGATAAAATTACATACAGAGTAGAAAATATATAGAGCAAAATTATTAGACTTGAACACATACATTTCACAACGAACAGGTCTTGTATTTAACCAGTTGAGCTGACAACCATTTTGCACTGTTTCACTAGGGCTTTAGTCATCAATCTAGCAAGAGGGAAATATTTTATTAATGTAGTGGTGTCCCTCCCCCCAGGAAGCTACGACCTTTAGCTTTCACCTGGAATTGTTCATTTATGTCTGAGAAAAAAAACACTTTCCAAACCATATGATCTAGTACACAAGAAAAGTATAATACAACCTTCTTTACTACTTTGCCAAACATTTCATGCCATTAGTGAGAGTCAAAATCTGTAAAATTTGTGAATGTCTAAATTAACATTTGGGCAATTTGACCAGTGTACATCACTCCTATAGACAATGAGAGATGGGCTATGTAAAGGTCTCGATTTTGTCGTTCTGAACAAATGTTTGACTTCCACACAAAATTACTTCTTGACTTATTTTAGGTTTAAGGAAGTGTGTAGGTTTAAACTATTGCTTTAAAGGGAAGAGAGGGGGAGGAGGAGAGAGAGAGCGCGAGAGATGGGGGGAGTGGGAGAAAGAGGGAAGGAGGGGGAGGAGGGGGAGGACAGCTGTGTCCGACACACCATACTTACACCTGCAACAGGTAGGCCAGGGGGCGGGACCTGTAGGTGAGACTCATAACATGATAAGGGGGGCAGGTGAAGAAGGGGTGTTGCTGGAGTCAAGGAAGGGAGGGTGTTCCTACGAGCCCCCTGCCAGCGAGACGGGGAGCAGGGAGGAAGTCTGTCCATGGAGCATTTCTGGGTCATTGGGTCGCCTCCAATGAGATTAGATCACCCTCTACAATGTAAAGCAGTTTGAGTACTGGGGGGTTCTCTGTATAAATCCAAGGTGAAACCTCCAGGGGCTAGCCTTCTCTCAGCGGAGAGTCTGCTCTGGGCTGCCTGCGAAAGGTGCTCCTCTGTGGGAAAGAGGAGAGAACAAGAGGCCCCAGAAGAGATCTCCTTATGGTAGTGATGGACAGATCAACTCTCCTTGTTATCTTCCACCTCTTCCTCTTCCTCTTGCTCGGCCTTCTCCCTCCTTTCCTTCTTACAGTCTTACAGTCCTTCTTACAGTCATTTTCTCCCTTTCCTCCTTCCTCTCCTCCCTCTTTCTCTTCCTCTACCTTCCTCTCCCTCCTTCCCTCTTGGTAAACCTTGTTTAGTCGAGCCAGATTGTGGATAGCTAGCCATGGTTTAGACCACTGTCGCTGTCTGGGTGGTGGGATACAGGACTGGTCCACTGGACTCAGCTCACATGGGGAGAACCTGCTGCTGCTGCCACTCCCCCTCTTACCTGGGATGAGATCACGTTTGGAGGAAACCTGGCACCATCCCTACGGTGAAGCATGGTGGTGGCAGCATCATGCTCCGGGGAGGATTATCAGGGACAGGGACTGGGAACACGCCCCATTCACATCGACGGGGCTGTAGTGGAGCAGGTCGAGAGTTTCAAGTTCCTTGGTGTCCACATCACCAACAAACTATCATGGTTTAAACACACCAAGACAGTCGGGAAGAGGGCACGACAACGCCTTTTCCACCTCAGGAGACTGAAAAGATTTGGCATTGGTCCCAAGATCCTCAAAAAGTTATACAGCTGCACCATCGAGAGCTTCCTGACCAGTTGCATCACCGCCTGGTATGGCAACTGCTCGGCATCCGACCGTAAGGCGCTACAGAGGGTAGTGCGTACGGCCCAGTACATCACTGGAGACAAGCTTCCTGCCATCCAGGACCTATATACTTGGAGGTGTAAGAGGGAGGCCCAAAAAATTGACAAAGACTCCAGTCACCCAAGTCATAGACTGTTCTCTCTGCTACCGCACAGCAAGCGGTACCAGAGTGCCAAGTCTAGGTCCAAAAGGCCCCTTAACAGCTTCTATCCCCAATTCATAAGACTGCTGAACAATTAATCAAATGGCCACCCGGACTATTTACATTGACACCTCCCCCCTTTGTTTTTACACTGGTAATAGGAATCTGGATCGGTTTCCTTTTCTTTTTACCTTGCTTTTGTTATTATTATTATTTTTTTAAGTTTTCTTTTTACATTTCGTAAAATGTTATAATTACAAAAACATTTCATTTTAATTTCAATTTAGTAACATACTGTATCATTCAAATAAATATTATTATTTGTCTAATCATATTTTGCCAGCTAACTGGGTGGCAGGCTGCAATCAGTAGCTGTAATTAAGTACAGCAGCCACCAACCATCTAACGTTAATGCCTCGGATAATGAGGTTAGAAGAACAGCTGAATGGTCGGTAGCTAGCTGGCTCAATTACAGGTACTCTTAAGCGTGAAATAACATTGGAAACAACTAACCACAGTTGCTAAAAGTTACCAGTAGCTACCCACTAGCTAGCTAGCTTTGTTGGTCCAAGTGGTGGGTTAGCTAGCACTCGTGCTTCGCCGGGGTCCACCGAATAGAATACTTACCTACAATAATTACCTACAATAACCTACAATAACTACCTAAGTAAACTACCTATAATACCTGACTACAATACCTACATACAATCTAAATACATGGTTTAAGCTTTACTCAACAACATATAAGAAGCCAGCTTATCTCCTGCTAGAGAAAACACAACCTCTCCCGACAACCTCGAGGCAAGAGACCTTTCTCTCTTACTCATCATCTTTCAACTTCTTATTCAGTTCCTTATTTTTCTATTTTTCCTCCATCTTTAAAAATGTGACTTTCTGCTTGAGGTTCATGGCCAGAAAGCCCACTCTTCCCAGGATGGTCTCTGCTCTCTCTGATGAAACCGTCCCATTGGAGCTCTTGGAATGGGCACGGTCCGCCTCACTCTTCAAACCCTCCCTCGGGCTCACCTCCTCCTTGACGCTCCTCTCTTCACTCTCAATGTCAATGCCTGTCCAATAATCCTAACAGGAAGACATTGACTCTAGATGTAATATTGTTCCAATGTGGCACATTCAATACACATTTGAGTGATCAACATACATTGATGGCCTCATGGGGCACACAATTTAGAGGACAGTAATTGAGGTAACTTGTTTATTTGTATCCCAAACCGATTTTGTAATAGCCATAGATGTTCTTCCTGGGTCCACACCAAACGTAATACAAATGTTAACCCTAGTAAGGGGTGATGTTTTATACTATGAGCATAGATTAGCAGGGTTGGGGTCAATTCAATTTCAATTCCAGTCAATTCAGGAAGTACTTAATTCAATGCTTTGAATTGAAATGGAACAGACCCCCAACCCTGTAGAGTAGAAGTGTAAAATAGGACACCTACCTTTGCCTTTTTCAGCGTCCAGGGCCTGGGTTCCTCATCCTCTGACCTGCATATGGAGGCTCTCACTCTAACAGGCGTCTTAGTGGCCATGCAGAGCAGAGGGGTTGCCAGAGTTAAGTTAGCATCTGGGACCAGCTGGTGAGCATGAGGGCAGCGATCCACCTCTTCACTAGTGCCCTTCCCTTTCTGCTCTGGCTGCTTGTGGTCCTTGTCATGGATGCATGCCAGGCTTGGAGGAAGTGCTAGGACAGGGCTTTTATCACTCATCAGTTCCTCTCTCTTGACAGTGGATGCAACTGCACTTGCCTCTGTGTTAACTGAGCACTATGTGGTGTCCTCAACTGTCTCCTCTGGCTGCTTGTGGTCATTGTTGTTGTGAATGCATTGCAGACCTGGAGGACTTTTATCATCCCAGGTGTAAATAGCAACAGTTGCCTCTGTGTCGACTGAGCACTTTGTAGTGCACTCAACTGTCTTCCATAGCGGTTTGTGGTCATTGTTGTGGGTGCAGGTCAGGATTAGAGGCAGTGTTGCAGGTGCAGGAGGACTTTTATCAGCCAAACACTCCTCCGTGTGGACAGTGGACACAGAAACGGCTGCTTCCCTGGCAACTGGACACTTGTTGGTGTCCTCTACTGCCTCCCCTGGCAGAGTGTGGACAGTGGAGACGGAAACGGCCGCTTCCCTGGACACTTGACTCTTGGTGGTGTCCTCTACTGCCTCCTCTGGCTGCTTGTGGCCATTGTCTAGAATGTGTGGCAACTTTGAAGGCAGCATTGGAGCCGGGCTTTTATCACCCAACAGGTTCTCTCCCTGGACAATGGATGTGCCTGCAGTAACGGAGGACTCGGTGGCATCCTCTTTTGTCTCCTCTGTCAGTTTGTGGTCAGAGTCTCGGATACATGGCGAGCTTGGAGGCAGTGCTGCAGGGTCAGGAGGGCTTTGATCAGCTGCCATGTCCTCTTTGAGGTGAGTGGACACATCATTGTTTGTTTCACTGATAACTGGACACTTGGTGGTGTCCTCTACTGCCTCCCCTGGCAGTTTGTAGTCAACTTCAAAGACAAGTGGCAGACTTGGAGGCAGCATTGGGACAGGGCATTTAGCTGCTGATCTGTACACTCCAAAATCAACAGTAGCTGTGCCTGCAGTGGTCTCTGTAGCAACTGAGACCTCATAGGTATCCTCTACTGTCTGCTCTGATGGCATGAAGTCATCGTCAAAGACTGTTGGCAGGCATGTAGGCAGCACTGAAGGAAGACTTCTAGCTGCCCATCGATTCTCTCCCTTGACAGTGGCTGTGGTAGCAGTGGTCTCTGTGGCAACTGGGCACTCTGTGGCTGAAACAGCAGGCTTAGAGGTTTCGAGGAAATTGAATGAATTGCCAATGAACCGCTGAGCCAGGGGTTGGAGGGAGTAATGATAGAATCTGTCCTCTTCCTCAACATTAGATATTGCCACTGGAGCAACTGAGACCTCAGTGGTGCCCTCTACTGCCTGATGTGGCTGCATGGAGTCTTCGTCAAAGAAGTGTGGCAGGTATCGATGCAGCATTGAGGAAAGATGTATATCTGTCCATAGGTCCTCTCGTATACCTGTAGATACATCTGCAGTGGCCTCTGTGGCAACTGGGCATTCAGCAGACTGGCAGGTTTCAGGGACAAAGTATGAAAATACAATGAACCGCTGTGCATCCTGAGCGCGTATGGCAAATGGAGAGGGGGATGCAACATGGTAGGTATAGGCCTCTGATTGGTGAAAGCCAGTGGTGGGAGGGAGTCAATACAGGGAGCCATGAACTCAGTGAGAGGACAGTTGCTCACATCTCACACATTCTGCGTGAGAAAAGAAACAGACATGATGAAAGTGATCACATTCAGTACATACATACATACTGTATGAGTCAGCACTACTTACTTATACATCACATATATATATATATATATATATATATATATATATATATATATAGTGTCCTCTAAGATTCTCTGCACCAGTCTGTCCCAACCCTTGGTCCCCTAGCCAATGGGCCAGCTAAGTGTAAAAATACATGACCCACACCCAGCATAACATTTGACATTTTAGCCATTTATCAGACGCTTTTATCCAGAACGACATATAGTTAGTTAGTGCATTCAACTTAAGGTAGCTAGGTGAGACAACCACATAATCCTGATATGAGCGTCTATGATAGAACAGTTGTTTATTTTTTATGACCAGACAACCATAAGAACTGAGGACATAAATTCACTGAAACAGACAGACACGATACAACACATTTAGACAAGAACAGTTATAAGCATTGCCATGGTGTAGCCTAATACAAAAAGAAATAAGGACAAAACATTGTTAGCTTACATTCCATGGCATATGGAACATTTTGCCCTTACAATAACTTATATTTGCTTTAATTAATATTGTTAAACAGAACTCTTGTCGACTTTGTCAAAGTTGGTCTTGTTACCTCCTCAATCAGTCTTGGCATTTTCCTCGACTTGAACCAAATCCTCTTCATCTTCTTCTCCTGATCCTTCTGGATCTGCAAAACCAGAGCCAACCTGGCTCCCAGCTCCATCACGTAGTCTGTCTAGATCGCCCTTTCCTCCAACCGACACTCACCCCTCCTCTGTGTCAGCGTTGAACCCTCCATGTCTTCCTCTTAGCTAACAATAACTCTGGAAAATACACAACGTTGTAGTAAGTGGGTGTTGCTAACCAAATAATAATGCATCTCTTTACAATGTGCACACGTTTTCTTCCCAGCTACTTACAATTAAGCAAGTGAGAATCCTGATCCAGATATGTTTAGGCAATAGGCCTATCTGAATTACTAGTAAAAAGTTGGCTACTGGAAAAGCGACCAAGTTCAAATGAATCGATTTTGGCTGTTCTTATCATTTCGTGAACAATATCCTTCATGACATCATCATTGTGATGCAAGGCGTTGCCATGGCAGATGAAAAAGCACAACACAGACTTTAAAAAGCAAACTTCAGGGTCTTTCTGTACCTTACTATTGAGCCTTATTCAACCCCTCATGTAGCTCTACTCCATATTGGGCCTGGTTCTCACAAACCACACTAATCACTTCCATCATATCATTGAAAACACTGTGTTTTGGGTAGAAAATGACTCTATATCCATGCAGGACCTAACTTGTACAGTTTCATCTATTTTAAAAACCAAGGAGGTAAAAATGCCAGTTTTCTCTTTGAGTGCCCTTGAGTGCACCTCAATTTAAAGAGGTCTATCAATTCAACCATTTGAAATGGATGTCCATTCAATTAAGAACATATTATTCTTATTAGAAATGAATCAGTTACAAATTAGGTAGGCGTACTTGTTTTTTTACACAACCTACTCTTTTGGTACATATTTATTGAGATAATTGATTACAACATATGTTGGTGATTAACACAGAGAGAGGTTTTTTTTCTGTCATCAATAGAATGCATTAGCCATTAGGCTGGCTCACTACAATTGTAACATTACATTTACATTTTACATTTTAGTCATTTAGCAGACGCTCTTATCCAGAGCGACTTACAGGAGCAATTAGGGTTAAGTGCCTTGCTCAAGGGCACATTTACCCCATTTAGCAGACGCTCTTATCCAGAGTGACTTACAAATTGGTGCATTCACCCTATAGCTAGTGGGATAACCACTTTACAAATTTTTTATTTTTATTTTATTTTATTTTTTTTTGGGGGGGGGGGGGGGGGGGGGGGGGGGGGGGGTTGGGGTACGGGGGGTAGAAGGATTTAATTATCCTATCCCAGGTATTCCTTAAAGAAGTGGGGTTTCAAATGTCTCCGGAAGGTGGTGAGTGACTCCGCTGTCCTGGCGTCGTGAGGGAGCTTGTTCCACCATTGGGGTGCCAGAGCAGCGAACAGTTTTGACTGGGCTGAGCGGGAGCTATGCTTCCGCAGAGGAAGGGGAGCCAGCAGGCCAGAGGTGGATGAACGCAATGCCCTCGTTTGGGTGTAGGGACTGATCAGAGCCTGAAGGTACGGCGGTGCCGTTCCCCTCACTGCTCCATAAGCAAGCACCATGGTCTTGTAACGGATGCGAGCTTCAACTGGAAGCCAGTGGAGTGTGCGGAGGAGGGGGGTGACGTGAGAGAACTTGGGAAGGTTGAACACCAGACGGGCGGCGGCATTCTGGATGAGTTGTAGGGGTTTAATGGCACAGGCAGGGAGCCCAGCCAACAGCGAGTTGCAGTAATCCAGACGGGAGATGACAAGTGCCTGGATTAGGACCTGTGCCGCTTCCTGTGTAAGGCAGGGTCGTACTCTCCGAATGTTGTAGAGCGTGGATCTGCAGGATCGGGTCACCGCCTTGATGTTAGCGGAGAACGACAGGGTGTTGTCCAGGGTCACGCCAAGGCTCTTCGCACTCTGGGAGGAGGACACAACGGAGTTCTCAATCGTGATGGCGAGGTCATGGAACGGGCAGTCCTTCCCCGGGAGGAAGAGCAGCTCCGTCTTGCCAGGGTTCAGCTTGAGGTGGTGATCCGACATCCATACTGATATGTCTGCCAGACATGCAGAGATGCGATTCGCCACCTGGTTATCAGAAGGGGGAAAGGAGAAGATTAGTTGTGTATCGTCAGCGTAGCAATGATAGGAGAGGCCATGTGAGGATATGACAGAGCCAAGTGACTTGGTGTATAGGGAGAATAGGAGAGGGCCTAGAACTGAGCCCTGGGGGACACCAGTGGTGAGAGCACGTGGTGCGGAGACAGCTTCTCGCCACGCCACTTGGTAGGAGCGACCGGTCAGGTAGGACGCAATCCAGGAGTGAGCCGCGCCGGAGATGCCCAGCTCGGAGAGGGTGGAGAGGAGGATCTGATGGTTCACAGTATCAAAGGCAGCAGACAGGTCTAGAAGGACAAGAGCAGAGGAGAGAGAGTTAGCTTTAGCAGTGCGGAGAGCCTCCGTGACACAGAGAAGAGCAGTCTCAGTTGAATGACCAGTCCTGAAACCTGACTGGTTTGGATCAAGAAGGTCATTCTGAGAGAGATAGCAAGAGAGTTGGCTAAAGACGGCACGCTCAATAGTTTTGGAAAGAAAAGAAAGAAGGGATACTGGTCTGTAGTTGTTGACGTCAGTGGGATCGAGTGTTGGTTTTTTGAGAAGGGGTGCAACTCTCGCTCTCTTGAAGACGGAAGGGACATAGCCAGCGGTCAAGGATGAGTTGATCAGCGAGGTGAGGTAGGGGAGAAGGTCACCGGAGATGGTCTGGAGAACAGAGGAGGGGATGGGGTCAAGCGGGCAGGTTGTTGGGCGGCCTGCAGTCACAAGTCGCAGGATTTTATCTGGAGAGAGAGGGGAGAAAGAAGTCAAAGCATAGGGTAGGGCAGTGTGAGTAGGACCAGCAGTGTCATTAGACTTAACAAACGAGGATCGGATGTCGTCAACCTTCTTTTCAAAGTGGTTGACGAAGTCATCCACCGAGAGAGAGGAGGGGGGGAGGGGGGGGGGGATTCAGCAGGGAGGAGAATGTGGCAAAGAGCTTCCTAGGGTTAGAGGCAGATGCTTGGAATTTAGAGTGGTAGAAAGTGCCTTAGCAGCAGAAACAGATGAAGAAAATGTAGAGAGGAGGGAGTGAAAAGATGCCAGGTCGGCAGGGAGTTTAGTTTTCTTCCATTTCCGCTCCGCTGCCCGGAGCTCTGTTCTGTGAGCTCGCAATGAGTCATCAAGCCACGGAGCTGGAGGGGAGGACCGAGCCGGCCGGGAGGATAGGGGACACAGAGAGTCAAAGGATGCAGAAAGGGAGGAGAGGAGGGTTGAGGAGGCAGAATCAGGAGATTGGAGGGAGAAGGATTGAGCAGAGGGAAGTGATGATAGGATGGAAGAGGAGAGAGTAGTGGGAGAGAGAGAGCGCAGTGAGATTAGTAGAAGAGCAGCATCTAGTAAAGATGAGGTCAAGCGTATTGCCTGCCTTGTGAGTAGGGAGGGACGGTGAGAGGGTGAGGTCAAAAGAGGAGAGGAGTGGAAAGAAGGAGGCAGAGAGAAATGAGTCAAATGTAGACGTAGGGAGGTTGAAATCCCCCAAAACTGTGAGGGGTGAGCCATCCTCAGGAAAGGAGCTTATCAAGGCGTCAAGCTCATTGATGAACTCTCCAAGGGAACCTGGAGGGCGATAGATGACAAGGATATTAAGCTTAGATGGGCTAGTGACTGTGACAGCATGGAATTCAAATGAGGAGATAGACAGATGGGTTAGGGGAAAAATTGAGAATGTCCACTTGGGAGAGATGAGGATTCCTGTGCCACCACCCCTCTGACCAGATGCTCTCGGGGTATGCGAGAACACATGGTCAGACGAGGAGAGAGCAGTAGGAGTAGCAGTGTTTTCAGTGGTAATCCATGTTTCCGTCAGCGCCAGGAAGTCGAGGGAATGGAGGTTAGCATAGGCTGGGATGAAGTCAGCTTTGTTGGCAGCAGAACGGCGGTTCCAGAGGCTGCCTGAGACCTGGAACTCCAGGTGTGGGGTGCGTGCAGGGACCACCAGGTTAGAGAGGCAGCAGCCACGCGGTGTGAGGCGTTTGTGTGGCCTGTGCGGAGAGGAGAGAACAGGGATAGGCAGAGGCATAGTTGACAGGCTGTAGCAAATGGCTACAATAATGCAGAGGAGATCGGAATGAAATGAATTAAACATCAGGAAAAGGAGTGAGTAGGGCCTCCCTCGCCAAAACTTACACCTCAGAAACTATAATTGTTTCACTGAACCATCCAGATAAAAACTCTCCCAACTTCCACTTTTAGAAATTAGAATTGTTGTGAACTACAGCAGTTCAATGTTTCAAGGAATAGACTCAACTTGCTTTGTTCAGCTAGCTAAATATGACACCATGGCTGACTAGCATGCTAGCATCCAATAACACACAGTTTAGCACCAATGGCACCATTGCTGACTAGCATGCTAGCATCAAATAACACACAGTTTAGCACAAATGGCACCATGGCTGACCAGCATGCTAGCATCGAATAACACACAGTTTAGCACCAATACTTGGTTACAACAAACTAACAGTAGTGAGCTAACACACTAAACAGATAATTTGTGTGTTAACGAATTACGTTGGCTAGCTAGCACAAATATATTGTATTTAGCAGCTACAGTACAGTTGGCTGGTCATGTTGGCTAACTAGCAATGGCTACTGTGTTGACTTTGTTTGGAAAACGGCTAGCTAGCTACGTGCTACCTACAATAGCCACCCACAACAGCCCACGGTGCCTAGCTATGACGCTTTAGCCAACAAGCATGCTAGCATCCAATAACACACAGTTTAGCACCAATACTTGGTAACAACAAACGACCGATAGTGTTTTAACACGCTAAACAGATAATTCGTGTCTGTGTCTAGTTCCTATCATAACGCAGCAATAATTAAACGTTGGCTAGCTAGTACAAATATATTGTATTTAGCTGCTGCGGTACAGTTAGCTAGTCGTGATTGGCTACTGTGTTGACTTTGTATGAGACACGGCTAGCTAGCTGGCTAGCTTCGTGCTAATCCCCGGCATAGCCGAATATAATGCTAACCTACAATAACTATCCACAACAGCCCGCGATGCCTACTTACAATAACCAACTACGTTCTAAATACATAATTAAGCCTTACTCGACAAAGCCCAAGCTATGTACAAAGCCAAACTTACCCGACGCCAGCTGATATTTGTCTTCTGCAATCAGTAGGTGTAATTAAGTACAGTAGGTACTAACTACCTAACGCTGATGCCTCAGATAATGAAGTTAGAAAAACGGCTGAAATGGTAGAAAGCTAGCTGGCTTAATTACAGGTACTCTTAAGCGTGAATAACATTGGAAACAGCTATCCACCGTGGCATGACATCTCAGGTGTCAGGATGAAGCATTTTCTCACAAAAAGAGGACTCAAGCAAACTATCTCTCTTCAACAGTTTCACTAGTCATGTTAGGTCTACTTAAAATGTCACATTCATACACAAGTAATTTGAAAATAAGTTATACTACTGAAACACATTCACAATAAGTTATATTACAACCTACCTCTGAAGTAAGCAGTGTGTTCTCTCACTAATGAAATAGGACATTAATAATTTGTCAGTGGTTAGTTGAATCAGTCTCTTTGCACTGTTCAGTTTGTCTGTGCAACAGGTAACCTTCCAGAATCGGAATCTTGTGATGTCACAATGGAGTCCCCATTGCCATGGTTACCCACAGCAGCTTTCATGTGTTATCAAATGCTGGCACAATTTAGTTTATTTATTTTAGATTTTTTGTACCTATGCAGCACAGTCATACCTAATATATACAATGAATCCATATAACCTAATTTTTTATTAAAATAAAATGCTGTAACTCATGTAAAATGGTTGACCATTCAAACGACATGTGTTTTGCCTAATTAAAAGTCTATATGTTTTAGATATCATAAATAGCAGCCAGGCTTACTTAGGTTGTTTGTTCGATCTCAGCCTACCACTAATGCCAATATTTTTCATCATCATCATCATCATCATCATCAATGAAATACATAGGCTACCTTACTACAGTAAAACAAGTCTTCCATAGTCTATGTCACCTCAGTAACAAAGTTCCAAAAAAGAAATGAGGGTTCAAGAAAATATCTCTCTTCAATGGCCTCAGCTATTAACTATATGATCAACAAGGTCAACTGCAGCACTAAAATCAAGAAGCAGCTCATCCACAAGTTTATCTTGGTCAAGTGATCTGAGCCATTGATCGATTAAATCAACGAGAGCTGTTGCAGTCGAGTGATCCTTACGGTATCTTTACGGTACGCATGCTCATAGAGGGATAAAATTAGCTGGATGTGTAATTATATAGGCCCAAAAAATGTAATTGAAGAGTAGGTGTCATTGATGTTTAGCATTTAAGTTTAATAAATAATTAAATAAAGAAATCAATATCAGCTGACTATAGAAAAGTATTGTTTAAAATTATGTTTGAAAATTTTCTTATCCGTGTCTTTCCAGTTGATATAACCAAACAGACAACCTTTGTTGCTCAAGAGCGTCACACATTCCTCCATTCATTCTCTATCATATTCCCCTCCATCAAATTCCTCTATCATATTCCCTCCATCATATTCTCTCTATAATATTTCTCTCCATCATATTCCACTCCATCATAATACTCGCTATCATATTCCCTCTATCATATTCCTCTTTATTTTTACAGGGAATCCCAATTGAGACCAGTGTCTCTTTTTCAATGGTGCCCTGTGTTATATCAATTAACAATCCAAACAGCTTAAACAGATAAAATTACATACAGAGTAGAAAATATATAGAGCAAAAATATTAGACTTGAACACATACATTTCACAATGAACAGGTCTTGTATTTAACCAGTTGAGCTGACAACCATTTTGCACTGTTTCACTAGGGCTTTAGTCATCAATCTAGCAAGAGGGAAATATTTTATTAATGTAGTGGTGTCCCTCCCCCCAGGAAGCTACGACCTTTAGCTTTCACCTGGAATTGTTCATTTATGTATGAGAAAAAAAAACACTTTCCAAACCATATGATCTAGTACACAAGAAAAGTATAATACAACCTTCTTTACTACTTTGCCAAACATTTCATGACATTAGTGAGAGTCAAAATCTGTAAAATTTGTGAATGTCTAAATTAACATTTGGGCAATTTGACCAGTGTACATCACTCCTATAGACAATGAGAGATGGGCTATGTAAAGGTCTCGATTTTGTCGTTCTGAACAAATGTTTGACTTCCACACAAAATTACTTCTTGACTTATTTTAGGTTTAAGGAAGTGTGTAGGTTTAAACTATTGCTTTAAAGGGAAGAGAGGGGGAGGAGGAGAGAGCGCGAGAGATGGGGGGAGTGGGAGAAAGAGGGAAGGAGGGGGAGGAGGGGGAGGAGGGGGAGGAGGTGGAGGGCAGCTGTGTCCGACACACCATACTTACACCTGCAACAGGTAGGCCAGGGGGCGGGACCTGTAGGTGAGACTCATAACATGATAAGGGGGGCAGGTGAAGAAGGGGTGTTGCTGGAGTCAAGGAAGGGAGGGTGTTCCTACGAGCCCCCTGCCAGCGAGACGGGGAGCAGGGAGGAAGTCTGTCCATGGAGCATTTCTGGGTCATTGGGTCGCCTCCAATGAGATTAGATCACCCTCTACAATGTAAAGCAGTTTGAGTACTGGGGGGTTCTCTGTATAAATCCAAGGTGAAACCTCCAGGGGCTAGCCTTCTCTCAGCGGAGAGTCTGCTCTGGGCTGCCTGCGAAAGGTGCTCCTCTGTGGGAAAGAGGAGAGAACAAGAGGCCCCAGAAGAGATCTCCTTATGGTAGTGATGGACAGATCAACTCTCCTTGTTATCTTCCACCTCTTCCTCTTC
Source organism: Coregonus lavaretus (assembly GCF_964263955.1). NCBI lineage: Eukaryota > Metazoa > Chordata > Actinopteri > Salmoniformes > Salmonidae > Coregonus > Coregonus lavaretus. The sequence continues at coordinate 15,919,356 of NC_140022.1, forward strand.
CTCTTGCTCGGCCTTCTCCCTCCTTTCCTTCTTACAGTCTTACAGTCCTTCTTACAGTCATTTTCTCCCTTTCCTCCTTCCTCTCCTCCCTCTTTCTCTTCCTCTACCTTCCTCTCCCTCCTTCCCTCTTGGTAAACCTTGTTTAGTCGAGCCAGATTGTGGATAGCTAGCCATGGTTTAGACCACTGTCGCTGTCTGGGTGGGGGGATACAGGACTGGTCCACTGGACTCAGCTCACATGGGGAGAACCTGCTGCTGCTGCCACTCCCCCTCTTACCTGGGATGAGATCACGTTTGGAGGAAACCTGGCACCATCCCTACGGTGAAGCATGGTGGTGGCAGCATCATACTCCGGGGAGGATTTTCAGGGACAGGGACTGGGAACACGCCCCATTCACATCGACGGGGCTGTAGTGGAGCAGGTCGAGAGTTTCAAGTTCCTTGGTGTCCACATCACCAACAAACTATCATGGTTCAAACACACCAAGACAGTCGGGAAGAGGGCACGACAACGCCTTTTCCACCTCAGGAGACTGAAAAGATTTGGCATTGGTCCCAAGATCCTCAAAAAGTTATACAGCTGCACCATCGAGAGCTTCCTGACCAGTTGCATCACCGCCTGGTATGGCAACTGCTCGGCATCCGACCGTAAGGCGCTACAGAGGGTAGTGCGTACGGCCCAGTACATCACTGGAGCCAAGCTTCCTGCCATCCAGGACCTATATACTTGGAGGTGTAAGAGGGAGGCCCAAAAAATTGACAAAGACTCCAGTCACCCAAGTCATAGACTGTTCTCTCTGCTACCGCACAGCAAGCGGTACCAGAGTGCCAAGTCTAGGTCCAAAAGGCCCCTTAACAGCTTCTATCCCCAATTCATAAGACTGCTGAACAATTAATCAAATGGCCACCCGGACTATTTACATTGACACCTCCCCCCTTTCTTTTTACACTGGTAATAGGAATCTGGATCGGTTTCCTTTTCTTTTTACCTTGCTTTTGTTATTATTATTATTTTTTTAAGTTTTCTTTTTACATTTCGTAAAATGTTATAATTACAAAAACATTTCATTTTAATTTCAATTTAGTAACATACTGTATCATTCAAATAAATATTATTATTTGTCTAATCATATTTTGCCAGCTAACTGGGTGGCAGGCTGCAATCAGTAGCTGTAATTAAGTACAGCAGCCACCAACCATCTAACGTTAATGCCTCGGATAATGAGGTTAGAAGAACAGCTGAATGGTCGGTAGCTAGCTGGCTCAATTACAGGTACTCTTAAGCGTGAAATAACATTGGAAACAACTAACCACAGTTGCTAAAAGTTACCAGTAGCAGTTACTAGCTAGCTAGCTTTGTTGGTCCAAGTGGTGGGTTAGCTAGCACTCGTGCTTCGCCGGGGTCCACCGAATAGAATACTTACCTACAATAATTACCTACAATAACCTACAATAACTACCTAAGTAAACTACCTATAATACCTGACTACAATACCTACATACAATCTAAATACATGGTTTAAGCTTTACTCAACAACATATAAGAAGCCAGCTTATCTCCTGCTAGAGAAAACACAACCTCTCCCGACAACCTCGAGGCAAGAGACCTTTCTCTCTTTCTCGTCATCTTTCAACTTCTTATTCAGTTCCTTATTTTTCTCTTTTTCCTCTATCTTTAAAAATGTGACTTTCTGCTTGAGGTTCATGGCCAGAAAGCCCACTCTTCCCAGGATGGTCTCTGCTCTCTCTGATGAAACCGTCCCATTGGAGCTCTTGGAATGGGCACGGTCCGCCTCACTCTTCAAACCCTCCCTCGGGCTCACCTCCTCCTTGACGCTCCTCTCTTCACTCTCAATGTCAATGCCTGTCCAATAATCCTAACAGGAAGACATTGACTCTAGATGTAATATTGTTCCAATGTGGCACATTCAATACACATTTGAGTGATCAACATACATTGATGGCCTCATGGGGCACACAATTTAGAGGACAGTAATTGAGGTAACTTGTTTATTTGTATCCCAAACCGATTTTGTAATAGCCATAGATGTTCTTCCTGGGTCCACACCAAACGTAATACAAATGTTAACCCTAGTAAGGGGTGATGTTTTATACTATGAGCATAGATTAGCAGGGTTGGGGTCAATTCAATTTCAATTCCAGTCAATTCAGGAAGTACTTAATTCAATGCTTTGAATTGAAATGGAACAGACCCCCAACCCTGTAGAGTAGAAGTGTAAAATAGGACACCTACCTTTGCCTTTTTCAGCGTCCAGGGCCTGGGTTCCTCATCCTCTGACCTGCATATGGAGGCTCTCACTCTAACAGGCGTCTTAGTGGCCATGCAGAGCAGAGGGGTTGCCAGAGTTAAGTTAGCATCTGGGACCAGCTGGTGAGCATGAGGGCAGCGATCCACCTCTTCACTAGTGCCCTTCCCTTTCTGCTCTTGCTGCTTGTGGTCCTTGTCATGGATGCATGCCAGGCTTGGAGGAAGTGCTAGGACAGGGCTTTTATCACTCATCAGTTCCTCTCTCTTGACAGTGGATGCAACTGCACTTGCCTCTGTGTTAACTGAGCACTATGTGGTGTCCTCAACTGTCTCCTCTGGCTGCTTGTGGTCATTGTTGTTGTGAATGCATTGCAGACCTGGAGGACTTTTATCATCCCAGGTGTAAATAGCAACAGTTGCCTCTGTGTCGACTGAGCACTTTGTAGTGCACTCAACTGTCTTCCATAGCGGTTTGTGGTCATTGTTGTGGGTGCAGGTCAGGATTAGAGGCAGTGTTGCAGGTGCAGGAGGACTTTTATCAGCCAAACACTCCTCCGTGTGGACAGTGGACACAGAAACGGCTGCTTCCCTGGCAACTGGACACTTGTTGGTGTCATCTACTGCCTCTCCTGGCATAGTGTGGACAGTGGAGACGGAAACGGCCGCTTCCCTGGACACTTGACTCTTGGTGGTGTCCTCTACTGCCTCCTCTGGCTGCTTGTGGCCATTGTCTAGAATGTGTGGCAACTTTGAAGGCAGCATTGGAGCCGGGCTTTTATCACCCAACAGGTTCTCTCCCTGGACAATGGATGTGCCTGCAGTGATCGCTGTGGTAACGGAGGATTCGGTGGCATCCTCTTTTGTCTCCTCTGTCAGTTTGTGGTCAGAGTCTCGAATAAATGGTGAGCTTGGAGGCAGTGCTGCAGGGTCAGGAGGGCTTTGATCAGCTGCCATGTCCTCTTTGAGGTGAGTGGACTCATCATTGTTTGTTTCACTGATAACTGGACACTTGGTGGTGTCCTCTACTGCCTCCCCTGGCAGTTTGTAGTCAACTTCAAAGACAGGTGGCAGACTTGGAGGCAGCATTGGGACAGGGCATTTAGCTGCTGATCTGTACACTCCAAAATCAACAGTAGCTGTGCCTGCAGTGGTCTCTGTAGCAACTGAGACCTCATAGGTATCCTCTACTGTCTGCTCTGATGGCATGAAGTCATCGTCAAAGACTGTTGGCAGGCATGTAGGCAGCACTGAAGGAAGACTTCTAGCTGCCCATCGATTCTCTCCCTTGACAGTGGCTGTGGTAGCAGTGGTCTCTGTGGCAACTGGGCACTCTGTGGCTGAAACAGCAGGCTTAGAGGTTTCGAGGAAATTGAATGAATTGCCAATGAACCGCTGAGCCAGGGGTGGGAGGGAGTAATGATAGAATCTGTCCTCTTCCTCAACATTAGATATTGCCACTGGAGCAACTGAGACCTCAGTGGTGCCCTCTACTGCCTGATGTGGCTGCATGGAGTCTTCGTCAAAGAAGTGTGGCAGGTATCGATGCAGCATTGAGGAAAGATGTATATCTGTCCATAGGTCCTCTCGTATACCTGTAGATACATCTGCAGTGGCCTCTGTGGCAACTGGGCATTCAGCAGACTGGCAGGTTTCAGGGACAAAGTATGAAAATACAATGAACCGCTGTGCATCCTGAGCGCGTATGGCAAATGGAGAGGGGGGATGCAACATGGTAGGTATAGGCCTCTGATTGGTGAAAGCCAGTGGTGGGAGGGAGTCAATACAGGGAGCCATGAACACAGTGAGAGGACAGTTGCTCACATCTCACACATTCTGCGTGAGAAAAGAAACAGACATGATGAAAGTGATCACATTCAGTACATACATACATACTGTATGAGTCAGCACTACTTACTTATACATCACATATACATATATATATATAAAGTGTCCTCTAAGATGCTCTGCACCAGTCTGTCCCAACCCTTGGTCCCCTAGCCAATGGGCCAGCTAAGTGTAAAAATACATGCCCCACACCCAGCATAACATTTGACATTTTAGCCATTTATCAGACGCTTTTATCCAGAACGACTTATAGTTAGTTAGTGCATTCAACTTAAGGTAGCTTGGTGAGACAACCACGTAATCCTGATATGAGCGTCTATGATAGAACGGTTGTTTATTTTTTATGACCAGACAACCATAAGAACTGAGGACATAAATTCACTGAAACAGACAGACACGATACAACACATTTAGACAAGAACAGTTATAAGCATTGCCATGGTGTAGCCTAATACAAAAAGAAATAAGGACAAAACATTGTTAGCTTACATTCCATGGCATATGGAACATTTTGCCCTTACAATAACTTATATTTGCTTTAATTAATATTGTTAAACAGAACTCTTGTCGACTTTGTCAAAGTTGGTCTTGTTACCTCCTCAATCAGTCTTGGCATTTTCCTCGTCTTGAACCAAATCCTCTTCATCTTCTTCTCCTGATCCTTCTGGATCTGCAAAACCAGAGCCAACCTGGCTCCCAGCTCCATCACGTAGTCTGTCTAGATCGCCCTTTCCTCCAACCGACACTCACCCCTCCTCTGTGTCAGCGTTGAACCCTCCATGTCTTCCTCTTAGCTAACAATAACTCTGGAAAATACACAACGTTGTAGTAAGTGGGTGTTGCTAACCAAATAATAATGCATCTCTTTACAATGTGCACACGTTTTCTTCCCAGCTACTTACAATTAATCAAGTGAGAATCCTGATCCAGATATGTTTAGGCAATAGGCCTATCTGAATTACTAGTAAAAAGTTGGCTACTGGAAAAGCGACCAAGTTCAAATGAATCGATTTTGGCTGTTCTTATCATTTCGTGAACAATATCCTTCATGACATCATCATTGTGATGCAAGGCGTTGCCATGGCAGATGAAAAAGCACAACACAGACTTTAAAAAGCAAACTTCAGGGTCTTTCTGTACCTTACTATTGAGCCTTATTCAACCCCTCATGTAGCTCAACTCTATATTGGGCCTGGTTTTCACAAACCACACTAATCACTTCCATCATATCATTGAAAACACTGTGTTTTGGGTAGAAAATGACTCTATATCCATGCAGGACCTAACTTGTACAGTTTCATCTATTTTAAAAACCAAGGAGGTAAAAATGCCAGTCTTCTCTTTGAGTGCCCCTGAGTGCACCTCAATTTAAAGAGGTCTATCAATTCAACCATTTGAAATGGATGTCCATTCAATTAAGAACATATTATTCTTATTAGAAATGAATCAGCTAAAAATTAGGTAGGCGTACTTGTTTTTTTACACAACCTACTCTTTTGGTACATATTTATTGAGATAATTGATTACAACATATGTTGGTGATTAACACAGAGAGAGGTTTTTTTTCTGTCATCAATAGAATGCATTAGCCATTAGGCTGGCTCACTACAATTGTAACATGACATCTCAGGTGTCAGGATGAAGCATTTTCTCACAAAAAGAGGACTCAAGCAAACTATCTCTCTTCAACAGTTTCACTAGTCATGTTAGGTCTACTTAAAATGTCACATTCATACACAAGTAATTTGAAAATAAGTTATACTACTGAAACACATTCACAATAAGTTATATTACAACCTACCTCTGAAGTAAGCAGTGTGTTCTCTCACTAATGAAATAGGACATTAATAATTTGTCAGTGGTTAGTTGAATCAGTCTCTTTGCACTGTTCAGTTTGTCTGTGCAACAGGTAACCTTCCAGAATCGGAATCTTGTGATGTCACAATGGAGTCCCCATTGCCATGGTTACCCACAGCAGCTTTCATGTGTTATCAAATGCTGGCACAATTTAGTTTATTTATTTTAGATTTTTTGTACCTATGCAGCACAGTCATACCTAATATATACAATGAATCCATATAACCTAATTTTTTATTAAAATAAAATGCTGTAACTCATGTAAAATGGTTGACCATTCAAACGACATGTGTTTTGCCTAATTAAAAGTCTATATGTTTTAGATATCATAAATAGCAGCCAGGCTTATTTAGGTTGTTTGTTCGATCTCAGCCTACCACTAATGCCAATATTTTTCATCATCATCATCATCATCAATGAAATACATAGGCTACCTTACTACAGTAAAACAAGTCTTCCATAGTCTATGTCACCTCAGTAACAAAGTTCCAAAAAAGAAATGAGGGTTCAAGAAAACATCTCTCTTCAATGGCCTCAGCTATTAGCCATATGATCAACAAGGTCAACTGCAGCACTAAAATCAAGAAGCAGCTCATCCACAAGTTTATCTTGGTCAATTGATCTGAGCCATTGATCGATTAAATCAACGAGAGCTGTTGCAGTCGAGTGATCCTAACGGTATCTTTACGGTACGCATGCTCATAGAGGGATAAAATTAGCTGGATGTGTAATTATATAGGCCCAAAAAATGTAATTGAAGAGTAGGTGTCATTGATGTTTAGCATTTAAGTTTAATAAATAATTAAATAAAGAAATCAATATCAGCTGACTATAGAAAAGTATTGTTTAAAATTATGTTTGAACATTTTCTTATCCGTGTCTTTCCAGTTGATATAACCAAACAGACAACCTTTGTTGCTCAAGAGCGTCACACATTCCTCCATTCATTCTCTATCATATTCCCCTCCATCAAATTCCTCTATCATATTCCCTCCATCATATTCTCTCTATTATATTTCTCTCCATCATATTCCACTCCATCATAATACTCGCTATCATATTCCCTCTATTATATTCCTCTTTATTTTTACAGGGAATCCCAATTGAGACCAGTGTCTCTTTTTCAATGGTGCCCTGTGTTATATCAATTAACAATCCAAACAGCTTAAACAGATAAAATTACATACAGAGTAGAAAATATATAGAGCAAAATTATTAGACTTGAACACATACATTTCACAATGAACAGGTCTTGTATTTAACCAGTTGAGCTGACAACCATTTTGCACTGTTTCACTAGGGCTTTAGTCATCAATCTAGCAAGAGGGAAATATTTTATTAATGTAGTGGTGTCCCTCCCCCCAGGAAGCTACGACCTTTAGCTTTCACCTGGAATTGTTCATTTATGTCTGAGAAAAAAAACACTTTCCAAACCATATGATCTAGTACACAAGAAAAGTATAATACAACCTTCTTTACTACTTTGCCAAACATTTCATGACATTAGTGAGAGTCAAAATCTGTAAAATTTGTGAATGTCTAAATTAACATTTGGGCAATTTGACCAGTGTACATCACTCCTATAGACAATGAGAGATGGGCTATGTAAAGGTCTCGATTTTGTCGTTCTGAACAAATGTTTGACTTCCACACAAAATTACTTCTTGACTTATTTTAGGTTTAAGGAAGTGTGTAGGTTTAAACTATTGCTTTAAAGGCAAGAGAGGGGGAGGAGGAGAGAGCGCGAGAGATGGGGGGAGTGGGAGAAAGAGGGAAGGAGGGGGAGGAGGGGGAGGAGGTGGAGGGCAGCTGTGTCCGACACACCATACTTACACCTGCAACAGGTAGGCCAGGGGGCGGGACCTGTAGGTGAGACTCATAACATGATAAGGGGGGCAGGTGAAGAAGGGGTGTTGCTGGAGTCAAGGAAGGGAGGGTGTTCCTACGAGCCCCCTGCCAGCGAGACGGGGAGCAGGGAGGAAGTCTGTCCATGGAGCATTTCTGGGTTATTGGGTCGCCTCCAATGAGATTAGATCACCCTCTACAATGTAAAGCAGTTTGAGTACTGGGGGGTTCTCTGTATAAATCCAAGGTGAAACCTCCAGGGGCTAGCCTTCTCTCAGCGGAGAGTCTGCTCTGGGCTGCCTGCGAAAGGTGCTCCTCTGTGGGAAAGAGGAGAGAACAAGAGGCCCCAGAAGAGATCTCCTTATGGTAGTGATGGACAGATCAACTCTCCTTGTTATCTTCCACCTCTTCCTCTTCCTCTTGCTCGGCCTTCTCCCTCCTTTCCTTCTTACAGTCTTACAGTCCTTCTTACAGTCATTTTCTCCCTTTCCTCATTCCTCTCCTCCCTCTTTCTCTTCCTCTACCTTCCTCTCCCTCCTTCCCTCTTGGTAAACCTTGTTTAGTCGAGCCAGATTGTGGATAGCTAGCCATGGTTTAGACCACTGTCGCTGTCTGGGTGGGGGGATACAGGACTGGTCCACTGGACTCAGCTCACATGGGGAGAACCTGCTGCTGCTGCCACTCCCCCTCTTACCTGGGATGAGACACGTTTGGAGGAAACCTGGCACCATCCCTACGGTGAAGCATGGTGGTGGCAGCATCATGCTCCGGGGAGGATTTTCAGGGACAGGGACTGGGAACACGCCCCATTCACATCGACGGGGCTGTAGTGGAGCTGGTCGAGAGTTTCAAGTTCCTTGGTGTCCACATCACCAACAAACTATCATGGTTCAAACACACCAAGACAGTCGTGAAGAGGGCACGACAACGCCTTTTCCACCTCAGGAGACTGAAAAGATTTGGCATTGGTCCCAAGATCCTCAAAAAGTTCTACAGCTGCACCATCGAGAGCTTCCTGACCAGTTGCATCACCGCCTGGTATGGCAACTGCTCGGCATCCGACCGTAAGGAGCTACAGAGGGTAGTGCGTACGGCCCAGTACATCACTGGAGCCAAGCTTCCTGCCATCCAGGACCTATATACTTGGAGGTGTAAGAGGGAGGCCCAAAAAATTGACAAAGACTCCAGTCACCCAAGTCATAGACTGTTCTCTCTGCTACCGCATAGCAAGCGGTACCAGAGTGCCAAGTCTAGGTCCAAAAGGCTCCTTAACAGCTTCTATCCCCAATTCATAAGACTTCTGAACAATTAATCAAATGGCCACCCGGACTATTTACATTGACACCTCCCCCCTTTGTTTTTACACTGGTAATAGGAATCTGGATCGGTTTCCTTTTCTTTTTACCTTGCTTTTGTTATTATTATTATTTTTTAAAGTTTTCTTTTTACATTTCGTAAAATGTTATAATTACAAAAACATTTCATTTTAATTTCAATTTAGTAACATACTGTATCATTCAAATAAATATTATTATTTGTCTAATCATATTTTGCCAGCTAACTGGGTGGCAGGCTGCAATCAGTAGCTGTAATTAAGTACAGCAGCCACCAACCATCTAACGTTAATGCCTCGGATAATGAGGTTAGAAGAACAGCTGAATGGTCGGTAGCTAGCTGGCTCAATTACAGGTACTCTTAAGCGTGAAATAACATTGGAAACAACTAACCACAGTTGCTAAAAGTTACCAGTAGCTACCCACTAGCTAGCTAGCTTTGTTGGTCCAAGTGGTGGGTTAGCTAGCACTCGTGCTTCACCGGGGTCCACCGAATAGAATACTTACCTACAATAATTACCTACAATAACCTACAATAACTACCTAAGTAAACTACCTATAATACCTGACTACAATACCTACATACAATCTAAATACATGGTTTAAGCTTTACTCAACAACATATAAGAAGCCAGCTTATCTCCTGCTAGAGAAAACACAACCTCTCCCGACAACCTCGAGGCAAGAGACCTTTCTCTCTTTCTCGTCATCTTTCAACTTCTTATTCAGTTCCTTATTTTTCTCTTTTTCCTCCATCTTTAAAAATGTGACTTTCTGCTTGAGGTTCATGGCCAGAAAGCCCACTCTTCCCAGGATGGTCTCTGCTCTCTCTGATGAAACCGTCCCATTGGAGCTCTTGGAATGGGCACGGTCCGCCTCACTCTTCAAACCCTCCCTCGGGCTCACCTCCTCCTTGACGCTCCTCTCTTCACTCTCAATGTCAATGCCTGTCCAATAATCCTAACAGGAAGACATTGACTCTAGATGTAATATTGTTCCAATGTGGCACATTCAATACACATTTGAGTGATCAACATACATTGATGGCCTCATGGGGCACACAATTTAGAGGACAGTAATTGAGGTAACTTGTTTATTTGTATCCCAAACCGATTTTGTAATAGCCATAGATGTTCTTCCTGGGTCCACACCAAACGTAATACAAATGTTAACCCTAGTAAGGGGTGATGTTTTATACTATGAGCATAGATTAGCAGGGTTGGGGTCAATTCAATTTCAATTCCAGTCAATTCAGGAAGTACTTAATTCAATGCTTTGAATTGAAATGGACAGACCCCCAACCCTGTAGAGTAGAAGTGTAAAATAGGACACCTACCTTTGCCTTTTTCAGCGTCCAGGGCCTGGGTTCCTCATCCTCTGACCTGCATATGGAGGCTCTCACTCTAACAGGCGTCTTAGTGGCCATGCAGAGCAGAGGGGTTGCCAGAGTTAAGTTAGCATCTGGGACCAGCTGGTGAGCATGAGGGCAGCGATCCACCTCTTCACTAGTGCCCTTCCCTTTCTGCTCTGGCTGCTTGTGGTCCTTGTCATGGATGCATGCCAGGCTTGGAGGAAGTGCTAGGACAGGGCTTTTATCACTCATCAGTTCCTCTCTCTTGACAGTGGATGCAACTGCACTTGCCTCTGTGTTAACTGAGCACTATGTGGTGTCCTCAACTGTCTCCTCTGGCTGCTTGTGGTCATTGTTGTTGTGAATGCATTGCAGACCTGGAGGACTTTTATCATCCCAGGTGTAAATAGCAACAGTTGCCTCTGTGTCGACTGAGCACTTTGTAGTGCACTCAACTGTCTTCCATAGCGGTTTGTGGTCATTGTTGTGGGTGCAGGTCAGGATTAGAGGCAGTGTTGCAGGTGCAGGAGGACTTTTTCAGCCAAACTCTCCTCCGTGTGGACAGTGGACACAGAAATGGCTGCTTCCCTGGCAACTGGACACTTGTTGTTGTCCTCTACTGCCTCCCCTGGCAGAGTGTGGACAGTGGAGACTGAAACGGCCGCTTCCCTGGACACTTGACTCTTGGTGGTGTCCTCTACTGCCTCCTCTGGCTGCTTGTGGCCATTGTCTAGAATGTGTGGCAACTTTGAAGGCAGCATTGGAGCCGGGCTTTTATCACCCAACAGGTTCTCTCCCTGGACAATGGATGTGCCTGCAGTGATCGCTGTGGTAACGGAGGATTCGGTGGCATCCTCTTTTGTCTCCTCTGTCAGTTTGTGGTCAGAGTCTCGGATACATGGCGAGCTTGGAGGCAGTGCTGCAGGGTCAGGAGGGCTTTGATCAGCTGCCATGTCCTCTTTGAGGTGAGTGGACACATCATTGTTTGTTTCACTGATAACTGGACACTTGGTGGTGTCCTCTACTGCCTCCCCTGGCAGTTTGTAGTCAACTTCAAAGACAAGTGGCAGACTTGGAGGCAGCATTGGGACAGGGCATTTAGCTGCTGATCTGTACACTCCAAAATCAACAGTAGCTGTGCCTGCAGTGGTCTCTGTAGCAACTGAGACCTCATAGGTATCCTCTACTGTCTGCTCTGATGGCATGAAGTCATCGTCAAAGACTGTTGGCAGGCATGTAGGCAGCACTGAAGGAAGACTTCTAGCTGCCCATCGATTCTCTCCCTTGACAGTGGCTGTGGTAGCAGTGGTCTCTGTGGCAACTGGGCACTCTGTGGCTGAAACAGCAGGCTTAGAGGTTTCGAGGAAATTGAATGAATTGCCAATGAACCGCTGAGCCAGGGGTGGGAGGGAGTAATGATAGAATCTGTCCTCTTCCTCAACATTAGATATTGCCACTGGAGCAACTGAGACCTCAGTGGTGCCCTCTACTGCCTGATGTGGCTGCATGGAGTCTTCGTCAAAGAAGTGCGGCAGGTATCGATGCAGCATTGAGGAAAGATGTATATCTGTCCATAGGTCCTCTCGTATACCTGTAGATACATCTGCAGTGGCCTCTGTGGCAACTGGGCATTCAGCAGACTGGCAGGTTTCAGGGACAAAGTATGAAAATACAATGAACCGCTGTGCATCCTGAGCGCGTATGGCAAATGGAGAGGGGGGATGCAACATGGTAGGTATTGGCCTCTGATTGGTGAAAGCCAGTGGTGGGAGGGAGTCAATACAGGGAGCCATGAACTCAGTGAGAGGACAGTTGCTCACATCTCACACATTCTGCGTGAGAAAAGAAACAGACATGATGAAAGTGATCACATTCAGTACATACATACATACTGTATGAGTCAGCACTACTTACTTATACATCACATATATATATATATATATATATATATATAGTGTCCTCTAAGATGCTCTGCACCAGTCTGTCCCAACCCTTGGTCCCCTAGCCAATGGGCCAGCTAAGTGTAAAAATACATGCCCCACACCCAGCATAACATTTGACATTTTAGCCATTTATCAGACGCTTTTACCCAGAACGACTTATAGTTAGTTAGTGCATTCAACTTAAGGTAGCTAGGTGAGACAACCACATAATCCTGATATGAGCGTCTATGATAGAACGGTTGTTTATTTTTTATGACCAGACAACCATAAGAACTGAGGACATAAATTCACTGAAACAGACAGACACGATACAACACATTTAGACAAGAACAGTTATAAGCATTGCCATGGTGTAGCCTAATACAAAAAGAAATAAGGACAAAACATTGTTAGCTTACATTCCATGGCATATGGAACATTTTGCCCTTACAATAACTTATATTTGCTTTAATTAATATTGTTAAACAGAACTCTTGTCGACTTTGTCAAAGTTGGTCTTGTTACCTCCTCAATCAGTCTTGGCATTTTCCTCGACTTGAACCAAATCCTCTTCATCTTCTTCTCCTGATCCTTCTGGATCTGCAAAACCAGAGCCAACCTGGCTCCCAGCTCCATCACGTAGTCTGTCTAGATCGCCCTTTCCTCCAACCGACACTCACCCCTCCTCTGTGTCAGCGTTGAACCCTCCATGTCTTCCTCTTAGCTAACAATAACTCTGGAAAATACACAACGTTGTAGTAAGTGGGTGTTGCTAACCAAATAATAATGCATCTCTTTACAATGTGCACACGTTTTCTTCCCAGCTACTTACAATTAAGCAAGTGAGAATCCTGATCCAGATATGTTTAGGCAATAGGCCTATCTGAATTACTAGTAAAAAGTTGGCTACTGGAAAAGCGACCAAGTTCAAATGAATCGATTTTGGCTGTTCTTATCATTTCGTGAACAATATCCTTCATGACATCATCATTGTGATGCAAGGCGTTGCCATGGCAGATGAAAAAGCACAACACAGACTTTAAAAAGCAAACTTCAGGGTCTTTCTGTACCTTACTATTGAGCCTTATTCAACCCCTCATGTAGCTCTACTCCATATTGGGCCTGGTTCTCACAAACCACACTAATCACTTCCATCATATCATTGAAAACACTGTGTTTTGGGTAGAAAATGACTCTATATCCATGCAGGACCTAACTTGTACAGTTTCATCTATTTTAAAAACCAAGGAGGTAAAAATGCCAGTCTTCTCTTTGAGTGCCCTTGAGTGCACCTCAATTTAAAGAGGTCTATCAATTCAACCATTTGAAATGGATGTCCATTCAATTAAGAACATATTATTCTTATTAGAAATGAATCAGCTACAAATTAGGTAGGCGTACTTGTTTTTTTACACAACCTACTCTTTTGGTACATATTTATTGAGATAATTGATTACAACATATGTTGGTGATTAACACAGAGAGAGGTTTTTTTTCTGTCATCAATAGAATGCATTAGCCATTAGGCTGGCTCACTACAATTGTAACATTACATTTACATTTAAAATGTTAGTCATTTAGCAGACGCTCTTATCCAGAGCGACTTACAGGAGCAATTAGGGTTAAGTGCCTTGCTCAAGGGCACATTTACCCCATTTAGCAGACGCTCTTATCCAGAGTGACTTACAAATTGGTGCATTCACCCTATAGCTAGTGGGATAACCACTTTACAATTTCATTTTTTCTTTTTATTTTCTCTTTATTTATTTTTTATTTTTTTGGGGGGGGGTGGGTTGGGGTACGTGGGGTAGAAGGATTACATTATCCTATCCCAGGTATTCCTTAAAGAGGTGGGGTTAAAAATGTCTGTCCTGGATCGTGAGGGAGCTTGTTCCACCATTGGGGTGCCAGAGCAGCGAACAGTTTTGACTGGGCTGAGCGGGAGCTATACTGATATGTCTGCCAGACATGCAGAGATGCGATTCGCCACCTGGTTATCAGAAGGGGGAAAGGAGAAGATTAGTTGTGTATCGTCAGCGTAGCAATGATTGGAGAGGCCATGTGAGGATATGACAGAGCCAAGTGACTTGGTGTATAGGGAGAATAGGAGAGGGCCTAGAACTGAGCCCTGGGGGACACCAGTGGTGAGAGCACGTGGTGCGGAGACAGCTTCTCGCCACGCCACTTGGTAGGAGCGACCGGTCAGGTAGGACGCAATCCAGGAGTGAGCCGCGCCGGAGATGCCCAGCTCGGAGAGGGTGGAGAGGAGGATCTGATGGTTCACAGTATCAAAGGCAGCAGACAGGTCTAGAAGGACAAGAGCAGAGGAGAGAGAGTTAGCTTTAGCAGTGCGGAGAGCCTCCGTGACACAGAGAAGAGCAGTCTCAGTTGAATGACCAGTCCTGAAACCTGACTGGTTTGGATCAAGAAGGTCATTCTGAGAGAGATAGCAAGAGAGTTGGCTAAAGACGGCACGCTCAATAGTTTTGGAAAGAAAAGAAAGAAGGGATACTGGTCTGTAGTTGTTGACGTCAGTGGGATCGAGTGTTGGTTTTTTGAGAAGGGGTGCAACTCTCGCTCTCTTGAAGACGGAAGTGACATAGCCAGCGGTCAAGGATGAGTTGATCAGCGAGGTGAGGTAGGGGAGAAGGTCACCGGAGATGGTCTGGAGAAGAGAGGAGGGGATGGGGTCAAGCGGGCAGGTTGTTGGGCGGCCTGCAGTCACAAGTCGCAGGATTTTATCTGGAGAGAGAGGGGAGAAAGAAGTCAAAGCATAGGGTAGGGCAGTGTGAGTAGGACCAGCAGTGTCATTAGACTTAACAAACGAGGATCGGATGTCGTCAACCTTCTTTTCAAAGTGGTTGACGAAGTCATCCACCGAGAGAGGGGAGGGGGGGAGGGGGGGGGGGGGATTCAGCAGGGAGGAGAATGTGGCAAAGAGCTTCCTAGGGTTAGAGGCAGATGCTTGGAATTTAGAGTGGTATAAAGTGCCTTAGCAGCAGAAACAGATGAAGAAAATGTAGAGAGGAGGGAGTGAAAAGATGCCAGGTCGGCAGGGAGTTTAGTTTTCTTCCATTTCCGCTCCGCTGCCCGGAGCTCTGTTCTGTGAGCTCGCAATGAGTCATCAAGCCACGGAGCTGGAGGGGAGGACCGAGCCGGCCGGGAGGATAGGGGACACAGCGAGTCAAAGGATGCAGAAAGGGAGGAGAGGAGGGTTGAGGAGGCAGAATCAGGAGATTGGAGGGAGAAGGATTGAGCAGAGGGAAGTGATGATAGGATGGAAGAGGAGAGAGTAGTGGGAGAGAGAGAGCGAAGGTTGCGGCGGCACATTACCATCTGTGTAGGGGCAGAGTGAGTAGTGTTGGAGGAGAGCGAGAGAGAAAAGGACACAAAGTAGTGGTCGGAGACATGGAGGGGAGTTGCAGTGAGATTAGTAGAAGAGCAGCATCTAGTAAAGATGAGGTCAAGCGTATTGCCTGCCTTGTGAGTAGGGAGGGACGGTGAGAGGGTGAGGTCAAAAGAGGAGAGGAGTGGATAGAAGGAGGCAGAGAGAAATGAGTCAAATGTAGACGTAGGGAGGTTGAAATCCCCCAAAACTGTGAGGGGTGAGCCATCCTCAGGAAAGGAGCTTATCAAGGCGTCAAGCTCATTGATGAACTCTCCAAGGGAACCTGGAGGGCGATAGATGACAAGGATATTAAGCTTAGATGGGCTAGTGACTGTGACAGCATGGAATTCAAATGAGTAGATAGACAGATGGGTTAGGGGAAAAAATTGAGAATGTCCACTTGGGAGAGATGAGGATTCCTGTGCCACCACCCCTCTGACCAGATGCTCTCGGGGTATGCGAGAACACATGGTCAGACGAGGAGAGAGCAGTAGGAGTAGCAGTGTTTTCAGTGGTAATCCATGTTTCCGTCAGCGCCAGGAAGTCGAGGGAATGGAGGTTAGCATAGGCTGGGATGAAGTCAGCTTTGTTGGCAGCAGAACGGCAGTTCCAGAGGCTGCCTGAGACCTGGAACTCCAGGTGTGGGGTGCGTGCAGGGACCACCAGGTTAGAGGCAGCAGCCACGCGGTGTGAGGCGTTTGTGTGGCCTGTGCGGAGAGGAGAGAACAGGGATAGGCAGAGGCATAGTTGACAGGCTGTAGCAAATGGCTACAATAATGCAGAGGAGATCGGAATGAAATGAATTAAACATCAGGAAAAGGAGTGAGTAGGGCCTCCCTCGCCAAAACTTACACCTCAGAAACTATAATTGTTTCACTGAACCATCCAGATAAAAACTCTCCCAACTTCCACTTTTAGAAATTAGAATTGTTGTGAACTACAGCAGTTCAATGTTTCAAGGAATAGACTCAACTTGCTTTGTTCAGCTAGCTAAATATGACACCATGGCTGACTAGCATGCTAGCATCCAATAACACACAGTTTAGCACCAATGGCACCATTGCTGACTAGCATGCTAGCATCCAATAACACACAGTTTAGCACAAATGGCACCATGGCTGACCAGCATGCTAGCATCCAATAACACACAGTTTAGCACCAATACTTGGTTACAACAAACTAACAGTAGTGAGCTAACACACTAAACAGATAATTTGTGTGTTAACGAATTACGTTGGCTAGCTAGCACAAATATATTGTATTTAGCAGCTACAGTACAGTTGGCTGGTCATGTTGGCTAACTAGCAATGGCTACTGTGTTGACTTTGTTTGGAAAACGGCTAGCTAGCTACGTGCTACCTACAATAGCCACCCACAACAGCCCACGGTGCCTAGCTATGACGCTTTAGCCAACAAGCATGCTAGCATCCAATAACACACAGTTTAGCACCAATACTTGGTAACAACAAACGACCGATAGTGTTTTAACACGCTAAACAGATAATTTGTGTCTGTGTCTAGTTCCTATCATAACGCAGCAATAATTAAACGTTGGCTAGCTAGTACAAATATATTGTATTTAGCTGCTGCGGTACAGTTAGCTAGTCGTGATTGGCTACTGTGTTGACTTTGTATGAGACACGGCTAGCTAGCTGGCTAGCTTCGTGCTAATCCCCGGCATAGCCGAATATAATGCTAACCTACAATAACTATCCACAACAGCCCGCGATGCCTACTTACAATAACCAACTACGTTCTAAATACATAATTAAGCCTTACTCGACAAAGCCCAAGCTATGTACAAAGCCAAACTTACCCGACGTCAGCTGATATTTGTCTTCTGCAATCAGTAGGTGTAATTAAGTACAGTAGGTACTAACTACCTAACGCTGATGCCTCAGATAATGAAGTTAGAAAAACGGCTGAAATGGTAGAAAGCTAGCTGGCTTAATTACAGGTACTCTTAAGCGTGAATAACATTGGAAACAGCTATCCACCGTGGCATGACATCTCAGGTGTCAGGATGAAGCATTTTCTCACAAAAAGAGGACTCAAGCAAACTCTCTCTTCAACAGTTTCACTAGTCATGTTAGGTCTACTTAAAATGTCACATTCATTCACAAGTAATTTGAAAATAAGTTATACTACTGAAACACATTCACAATAAGTTATATTACAACCTACCTCTGAAGTAAGCAGTGTGTTCTCTCACTAATGAAATAGGACATTAACAATTTGTCAGTGGTTAGTTGAATCAGTCTCTTTGCACTGTTCAGTTTGTCTGTGCAACAGGTAACCTTCCAGAATCGGAATCTTGTGATGTCACAATGGAGTCCCCATTGCCATGGTTACCCACAGCAGCTTTCATGTGTTATCAAATGCTGGCACAATTTAGTTTATTTATTTTAGATTTTTTGTACCTATGCAGCACAGTCATACCTAATATATACAATGAATCCATATAACCTAATTTTTTATTAAAATAAAATGCTGTAACTCATGTAAAATGGTTGACCATTCAAACGACATGTGTTTTGCCTAATTAAAAGTCTATATGTTTTAGATATCATAAATAGCAGCCAGGCTTACTTAGGTTGTTTGTTCGATCTCAGCCTACCACTAATGCCAATATTTTTCATCATCATCATCATCATCATCAATGAAATACATAGGCTACCTTACTACAGTAAAACAAGTCTTCCATAGTCTATGTCACCTCAGTAACAAAGTTCCAAAAAAGAAATGAGGGTTCAAGAAAACATCTCTCTTCAATGGCCTCAGCTATTAGCCATATGATCAACAAGGTCAACTGCAGCACTAAAATCAAGAAGCAGCTCATCCACAAGTTTATCTTGGTCAAGTGATCTGAGCCATTGATCGATTAAATCAACGAGAGCTGTTGCAGTCGAGTGATCCTTACGGTATCTTTACGGTACGCATGCTCATAGAGGGATAAAATTAGCTGGATGTGTAATTATATAGGCCCAAAAAATGTAATTGAAGAGTAGGTGTCATTGATGTTTAGCATTTAAGTTTAATAAATAATTAAATAAAGAAATCAATATCAGCTGACTATAGAAAAGTATTGTTTAAAATTATGTTTGAACATTTTCTTATCCGTGTCTTTCCAGTTGATATAACCAAACAGACAACCTTTGTTGCTCAAGAGCGTCACACATTCCTCCATTCATTCTCTATCATATTCCCCTCCATCAAATTCCTCTATCATATTCCCTCCATCATATTCTCTCTATTATATTTCTCTCCATCATATTCCACTCCATCATAATACTCGCTATCATATTCCCTCTATCATATTCCTCTTTATTTTTACAGGGAATCCCAATTGAGACCAGTGTCTCTTTTTCAATGGTGCCCTGTGTTATATCAATTAACAATCCAAACAGCTTAAACAGATAAAATTACATACAGAGTAGAAAATATATAGAGCAAAATTATTAGACTTGAACACATACATTTCACAATGAACAGGTCTTGTATTTAACCAGTTGAGCTGACAACCATTTTGCACTGTTTCACTAGGGCTTTAGTCATCAATCTAGCAAGAGGGAAATAGTTTATTAATGTAGTGGTGTCCCTCCCCCCAGGAAGCTACGACCTTTAGCTTTCACCTGGAATTGTTCATTTATGTCTGAGAAAAAAAACACTTTCCAAACCATATGATCTAGTACACAAGAAAAGTATAATACAACCTTCTTTACTACTTTGCCAAACATTTCATGACATTAGTGAGAGTCAAAATCTGTAAAATTTGTGAATGTCTAAATTAACATTTGGGCAATTTGACCAGTGTACATCACTCCTATAGACAATGAGAGATGGGCTATGTAAAGGTCTCGATTTTGTCGTTCTGAACAAATGTTTGACTTCCACACAAAATTACTTCTTGACTTATTTTAGGTTTAAGGAAGTGTGTAGGTTTAAACTATTGCTTTAAAGGGAAGAGAGGGGGAGGAGGAGAGAGCGCGAGAGATGGGGGGAGTGGGAGAAAGAGGGAAGGAGGGGGAGGAGGGGGAGGAGGTGGAGGGCAGCTGTGTCCGACACACCATACTTACACCTGCAACAGGTAGGCCAGGGGGCGGGACCTGTAGGTGAGACTCATAACATGATAAAGGGGGCAGGTGAAGAAGGGGTGTTGCTGGAGTCAAGGAAGGGAGGGTGTTCCTACGAGCCCCCTGCCAGCGAGACGGGGAGCAGGGAGGAAGTCTGTCCATGGAGCATTTCTGGGTCATTGGGTCGCCTCCAATGAGATTAGATCACCCTCTACAATGTAAAGCAGTTTGAGTACTGGGGTGTTCTCTGTATAAATCCAAGGTGAAACCTCCAGGGGCTAGCCTTCTCTCAGCGGAGAGTCTGCTCTGGGCTGCCTGCGAAAGGTGCTCCTCTGTGGGAAAGAGGAGAGAACAAGAGGCCCCAGAAGAGATCTCCTTATGGTAGTGATGGACAGATCAACTCTCCTTGTTATCTTCCACCTCTTCCTCTTCCTCTTGCTCAGCCTTCTCCCTCCTTTCCTTCTTACAGTCTTACAGTCCTTCTTACAGTCATTTTCTCCCTTTCCTCCTTCCTCTCCTCCCTCTTTCTCTTCCTCTACCTTCCTCTCCCTCCTTCCCTCTTGGTAAACCTTGTTTAGTCGAGCCAGATTGTGGATAGCTAGCCATGGTTTAGACCACTGTCGCTGTCTGGGTGGGGGGATACAGGACTGGTCCACTGGACTCAGCTCACATGGGGAGAACCTGCTGCTGCTGCCACTCCCCCTCTTACCTGGGATGAGATCACGTTTGGAGGAAACCTGGCACCATCCCTACGGTGAAGCATGGTGGTGGCAGCATCATGCTCCGGGGAGGATTTTCAGGGACAGGGACTGGGAACACGCCCCATTCACATCGACGGGGCTGTAGTGGAGCAGGTCGAGAGTTTCAAGTTCCTTGGTGTCCACATCACCAACAAACTATCATGGTTCAAACACACCAAGACAGTCGTGAAGAGGGCACGACAACGCCTTTTCCACCTCAGGAGACTGAAAAGATTTGGCATTGGTCCCAAGATCCTCAAAAAGTTCTACAGCTGCACCATCGAGAGCTTCCTGACCAGTTGCATCACCGCCTGGTATGGCAACTGCTCGGCATCCGACCGTAAGGCGCTACAGAGGGTGGTGAGTACGGCCCAGTACATCACTGGAGCCAAGCTTCCTGCCATCCAGGACCTATATACTTGGAGGTGTAAGAGGGAGGCCCAAAAAATTGACAAAGACTCCAGTCACCCAAGTCATAGACTGTTCTCTCTGCTACCGCACAGCAAGCGGTACCAGAGTGCCAAGTCTAGGTCCAAAAGACTCCTTAACAGCTTCTATCCCCAATTCATAAGACTGCTGAACAATTAATCAAATGGCCACCCGGACTATTTACATTGACACCTCCCCCCTTTGTTTTTACACTGGTAGTAGGAATCTGGATCGGTTTCCTTTTCTTTTTACCTTGCTTTTGTTATTATTATTATTTTTTAAAGTTTTCTTTTTACATTTCGTAAAATGTTATAATTACAAAAACATTTCATTTTAATTTCAATTTAGTAACATACTGTATCATTCAAATAAATATTATTATTTGTCTAATCATATTTTGCCAGCTAACTGGGTGGCAGGCTGCAATCAGTAGCTGTAATTAAGTACAGCAGCCACCAACCATCTAACGTTAATGCCTCGGATAATGAGGTTAGAAGAACAGCTGAATGGTCGGTAGCTAGCTGGCTCAATTACAGGTACTCTTAAGCGTGAAATAACATTGGAAACAACTAACCACAGTTGCTAAAAGTTACCAGTAGCTACCCACTAGCTAGCTAGCTTTGTTGGTCCAAGTGGTGGGTTAGCTAGCACTCGTGCTTCGCCGGGGTCCACCGAATAGAATACTTACCTACAATAATTACCTACAATAACCTACAATAACTACCTAAGTAAACTACCTATAATACCTGACTACAATACCTACATACAATCTAAATACATGGTTTAAGCTTTACTCAACAACATATAAGAAGCCAGCTTATCTCCTGCTAGAGAAAACACAACCTCTCCCGACAACCTCGAGGCAAGAGACCTTTCTCTCTTTCTCGTCATCTTTCAACTTCTTATTCAGTTCCTTATTTTTCTCTTTTTCCTCCATCTTTAAAAATGTGACTTTCTGCTTGAGGTTCATGGCCAGAAAGCCCACTCTTCCCAGGATGGTCTCTGCTCTCTCTGATGAAACCGTCCCATTGGAGCTCTTGGAATGGGCACGGTCCGCCTCACTCTTCAAACCCTCACTCGGGCTCACCTCCTCCTTGACGCTCCTCTCTTCACTCTCAATGTCAATGCCTGTCCAATAATCCTAACAGGAAGACATTGACTCTAGATGTAATATTGTTCCAATGTGGCACATTCAATACACATTTGAGTGATCAACATACATTGATGGCCTCATGGGGCACACAATTTAGAGGACAGTAATTGAGGTAACTTGTTTATTTGTATCCCAAACCGATTTTGTAATAGCCATAGATGTTCTTCCTGGGTCCACACCAAACGTAATACAAATGTTAACCCTAGTAAGGGGTGATGTTTTATACTATGAGCATAGATTAGCAGGGTTGGGGTCAATTCAATTTCAATTCCAGTCAATTCAGGAAGTACTTAATTCAATGCTTTGAATTGAAATGGAACAGACCCCCAACCCTGTAGAGTAGAACTGTAAAATAGGACACCTACCTTTGCCTTTTTCAGCGTCCAGGGCCTGGGTTCCTCATCCTCTGACCTGCATATGGAGGCTCTCACTCTAACAGGCGTCTTAGTGGCCATGCAGAGCAGAGGGGTTGCCAGAGTTAAGTTAGCATCTGGGACCAGCTGGTGAGCATGAGGGCAGCGATCCACCTCTTCACTAGTGCCCTTCCCTTTCTGCTCTGGCTGCTTGTGGTCCTTGTCATGGATGCATGCCAGGCTTGGAGGAAGTGCTAGGACAGGGCTTTTATCACTCATCAGTTCCTCTCTCTTGACAGTGGATGCAACTGCACTTGCCTCTGTGTTAACTGAGCACTATGTGGTGTCCTCAACTGTCTCCTCTGGCTGCTTGTGGTCATTGTTGTTGTGAATGCATTGCAGACCTGGAGGACTTTTATCATCCCAGGTGTAAATAGCAACAGTTGCCTCTGTGTCGACTGAGCACTTTGTAGTGCACTCAACTGTCTTCCATAGCGGTTTGTGGTCATTGTTGTGGGTGCAGGTCAGGATTAGAGGCAGTGTTGCAGGTGCAGGAGGACTTTTATCAGCCAAACACTCCTCCGTGTGGACAGTGGACACAGAAACGGCTGCTTCCCTGGCAACTGGACACTTGTTGGTGTCCTCTACTGCCTCCCCTGGCAGAGTGTGGACAGTGGAGACGGAAACGGCCGCTTCCCTGGACACTTGACTCTTGGTGGTGTCCTCTACTGCCTCCTCTGGCTGCTTGTGGCCATTGTCTAGAATGTGTGGCAACTTTGAAGGCAGCATTGGAGCCGGGCTTTTATCACCCAACAGGTTCTCTCCCTGGACAATGGATGTGCCTGCAGTGATCGCTGTGGTAACGGAGGATTCGGTGGCATCCTCTTTTGTCTCCTCTGTCAGTTTGTGGTCAGAGTCTCGGATACATGGCGAGCTTGGAGGCAGTGCTGCAGGGTCAGGAGGGCTTTGATCAGCTGCCATGTCCTCTTTGAGGTGAGTGGACACATCATTGTTTGTTTCACTGATAACTGGACACTTGGTGGTGTCCTCTACTGCCTCCCCTGGCAGTTTGTAGTCAACTTCAAAGACAAGTGGCAGACTTGGAGGCAGCATTGGGACAGGGCATTTAGCTGCTGATCTGTACACTCCAAAATCAACAGTAGCTGTGCCTGCAGTGGTCTCTGTAGCAACTGAGACCTCATAGGTATCCTCTACTGTCTGCTCTGATGGCATGAAGTCATCGTCAAAGACTGTTGGCAGGCATGTAGGCAGCACTGAATGAAGACTTCTAGCTGCCCATCGATTCTCTCCCTTGACAGTGGCTGTGGTAGCAGTGGTCTCTGTGGCAACTGGGCACTCTGTGGCTGAAACAGCAGGCTTAGAGGTTTCGAAGAAATTGAATGAATTGCCAATGAACCGCTGAGCCAAGGGTTGGGAGGGAGTAATGATAGAATCTGTCCTCTTCCTCAACATTAGATATTGCCACTGGAGCAACTGAGACCTCAGTGGTGCCCTCTACTGCCTGATGTGGCTGCATGGAGTCTTCGTCAAAGAAGTGTGGCAGGTATCGATGCAGCATTGAGGAAAGATGTATATCTGTCCATAGGTCCTCTCGTATACCTGTAGATACATCTGCAGTGGCCTCTGTGGCAACTGGGCATTCAGCAGACTGGCAGGTTTCAGGGCCAAAGTATGAAAATACAATGAACCGCTGTGCATCCTGAGCGTGTATGGCAAATGGAGAGGGGGGATGCAACATGGTAGGTATAGGCCTCTGATTGGTGAAAGCCAGTGGTGGGAGGGAGTCAATACAGGGAGCCATGAACTCAGTGAGAGGACAGTTGCTCACATCTCACACATTCTGCGTGAGAAAAGAAACAGACATGATGAAAGTGATCACATTCAGTACATACATACATACTGTATGAGTCAGCACTACTTACTTATACATCATATATATATATATATATATATATATATATATATATATATATATATATATATATATATATATATATATATATATATATATATATATATATATATATATATATAGTGTCCTCTAAGATGCTCTGCACCAGTCTGTCCCAACCCTTGGTCCCCTAGCCAATGGGCCAGCTAAGTGTAAAAATACATGCCCCACACCCAGCATAACATTTGACATTTTAGCCATTTATCAGACGCTTTTATCCAGAATGACTTATAGTTAGTTAGTGCATTCAACTTAAGGTAGCTAGGTGAGACAACCACATAATCCTGATATGAGCGTCTATGATAGAACGGTTGTTTATTTTTTATGACCAGACAACCATAAGAACTGAGGACATAAATTCACTGAAACAGACAGACACGATACAACACATTTAGACAAGAACAGTTATAAGCATTGCCATGGTGTAGCCTAATACAAAAAGAAATAAGGACAAAACATTGTTAGCTTACATTCCATGGCATATGGAACATTTTGCCCTTACAATAACTTATATTTGCTTTAATTAATATTGTTAAACAGAACTCTTGTCGACTTTGTCAAAGTTGGTCTTGTTACCTCCTCAATCAGTCTTGGCATTTTCCTCGTCTTGAACCAAATCCTCTTCATCTTCTTCTCCTGATCCTTCTGGATCTGCAAAACCAGAGCCAACCTGGCTCCCAGCTCCATCACGTAGTCTGTCTAGATCGCCCTTTCCTCCAACCGACACTCACCCCTCCTCTGTGTCAGCGTTGAACCCTCCATGTCTTCCTCTTAGCTAACAATAACTCTGGAAAATACACAACGTTGTAGTAAGTGGGTGTTGCTAACCAAATAATAATGCATCTCTTTACAATGTGCACACGTTTTCTTCCCAGCTACTTACAATTAATCAAGTGAGAATTCTGATCCAGATATGTTTAGGCAATAGGCCTATCTGAATTACTAGTAAAAAGTTGGCTACTGGAAAAGCGACCAAGTTCAAATGAATCGATTTTGGCTGTTCTTATCATTTCGTGAACAATATCCTTCATGACATCATCATTGTGATGCAAGGCGTTGCCATGGCAGATGAAAAAGCACAACACAGACTTTAAAAAGCAAACTTCAGGGTCTTTCTGTACCTTACTATTGAGCCTTATTCAACCCCTCATGTAGCTCTACTCCATATTGGGCCTGGTTCTCACAAACCACACTAATCACTTCCATCATATCATTGAAAACACTGTGTTTTGGGTAGAAAATGACTCTATATCCATGCAGGACCTAACTTGTACAGTTTCATCTATTTTAAAAACCAAGGAGGTAAAAATGCCAGTCTTCTCTTTGAGTGCCCTTGAGTGCACCTCAATTTAAAGAGGTCTATCAATTCAACCATTTGAAATGGATGTCCATTCAATTAAGAACATATTATTCTTATTAGAAATTAATCAGCTACAAATTAGGTAGGCGTACTTGTTTTTTTACACAACCTACTCTTTTGGTACATATTTATTGAGATAATTGATTACAACATATGTTGGTGATTAACACAGAGAGAGGTTTTTTTTCTGTCATCAATAGAATGCATTAGCCATTAGGCTGGCTCACTACAATTGTAACATGACATCTCAGGTGTCAGGATGAAGCATTTTCTCACAAAAAGAGGACTCAAGCAAACTATCTCTCTTCAACAGTTTCACTAGTCATGTTAGGTCTACTTAAAATGTCACATTCATACACAAGTAATTTGAAAATAAGTTATACTACTGAAACACATTCACAATAAGTTATATTACAACCTACCTCTGAAGTAAGCAGTGTGTTCTCTCACTAATGAAATAGGACATTAATAATTTGTCAGTGGTTAGTTGAATCAGTCTCTTTGCACTGTTCAGTTTGTCTGTGCAACAGGTAACCTTCCAGAATCGGACTCTTGTGATGTCACAATGGAGTCCCCATTGCCATGGTTACCCACAGCAGCTTTCATGTGTTATCAAATGCTGGCACAATTTAGTTTATTTATTTTAGATTTTTTGTACCTATGCAGCACAGTCATACCTAATATATACAATGAATCCATATAACCTAATTTTTTATTAAAATAAAATGCTGTAACTCATGTAAAATGGTTGACCATTCAAACGACATGTGTTTTGCCTAATTAAAAGTCTATATGTTTTAGATATCATAAATAGCAGCCAGGCTTACTTAGGTTGTTTGTTCGATCTCAGCCTACCACTAATGCCAATATTTTTCATCATCATCATCATCATCATCATCAATGAAATACATAGGCTACCTTACTACAGTAAAACAAGTCTTCCATAGTCTATGTCACCTCAGTAACAAAGTTCCAAAAAAGAAATGAGGGTTCAAGAAAACATCTCTCTTCAATGGCCTCAGCTATTAGCCATATGATCAACAAGGTCAACTGCAGCACTAAAATCAAGAAGCAGCTCATCCACAAGTTTATCTTGGTCAAGTGATCTGAGCCATTGATCGATTAAATCAACGAGAGCTGTTGCAGTCGAGTGATCCTTACGGTATCTTTACGGTACGCATGCTCATAGAGGGATAAAATTAGCTGGATGTGTAATTATATAGGCCCAAAAAATGTAATTGAAGAGTAGGTGTCATTGATGTTTAGCATTTAAGTTTAATAAATAATTAAATAAAGAAATCAATATCAGCTGACTATAGAAAAGTATTGTTTAAAATTATGTTTGAACATTTTCTTATCCGTGTCTTTCCAGTTGATATAACCAAACAGACAACCTTTGTTGCTCAAGAGCGTCACACATTCCTCCATTCATTCTCTATCATATTCCCCTCCATCAAATTCCTCTATCATATTCCCTCCATCATATTCTCTCTATTATATTTCTCTCCATCATATTCCACTCCATCATAATACTCGCTATCATATTCCCTCTATCATATTCCTCTTTATTTATACAGGGAATCCCAATTGAGACCAGTGTCTCTTTTTCAATGGTGCCCTGTGTTATATCAATTAACAATCCAAACAGCTTAAACAGATAAAATTACATACAGAGTAGAAAATATATAGAGCAAAATTATTAGACTTGAACACATACATTTCACAATGAACAGGTCTTGTATTTAACCAGTTGAGCTGACAACCATTTTGCACTGTTTCACTAGGGCTTTAGTCATCAATCTAGCAAGAGGGAAATATTTTATTAATGTAGTGGTGTCCCTCCCCCCAGGAAGCTACGACCTTTAGCTTTCACCTGGAATTGTTCATTTATGTCTGAGAAAAAAAACACTTTCCAAACCATATGATAATAATAATAATTAATAATAATAATAATTAGTCATTTAGCAGACGCTCTTATCCAGAGCGACTTACAGGAGCAATTAGGGTTAAGCCCCTTGCTCAAGGGCACATCGACACCTAGTCGGCTCGGGGATTAGAACCAGCGACCTTTCGTCACAAAGCAACATCACTATTGGATGTAATGACAATATTTGGTCTATAAATACAGAGATTATATCACTGACTTTCCCCCAGAATTCAACCACCCCCGGGCATTATAGCACATGCTGAAAAAGACCATGGTCCCCTGTGGAGCAGAATTCACATAAAGGTGATGGACTAAGATTATCCCACTTCTGACACCAATGTAGCTGTTAACAGCTGGAGTGGGGCTTGAACCAGTCACCATGTGATAGCCAGTCACCCCATATAGCTAGCTGCCTTCTGTGAGGCTACACCATGATCTAGTACACAAGAAAAGTATAATACAACCTTCTTTACTACTTTGCCAAACATTTCATGACATTAGTGAGAGTCAAAATCTGTAAAATTTGTGAATGTCTAAATTAACATTTGGGCAATTTGACCAGTGTACATCACTCCTATAGACAATGAGAGATGGGCTATGTAAAGGTCTCGATTTTGTCGTTCTGAACAAATGTTTGACTTCCACACAAAATTACTTCTTGACTTTTTTTAGGTTTAAGGAAGTGTGTAGGTTTAAACTATTGCTTTAAAGGGAAGAGAGGGGGAGGAGGAGAGAGCGCGAGAGATGGGGGGAGTGGGAGAAAGAGGGAAGGAGGGGGAGGAGGGGGAGGAGGTGGAGGGCAGCTGTGTCCGACACACCATACTTACACCTGCAACAGGTAGGCCAGGGGGCGGGACCTGTAGGTGAGACTCATAACATGATAAGGGGGGCAGGTGAAGAAGGGGTGTTGCTGGAGTCAAGGAAGGGAGGGTGTTCCTACGAGCCCCCTGCCAGCGAGACGGGGAGCAGGGAGGAAGTCTGTCCATGGAGCATTTCTGGGTCATTGGGTCGCCTCCAATGAGATTAGATCACCCTCTACAATGTAAAGCAGTTTGAGTACTGGGGGGTTCTCTGTATAAATCCAAGGTGAAACCTCCAGGGGCTAGCCTTCTCTCAGCGGAGAGTCTGCTCTGGGCTGCCTGCGAAAGGTGCTCCTCTGTGGGAAAGAGGAGAGAACAAGAGGCCCCAGAAGAGATCTCCTTATGGTAGTGATGGACAGATCAACTCTCCTTGTTATCTTCCACCTCTTCCTCTTCCTCTTGCTCGGCCTTCTCCCTCCTTTCCTTCTTACAGTCTTACAGTCCTTCTTACAGTCATTTTCTCCCTTTCCTCCTTCCTCTCCTCCCTCTTTCTCTTCCTCTACCTTCCTCTCCCTCCTTCCCTCTTGGTAAACCTTGTTTAGTCGAGCCAGATTGTGGATAGCTAGCCATGGTTTAGACCACTGTCGCTGTCTGGGTGGGGGGATACAGGACTGGTCCACTGGACTCAGCTCACATGGGGAGAACCTGCTGCTGCTGCCACTCCCCCTCTTACCTGGGATGAGATCACGTTTGGAGGAAACCTGGCACCATCCCTACGGTGAAGCATGGTGGTGGCAGCATCATGCTCCGGGGAGGATTTTCAGGGACAGGGACTGGGAACACGCCCCATTCACATCGACGGGGCTGTAGTGGAGCAGGTCGAGAGTTTCAAGTTCCTTGGTGTCCACATCACCAACAAACTATCATGGTTCAAACACACCAAGACAGTCGTGAAGAGGGCACGACAACGCCTTTTCCACCTCAGGAGACTGAAAAGATTTGGCATTGGTCCCAAGATCCTCAAAAAGTTCTACAGCTGCACCATCGAGAGCTTCCTGACCAGTTGCATCACCGCCTGGTATGGCAACTGCTCGGCATCCGACCGTAAGGCGCTACAGAGGGTAGTGCGTACGGCCCAGTACATCACTGGAGCCAAGCTTCCTGCCATCCAGGACCTATATACTTGGAGGTGTAAGAGGGAGGCCCAAAAAATTGACAAAGACTCCAGTCACCCAAGTCATAGACTGTTCTCTCTGCTACCGCACAGCAAGCGGTACCAGAGTGCCAAGTCTAGGTCCAAAAGGCTCCTTAACAGCTTCTATCCCCAATTCATAAGACTGCTGAACAATTAATCAAATGGCCACCCGGACTATTTACATTGACACCTCCCCCCTTTGTTTTTACACTGGTAATAGGAATCTGGATCGGTTTCCTTTTCTTTTTACCTTGCTTTTGTTATTATTATTATTTTTTAAAGTTTTCTTTTTACATTTCGTAAAATGTTATAATTACAAAAACATTTCATTTTAATTTCAATTTAGTAACATACTGTATCATTCAAATAAATATTATTATTTGTCTAATCATATTTTGCCAGCTAACTGGGTGGCAGGCTGCAATCAGTAGCTGTAATTAAGTACAGCAGCCACCAACCATCTAACGTTAATGCCTCGGATAATAAGGTTAGAAGAACAGCTGAATGGTCGGTAGCTAGCTGGCTCAATTACAGGTACTCTTAAGCGTGAAATAACATTGGAAACAACTAACCACAGTTGCTAAAAGTTACCAGTAGCTACCCACTAGCTAGCTAGCTTTGTTGGTCCAAGTGGTGGGTTAGCTAGCACTCGTGCTTCGCCGGGGTCCACCGAATAGAATACTTACCTACAATAATTACCTACAATAACCTACAATAACTACCTAAGTAAACGACCTATAATACCTGACTACAATACCTACATACAATCTAAATACATGGTTTAAGCTTTACTCAACAACATATAAGAAGCCAGCTTATCTCCTGCTAGAGAAAACACAACCTCTCCCGACAACCTCGAGGCAAGAGACCTTTCTCTCTTTCTCGTCATCTTTCAATTTCTTATTCAGTTCCTTATTTTTCTCTTTTTCCTCCATCTTTAAAAATGTGACTTTCTGCTTGAGGTTCATGGCCAGAAAGCCCACTCTTCCCAGGATGGTCTCTGCTCTCTCTGATGAAACCGTCCCATTGGAGCTCTTGGAATGGGCACGGTCCGCCTCACTCTTCAAACCCTCCCTCGGGCTCACCTCCTCCTTGACGCTCCTCTCTTCACTCTCAATGTCAATGCCTGTCCAATAATCCTAACAGGAAGACATTGACTCTAGATGTAATATTGTTCCAATGTGGCACATTCAATACACATTTGAGTGATCAACATACATTGATGGCCTCATGGGGCACACAATTTAGAGGACAGTAATTGAGGTAACTTGTTTATTTGTATCCCAAACCGATTTTGTAATAGCCATAGATGTTCTTCCTGGGTCCACACCAAACGTAATACAAATGTTAACCCTAGTAAGGGGTGATGTTTTATACTATGAGCATAGATTAGCAGGGTTGGGGTCAATTCAATTTCAATTCCAGTCAATTCAGGAAGTACTTAATTCAATGCTTTGAATTGAAATGGAACAGACCCCCAACCCTGTAGAGTAGAAGTGTAAAATAGGACACCTACCTTTGCCTTTTTCAGCGTCCAGGGCCTGGGTTCCTCATCCTCTGACCTGCATATGGAGGCTCTCACTCTAACAGGCGTCTTAGTGGCCATGCAGAGCAGAGGGGTTGCCAGAGTTAAGTTAGCATCTGGGACCAGCTGGTGAGCATGAGGGCAGCGATCCACCTCTTCACTAGTGCCCTTCCCTTTCTGCTCTGGCTGCTTGTGGTCCTTGTCATGGATGCATGCCAGGCTTGGAGGAAGTGCTAGGACAGGGCTTTTATCACTCATCAGTTCCTCTCTCTTGACAGTGGATGCAACTGCACTTGCCTCTGTGTTAACTGAGCACTATGTGGTGTCCTCAACTGTCTCCTCTGGCTGCTTGTGGTCATTGTTGTTGTGAATGCATTGCAGACCTGGAGGACTTTTATCATCCCAGGTGTAAATAGCAACAGTTGCCTCTGTGTCGACTGAGCACTTTGTAGTGCACTCAACTGTCTTCCATAGCGGTTTGTGGTCATTGTTGTGGGTGCAGGTCAGGATTAGAGGCAGTGTTGCAGGTGCAGGAGGACTTTTATCAGCCAAACACTCCTCCGTGTGGACAGTGGACACAGAAACGGCTGCTTCCCTGGCAACTGGACACTTGTTGGTGTCCTCTACTGCCTCCCCTGGCAGAGTGTGGACAGTGGAGACGGAAACGGCCGCTTCCCTGGACACTTGACTCTTGGTGGTGTCCTCTACTGCCTCCTCTGGCTGCTTGTGGCCATTGTCTAGAATGTGTGGCAACTTTGAAGGCAGCATTGGAGCCGGGCTTTTATCACCCAACAGGTTCTCTCCCTGGACAATGGATGTGCCTGCAGTGATCGCTGTGGTAACGGAGGATTCGGTGGCATCCTCTTTTGTCTCCTCTGTCAGTTTGTGGTCAGAGTCTCGGATACATGGCGAGCTTGGAGGCAGTGCTGCAGGGTCAGGAGGGCTTTGATCAGCTGCCATGTCCTCTTTGAGGTGAGTGGACACATCATTGTTTGTTTCACTGATAACTGGACACTTGGTGGTGTCCTCTACTGCCTCCCCTGGCAGTTTGTAGTCAACTTCAAAGACAAGTGGCAGACTTGGAGGCAGCATTGGGACAGGGCATTTAGCTGCTGATCTGTACACTCCAAAATCAACAGTAGCTGTGCCTGCAGTGGTCTCTGTAGCAACTGAGACCTCATAGGTATCCTCTACTGTCTGCTCTGATGGCATGAAGTCATCGTCAAAGACTGTTGGCAGGCATGTAGGCAGCACTGAAGGAAGACTTCTAGCTGCCCATCGATTCTCTCCCTTGACAGTGGCTGTGGTAGCAGTGGTCTCTGTGGCAACTGGGCACTCTGTGGCTGAAACAGCAGGCTTAGAGGTTTCGAATAAATTGAATGAATTGCCAATGAACCGCTGAGCCAAGGGTTGGGAGGGAGTAATGATAGAATCTGTCCTCTTCCTCAACATTAGATATTGCCACTGGAGCAACTGAGACCTCAGTGGTGCCCTCTACTGCCTGATGTGGCTGCATGGAGTCTTCGTCAAAGAAGTGTGGCAGGTATCGATGCAGCATTGAGGAAAGATGTATATCTGTCCATAGGTCCTCTCGTATACCTGTAGATACATCTGCAGTGGCCTCTGTGGCAACTGGGCATTCAGCAGACTGGCAGGTTTCAGGGACAAAGTATGAAAATACAATGAACCGCTGTGCATCCTGAGCGTGTATGGCAAATGGAGAGGGGGGATGCAACATGGTAGGTATAGGCCTCTGATTGGTGAAAGCCAGTGGTGGGAGGGAGTCAATACAGGGAGCCATGAACTCAGTGAGAGGACAGTTGCTCACATCTCACACATTCTGCGTGAGAAAAGAAACAGACATGATGAAAGTGATCACATTCAGTACATACATACATACTGTATGAGTCAGCACTACTTACTTATACATCACATATATATATATATATATATATGTGTCCTCTAAGATGCTCTGCACCAGTCTGTCCCAACCCTTGGTCCCCTAGCCAATGGGCCAGCTAAGTGTAAAAATACATGCCCCACACCCAGCATAACATTTGACATTTTAGCCATTTATCAGACGCTTTTACCCAGAACGACTTATAGTTAGTTAGTGCATTCAACTTAAGGTAGCTAGGTGAGACAACCACATAATCCTGATATGAGCGTCTATGATAGAACGGTTGTTTATTTTTTATGACCAGACAACCATAAGAACTGAGGACATAAATTCACTGAAACAGACAGACACGATACAACACATTTAGACAAGAACAGTTATAAGCATTGCCATGGTGTAGCCTAATACAAAAAGAAATAAGGACAAAACATTGTTAGCTTACATTCCATGGCATATGGAACATTTTGCCCTTACAATAACTTATATTTGCTTTAATTAATATTGTTAAACAGAACTCTTGTCGACTTTGTCAAAGTTGGTCTTGTTACCTCCTCAATCAGTCTTGGCATTTTCCTCGACTTGAACCAAATCCTCTTCATCTTCTTCTCCTGATCCTTCTGGATCTGCAAAACCAGAGCCAACCTGGCTCCCAGCTCCATCACGTAGTCTGTCTAGATCGCCCTTTCCTCCAACCGACACTCACCCCTCCTCTGTGTCAGCGTTGAACCCTCCATGTCTTCCTCTTAGCTAACAATAACTCTGGAAAATACACAACGTTGTAGTAAGTGGGTGTTGCTAACCAAATAATAATGCATCTCTTTACAATGTGCACACGTTTTCTTCCCAGCTACTTACAATTAAGCAAGTGAGAATCCTGATCCAGATATGTTTAGGCAATAGGCCTATCTGAATTACTAGTAAAAAGTTGGCTACTGGAAAAGCGACCAAGTTCAAATGAATTGATTTTGGCTGTTCTTATCATTTCGTGAACAATATCCTTCATGACATTATCATTGTGATGCAAGGCGTTGCCATGGCAGATGAAAAAGCACAACACAGACTTTAAAAAGCAAACTTCAGGGTCTTTCTGTACCTTACTATTGAGCCTTATTCAACCCCTCATGTAGCTCTACTCCATATTGGGCCTGGTTCTCACAAACCACACTAATCACTTCCATCATATCATTGAAAACACTGTGTTTTGGGTAGAAAATGACTCTATATCCATGCAGGACCTAACTTAAACAGTTTCATCTATTTTAAAAACCAAGGAGGTAAAAATGCCAGTCTTCTCTTTGAGTGCCCTTGAGTGCACCTCAATTTAAAGAGGTCTATCAATTCAACCATTTGAAATGGATGTCCATTCAATTAAGAACATATTATTCTTATTAGAAATGAATCAGCTACAAATTAGGTAGGCGTACTTGTTTTTTTACACAACCTACTCTTTTGGTACATATTTATTGAGATAATTGATTACAACATATGTTGGTGATTAACACAGAGAGAGGTTTTTTTTCTGTCATCAATAGAATGCATTAGCCATTAGGCTGGCTCACTACAATTGTAACATTACATTTACATTTTAAATTTTAGTCATTTAGCAGACGCTCTTATCCAGAGCGACTTACAGGAGCAATTAGGGTTAAGTGCCTTGCTCAAGGGCACATTTACCCCATTTAGCAGACGCTCTTATCCAGAGTGACTTACAAATTGGTGCATTCACCCTATAGCTAGTGGGATAACCACTTTACAATTTTATTTTTTATTATTTTTTTCTCTTTATTTTTTTTATTTTTTTTTTGGGGGGGGTGGGTTGGGGTACGGGGGGTAGAAGGATTACATTATCCTATCCCAGGTATTCCTTAAAGAGGTGGGGTTTCAAATGTCTGTCCTGGCGTCGTGAGGGAGCTTGTTCCACCATTGGGGTGCCAGAGCAGCGAACAGTTTTGACTGGGCTGAGCGGGAGCTATGCTTCCGCAGAGGAAG
The DNA here is from genome assembly GCF_964263955.1 of Coregonus lavaretus. Classification (NCBI taxonomy): domain Eukaryota; kingdom Metazoa; phylum Chordata; class Actinopteri; order Salmoniformes; family Salmonidae; genus Coregonus; species Coregonus lavaretus. The sequence continues at coordinate 15,954,583 of NC_140022.1, forward strand.
GGGAGCCAGCAGGCCAGAGGTGGATGAACACAATGCCCTCGTTTGGGTGTAGGGACTGATCAGAGCCTGAAGGTACGGCGGTGCCGTTCCCCTCACTGCTCCATAAGCAAGCACCATGGTCTTGTAACGGATGCGAGCTTCAACTGGAAGCCAGTGGAGTGTGCGGAGGAGGGGGGTGACGTGAGAGAACTTGGGAAGGTTGAACACCAGACGGGCGGCGGCATTCTGGATGAGTTGTAGGGGTTTAATGGCACAGGCAGGGAGCCCAGCCAACAGCGAGTTGCAGTAATCCAGACGGGAGATGACAAGTGCCTGGATTAGGACCTGTGCCGCTTCCTGTGTAAGGCAGGGTCGTACTCTCCGAATGTTGTAGAGCGTGGATCTGCAGGATCGGGTCACCGCCTTGATGTTAGCGGAGAACGACAGGGTGTTGTCCAGGGTCACGCCAAGGCTCTTCGCACTCTGGGAGGAGGACACAACGGAGTTGTCAATCGTGATGGCGAGGTCATGGAACGGGCAGTCCTTCCCCGGGAGGAAGAGCAGCTCCGTCTTGCCAGGGTTCAGCTTGAGGTGGTGATCCGACATCCATACTGATATGTCTGCCAGACATGCAGAGATGCGATTCGCCACCTGGTTATCAGAAGGGGGAAAGGAGAAGATTAGTTGTGTATCGTCAGCGTAGCAATGATAGGAGAGGCCATGTGAGGATATGACAGAGCCAAGTGACTTGGTGTATAGGGAGAATAGGAGAGGGCCTAGAACTGAGCCCTGGGGGACACCAGTGGTGAGAGCACGTGGTGCGGAGACAGCTTCTCGCCACGCCACTTGGTAGGAGCGACCGGTCAGGTAGGACGCAATCCAGGAGTGAGCCGCGCCGGAGATGCCCAGCTCGGAGAGGGTGGAGAGGAGGATCTGATGGTTCACAGTATCAAAGGCAGCAGACAGGTCTAGAAGGACAAGAGCAGAGGAGAGAGAGTTAGCTTTAGCAGTGCGGAGAGCCTCTGTGACAGAGAAGAGCAGTCTCAGTTGAATGACCAGTCCTGAAACCTGACTGGTTTGGATCAAGAAGGTCATTCTGAGAGAGATAGCAAGAGAGTTGGCTAAAGACGGCACGCTCAATAGTTTTGGAAAGAAAAGAAAGAAGGGATACTGGTCTGTAGTTGTTGACGTCAGTGGGATCGAGTGTTGGTTTTTTGAGAAGGGGTGCAACTCTCGCTCTCTTGAAGACGGAAGGGACATAGCCAGCGGTCAAGGATGAGTTGATCAGCGAGGTGAGGTAGGGGAGAAGGTCACCGGAGATGGTCTGGAGAAGAGAGGAGGGGATGGGGTCAAGCGGGCAGGTTGTTGGGCGGCCTGCAGTCACAAGTCGCAGGATTTTATCTGGAGAGAGAGGGGAGAAAGAAGTCAAAGCATAGGGTAGGGCAGTGTGAGTAGGACCAGCAGTGTCATTAGACTTAACAAACGAGGATCGGATGTCGTCAACCTTCTTTTCAAAGTGGTTGACGAAGTCATCCACCGAGAGAGAGGAGGGGGGGAGGGGGGGGGATTCAGCAGGGAGGAGAATGTGGCAAAGAGCTTCCTAGGGTTAGAGGCAGATGCTTGGAATTTAGAGTGGTAGAAAGTGCCTTAGCAGCAGAAACAGATGAAGAAAATGTAGAGAGGAGGGAGTGAAAAGATGCCAGGTCGGCAGGGAGTTTAGTTTTCTTCCATTTCTGTGAGCTCGCAATGAGTCATCAAGCCACGGAGCTGGAGGGGAGGACCGAGCCGGCCGGGAGGATAGGGGACACAGAGAGTCAAAGGATGCAGAAAGGGAGGAGAGGAGGGTTGAGGAGGCAGAATCAGGAGATTGGAGGGAGAAGGATTGAGCAGAGGGAAGTGATGATAGGATGGAAGAGGAGAGAGTAGTGGGAGAGAGAGAGCGAAGGTTGCGGCGGCGCATTACCATCTGTGTAGGGGCAGAGTGAGTAGTGTTGGAGGAGAGCGAGAGAGAAAAGGACACAAAGTAGTGGTCGGAGACATGGAGGGGAGTTGCAGTGAGATTAGTAGAAGAGCAGCATCTAGTAAAGATGAGGTCAAGCGTATTGCCTGCCTTGTGAGTAGGGAGGGACGGTGAGAGGGTGAGGTCAAAAGAGGAGAGGAGTGGAAAGAAGGAGGCAGAGAGAAATGAGTCAAATGTAGACGTAGGGAGGTTGAAATCCCCCAAAACTGTGAGGGGTGAGCCATCCTCAGGAAAGGAGCTTATCAAGGCGTCAAGCTCATTGATGAACTCTCCAAGGGAACCTGGAGGGCGATAGATGACAAGGATATTAAGCTTAGATGGGCTAGTGACTGTGACAGCATGGAATTCAAATGAGGAGATAGACAGATGGGTTAGGGGAAAAATTGAGAATGTCCACTTGGGAGAGATGAGGATTCCTGTGCCACCACCCCTCTGACCAGATGCTCTCGGGGTATGCGAGAACACATGGTCAGACGAGGAGAGAGCAGTAGGAGTAGCAGTGTTTTCAGTGGTAATCCATGTTTCCGTCAGCGCCAGGAAGTCGAGGGAATGGAGGTTAGCATAGGCTGGGATGAAGTCAGCTTTGTTGGCAGCAGAACGGCAGTTCCAGAGGCTGCCTGAGACCTGGAACTCCAGGTGTGGGGTGCGTGCAGGGACCACCAGGTTAGAGGCAGCAGCCACGCGGTGTGAGGCGTTTGTGTGGCCTGTGCGGAGAGGAGAGAACAGGGATAGGCAGAGGCATAGTTGACAGGCTGTAGCAAATGGCTACAATAATGCAGAGGAGATCGGAATGAAATGAATTAAACATCAGGAAAAGAAGTGAGTAGGGCCTCCCTCGCCAAAACTTACACCTCAGAAACTATAATTGTTTCACTGAACCATCCAGATAAAAACTCTCCCAACTTCCACTTTTAGAAATTAGAATTGTTGTGAACTACAGCAGTTCAATGTTTCAAGGAATAGACTCAACTTGCTTTGTTCAGCTAGCTAAATATGACACCATGGCTGACTAGCATGCTAGCATCCAATAACACACAGTTTAGCACCAATGGCACCATTGCTGACTAGCATGCTAGCATCCAATAACACACAGTTTAGCACAAATGGCACCATGGCTGACCAGCATGCTAGCATCCAATAACACACAGTTTAGCACCAATACTTGGTTACAACAAACTAACAGTAGTGAGCTAACACACTAAACAGATAATTTGTGTGTTAACGAATTACGTTGGCTAGCTAGCACAAATATATTGTATTTAGCAGCTACAGTACAGTTGGCTGGTCATGTTGGCTAACTAGCAATGGCTACTGTGTTGACTTTGTTTGGAAAACGGCTAGCTAGCTACGTGCTACCTACAATAGCCACCCACAACAGCCCACGGTGCCTAGCTATGACGCTTTAGCCAACAAGCATGCTAGCATCCAATAACACACAGTTTAGCACCAATACTTGGTAACAACAAACGACCGATAGTGTTTTAACACGCTAAACAGATAATTCGTGTCTGTGTCTAGTTCCTATCATAACGCAGCAATAATTAAACGTTGGCTAGCTAGTACAAATATATTGTATTTAGCTGCTGCGGTACAGTTAGCTAGTCGTGATTGGCTACTGTGTTGACTTTGTATGAGACACGGCTAGCTAGCTGGCTAGCTTCGTGCTAATCCCCGGCATAGCCGAATATAATGCTAACCTACAATAACTATCCACAACAGCCCGCGATGCCTACTTACAATAACCAACTACGTTCTAAATACATAATTAAGCCTTACTCGACAAAGCCCAAGCTATGTACAAAGCCAAACTTACCCGACGCCAGCTGATATTTGTCTTCTGCAATCAGTAGGTGTAATTAAGTACAGTAGGTACTAACTACCTAACGCTGATGCCTCAGATAATGAAGTTAGAAAAACGGCTGAAATGGTAGAAAGCTAGCTGGCTTAATTACAGGTACTCTTAAGCATGAATAACATTGGAAACAGCTATCCACCGTGGCATGACATCTCAGGTGTCAGGATGAAGCATTTTCTCACAAAAAGAGGACTCAAGCAAACTATCTCTCTTCAACAGTTTCACTAGTCATGTTAGGTCTACTTAAAATGTCACATTCATACACAAGTAATTTGAAAATAAGTTATACTACTGAAACACATTCACAATAAGTTATATTACAACCTACCTCTGAAGTAAGCAGTGTGTTCTCTCACTAATGAAATAGGACATTAATAATTTGTCAGTGGTTAGTTGAATCAGTCTCTTTGCACTGTTCAGTTTGTCTGTGCAACAGGTAACCTTCCAGAATCGGACTCTTGTGATGTCACAATGGAGTCCCCATTGCCATGGTTACCCACAGCAGCTTTCATGTGTTATCAAATGCTGGCACAATTTAGTTTATTTATTTTAGATTTTTTGTACCTATGCAGCACAGTCATACCTAATATATACAATGAATCCATATAACCTAATTTTTTATTAAAATAAAATGCTGTAACTCATGTAAAATGGTTGACCATTCAAACGACATGTGTTTTGCCTAATTAAAAGTCTATATGTTTTAGATATCATAAATAGCAGCCAGGCTTACTTAGGTTGTTTGTTCGATCTCAGCCTACCACTAATGCCAATATTTTTCATCATCATCATCATCATCATCATCAATGAAATACATAGGCTACCTTACTACAGTAAAACAAGTCTTCCATAGTCTATGTCACCTCAGTAACAAAGTTCCAAAAAAGAAATGAGGGTTCAAGAAAACATCTCTCTTCAATGGCCTCAGCTATTAGCCATATGATCAACAAGGTCAACTGCAGCACTAAAATCAAGAAGCAGCTCATCCACAAGTTTATCTTGGTCAAGTGATCTGAGCCATTGATCGATTAAATCAACGAGAGCTGTTGCAGTCGAGTGATCCTTACGGTATCTTTACGGTACGCATGCTCATAGAGGGATAAACTTAGCTGGATGTGTAATTATATAGGCCCAAAAAATGTAATTGAAGAGTAGGTGTCATTGATGTTTAGCATTTAAGTTTAATAAATAATTAAATAAAGAAATCAATATCAGCTGACTATAGAAAAGTATTGTTTAAAATTATGTTTGAACATTTTCTTATCCGTGTCTTTCCAGTTGATATAACCAAACAGACAACCTTTGTTGCTCAAGAGCGTCACACATTCCTCCATTCATTCTCTATCATATTCCCCTCCATCAAATTCCTCTATCATATTCCCTCCATCATATTCTCTCTATTATATTTCTCTCCATCATATTCCACTCCATCATAATACTCGCTATCATATTCCCTCTATCATATTCCTCTTTATTTTTACAGGGAATCCCAATTGAGACCAGTGTCTCTTTTTCAATGGTGCCCTGTGTTATATCAATTAACAATCCAAACAGCTTAAACAGATAAAATTACATACAGAGTAGAAAATATATAGAGCAAAATTATTAGACTTGAACACATACATTTCACAATGAACAGGTCTTGTATTTAACCAGTTGAGCTGACAACCATTTTGCACTGTTTCACTAGGGCTTTAGTCATCAATCTAGCAAGAGGGAAATATTTTATTAATGTAGTGGTGTCCCTCCCCCCAGGAAGCTACGACCTTTAGCTTTCACCTGGAATTGTTCATTTATGTCTGAGAAAAAAAACACTTTCCAAACCATATGATCTAGTACACAAGAAAAGTATAATACAACCTTCTTTACTACTTTGCCAAACATTTCATGACATTAGTGAGAGTCAAAATCTGTAAAAATTTGTGAATGTCTAAATTAACATTTGGGCAATTTGACCAGTGTACATCACTCCTATAGACAATGAGAGGTGGGCTATGTAAAGGTCTCGATTTTGTCGTTCTGAACAAATGTTTGACTTCCACACAAAATTACTTCTTGACTTATTTTAGGTTTAAGGAAGTGTGTAGGTTTAAACTATTGCTTTAAAGGGAAGAGAGGGGGAGGAGGAGAGAGAGAGCGCGAGAGATGGGGGGAGTGGGAGAAAGAGGGAAGGAGGGGGAGGAGGGGGAGGAGGGGGAGAAGGTGGAGGGCAGCTGTGTCCGACACACCATACTTACACCTGCAACAGGTAGGCCAGGGGGCGGGACCTGTAGGTGAGACTCATAACATGATAAGGGGGGCAGGTGAAGAAGGGGTGTTGCTGGAGTCAAGGAAGGGAGGGTGTTCCTACGAGCCCCCTGCCAGCGAGACGGGGAGCAGGGAGGAAGTCTGTCCATGGAGCATTTCTGGGTCATTGGGTCGCCTCCAATGAGATTAGATCACCCTCTACAATGTAAAGCAGTTTGAGTACTGGGGGGTTCTCTGTATAAATCCAAGGTGAAACCTCCAGGGACTAGCCTTCTCTCAGCGGAGAGTCTGCTCTGGGCTGCCTGCGAAAGGTGCTCCTCTGTGGGAAAGAGGAGAGAACAAGAGGCCCCAGAAGAGATCTCCTTATGGTAGTGATGGACAGATCAACTCTCCTTGTTATCTTCCACCTCTTCCTCTTCCTCTTGCTCGGCCTTCTCCCTCCTTTCCTTCTTACAGTCTTACAGTCCTTCTTACAGTCATTTTCTCCCTTTCCTCCTTCCTCTCCTCCCTCTTTCTCTTCCTCTACCTTCCTCTCCCTCCTTCCCTCTTGGTAAACCTTGTTTAGTCGAGCCAGATTGTGGATAGCTAGCCATGGTTTAGACCACTGTCGCTGTCTGGGTGGGGGGATACAGGACTGGTCCACTGGACTCAGCTCACATGGGGAGAACCTGCTGCTGCTGCCACTCCCCCTCTTACCTGGGATGAGATCACGTTTGGAGGAAACCTGGCACCATCCCTACGGTGAAGCATGGTGGTGGCAGCATCATGCTCCGGGGAGGATTTTCAGGGACAGGGACTGGGAACACGCCCCATTCACATCGACGGGGCTGTAGTGGAGCAGGTCGAGAGTTTCAAGTTCCTTGGTGTCCACATCACCAACAAACTATCATGGTTCAAACACACCAAGACAGTCGTGAAGAGGGCACGACAACGCCTTTTCCACCTCAGGAGACTGAAAAGATTTGGCATTGGTCCCAAGATCCTCAAAAAGTTCTACAGCTGCACCATCGAGAGCTTCCTGACCAGTTGCATCACCGCCTGGTATGGCAACTGCTCGGCATCCGACCGTAAGGCGCTACAGAGGGTAGTGCGTACGGCCCAGTACATCACTGGAGCCAAGCTTCCTGCCATCCAGGACCTATATACTTGGAGGTGTAAGAGGGAGGCCCAAAAAATTGACAAAGACTCCAGTCACCCAAGTCATAGACTGTTCAGCAAGCGGTACCAGAGTGCCAAGTCTAGGTCCAAAAGGCTCCTTAACAGCTTCTATCCCCAATTCATAAGACTGCTGAACAATTAATCAAATGGCCACCCGGACTATTTACATTGACACCTCCCCCCTTTGTTTTTACACTGGTAATAGGAATCTGGATCGGTTTCCTTTTCTTTTTACCTTGCTTTTGTTATTATTATTATTTTTTAAAGTTTTCTTTTTACATTTCGTAAAATGTTATAATTACAAAAACATTTCATTTTAATTTCAATTTAGTAACATACTGTATCATTCAAATAAATATTATTATTTGTCTAATCATATTTTGCCAGCTAACTGGGTGGCAGGCTGCAATCAGTAGCTGTAATTAAGTACAGCAGCCACCAACCATCTAACGTTAATGCCTCGGATAATGAGGTTAGAAGAACAGCTGAATGGTCGGTAGCTAGCTGGCTCAATTACAGGTACTCTTAAGCGTGAAATAACATTGGAAACAACTAACCACAGTTGCTAAAAGTTACCAGTAGCTACCCACTAGCTAGCTAGCTTTGTTGGTCCAAGTGGTGGGTTAGCTAGCACTCGTGCTTCGCCGGGGTCCACCGAATAGAATACTTACCTACAATAATTACCTACAATAACCTACAATAACTACCTAAGTAAACTACCTATAATACCTGACTACAATACCTACATACAATCTAAATACATGGTTTAAGCTTTACTCAACAACATATAAGAAGCCAGCTTATCTCCTGCTAGAGAAAACACAACCTCTCCCGACAACCTCGAGGCAAGAGACCTTTCTCTCTTTCTCGTCATCTTTCAACTTCTTATTCAGTTCCTTATTTTTCTCTTTTTCCTCCATCTTTAAAAATGTGACTTTCTGCTTGAGGTTCATGGCCAGAAAGCCCACTCTTCCCAGGATGGTCTCTGCTCTCTCTGATGAAACCGTCCCATTGGAGCTCTTGGAATGGGCACGGTCCGCCTCACTCTTCAAACCCTCCCTCGGGCTCACCTCCTCCTTGACGCTCCTCTCTTCACTCTCAATGTCAATGCCTGTCCAATAATCCTAACAGGAAGACATTGACTCTAGATGTAATATTGTTCCAATGTGGCACATTCAATACACATTTGAGTGATCAACATACATTGATGGCCTCATGGGGCACACAATTTAGAGGACAGTAATTGAGGTAACTTGTTTATTTGTATCCCAAACCGATTTTGTAATAGCCATAGATGTTCTTCCTGGGTCCACACCAAACGTAATACAAATGTTAACCCTAGTAAGGGGTGATGTTTCATACTATGAGCATAGATTAGCAGGGTTGGGGTCAATTCAATTTCAATTCCAGTCAATTCAGGAAGTACTTAATTCAATGCTTTGAATTGAAATGGAACAGACCCCCAACCCTGTAGAGTAGAAGTGTAAAATAGGACACCTACCTTTGCCTTTTTCAGCGTCCAGGGCCTGGGTTCCTCATCCTCTGACCTGCATATGGAGGCTCTCACTCTAACAGGCGTCTTAGTGGCCATGCAGAGCAGAGGGGTTGCCAGAGTTAAGTTAGCATCTGGGACCAGCTGGTGAGCATGAGGGCAGCGATCCACCTCTTCACTAGTGCCCTTCCCTTTCTGCTCTGGCTGCTTGTGGTCCTTGTCATGGATGCATGCCAGGCTTGGAGGAAGTGCTAGGACAGGGCTTTTATCACTCATCAGTTCCTCTCTCTTGACAGTGGATGCAACTGCACTTGCCTCTGTGTTAACTGAGCACTATGTGGTGTCCTCAACTGTCTCCTCTGGCTGCTTGTGGTCATTGTTGTTGTGAATGCATTGCAGACCTGGAGGAGAAGAAACGTCCGCTTTCCTGGACACTTGACTCTTGGTGGTGTCCTCTACTGCCTCCTCTGGCTGCTTGTGGCCATTGTCTAGAATGTGTGGCAACTTTGAAGGCAGCATTGGAGCCGGGCTTTTATCACCCAACAGGTTCTCTCCCTGGACAATGGATGTGCCTGCAGTGATCGCTGTGGTAACGGAGGACTCGGTGGCATCCTCTTTTGTCTCCTCTGTCAGTTTGTGGTCAGAGTCTCGGATACATGGCGAGCTTGGAGGCAGTGCTGCAGGGTCAGGAGGGCTTTGATCAGCTGCCATGTCCTCTTTGAGGTGAGTGGACACATCATTGTTTGTTTCACTGATAACTGGACACTTGGTGGTGTCCTCTACTGCCTCCCCTGGCAGTTTGTAGTCAACTTCAAAGACAAGTGGCAGACTTGGAGGCAGCATTGGGACAGGGCATTTAGCTGCTGATCTGTACACTCCAAAATCAACAGTAGCTGTGCCTGCAGTGGTCTCTGTAGCAACTGAGACCTCATAGGTATCCTCTACTGTCTGCTCTGATGGCATGAAGTCATCGTCAAAGACTGTTGGCAGGCATGTAGGCAGCACTGAAGGAAGACTTCTAGCTGCCCATCGATTCTCTCCCTTGACAGTGGCTGTGGTAGCAGTGGTCTCTGTGGCAACTGGGCACTCTGTGGCTGAAACAGCAGGATTAGAGGTTTCGAGGAAATTGAATGAATTGCCAATGAACCGCTGAGCCAGGGGTGGGAGGGAGTAATGATAGAATATGTCCTCTTCCTCAACATTAGATATTGCCACTGGAGCAACTGAGACCTCAGTGGTGCCCTCTACTGCCTGATGTGGCTGCATGGAGTCTTCGTCAAAGAAGTGTGGCAGGTATCGATGCAGCATTGAGGAAAGATGTATATCTGTCCATAGGTCCTCTCGTATACCTGTAGATACATCTGCAGTGGCCTCTGTGGCAACTGGGCATTCAGCAGACTGGCAGGTTTCAGGGACAAAGTATGAAAATACAATGAACCGCTGTGCATCCTGAGCGTGTATGGCAAATGGAGAGGGGGGATGCAACATGGTAGGTATAGGCCTCTGATTGGTGAAAGCCAGTGGTGGGAGGGAGTCAATACAGGGAGCCATGAACTCAGTGAGAGGACAGTTGCTCACATCTCACACATTCTGCGTGAGAAAAGAAACAGACATGATGAAAGTGATCACATTCAGTACATACATACATACTGTATGAGTCAGCACTACTTACTTATACATCATATATATATATATATATATATATATATATATAGTGTCCTCTAAGATGCTCTGCACCAGTCTGTCCCAACCCTTTGTCCCCTAGCCAATGGGCCAGCTAAGTGTAAAAATACATGCCCCACACCCAGCATAACATTTGACATTTTAGCCGTTTATCAGACGCTTTTATCCAGAACGACTTATAGTTAGTTAGTGCATTCAACTTAAGGTAGTGTCATGAGGTGAGGTGTAAGTGGTGTGGAATTCAGGCGCAGGACACCGAGGCTCAGTCCAACAGAGTTTACTTAGAAATCCAAAAGGAAACGGTAAACAAACTTCCTCAAAAAATAATCAGAGGCGAGCATTTACGCACCATGCGTAAAACACAAAAACAACAAACAAGAAACAAAACACGCAGCACAACGACAGGCGAACAACAACACACAATCTAAACTCTACAAAACAGGGAACTTATAGGACACGCAATCAGCACACAAACAGACACAGGTGTACAGAACAGACCAAAGCAATCACACATGAAACATCCAACGGTGGCAGCTAGTACTCCGGGGACGGCGAACGCCGATGCCTGCCTGAACCAGGAGGAGGAGCAGTCTCGGCTGAAACCGTGACAGTACCCCCCCCTTGACGCGCGGCTCCAGCCGTTCGCCGACCCCGGCCTCGGGGACGGCCAGGAGGACGCGGACCCGGGCGCGTGGGATGCCCATGGTGAAACTCAGTCAGGAGGGATGGATCGAGTATGTCCCTCCTGGGCACCCAGCACCGTTCCTCCGGACCGTACCCCTCCCACTCCACGAGATACTGGAGACCACTCATCCGGCGCCTTGAGTCCAAGATGGTCCGGACCCTGTACGCCGGGGCCCCCTCGATGTCCAAAGGGGGCGGAGGGGTCTCTCCTATCTCTTCCTCTTGGAGTGGGCCAGCTACCACCGGCCTGAGAAGAGACACATGGAACGAGGGGTTAATATTTTTATACTCTATAGGCAGTTGTAACCTGTAACACACCTCGTTCAATCTTCTCAGGACTTTGAAGGGCCCCACAAACCGCCGACCCAGCTTCCGGCAGGGCAGGCGGAGGGGCATGTTTCGAGTCGAGAGCCAGACTCGATCTCCCGGTGCGTACACCGGTCCCTCACTGCGGTGGCGGTCGGCGCTCGCCTTTTGTTGACGTATGGCACGCTGCAGATGGACATGGGCAGCGTCCCACGTCTCCTCCGAGCGCTGAATCCAATCGTCCACCGCAGGGGCCTCGATCTGGCTCTCGTGCCACGGTGCCAGGACCGGATGATAACCTAGAACACATTGGAAAGGTGTTAAATTGGTGGAGGAGTGGCGGAGAGAGTTCTGGGCTATCTCTGCCCAGGGAAGGAACCTAGACCACTCCTCCGGCTGGTCCCGGCAATAGGATCTCAAAAACCTACCCACATCCTGGTTGACACGTTCCACCTGCCCATTGCTCTCTGGGTGGTACCCCGAGGTAAGGCTTACCGAGACCCCCAACCGTTCCATAAACGCCCCCCAGACTCTGGAGGTGAACTGGGGACCTCGGTCAGACACAATATCCTCGGGGACCCCATAGTGCCGGAACACATGGGTGAATAGGGCCTCAGCGGTTTGTAGGGCAGAAGGGAGACCCGGCATAGGAAGGAGACGACAGGCTTTAGAAAACCGATCCACAACGACCAAAATGGTGGTATTCCCCTGGGAGGGGGGAAGATCGGTTACGAAATCCACCGATAGGTGGGACCATGGTCGTTGTGGAACGGGCAGGGGATGTAGCTTACCCCTGGGCAAATGTCTAGGCGCCTTACACTGGGCACATACCGAGCAGGAGGAGACATAAACCCTCACATCCCTAGCTAACGTGGGCCACCAGTATTTCATGCTAAGACAGTGCACTGTCCGGCCAATACCCGGATGTCCAGAGGAGGGTGATGTATGAGCCCAATAAATAAGTCGATCACGAACCTCGCGCGGGACGTACGTCCGCCCCACAGGACACTCGGGGGGAGTAGGGTCGGTACGTAGTGCCCGCTCGATTTCCGCATCGACCTCCCATACCACCGGAGCCACCAAACAAGACTCCGGCAATATGGAAATAGGCTCGTTGGACCTCTCCTCTGAGTCATACCGCCGGGACAGAGCGTCTGCCTTACCATTCTGGGACCCTGGGATGTATGTGATCTTAAAAACAAAACGGGTTAGGAACATGTTCCACCTTGCCTGACGAGGGTTCAATCTCCTAGCTGCCCGGATGTACTCCAGGTTACGGTGATCTGTCAAAATGAGGAAAGGGTGTTGAGCCCCCTCAAGCCAATGCCTCCACACCTTTAGGGCCTGGACTACGGCTAACAGCTCCCTATCCCCAACATCATAATTGCGCTCCGCCGAGCTGAGCTTCTTCGAGTAGAACGCACAGGGGCGGAGCTTAGGTGGCGTGCCGGACCGTTGTGAAAGAACTGCCCCAATACCGGTCTCGGACGCGTCCACCTCAACTTGGAAGGGTAAAGAGGGATCCGGATGTGCCAGCACCGGAGCCGAGGTGAACAGGTCTTTCAGTTTGACAAATGCCCTGTCCGCCTCAGCCGACCAATGCAGATGAACCGGACCCCCCTTTAGCAGAGATGTAATGGGAGCTGCAACCTGTCCAAAACCCCGAATAAACCTCCGGTAGTAATTAGCAAAACCCAAGAACCGCTGCACCTCTTTTACAGTAGTTGGGGTTTGCCAATTACGCACGGCCGATACCCGGTCTACCTCTATCTCCACACCAGATGCGGACAACCGATAACCCAAAAAGGAGACGGACTCCTGGAAGAACAGGCATTTCTCTGCCTTGACATACAAGTCATGCTCCAGCAGTCTTCTCAACACTCGGCGCACCTGGGCTACATGCTCGGCTCGGGTGGAAGAGTACACCAGGATGTCGTCGATGTACACTACCACCCCCTGCCCATGCATGTCCCGGAAAATCTCGTCAACAAAGGATTGGAAGACTGAAGGAGCATTCATTAACCCGTATGGCATGACGAGATACTCGTAATGACCCGAGGTGGTGCTAAATGCTGTCTTCCATTCATCCCCCTCCCTAATGCGCACCAGATTGTACGCGCTCCTAAGATCCAACTTTGTGAAGAACCGCGCTCCGCGTAATGACTCCGTCATCGTCGCAATCAGAGGAAGTGGGTAACTGTATTTCACTGTGATCTGATTGAGACTACGGTAATCAATACACGGGCGCAATCCCCCGTCCTTCTTCTTCACAAAGAAGAAACTCGAGGAGACCGGGGAAGTAGAGGGTCGTATGTATCCCTGTGCCAAGGACTCGGCTATGTAAGTTTCCATAGCCGCTGTCTCCTCTTGAGACAGGGGATACACATGACTCCGGGGAAAAGCTGCTCCTGTCTGGAGATTTATCGCACAGTCCCCCTGTCTATGAGGAGGTAGCCGTGCTGCCCTTGATTTGCTAAACACGAGTGCTAAATCCTCATACTCAGGGGGAATGCGCAGTGCGGGCACTTGGTTCGGACTCTCTACCGAGGTCGCCCCTACGGAAACACCTAGACATCTCCCTACACACTGGGCAGACCACTCCATAAGAGCCCTCTGTTCCCACGCTATGGTAGGATCATGGGTACTTAACCAGGGAAGGCCCAACACCACTGGGTACGCAGGAGAGTCAATCAGATAAAACTGAATACTCTCCTCATGACCCCCCTGCGTCGTCATTGTTAGCGGTGCTGTGACATCCCTGATCAGACCCGACCCCAACGGCCGGCTGTCTAATGTGTGGACAGGGAATGGAGTTTCTACCGGCCGAAGGGGAATTCCTAACCTATACCAAAATGTTCGATCAATAAAGTTCCCAGCTGCGCCTGAATCGACTAGCGCCTTATGCTGGGAATGAGGTGCCACCTGTGGAAATCTCACAGGAATACTCATGTGACCAACAGAAAGCTCTGGGTAAGTGGGGCGCCTACTCACCTGAAATGACTCCCCAGTGCGTGGCCTGTTGTCACCTCTCCCAAGAGACCCTCCCCTGCACCTGGCCGCGGTGTGCCCTCCACGACCGCAGGTGGTGCAGGGGATGGCTCCCCTCGGGTTCCCTCTTCTCCTCTCTCTAGCGCCAGCACCCCCGAGCTCCATAGGAATCGGCTCGGAGGTGCTGGAGGGCGAAATGGACGACCCCCACTCAGGACGTCCGCGGGTAGCCAGCAGGGTGTCTAGACGGATGGAAATGTCCACCAACTGGTCGAATGACAAGTTGGTGTCCCTGCAGGCCAGCTCACGACGAACGTCCTCTTGTAGGGTGCACCTGTAGTGGTCGATGAGGGCCCTCTCATTCCACCCCGCATCCGCTGCTAGTGTCCGAAACTCCAGTGCGAAGTCCTGGGCGCTCCTCTTCCCCTGTCGGAGGTGGAACAGACGCTCTCCCGCCGCTCTACCCTCCGGTGGATGATCAAAGACAGTCCTGAAGCGGCGGGAGAACTCCGCGTAGGTGATGGTTGCGGCGTCTATTCCCCTCCATTCGGCGTTGGCCCATTCCAACGCCTTGCCGGATAAACAGGAGATGAGGGCGGAGACGCTCTCGTATCCCGAGGGCGCCGGGTGTATAGTAGCCAGGTACAGTTCCACCTGCAGCAGAAATCCCTGACACCCGGCTGCAGAACCGTCATATGCCCTCGGGAGCGAGAGTCGAATAGCACTGGGTTCCGGTGTTGAGAGAGGAGGACTGGCCGTTGGTGATGGGATGGTGTGCGAAGGCGTGGGCTCCTCCCTAGTCATCAAACGGCTCAGCATGTTGGACACCTCATTCATGGCGGACCCAAGTCGCTGGATCATGATGTCTTGGTCGCTGATCCTCTCCTCCAACGACCTGGGTGCCGCCACTGCTCCTGCTGACTCCATCATGGTGTTTTGTTCTGTCATGAGGTGAGGTGTAAGTGGTGTGGAAGTCAGGCGCAGGACACCGAGGCTCAGTCCAACAGAGTTTACTTAGAAATCCAAAAGGAAACGGTAAACAAACTTCCTCAAAAAATAATCAGAGGCGAGCATTTACGCACCATGCGTAAAACACAAAAACAACAAACAAGAAACAAAACACGCAGCACAACGACAGGCGAACAACAACACACAATCTAAACTCTACAAAACAGGGAACTTATAGGACACGCAATCAGCACACAAACAGACACAGGTGTACAGAACAGACCAAAGCAATCACACATGAAACATCCAACGGTGGCAGCTAGTACTCCGGGGACGGCGAACGCCGATGCCTGCCCGAACCAGGAGGAGGAGCAGTCTCGGCCGAAACCGTGACAGGTAGCTAGGTGAGACAACCACATAATCCTGATATGAGCGTCTATGATAGAACGGTTGTTTATTTTTTATGACCAGACAACCATAAGAACTGAGGACATAAATTCACTGAAACAGACAGACACGATACAACACATTTAGACAAGAACAGTTATAAGCATTGCCATGGTGTAGCCTAATACAAAAAGAAATAAGGACAAAACATTGTTAGCTTACATTCCATGGCATATGGAACATTTTGCGCTTACAATAACTTATATTTTCTTTAATTTAATATTGTTAAACAGAACTCTTGTCGACTTTGTCAAAGTTGGTCTTGTTACCTCCTCAATCAGTCTTGGCATTTTCCTCGTCTTGAACCAAATCCTCTTCATCTTCTTCTCCTGATCCTTCTGATTCTGCAAAACCAGAGCAAACCTGGCTCCCAGCTCCATCACGTAGTCTGTCTAGATCGCCCTTTCCTCCAACCGACACTCACCCCTCCTCTGTGTCAATGTTGAACCCTCCATGTCTTCCTCTTAGCTAACAATAACTCTGGAAAATACACAACGTTGTAGTAAGTGGGTGTTGCTAACCAAATAATAATGCATCTCTTTACAATGTGCACACGTTTTCTTCCCAGCTACTTACAATTAAGCAAGTGAGAATCCTGATCCAGATATGTTTAGGCAATAGGCCTATCTGAATTACTAGTAAAAAGTTGGCTACTGGAAAAGCGACCAAGTTCAAATGAATCGATTTTGGCTGTTCTTATCATTTCGTGAACAATATCCTTCATGACATCATCATTGTGATGCAAGGCGTTGCCATGGCAGATGAAAAAGCACAACACAGACTTTAAAAAGCAAACTTCAGGGTCTTTCTGTACCTTACTATTGAGCCTTATTCAACCCCTCATGTAGCTCTACTCCATATTGGGCCTGGTTCTCACAAACCACACTAATCACTTCCATCATATCATTGAAAACACTGTGTTTTGGGTAGAAAATGACTCTATATCCATGCAGGACCTAACTTGTACAGTTTCATCTATTTTAAAAACCAAGGAGGTAAAAATGCCAGTCTTCTCTTTGAGTGCCCTTGAGTGCACCTCAATTTAAAGAGGTCTATCAATTCAACCATTTGAAATGGATGTCCATTCAATTAAGAACATATTATTCTTATTAGAAATGAATCAGCTACAAATTAGGTAGGCGTACTTGTTTTTTTACACAACCTACTCTTTTGGTACATATTTATTGAGATAATTGATTACAACATATGTTGGTGATTAACACAGAGAGAGGTTTTTTTTTCTGTCATCAATAGAATGCATTAGCCATTAGGCTGGCTCACTACAATTGTAACATGACATCTCAGGTGTCAGGATGAAGCATTTTCTCACAAAAAGAGGACTCAAGCAAACTATCTCTCTTCAACAGTTTCACTAGTCATGTTAGGTCTACTTAAAATGTCACATTCATTCACAAGTAATTTGAAAATAAGTTATACTACTGAAACACATTCACAATAAGTTATATTACAACCTACCTCTGAAGTAAGCAGTGTGTTCTCTCACTAATGAAATAGGACATTAATAATTTGTCAGTGGTTAGTTGAATCAGTCTCTTTGCACTGTTCAGTTTGTCTGTGCAACAGGTAACCTTCCAGAATCGGAATCTTGTGATGTCACAATGGAGTCCCCATTGCCATGGTTACCCACAGCAGCTTTCATGTGTTATCAAATGCTGGCACAATTTCGTTTATTTATTTTAGATTTTTTGTACCTATGCAGCACAGTCATACCTAATATATACAATGAATCCATATAACCTCATTTTTTATTAAAATAAAATGCTGTAACTCATGTAAAATGGTTGACCATTCAAACGACATGTGTTTTGCCTAATTAAAAGTCTATATGTTTTAGATATCATAAATAGCAGCCAGGCTTACTTAGGTTGTTTGTTCGATCTCAGCCTACCACTAATGCCAATATTTTTCATCATCATCATCATCATCATCATCATCAATGAAATACATAGGCTACCTTACTACAGTAAAACAAGTCTTCCATAGTCTATGTCACCTCAGTAACAAAGTTCCAAAAAAGAAATGAGGGTTCAAGAAAACATCTCTCTTCAATGGCCTCAGCTATTAGCCATATGATCAACAAGGTCAACTGCAGCACTAAAATCAAGAAGCAGCTCATCCACAAGTTTATCTTGGTCAAGTGATCTGAGCCATTGATCGATTAAATCAACGAGAGCTGTTGCAGTCGAGTGATCCTTACGGTATCTTTACGGTACGCATGCTCATAGAGGGATAAAATTAGCTGGATGTGTAATTATATAGGCCCAAAAAATGTAATTGAAGAGTAGGTGTCATTGATGTTTAGCATTTAACTTTAATAAATAATTAAATAAAGAAATCAATATCAGCTGACTATAGAAAAGTATTGTTTAAAATTGTTTGAACATTTTCTTATCCGTGTCTTTCCAGTTGATATAACCAAACAGACAACCTTTGTTGCTCAAGAGCGTCACACATTCCTCCATTCATTCTCTATCATATTCCCCTCCATCAAATTCCTCTATCATATTCCCTCCATCATATTCTCTCTATTATATTTCTCTCCATCATATTCCACTCCATCATAATACTCGCTATCATATTCCCTCTATCATATTCCTCTTTATTTTTACAGGGAATCCCAATTGAGACCAGTGTCTCTTTTTCAATGGTGCCCTGTGTTATATCAATTAACAATCCAAACAGCTTAAACAGATAAAATTACATACAGAGTAGAAAATATATAGAGCAAAATTATTAGACTTGAACACATACATTTCACAATGAACAGGTCTTGTATTTAACCAGTTGAGCTGACAACCATTTTGCACTGTTTCACTAGGGCTTTAGTCATCAATCTAGCAAGAGGGAAATATTTTATTAATGTAGTGGTGTCCCTCCCCCCAGGAAGCTACGACCTTTAGCTTTCACCTGGAATTGTTCATTTATGTCTGAGAAAAAAAACACTTTCCAAACCATATGATCTAGTACACAAGAAAAGTATAATACAACCTTCTTTACTACTTTGCCAAACATTTCATGCCATTAGTGAGAGTCAAAATCTGTAAAATTTGTGAATGTCTAAATTAACATTTGGGCAATTTGACCAGTGTACATCACTCCTATAGACAATGAGAGATGGGCTATGTAAAGGTCTCGATTTTGTCGTTCTGAACAAATGTTTGACTTCCACACAAAATTACTTCTTGACTTATTTTAGGTTTAAGGAAGTGTGTAGGTTTAAACTATTGCTTTAAAGGGAAGAGAGGGGGAGGAGGAGAGAGCGCGAGAGATGGGGGGAGTGGGAGAAAGAGGGAAGGAGGGGGAGGAGGGGGAGGAGGTGGAGGGCAGCTGTGTCCGACACACCATACTTACACCTGCAACAGGTAGGCCAGGGGGCGGGACCTGTAGGTGAGACTCATAACATGATAAGGGGGGCAGGTGAAGAAGGGGTGTTGCTGGAGTCAAGGAAGGGAGGGTGTTCGTACGAGCCCCCTGCCAGCGAGACGGGGAGCAGGGAGGAAGTCTGTCCATGGAGCATTTCTGGGTCATTGGGTCGCCTCAAATGAGATTAGATCACCCTCTACAATGTAAAGCAGTTTGAGTACTGGGGGGTTCTCTGTATAAATCCAAGGTGAAACCTCCAGGGGCTAGCCTTCTCTCAGCGGAGAGTCTGCTCTGGGCTGCCTGCGAAAGGTGCTCCTCTGTGGGAAAGAGGAGAGAACAAGAGGCCCCAGAAGAGATCTCCTTATGGTAGTGATGGACAGATCAACTCTCCTTGTTATCTTCCACCTCTTCCTCTTCCTCTTGCTCGGCCTTCTCCCTCCTTTCCTTCTTACAGTCTTACAGTCCTTCTTACAGTCATTTTCTCCCTTTCCTCCTTCCTCTCCTCCCTCTTTCTCTTCCTCTACCTTCCTCTCCCTCCTTCCCTCTTGGTAAACCTTGTTTAGTCGAGCCAGATTGTGGATAGCTAGCCATGGTTTAGACCACTGTCGCTGTCTGGGTGGGGGGATACAGGACTGGTCCACTGGACTCAGCTCACATGGGGAGAACCTGCTGCTGCTGCCACTCCCCCTCTTACCTGGGATGAGATCACGTTTGGAGGAAACCTGGCACCATCCCTACGGTGAAGCATGGTGGTGGCAGCATCATGCTCCGGGGAGGATTTTCAGGGACAGGGACTGGGAACACGCCCCATTTACATCGACGGGGCTGTAGTGGAGCAGGTCGAGAGTTTCAAGTTCCTTGGTGTCCACATCACCAACAAACTATCATGGTTCAAACACACCAAGACAGTCGTGAAGAGGGCACGACAACGCCTTTTCCACCTCAGGAGACTGAAAAGATTTGGCATTGGTCCCAAGATCCTCAAAAAGTTCTACAGCTGCACCATCGAGAGCTTCCTGACCAGTTGCATCACCGCCTGGTATGGCAACTGCTCGGCATCCGACCGTAAGGCGCTACAGAGGGTAGTGCGTACGGCCCAGTACATCACTGGAGCCAAGCTTCCTGCCATCCAGGACCTATATACTTGGAGGTGTAAGAGGGAGGCCCAAAAAATTGACAAAGACTCCAGTCACCCAAGTCATAGACTGTTCTCTCTGCTACCGCACAGCAAGCAGTACCAGAGTGCCAAGTCTAGGTCCAAAAGGCTCCTTAACAGCTTCTATCCCCAATTCATAAGACTGCTGAACAATTAATCAAATGGCCACCCGGACTATTTACATTGACACCTCCCCCCTTTGTTTTTACACTGGTAATAGGAATCTGGATCGGTTTCCTTTTCTTTTTACCTTGCTTTTGTTATTATTATTATTTTTTAAAGTTTTCTTTTTACATTTCGTAAAATGTTATAATTACAAAAACATTTCATTTTAATTTCAATTTAGTAACATACTGTATCATTCAAATAAATATTATTATTTGTCTAATCATATTTTGCCAGCTAACTGGGTGGCAGGCTGCAATCAGTAGCTGTAATTAAGTACAGCAGCCACCAACCATCTAACGTTAATGCCTCGGATAATGAGGTTAGAAGAACAGCTGAATGGTCGGTAGCTAGCTGGCTCAATTACAGGTACTCTTAAGCATTAAATAACATTGGAAACAACTAACCACAGTTGCTAAAAGTTACCAGTAGCTACCCACTAGCTAGCTAGCTTTGTTGGTCCAAGTGGTGGGTTAGCTAGCACTCGTGCTTCGCCGGGGTCCACCGAATAGAATACTTACCTACAATAATTACCTACAATAACCTACAATAACTACCTAAGTAAACTACCTATAATACCTGACTACAATACCTACATACAATCTAAATACATGGTTTAAGCTTTACTCAACAACATATAAGAAGCCAGCTTATCTCCTGCTAGAGAAAACACAACCTCTCCCGACAACCTCGAGGCAAGAGACCTTTCTCTCTTTCTCGTCATCTTTCAACTTCTTATTCAGTTCCTTATTTTTCTCTTTTTCCTCCATCTTTAAAAATTTGACTTTCTGCTTGAGGTTCATGGCCAGAAAGCCCACTCTTCCCAGGATGGTCTCTGCTCTCTCTGATGAAACCGTCCCATTGGAGCTCTTGGAATGGGCACGGTCCGCCTCACTCTTCAAACCCTCCCTCGGGCTCACCTCCTCCTTGACGCTCCTCTCTTCACTCTCAATGTCAATGCCTGTCCAATAATCCTAACAGGATGACATTGACTCTAGATGTAATATTGTTCCAATGTGGCACATTCAATACACATTTGAGTGATCAACATACATTGATGGCCACATGGGGCACACAATTTAGAGGACAGTAATTGAGGTAACTTGTTTATTTGTATCCCAAACCGATTTTGTAATAGCCATAGATGTTCCTCCTGGGTCCACACCAAACGTAATACAAATGTTAACCCTAGTAAGGGGTGATGTTTTATACTATGAGCATAGATTAGCAGGGTTGGGGTCAATTCAATTTCAATTCCAGTCAATTCAGGAAGTACTTAATTTAATGCTTTGAATTGAAATGGAACAGACCCCCAACCCTGTAGAGTAGAAGTGTAAAATAGGACACCTACCTTTGCCTTTTTCAGCATCCAGGGCCTGGGTTCCTCATCCTCTGACCTGCATATGGAGGCTCTCACTCTAACAGGCGTCTTAGTGGCCATGCAGAGCAGAGGGGTTGCCAGAGTTAAGTTAGCATCTGGGACCAGCTGGTGAGCATGAGGGCAGCGATCCACCTCTTCACTAGTGCCCTTCCCTTTCTGCTCTGGCTGCTTGTGGTCCTTGTCATGGATGCATGCCAGGCTTGGAGGAAGTGCTAGGACAGGGCTTTTATCACTCATCAGTTCCTCTCTCTTGACAGTGGATGCAACTGCACTTGCCTCTGTGTTAACTGAGCACTATGTGGTGTCCTCAACTGTCTCCTCTGGCTGCTTGTGGTCATTGTTGTTGTGAATGCATTGCAGACCTGGAGGACTTTTATCATCCCAGGTGTAAATAGCAACAGTTGCCTCTGTGTCGACTGAGCACTTTGTAGTGCACTCAACTGTCTTCCATAGCGGTTTGTGGTCATTGTTGTGGGTGCAGGTCAGGATTAGAGGCAGTGTTGCAGGTGCAGGAGGACTTTTTTCAGCCAAACACTCCTCCGTGTGGACAGTGGACACAGAAACGGCTGCTTCCCTGGCAACTGGACACTTGTTGGTGTCCTCTACTGCCTCCCCTGGCAGAGTGTGGACAGTGGAGACGGAAACGGCCGCTTCCCTGGACACTTGACTCTTGGTGGTGTCCTCTACTGCCTCCTCTGGCTGCTTGTGGCCATTGTCTAGAATGTGTGGCAACTTTGAAGGCAGCATTGGAGCCGGGCTTTTATCACCCAACAGGTTCTCTCCCTGGACAATGGATGTGCCTGCAGTGATCGCTGTGGTAACGGAGGACTCGGTGGCATCCTCTTTTGTCTCCTCTGTCAGTTTGTGGTCAGAGTCTCGGATACATGGCGAGCTTGGAGGCAGTGCTGCAGGGTCAGGAGGGCTTTGATCAGCTGCCATGTCCTCTTTGAGGTGAGTGGACACATCATTGTTTGTTTCACTGATAACTGGACACTTGGTGGTGTCCTCTACTGCCTCCCCTGGCAGTTTGTAGTCAACTTCAAAGACAAGTGGCAGACTTGGAGGCAGCATTGGGACAGGGCATTTAGCTGCTGATCTGTACACTCCAAAATCAACAGTAGCTGTGCCTGCAGTGGTCTCTGTAGCAACTGAGACCTCATAGGTATCCTCTACTGTCTGCTCTGATGGCATGAAGTCATCGTCAAAGACTGTTGGCAGGCATGTAGGCAGCACTGAAGGAAGACTTCTAGCTGCCCATCGATTCTCTCCCTTGACAGTGGCTGTGGTAGCAGTGGTCTCTGTGGCAACTGGGCACTCTGTGGCTGAAACAGCAGGCTTAGAGGTTTCGAGGAAATTGAATGAATTACCAATGAACCGCTGAGCCAGGGGTGGGAGGGAGTAATGATAGAATCTGTCCTCTTCCTCAACATTAGATATTGCCACTGGAGCAACTGAGACCTCAGTGGTGCCCTCTACTGCCTGATGTGGCTGCATGGAGTCTTCGTCAAAGAAGTGTGGCAGGTATCGATGCAGCATTGAGGAAAGATGTATATCTGTCCATAGGTCCTCTCGTATACCTGTAGATACATCTACAGTGGCCTCTGTGGCAACTGGGCATTCAGCAGACTGGCAGGTTTCAGGGACAAAGTATGAAAATACAATGAACCGCTGTGCATCCTGAGCGCGTATGGCAAATGGAGAGGGGGGATGCAACATGGTAGGTATAGGCCTCTGATTGGTGAAAGCCAGTGGTGGGAGGGAGTCAATACAGGGAGCCATGAACTCAGTGAGAGGACAGTTGCTCACATCTCACACATTCTGCGTGAGAAAAGAAACAGACATGATATAAGTGATCACATTCAGTACATACATACAAACTGTATGAGTCAGCACTACTTACTTATACATCATATATATATATATATATATATATATATATATATATAGTGTCCTCTAAGATGCTCTGCACCAGTCTGTCCCAACCCTTTGTCCCCTAGCCAATGGGCCAGCTAAGTGTAAAAATACATGCCCCACACCCAGCATAACATTTGACATTTTAGCCGTTTATCAGACGCTTTTATCCAGAACGACTTATAGTTAGTTAGTGCATTCAACTTAAGGTAGTGTCATGAGGTGAGGTGTAAGTGGTGTGGAAGTCAGGCGCAGGACACCGAGGCTCAGTCCAACAGAGTTTACTTAGAAATCCAAAAGGAAACGGTAAACAAACTTCCTCAAAAAATAATCAGAGGCGAGTATTTACGCACCATGCGTAAAACACAAAAACAACAAACAAGAAACAAAACACGCAGCACAACGACAGGCGAACAACAACACACAATCTAAACTCTACAAAACAGGGAACTTATAGGACACGCAATCAGCACACAAACAGACACAGGTGTACAGAACAGACCAAAGCAATCACACATGAAACATCCAACGGTGGCAGCTAGTACTCCGGGGACGGCGAACGCCGATGCCTGCCCGAACCAGGAGGAGGAGCAGTCTCAGCCGAAACCGTGACAGTACCCCCCCCTTGACGCGCGGCTCCAGCCGTGCGCCGACCCCGGCCTCGGGGACGGCCAGGAGGACGCGGACCCGGGCGCGTGGGATGCCCATGGTGAAACTCAGTCAGGAGGGATGGATCGAGTATGTCCCTCCTGGGCACCCAGCACCGTTCCTCCGGACCGTACCCCTCCCACTCCACGAGATACTGGAGACCACTCATCCGGCGCCTTGAGTCCAAGATCGTCCGGACCCTGTACGCCGGGGCCCCCTCGATGTCCAAAGGGGGCGGAGGGGTCTCTCCTATCTCTTCCTCTTGGAGTGGGCCAGCTACCACCGGCCTGAGAAGAGACACATGGAACGAGGGGTTAATATTTTTATACTCTATAGGCAGTTGTAACCTGTAACACACCTCGTTCAATCTTCTCAGGACTTTGAAGGGCCCCACAAACCGCCGACCCAGCTTCCGGCAGGGCAGGCGGAGGGGCATGTTTCGAGTCGAGAGCCAGACTCGATCTCCCGGTGCGTACACCGGTCCCTCACTGCGGTGGCGGTCGGCGCTCGCCTTTTGTTGACGTATGGCACGCTGCAGATGGACATGGGCAGCGTCCCACGTCTCCTCCGAGCGCCGAATCCAATCGTCCACCGCAGGGGCCTCGATCTGGCTCTCGTGCCACGGTGCCAGGACCGGATGATAACCTAGAACACATTGGAAAGGTGTTAAATTGGTGGAGGAGTGGCGGAGAGAGTTCTGGGCTATCTCTGCCCAGGGAAGGAACCTAGACCACTCCTCCGGCTGGTCCCGGCAATAGGATCTCAAAAACCTACCCACATCCTGGTTGACACGTTCCACCTGCCCATTGCTCTCTGGGTGGTACCCCGAGGTAAGGCTTACCGAGACCCCCAACCGTTCCATAAACGCCCCCCAGACTCTGGAGGTGAACTGGGGACCTCGGTCAGACTCAATATCCTCGGGGACCCCATAGTGCCAGAACACATGGGTGAATAGGGCCTCAGCGGTTTGTAGGGCAGAAGGGAGACCCGGCATAGGAAGGAGACGACAGGCTTTAGAAAACCGATCCACAACGACCAAAATGGTGGTATTCCCCTGGGAGGGGGGAAGATCGGTTACGAAATCCACCGATAGGTGGGACCATGGTCGTTGTGGAACGGGCAGGGGATGTAGCTTACCCCTGGGCAAATGTCTAGGCGCCTTACACTGGGCACATACCGAGCAGGAGGAGACATAAACCCTCACATCCCTAGCTAACGTGGGCCACCAGTATTTCATGCTAAGACAGTGCACTGTCCGGCCAATACCCGGATGTCCAGAGGAGGGTGATGTATGAGCCCAATAAATAAGTCGATCACGAACCTCGCGCGGGACGTACGTCCGCCCCACAGGACACTCGGGGGGAGTAGGGTCGGTACGTAGTGCCCGCTCGATTTCCGCATCGACCTCCCATACCACCGGAGCCACCAAACAAGACTCCGGCAATATGGAAATAGGCTCGTTGGACCTCTCCTCTGAGTCATACCGCCGGGACAGAGCGTCTGCCTTACCATTCTGGGACCCTGGGATGTATGTGATCTTAAAAACAAAACGGGTTAGGAACATGTTCCACCTTGCCTGACGAGGGTTCAATCTCCTAGCTGCCCGGATGTACTCCAGGTTACGGTGATCTGTCAAAATGAGGAAAGGGTGTTGAGCCCCCTCAAGCCAATGCCTCCACACCTTTAGGGCCTGGACTACGGCTAACAGCTCCCTATCCCCAACATCATAATTGCGCTCCGCCGAGCTGAGCTTCTTCGAGTAGAACGCACAGGGGCGGAGCTTAGGTGGCGTGCCGGACCGTTGTGAAAGAACTGCCCCAATACCGGTCTCGGACGCGTCCACCTCAACTTGGAAGGGTAAAGAGGGATCCGGATGTGCCAGCACCGGAGCCGAGGTGAACAGGTCTTTCAGTTTGACAAATGCCCTGTCCGCCTCAGCCGACCAATGCAGATGAACCGGACCCCCCTTTAGCAGAGATGTAATGGGAGCTGCAACCTGTCCAAAACCCTGAATAAACCTCCGGTAGTAATTAGCAAAACCCAAGAACCGCTGCACCTCTTTTACAGTAGTTGGGGTTTGCCAATTACGCACGGCCGATACCCGGTCTACCTCTATCTCCACACCAGATGCGGACAACCGATAACCCAAAAAGGAGACGGACTCCTGGAAGAACAGGCATTTCTCTGCCTTGACATACAAGTCATGCTCCAGCAGTCTTCTCAACACTCGGCGCACCTGGGCTACATGCTCGGCTCGGGTGGAAGAGTACACCAGGATGTCGTCGATGTACACTACCACCCCCTGCCCATGCATGTCCCGGAAAATCTCGTCAACAAAGGATTGGAAGACTGAAGGAGCATTCATTAACCCGTATGGCATGACGAGATACTCGTAATGACCCGAGGTGGTGCTAAATGCTGTCTTCCATTCATCCCCCTCCCTAATGCGCACCAGATTGTACGCGCTCCTAAGATCCAACTTTGTGAAGAACCGCGCTCCGCGTAATGACTCCGTCATCGTCGCAATCAGAGGAAGTGGGTAACTGTATTTCACTGTGATCTGATTGAGACTACGGTAATCAATACACGGGCGCAATCCCCCGTCCTTCTTCTTCACAAAGAAGAAACTCGAGGAGACCGGGGAAGTAGAGGGTCGTATGTATCCCTGTGCCAAGGACTCGGCTATGTAAGTTTCCATAGCCGCTGTCTCCTCTTGAGACAGGGGATACACATGACTCCGGGGAAAAGCTGCTCCTGTCTGGAGATTTATCGCACAGTCCCCCTGTCTATGAGGAGGTAGCCGTGCTGCCCTTGATTTGCTAAACACGAGTGCTAAATCCTCATACTCAGGGGGAATGCGCAGTGCGGGCACTTGGTTCGGACTCTCTACCGAGGTCGCCCCTACGGAAACACCTAGACATCTCCCTACACACTGGGCAGACCACTCCATAAGAGCCCTCTGTTCCCACGCTATGGTAGGATCATGGGTACTTAACCAGGGAAGGCCCAACACCACTGGGTACGCAGGAGAGTCAATCAGATAAAACTGAATACTCTCCTCATGACCCCCCTGCGTCGTCATTGTTAGCGGTGCTGTGACATCCCTGATCAGACCCGACCCCAACGGCCGGCTGTCTAATGTGTGGACAGGGAATGGAGTTTCTACCGGCCGAAGGGGAATTCCTAACCTATACCAAAATGTTCGATCAATAAAGTTCCCAGCTGCGCCTGAATCGACTAGCGCCTTATGCTGGGAATGAGGTGCCACCTGTGGAAATCTCACAGGAATACTCATGTGACCAACAGAAAGCTCTGGGTAAGTGGGGCGCCTACTCACCTGAAATGACTCCCCAGTGCGTGGCCTGTTGTCACCTCTCCCAAGAGACCCTCCCCTGCACCTGGCCGCGGTGTGCCCTCCACGACCGCAGGTGGTGCAGGGGATGGCTCCCCTCGGGTTCCCTCTTCTCCTCTCTCTAGCGCCAGCACCCCCGAGCTCCATAGGAATCGGCTCGGAGGTGCTGGAGGGCGAAATGGACGACCCCCACTCAGGACGTCCGCGGGTAGCCAGCAGGGTGTCTAGACGGATGGAAATGTCCACCAACTGGTCGAATGACAAGTTGGTGTCCCTGCAGGCCAGCTCACGACGAACGTCCTCTTGTAGGGTGCACCTGTAGTGGTCGATGAGGGCCCTCTCATTCCACCCCGCATCCGCTGCTAGTGTCCGAAACTCCAGTGCGAAGTCCTGGGCGCTCCTCTTCCCCTGTCGGAGGTGGAACAGACGCTCTCCCGCCGCTCTACCCTCCGGTGGATGATCAAAGACAGTCCTGAAGCGGCGGGAGAACTCCGCGTAGGTGATGGTTGCGGCGTCTATTCCCCTCCATTCGGCGTTGGCCCATTCCAACGCCTTGCCGGATAAACAGGAGATGAGGGCGGAGACGCTCTCGTATCCCGAGGGCGCCGGGTGTATAGTAGCCAGGTACAGTTCCACCTGCAGCAGAAATCCCTGACACCCGGCTGCAGAACCGTCATATGCCCTCGGGAGCGAGAGTCGAATAGCACTGGGTTCCGGTGTTGAGAGAGGAGGACTGGCCGTTGGTGATGGGATGGTGTGCGAAGGCGTGGGCTCCTCCCTAGTCATCAAACGGCTCAGCATGTTGGACACCTCATTCATGGCGGACCCAAGTCGCTGGATCATGATGTCTTGGTCGCTGATCCTCTCCTCCAACGACCTGGGTGCCGCCACTGCTCCTGCTGACTCCATCATGGTGTGTTGTTCTGTCATGAGGTGAGGTGTAAGTGGTGTGGAAGTCAGGCGCAGGACACCGAGGCTCAGTCCAACAGAGTTTACTTAGAAATCCAAAAGGAAACGGTAAACAAACTTCCTCAAAAAATAATCAGAGGCGAGCATTTACGCACCATGCGTAAAACACAAAAACAACAAACAAGAAACAAAACACGCAGCACAACGACAGGCGAACAACAACACACAATCTAAACACTACAAAACAGGGAACTTATAGGACACGCAATCAGCACACAAACAGACACAGGTGTACAGAACAGACCAAAGCAATCACACATGAAACATCCAACGGTGGCAGCTAGTACTCCGGGGACGGCGAACGCCGATGCCTGCCCGAACCAGGAGGAGGAGCAGTCTCGGCCGAAACCGTGACAGGTAGCTAGGTGAGACAACCACATAATCCTGATATGAGCGTCTATGATAGAACGGTTGTTTATTTTTTATGACCAGACAACCATAAGAACTGAGGACATAAATTCACTGAAACAGACAGACACGATACAACACATTTAGACAAGAACAGTTATAAGCATTGCCATGGTGTAGCCTAATACAAAAAGAAATAAGGACAAAACATTGTTAGCTTACATTCCATGGCATATGGAACATTTTGCCCTTACAATAACTTATATTTGCTTTAATTTAATATTGTTAAACAGAACTCTTGTCGACTTTGTCAAAGTTGGTCTTGTTACCTCCTCAATCAGTCTTGGCATTTTCCTCGTCTTGAACCAAATCCTCTTCATCTTCTTCTCCTGATCCTTCTGATTCTGCAAAACCAGAGCCAACCTGGCTCCCAGCTCCATCACGTAGTCTGTCTAGATCGCCCTTTCCTCCAACCGACACTCACCCCTCCTCTGTGTCAGCGTTGAACCCTCCATGTCTTCCTCTTAGCTAACAATAACTCTGGAAAATACACAACGTTGTAGTAAGTGGGTGTTGCTAACCAAATAATAATGCATCTCTTTACAATGTGCACACGTTTTCTTCCCAGCTACTTACAATTAATCAAGTGAGAATCCTGATCCAGATATGTTTAGGCAATAGGCCTATCTGAATTACTAGTAAAAAGTTGGCTACTGGAAAAGCAACCAAGTTCAAATGAATCGATTTTGGCTGTTCTTATCATTTCGTGAACAATATCCTTCATGACATCATCATTGTGATGCAAGGCGTTGCCATGGCAGATGAAAAAGCACAACACAGACTTTAAAAAGCAAACTTCAGGGTCTTTCTGTACCTTACTATTGAGCCTTATTCAACCCCTCATGTAGCTCTACTCCATATTGGGCCTGGTTCTCACAAACCACACTAATCACTTCCATCATATCATTGAAAACACTGTGTTTTGGGTAGAAAATGACTCTATATCCATGCAGGACCTAACTTGTACAGTTTCATCTATTTTAAAAACCAAGGAGGTAAAAATGCCAGTCTTCTCTTTGAGTGCCCTTGAGTGCACCTCAATTTAAAGAGGTCTATCAATTCAACCATTTGAAATGGATGTCCATTCAATTAAGAACATATTATTCTTATTAGAAATGAAATGAATCAGCTACAAATTAGGTAGGCGTACTTGTTTTTTTACACAACCTACTCTTTTGGTACATATTTATTGAGATAATTGATTACAACATATGTTGGTGATTAACAAAGAGAGAGGTTTTTTTTCTGTCATCAATAGAATGCATTAGCCATTAGGCTGGCTCACTACAATTGTAACATGACATCTCAGGTGTCAGGATGAAGCATTTTCTCACAAAAAGAGGACTCAAGCAAACTATCTCTCTTCAACAGTTTCACTAGTCATGTTAGGTCTACTTAAAATGTCACATTCATTCACAAGTAATTTGAAAATAAGTTATACTACTGAAACACATTCACAATAAGTTATATTACAACCTACCTCTGAAGTAAGCAGTGTGTTCTCTCACTAATGAAATAGGACATTAATAATTTGTCAGTGGTTAGTTGAATCAGTCTCTTTGCACTGTTCAGTTTGTCTGTGCAACAGGTAACCTTCCAGAATCGGAATCTTGTGATGTCACAATGGAGTCCCCATTGCCATGGTTACCCACAGCAGCTTTCATGTGTTATCAAATGCTGGCACAATTTCGTTTATTTATTTTAGATTTTTTGTACCTATGCAGCACAGTCATACCTAATATATACAATGAATCCATATAACCTAATTTTTTATTAAAATAAAATGCTGTAACTCATGTAAA
The DNA here is from genome assembly GCF_964263955.1 of Coregonus lavaretus. Taxonomy (NCBI): domain Eukaryota; kingdom Metazoa; phylum Chordata; class Actinopteri; order Salmoniformes; family Salmonidae; genus Coregonus; species Coregonus lavaretus. The sequence goes on from NC_140022.1 coordinate 15,985,566, forward strand.
ATGGTTGACCATTCAAACGACCTGTGTTTTGCCTAATTAAAAGTCTATATGTTTTAGATATCATAAATAGCAGCCAGGCTTACTTAGGTTGTTTGTTCGATCTCAGCCTACCACTAATGCCAATATTTTTCATCATCATCATCATCATCATCATCATCAATGAAATACATAGGCTACCTTACTACAGTAAAACAATTCTTCCATAGTCTATGTCACCTCAGTAACAAAGTTCCAAAAAATAAATGAGGGTTCAAGAAAACATCTATCTTCAATGGCCTCAGCTATTAGCCATATGATCAACAAGGTCAACTGCAGCACTAAAATCAAGAAGCAGCTCATCCACAAGTTTATCTTGGTCAAGTGATCTGAGCCATTGATCGATTAAATCAACGAGAGCTGTTGCAGTCGAGTGATCCTTACGGTATCTTTACGGTACGCATGCTCATAGAGGGATAAAATTAGCTGGATGTGTAATTATATAGGCCCAAAAAATGTAATTGAAGAGTAGGTGTCATTGATGTTTAGCATTTAAGTTTAATAAATAACTAAATAAAGAAATCAATATCAGCTGACTATAGAAAAGTATTGTTTAAAATTATGTTTGAACATTTTCTTATCCGTGTCTTTCCAGTTGATATAACCAAACAGACAACCTTTGTTGCTCAAGAGCGTCACACATTCCTCCATTCATTCTCTATCATATTCCCCTCCATCAAATTCCTCTATCATATTCCCTCCATCATATTCTCTCTATTATATTTCTCTCCATCATATTCCACTCCATCATAATACTCGCTATCATATTCCCTCTATCATATTCCTCTTTATTTTTACAGGGAATCCCAATTGAGACCAGTGTCTCTTTTTCAATGGTGCCCTGTGTTATATCAATTAACAATCCAAACAGCTTAAACAGATAAAATTACATACAGAGTAGAAAATATATAGAGCAAAATTATTAGACTTGAACACATACATTTCACAATGAACAGGTCTTGTATTTAACCAGTTGAGCTGACAACCATTTTGCACTGTTTCACTAGGGCTTTAGTCATCAATCTAGCAAGAGGGAAATATTTTATTAATGTAGTGGTGTCCCTCCCCCCAGGAAGCTACGACCTTTAGCTTTCACCTGGAATTGTTCATTTATGTCTGAGAAAAAAAACACTTTCCAAACCATATGATCTAGTACACAAGAAAAGTATAATACAACCTTCTTTACTACTTTGCCAAACATTTCATGACATTAGTGAGAGTCAAAATCTGTAAAATTTGTGAATGTCTAAATTAACATTTGGGCAATTTGACCAGTGTACATCACTCCTATAGACAATGAGAGATGGGCTATGTAAAGGTCTCGATTTTGTCGTTCTGAACAAATGTTTGACTTCCACACAAAATTACTTCTTGACTTATTTTAGGTTTAAGGAAGTGTGTAGGTTTAAACTATTGCTTTAAAGGGAAGAGAGGGTGAGGAGGAGAGAGCGCGAGAGATGGGGGGAGTGGGAGAAAGAGGGAAGGAGGGGGAGGAGGTGGAGGGCAGCTGTGTCCGACACACCATACTTACACCTGCAACAGGTAGGCCAGGGGGCGGGACCTGTAGGTGAGACTCATAACATGATAAGGGGGGCAGGTGAAGAAGGGGTGTTGCTGGAGTCAAGGAAGGGAGGGTGTTCCTACGAGCACCCTGCCAGCGAGACGGGGAGCAGGGAGGAAGTCTGTCCATGGAGCATTTCTGGGTCATTGGGTCGCCTCCAATGAGATTAGATCACCCTCTACAATGTAAAGCAGTTTGAGTACTGGGGGGTTCTCTGTATAAATCCAAGGTGAAACCTCCAGGGGCTAGCCTTCTCTCAGCGGAGAGTCTGCTCTGGGCTGCCTTGCGAAAGGTGCTCCTCTGTGGGAAAGAGGAGAGAACAAGAGGCCCCAGAAGAGATCTCCTTATGGTAGTGATGGACAGATCAACTCTCCTTGTTATCTTCCACCTCTTCCTCTTCCTCTTGCTCGGCCTTCTCCCTCCTTTCCTTCTTACAGTCTTACAGTCCTTCTTACAGTCATTTTCTCCCTTTCCTCCTTCCTCTCCTCCCTCTTTCTCTTCCTCTACCTTCCTCTCCCTCCTTCCCTCTTGGTAAACCTTGTTTAGTCGAGCCAGATTGTGGATAGCTAGCCATGGTTTAGACCACTGTCGCTGTCTGGGTGGGGGGATACAGGACTGGTCCACTGGACTCAGCTCACATGGGGAGAACCTGCTGCTGCTGCCACTCCCCCTCTTACCTAGGATGAGATCACGTTTGGAGGAAACCTGGCACCATCCCTACGGTGAAGCATGGTGGTGGCAGCATCATGCTCCGGGGAGGATTTTCAGGGACAGGGACTGGGAACACGCCCCATTCACATCGACGGGGCTGTAGTGGAGCAGGTCGAGAGTTTCAAGTTCCTTGGTGTCCACATCACCAACAAACTATCATGGTTCAAACACACCAAGACAGTCGTGAAGAGGGCACGACAACGCCTTTTCCACCACAGGAGACTGAAAAGATTTGGCATTGGTCCCAAGATCCTCAAAAAGTTCTACAGCTGCACCATCGAGAGCTTCCTGACCAGTTGCATCACCGCCTGGTATGGCAACTGCTCGGCATCCGACCGTAAGGCGCTACAGAGGGTAGTGCGTACGGCCCAGTACATCACTGGAGCCAAGCTTCCTGCCATCCAGGACCTATATACTTGGAGGTGTAAGAGGGAGGCCCAAAAAATTGACAAAGACTCCAGTCACCCAAGTCAAAGACTGTTCTCTCTGCTACCGCACAGCAAGCGGTACCAGAGTGCCAAGTCTAGGTCCAAAAGGCCCCTTAACAGCTTCTATCCCCAATTCATAAGACTGCTGAACAATTAATCAAATGGCCACCCGGACTATTTACATTGACACCTCCCCCCTTTGTTTTTACACTGGTAATAGGAATCTGGATCGGTTTCCTTTTCTTTTTACCTTGCTTTTGTTATTATTATTATTTTTTAAAGTTTTCTTTTTACATTTCGTAAAATGTTATAATTACAAAAACATTTCATTTTAATTTCAATTTAGTAACATACTGTATCATTCAAATAAATATTATTATTTGTCTAATCATATTTTGCCAGCTAACTGGGTGGCAGGCTGCAATCAGTAGCTGTAATTAAGTACAGCAGCCACCAACCATCTAACGTTAATGCCTCGGATAATGAGGTTAGAAGAACAGCTGAATGGTCGGTAGCTAGCTGGCTCAATTACAGGTACTCTTAAGCGTGAAATAACATTGGAAACAACTAACCACAGTTGCTAAAAGTTACCAGTAGCTACCCACTAGCTAGCTAGCTTTGTTGGTCCAAGTGGTGGGTTAGCTAGCACTCGTGCTTCGCCGGGGTCCACCGAATAGAATACTTACCTACAATAATTACCTACAATAACCTACAATAACTACCTAAGTAAACTACCTATAATACCTGACTACAATACCTACATACAATCTAAATACATGGTTTAAGCTTTACTCAAGAACATATAAGAAGCCAGCTTATCTCCTGCTAGAGAAAACACAACCTCTCCCGACAACCTCGAGGCAAGAGACCTTTCTCTCTTTCTCGTCATCTTTCAACTTCTTATTCAGTTCCTTATTTTTCTCTTTTTCCTCCATCTTTAAAAATGTGACTTTCTGCTTGAGGTTCATGGCCAGAAAGCCCACTCTTCCCAGGATGGTCTCTGCTCTCTCTGATGAAACCGTCCCATTGGAGCTCTTGGAATGGGCACGGTCCGCCTCACTCTTCAAACCCTCCCTCGGGCTCACCTCCTCCTTGACGCTCCTCTCTTCACTCTCAATGTCAATGCCTGTCCAATAATCCTAACAGGAAGACATTGACTCTAGATGTAATATTGTTCCAATGTGGCACATTCAATACACATTTGAGTGATCAACATACATTGATGGCCTCATGGGGCAAACAATTTAGAGGACAGTAATTGAGGTAACTTGTTTATTTGTATCCCAAACCGATTTTGTAATAGCCATAGATGTTCTTCCTGGGTCCACACCAAACGTAATACAAATGTTAACCCTAGTAAGGGGTGATGTTTTATACTATGAGCATAGATTAGCAGGGTTGGGGTCAATTCAATTTCAATTCCAGTCAATTCAGGAAGTACTTAATTCAATGCTTTGAATTGAAATGGAACAGACCCCCAACCCTGTAGAGTAGAAGTGTAAAATAGGACACCTACCTTTGCCTTTTTCAGCGTCCAGGGCCTGGGTTCCTCATCCTCTGACCTGCATATGGAGGCTCTCACTCTAACAGGCGTCTTAGTGGCCATGCAGAGCAGAGGGGTTGCCAGAGTTAAGTTAGCATCTGGGACCAGCTGGTGAGCATGAGGGCAGCGATCCACCTCTTCACTAGTGCCCTTCCCTTTCTGCTCTGGCTGCTTGTGGTCCTTGTCATGGATGCATGCCAGGCTTGGAGGAAGTGCTAGGACAGGGCTTTTATCACTCATCAGTTCCTCTCTCTTGACAGTGGATGCAACTGCACTTGCCTCTGTGTTAACTGAGCACTATGTGGTGTCCTCAACTGTCTCCTCTGGCTGCTTGTGGTCATTGTTGTTGTGAATGCATTGCAGACCTGGAGGACTTTTATCATCCCAGGTGTAAATAGCAACAGTTTCCTCTGTGTCGACTGAGCACTTTGTAGTGCACTCAACTGTCTTCCATAGCGGTTTGTGGTCATTGTTGTGGGTGCAGGTCAGGATTAGAGGCAGTGTTGCAGGTGCAGGAGGACTTTTATCAGCCAAACACTCCTCTGTGTGTACAGTGGACACAGAAACGGCTGCTTCCCTGGCAACTGGACACTTGTTGGTGTCCTCTACTGCCTCCCCTGGCAGAGTGTGGACAGTCGAGACGGAAACGGCCGCTTCCCTGGACACTTGACTCTTGGTGGTGTCCTCTACTGCCTCCTCTGGCTGCTTGTGGCCATTGTCTAGAATGTGTGGCAACTTTGAAGGCAGCATTGGAGCCGGGCTTTTATCACCCAACAGGTTCTCTCCCTGGACAATGTATGTGCCTGCAGTGATCGCTGTGGTAACGGAGGACTCGGTGGCATCCTCTTTTGTCTCCTCTGTCAGTTTGTGGTCAGAGTCTCGGATACATGGTGAGCTTGGAGGCAGTGCTGCAGGGTCAGGAGGGCTTTGATCAGCTGCCATGTCCTCTTTGAGGTGAGTGGACACATCATTGTTTGTTTCACTGATAACTGGACACTTGGTGGTGTCCTCTACTGCCTCCCCTGGCAGTTTGTAGTCAACTTCAAAGACAAGTGGCAGACTTGGAGGCAGCATTGGGACAGGGCATTTAGCTGCTGATAAGTACACTCCAAAATCAACAGTAGCTGTGCCTGCAGTGGTCTCTGTAGCAACTGAGACCTCATAGGTATCCTCTACTGTCTACTCTGATGGCATGAAGTCATCGTCAAAGACTGTTGGCAGGCATGTAGGCAGCACTGAAGGAAGACTTCTAGCTGCCCATCGATTCTCTCCCTTGACAGTGGCTGTGGTAGCAGTGGTCTCTGTGGCAACTGGGCACTCTGTGGCTGAAACAGCAGGCTTAGAGGTTTCGAGGAAATTGAATGAATTGCCAATGAACCGCTGAGCCAGGGGTGGGAGGGAGTAATGATAGAATCTGTCCTCTTCCTCAACATTAGATATTGCCACTGGAGCAACTGAGACCTCAGTGGTGCCCTCTACTGCCTGATGTGGCTGCATAGAGTCTTCGTCAAAGAAGTGTGGCAGGTATCGATGCAGCATTGAGGAAAGATGTATATCTGTCCATAGGTCCTCTCGTATACCTGTAGATACATCTGCAGTGGCCTCTGTGGCAACTGGGCATTCAGCAGACTGGCAGGTTTCAGGGACAAAGTATGAAAATACAATGAACCGCTGTGCATCCTGAGAGCGAATGGCAAATGGAGAGGGGGGATGCAACATGGTAGGTATAGGCCTCTGATTGGTGAAAGCCAGTGGTGGGAGGGAGTCAATACAGGGAGCCATGAACTCAGTGAGAGGACAGTTGCTCACATCTCACACATTCTGCGTGAGAAAAGAAACAGACATGATGAAAGTGATCACATTCAGTACATACATACATACTGTATGAGTCAGCACTACTTACTTATACATCACATATATATATATATATATATATATATATATATATATATATATATATATATATAGTGTCCTCTAAGATGCTCTGCACCAGTCTGTCCCAACCCTTGGTCCCCTAGCCAATGGGCCAGCTAAGTGTAAAAATACATGCCCCACACCCAGCATAACATTTGACATTTTAACCATTTATCAGACGCTTTTACCCAGAACGACTTATAGTTAGTTAGTGCATTCAACTTAAGGTAGCTAGGTGAGACAACCACATAATCCTGATATGAGCGTCTATGATAGAACGGTTGTTTATTTTTTTATGACCAGACAACCATAAGAACTGAGGACATAAATTCACTGAAACAGACAGACACGATACAACACATTTAGACAAGAACAGTTATAAGCATTGCCATGGTGTAGCCTAATACAAAAAGAAATAAGGACAAAACATTGTTAGCTTACATTCCATGGCATATGGAACATTTTGCCCTTACAATAACTTATATGTGCTTTAATTAATATTGTTAAACAGAACTCTTGTCGACTTTGTCAAAGTTGGTCTTGTTACCTCCTCAATCAGTCTTGGCATTTTCCTCGACTTGAACCAAATCCTCTTCATCTTCTTCTCCTGATCCTTCTGGATCTGCAAAACCAGAGCCAACCTGGCTCCCAGCTCCATCACGTAGTCTGTCTAGATCGCCCTTTCCTCCAACCGACACTCACCCCTCCTCTGTGTCAGCGTTGAACCCTCCATGTCTTCCTCTTAGCTAACAATAACTCTGGAAAATACACAACGTTGTAGTAAGTGGGTGTTGCTAACCAAATAATAATGCATCTCTTTACAATGTGCACACGTTTTCTTCCCAGCTACTTACAATTAATCAAGTGAGAATCCTGATCCAGATATGTTTAGGCAATAGGCCTATCTGAATTACTAGTAAAAAGTTGGCTACTGGAAAAGCGACCAAGTTCAAATGAATCGATTTTGGCTGTTCTTATCATTTCGTGAACAATATCCTTCATGACATCATCATTGTGATGCAAGGCGTTGCCATGGCAGATGAAAAAGCACAACACAGACTTTAAAAAGCAAACTTCAGGGTCTTTCTGTACCTTACCATTGAGCCTTATTCAACCCCTCATGTAGCTCTACTCCATATTGGGCCTGGTTCTCACAAACCACACTAATCACTTCCATCATATCATTGAAAACACTGTGTTTTGGGTAGAAAATGACTCTATATCCATGCAGGACCTAACTTGTACAGTTTCATCTATTTTAAAAACCAAGGAGGTAAAAATGCCAGTCTTCTCTTTGAGTGCCCTTGAGTGCACCTCAATTTAAAGAGGTCTATCAATTCAACCATTTGAAATGGATGTCCATTCAATTAAGAACATATTATTCTTATTAGAAATGAATCAGCTACAAATTAGGTAGGCGTACTTGTTTTTTTACACAACCTACTCTTTTGGTACATATTTATTGAGATAATTGATTACAACATATATATTATTATTATATTATTAACATATGTTGGTGATTAACACAGAGAGAGGTTATTTTTCTATCATCAATAGAATGCATTAGCCATTAGGCTGGCTCACTACAATTGTAACATCACATTTACATTTTAGATTTTAGTCATTTAGCAGACGCTCTTATCCAGAGCGACTTAAAGGAGCAATTAGGGTTAAGTGCCTTGCTCAAGGGCACATTTACCCCATTTAGCAGACGCTCTTATCCAGAGTGACTTACAAATTGGTGCATTCACCCTATAGCTAGTGGGATAACCACTTTACAATTTTCTTTTTTCTTTTTATTTTCTCTATTTTTTTTTTTTTTTTTTTTTTGGGGGGGGTGGGTTGGGGTACGGGGGGTAGAAGGATTACATTATCCTATCCCAGGTATTCCTTAAAGAGGTGGGGTTTCAAATGTCTCCGGAAGGTGGTGAGTGACTCCGCTGTCCTGGCGTCGTGAGGGAGCTTGTTCCACCATTGGGGTGCCAGAGCAGCGAACAGTTTTGACTGGGCTGAGCGGGAGCTATGCTTCCGCAGAGGAAGGGGAGCCAGCAGGCCAGAGGTGGATGAACGCAATGCCCTCGTTTGGGTGTAGGGACTGATCAGAGCCTGAAGGTACGGCGGTGCCGTTCCCCTCACTGCTCCATAAGCAAGCACCATGGTCTTGTAACGGATGCGAGCTTCAACTGGAAGCCAGTGGAGTGTGCGGAGGAGGGGGGTGACGTGAGAGAACTTGGGAAGGTTGAACACCAGACGGGCGGCGGCATTCTGGATGAGTTGTAGGGGTTTAATAGCACAGGCAGGGAGCCCAGCCAACAGCGAGTTGCAGTAATCCAGACGGGAGATGACAAGTGCCTGGATTAGGACCTGTGCCGCTTCCTGTGTAAGGCAGGGTCGTACTCTCCGAATGTTGTAGAGCGTGGATCTGCAGGATCGGGTCACCGCCTTGATGTTAGCGGAGAACGACAGGGTGTTGTCCAGGGTCACGCCAAGGCTCTTCGCACTCTGGGAGGAGGACACAACGGAGTTGTCAATCGTGATGGCGAGGTCATGGAACGGGCAGTCCTTCCCCGGGAGGAAGAGCAGCTCCGTCTTGCCAGGGTTCAGCTTGAGGTGGTGATCCGACATCCATACTGATATGTCTGCCAGACATGCAGAGATGCGATTCGCCACCTGGTTATCAGAAGGGGGAAAGGAGAAGATTAGTTGTGTATCGTCAGCGTAGCAATGATAGGAGAGGCCATGTGAGGATATGACAGAGCCAAGTGACTTGGTGTATAGGGAGAATAGGAGAGGGCCTAGAACTGAGCCCTGGGGGACACCAGTGGTGAGAGCACGTGGTGCGGAGACAGCTTCTCGCCACGCCACTTGGTAGGAGCGACCGGTCAGGGAGGACGCAATCCAGGAGTGAGCCGCGCCGGAGATGCCCAGCTCGGAGAGGGTGGAGAGGAGGATCTGATGGTTCACAGTATCAAAGGCAGCAGACAGGTCTAGAAGGACAAGAGCAGAGGAGAGAGAGTTAGCTTTAGCAGTGCGGAGAGCCTCCGTGACACAGAGAAGAGCAGTCTCAGTTGAATGACCAGTCCTGAAACCTGACTGGTTTGGATCAAGAAGGTCATTCTGAGAGAGATAGCAAGAGAGTTGGCTAAAGACGGCACGCTCAATAGTTTTGGAAAGAAAAGAAAGAAGGGATACTGGTCTGTAGTTGTTGACGTCAGTGGGATCGAGTGTTGGTTTTTTGAGAAGGGGTACAACTCTCGATCTCTTGAAGACGGAAGGGACATAGCCAGCGGTCAAGGATGAGTTGATCAGCGAGGTGAGGTAGGGGAGAAGGTCACCGGAGATGGTCTGGAGAAGAGAGGAGGGGATGGGGTCAAGCGGGCAGGTTGTTGGGCGGCCTGCAGTCACAAGTCGCAGGATTTTATCTGGAGAGAGAGGGGAGAAAGAAGTCAAAGCATAGGGTAGGGCAGTGTGAGTAGGACCAGCAGTGTCATTAGACTTAACAAACGAGGATCGGATGTCGTCAACCTTCTTTTCAAAGTGGTTGACGAAGTCATCCACCGAGAGAGAGGAGGGGGGGAGGGGGGGGGGGGGGGGATTCAGCAGGGAGGAGAATGTGGCAAAGAGCTTCCTAGGGTTAGAGGCAGATGCTTGGAATTTAGAGTGGTAGAAAGTGCCTTAGCAGCAGAAACAGATGAAGAAAATGTAGAGAGGAGGGAGTGAAAAGATGCCAGGTCGGCAGGGAGTTTAGTTTTCTTCCATTTCCGCTCCGCTGCCCGGAGCTCTGTTCTGTGAGCTCGCAATGAGTCATCAAGCCACGGAGCTGGAGGGGAGGACCGAGCCGGCCGGGAGGATAGGGGACACAGAGAGTCAAAGGATGCAGAAAGGGAGGAGAGGAGGGTTGAGGAGGCAGAATCAGGAGATTGGAGGGAGAAGGATTGAGCAGAGGGAAGTGATGATAGGATGGAAGAGGAGAGAGTAGTGGGAGAGAGAGAGCGAAGGTTGCGGCGGCGCATTACCATCTGTGTAGGGGCAGAGTGAGTAGTGTTGGAGGAGAGCGAGAGAGAAAAGGACACAAAGTAGTGGTCGGAGACATGGAGGGGAGTTGCAGTGAGATTAGTAGAAGAGCAGCATCTAGTAAAGATGAGGTCAAGCGTATTGCCTGCCTTGTGAGTAGGGAGGGACGGTGAGAGGGTGAGGTCAAAAGAGGAGAGGAGTGGAAAGAAGGAGGCAGAGAGAAATGAGTCAAATGTAGACGTAGGGAGGTTGAAATCCCCCAAAACTGTGAGGGGTGAGCCATCCTCAGGAAAGGAGCTTATCAAGGCGTCAAGCTCATTGATGAACTCTCCAAGGGAACCTGGAGGGCGATAGATGACAAGGATATTAAGCTTAGATGGGCTAGTGACTGTGACAGCATGGAATTCAAATGAGGAGATAGATAGATGGGTTAGGGGAAAAATTGAGAATGTCCACTTGGGAGAGATGAGGATTCCTGTGCCACCACCCCTCTGACCAGATGCTCTCGGGGTATGCGAGAACACATGGTTAGACGAGGAGAGAGCAGTAGGAGTAGCAGTGTTTTCAGTGGTAATCCATGTTTCCGTCAGCGCCAGGAAGTCGAGGGAATGGAGGTTAGCATAGGCTGGGATGAAGTCAGCTTTGTTGGCAGCAGAACGGCAGTTCCAGAGGCTGCCTGAGACCTGGAACTCCAGGTGTGGGGTGCGTGCAGGGACCACCAGGTTAGAGGCAGCAGCCACGCGGTGTGAGGCGTTTGTGTGGCCTGTGCGGAGAGGAGAGAACAGGGATAGGCAGAGGCATAGTTGACAGGCTGTAGCAAATGGCTACAATAATGCAGAGGAGATCGGAATGAAATGAATTAAACATCAGGAAAAGGAGTGAGTAGGGCCTCCCTCGCCAAAACTTACACCTCAGAAACTATAATTGTTTCACTGAACCATCCAGATAAAAACTCTCCCAACATCCACTTTTAGAAATTAGAATTGTTGTGAACTACAGCAGTTCAATGTTTCAAGGAATAGACTCAACTTGCTTTGTTCAGCTAGCTAAATATGACACCATGGCTGACTAGCATGCTAGCATCCAATAACACACAGTTTAGCACCAATGGCACCATTGCTGACTAGCATGCTAGCATCCAATAACACACAGTTTAGCACAAATGGCACCATGGCTGACCAGCATGCTAGCATCCAATAACACACAGTTTAGCACCAATACTTGGTTACAACAAACTAACAGTAGTGAGCTAACACACTAAACAGATAATTTGTGTGTTAACGAATTACGTTGGCTAGCTAGCACAAATATATTGTATTTAGCAGCTACAGTACAGTTGGCTGGTCATGTTGGCTAACTAGCAATGGCTACTGTGTTGACTTTGTTTGGAAAACGGCTAGCTAGCTACGTGCTACCTACAATAGCCACCCACAACAGCCCACGGTGCCTAGCTATGACGCTTTAGCCAACAAGCATGCTAGCATCCAATAACACACAGTTTAGCACCAATACTTGGTAACAACAAACGACCGATAGTGTTTTAACACGCTAAACAGATAATTCGTGTCTGTGTCTAGTTCCTATCATAACGCAGCAATAATTAAACGTTGGCTAGCTAGTACAAATATATTGTATTTAGCTGCTGCGGTACAGTTAGCTAGTCGTGATTGGCTACTGTGTTGACTTTGTATGAGACACGGCTAGCTAGCTGGCTAGCTTCGTGCTAATCCCCGGCATAGCCGAATATAATGCTAACCTACAATAACTATCCACAACAGCCCGCGATGCCTACTTACAATAACCAACTACGTTCTAAATACATAATTAAGCCTTACTCGACAAAGCCCAAGCTATGTACAAAGCCAAACTTACCCGACGCCAGCTGATATTTGTCTTCTGCAATCAGTAGGTGTAATTAAGTACAGTAGGTACTAACTACCTAACGCTGATGCCTCAGATAATGAAGTTAGAAAAACGGCTGAAATGGTAGAAAGCTAGCTGGCTTAATTACAGGTACTCTTAAGCGTGAATAACATTGGAAACAGCTATCCACCGTGGCATGACATCTCAGGTGTCAGGATGAAGCATTTTCTCACAAAAAGAGGACTCAAGCAAACTATCTCTCTTCAACAGTTTCACTAGTCATGTTAGGTCTACTTAAAATGTCACATTCATACACAAGTAATTTGAAAATAAGTTATACTACTGAAACACATTCACAATAAGTTATATTACAACCTACCTCTGAAGTAAGCAGTGTGTTCTCTCACTAATGAAATAGGACATTAATAATTTGTCAGTGGTTAGTTGAATCAGTCTCTTTGCACTGTTCAGTTTGTCTGTGCAACAGGTAACCTTCCAGAATCGGAATCTTGTGATGTCACAATGGAGTCCCCATTGCCATGGTTACCCACAGCAGCTTTCATGTGTTATCAAATGCTGGCACAATTTAGTTTATTTATTTTAGATTTTTTGTACCTATGCAGCACAGTCATACCTAATATATACAATGAATCCATATAACCTAATTTTTTATTAAAATAAAATGCTGTAACTCATGTAAAATGGTTGACCATTCAAACGACATGTGTTTTGCCTAATTAAAAGTCTATATGTTTTAGATATCATAAATAGCAGCCAGGCTTACTTAGGTTGTTTGTTCGATCTCAGCCTACCACTAATGCCAATATTTTTCATCATCATCATCATCATCATCATCAATGAAATACATAGGCTACCTTACTACAGTAAAACAAGTCTTCCATAGTCTATGTCACCTCAGTAACAAAGTTCCAAAAAAGAAATGAGGGTTCAAGAAAACCTCTCTCTTCAATGGCCTCAGCTATTAGCCATATGATCAACAAGGTCAACTGCAGCACTAAAATCAAGAAGCAGCTCATCCACAAGTTTATCTTGGTCAAGTGATCTGAGCCATTGATCGATTAAATCAACGAGAGCTGTTGCAGTCGAGTGATCCTTACGGTATCTTTACGGTACGCATGCTCATAGAGGGATAAAATTAGCTGGATGTGTAATTATATAGGCCCAAAAAATGTAATTGAAGAGTAGGTAAGTTTAATAAATAATTAAAGAAAGAAATCAATATCAGCTGACTATAGAAAAGTATTGTTTAAAATTATGTTTGAACATTTTCTTATCCGTGTCTTTCCAGTTGATATAACCAAACAGACAACCTTTGTTGCTCAAGAGCGTCACACATTCCTCCATTCATTCTCTATCATATTCCCCTCCATCAAATTCCTCTATCATATTCCCTCCATCATATTCTCTCTATTATATTTCTCTCCATCATATTCCACTCCATCATAATACTCGCTATCATATTCCCTCTATCATATTCCTCTTTATTTTTACAGGGAATCCCAATTGAGACCAGTGTCTCTTTTTCAATGGTGCCCTGTGTTATATCAATTAACAATCCAAACAGCTTAAACAGATAAAATTACATACAGAGTAGAAAATATATAGAGCAAAATTATTAGACTTGAACACATACATTTCACAATGAACAGGTCTTGTATTTAACCAGTTGAGCTGACAACCATTTTGCACTGTTTCACTAGGGCTTTAGTCATCAATCTAGCAAGAGGGAAATATTTTATTAATGTAGTGGTGTCCCTCCCCCCAGGAAGCTACGACCTTTAGCTTTCACCTGGAATTGTTCATTTATGTCTGAGAAAAAAAACACTTTCCAAACCATATGATCTAGTACACAAGAAAAGTATAATACAACCTTCTTTACTACTTTGCCAAACATTTCATGACATTAGTGAGAGTCAAAATCTGTAAAATTTGTGAATGTCTAAATTAACATTTGGGCAATTTGACCAGTGTACATCACTCCTATAGACAATGAGAGATGGGCTATGTAAAGGTCTCGATTTTGTCGTTCTGAACAAATGTTTGACTTCCACACAAAATTACTTCTTGACTTATTTTAGGTTTAAGGAAGTGTGTAGGTTTAAACTATTGCTTTAAAGGGAAGAGAGGGGGAGGAGGAGAGAGCGCGAGAGATGGGGGGAGTGGGAGAAAGAGGGAAGGAGGGGGAGGAGGGGGAGGAGGTGGAGGGCAGCTGTGTCCGACACACCATACTTACACCTGCAACAGGTAGGCCAGGGGGCGGGACCTGTAGGTGAGACTCATAGCATGATAAGGGGGACAGGTGAAGAAGGGGTGTTGCTGGAGTCAAGGAAGGGAGGGTGTTCCTACGAGCCCCCTGCCAGCGAGACGGGGAGCAGGGAGGAAGTCTGTCCATGGAGCATTTCTGGGTCATTGGGTCGCCTCCAATGAGATTAGATCACCCTCTACAATGTAAAGCAGTTTGAGTACTGGGGGGTTCTCTGTATAAATCCAAGGTGAAACCTCCAGGGGCTAGCCTTCTCTCAGCGGAGAGTCTGCTCTGGGCTGCCTGCGAAAGGTGCTCCTCTGTGGGAAAGAGGAGAGAACAAGAGGCCCCAGAAGAGATCTCCTTATGGTAGTGATGGACAGATCAACTCTCCTTGTTATCTTCCACCTCTTCCTCTTCCTCTTGCTCGGCCTTCTCCCTCCTTTCCTTCTTACAGTCTTACAGTCCTTCTTACAGTCATTTTCTCCCTTTCCTCCTTCCTCTCCTCCCTCTTTCTCTTCCTCTACCTTCCTCCCCCTCCTTCCCACTTGGTAAACCTTGTTTAGTCGAGCCAGATTGTGGATAGCTAGCCATGGTTTAGACCACTGTCGCTGTCTGGGTGGGGGGATACAGGACTGGTCCACTGGACTCAGCTCACATGGGGAGAACCTGCTGCTGCTGCCACTCCCCCTCTTACCTGGGATGAGATCACGTTTGGAGGAAACCTGGCACCATCCCTACGGTGAAGCATGGTGGTGGCAGCATCATGCTCCGGGGAGGATTTTCAGGGACAGGGACTGGGAACACGCCCCATTCACATCGACGGGGCTGTAGTGGAGCAGGTCGAGAGTTTCAAGTTCCTTGGTGTCCACATCACCAACAAACTATCATGGTTCAAACACACCAAGACAGTCGTGAAGAGGGCACGACAACGCCTTTTCCACCACAGGAGACTGAAAAGATTTGGCATTGGTCCCAAGATCCTCAAAAAGTTCTACAGCTGCACCATCGAGAGCTTCCTGACCAGTTACATCACCGCCTGGTATGGCAACTGCTCGGCATCCGACCGTAAGGCGCTACAGAGGGTAGTGCGTACGGCCCAGTACATCACTGGAGCCAAGCTTTTGCCATCCAGGACCTATATACTTGGAGGTGTAAGAGGGAGGCCCAAAAAATTGACAAAGACTCCAGTCACCCAAGTCATAGACTGTTCTCTCTGCTACCGCACAGCAAGCGGTACCAGAGTGCCAAGTCTAGGTCCAAAAGGCCCCTTAACAGCTTCTATCCCCAATTCATAAGACTGCTGAACAATTAATCAAATGGCCACCCGGACTATTTACATTGACACCTCCCCCCTTTGTTTTTACACTGGTAATAGGAATCTGGATCGGTTTCCTTTTCTTTTTACCTTGCTTTTGTTATTATTATTATTTTTTAAAGTTTTCTTTTTACATTTCGTAAAATGTTATAATTACAAAAACATTTCATTTTAATTTCAATTTAGTAACATACTGTATCATTCAAATAAATATTATTATTTGTCTAATCATATTTTGCCAGCTAACTGGGTGGCAGGCTGCAATCAGTAGCTGTAATTAAGTACAGCAGCCACCAACCATCTAACGTTAATGCCTCGGATAATGAGGTTAGAAGAACAGCTGAATGGTCGGTAGCTAGCTGGCTCAATTACAGGTACTCTTAAGCGTGAAATAACATTGGAAACAACTAACCACAGTTGCTAAAAGTTACCAGTAGCTACCCACTAGCTAGCTAGCTTTGTTGGTCCAAGTGGTGGGTTAGCTAGCACTCGTGCTTCGCCGGGGTCCACCGAATAGAATACTTACCTACAATAATTACCTACAATAACCTACAATAACTACCTAAGTAAACTACCTATAATCAGTGGCGGTTCTAGACACATTTTACTAGGGGGGCCAAGGAGGGGCCAGTGTTTAATCAGGGGGGCACACATAAAAAAACTGGCAACACATGATATTCAAAGATTATAAACTTTATTTTACTTTAAAATCATATGACATTTATTATAAACACGTATTTTGTACAAGAGTGCAGATGCAAGAGAGATAGTGCCATAAAAATGAAAAAAAAAATTAAAAAACAAAAAAAATTAAAAAGTACATGGTACAAATACAGGGTTCATATTCAATGTGAACAAAACTCCAGGATACAACAAAGGGTACAACAATGTGCCATTTCCTATTTATGGAAGCCCCACTACTGTGGACAGTTGATTCCACATTTTGTTTTAAGAAAGAAAACTTTCTGAGTGATTTATTAACAAAACACACTACCCTGTATCCATTTAGGTAAAATAAACCAAATCAGAAAAGAAATTCAATTCAAAGAGGCTTTACTAGCATGACCATATTGACATACAGTATTGCTAAAGCACATAAACAGGGAAACGTGTTACACATTAACATCCAGTAGTCCAATAGGATGCAGACAATAAACATTAACATTCGTTTAAAAGCAACAATCATGTCAACACAATGTAGCAATATGAACAACACTGATGGATATCAGCAACAACATGAAAACAAGAATATTACAGGTGTCTGTGTGTGTGTGTGTGTGTGTGTGTCTGTGTCTTTGTGTACTTCACTGTCAGTTGATGAGCAGGTGTACAAAAAAAGGCTTTACAACATATATGGGCAAGTCCATTTAGGACAGCACATTTCCACCATAGTTCACATTAGGAAAAAATGACAGCATGAATGCTCACTAAACAAACATATACTACATATACCTTTTTATACACATTTTTTTCCAGTAATTTTTTAAGAGTGAAAGGGAAGTAAGCAATCGCTCATCATAGGATCATACATATTTCAGTTACAATATTAGTTACAATATTAGTGTTAGTTAGATCATCATGTCAAAGCTGGACCTGCAAGTGTGCAATGATTGGAGTGATTTTGTTTCTTTTTTTTCTTGCTTTGCTTGTTTTCAAAAGGAAAAATCATAGTTGGTAAAAAATAAAATAAACTTTCGTTGAAAGGTATCACACTGTATAATTTACAAATATCTAAAGAGGTTTAGTGGATGCCATAAAACATCTGTGGAGCTTGAAGATTTGTAGTACATAGATGTTTGGCAGAGATAATTCAAAAGAATAAAATCATAAACTCTATCTATCTATCGAGAGAGAGAGAGAGAGAGAGAGAGAAGTGTTTCCTTAGAGCAGTACATGCAGCAATCACTTAATGGAGTGATGTCATAATGGGCCACAAAACTTTGGGGATGTGGATGGAAAGTTACAGGCAGGAGAGGGGAACCAACAGAAGCAGGTCTTGAGACATGAGTTTTTGAAAACCTCTTGAGAGAGGATTGATGGGATATATATACATACATACAAACATACATACACTCTAGTAGTGTGTGGAACTACTGGTACTGTGAGGAAAAAAAGATAGATGATGTAAAATTAAAAATAAAACAAGCTTCAGCTTCTTAAGACACGGTGGGTTCATCTAAGTAGACACATGTAACTTCATATGGACACCAGACTGTCTTTGTCTACACATGTAACTTCATATGGACCCCAGACCGTCTCTGTTTACACATGTAACTTCATATGGACACCAGACTCTTTGTCTACACATGTAACTTCATATGGGCACCAGACTGTCTCTGTCTACACATGTAACTTCATATGGACACCAGACTCTTTGTCTACACATCTAACTTCATATGGACACCAGACTGTCTCTGTCTACACATGTAACTTCATATGGACACCAGACTGTCTCTGTCTACACATGTAACTTCATATGGACACCAGACTCTTTGTCTACACATGTAACTTCATGTGGACACCAGACTGTCTTTGTCTACACATCTAACTTCATATGGACACCAGACTGTCTCTGTCTACACATGTAACTTCATATGGACACCAGACTCTTTGTCTACACATGTAACTTCATGTGGACACCAGACTGTCTCTGTCTACACATGTAACTTCATATGGACACCAGACTCTTTGTCTACACATCTAACTTCATATGGACACCAGACTGTCTCTGTCTACACATGTAACTTCATATGGACACCAGACTCTTTGTCTACACACGTAACTTCATATGGGCACCAGACTAACTCCATTCATTTTACCGGTGGTATTGAGAACAGATAAACCCACTGTGTCTTAAGAAGCTCAAGCTTGTTGTTTTATTGTTCATTATATCTCTTTTTCCTCACAGCGGCACTCATACGCTACTAGCGTATATATCATATAGATACACTACAGCAACAGGATACGGCGGTTGTGCTGTCTGGCAAAACGGTCCACAAATACATCAAGATCCAGAGCCTTGGCCCTTCTGGACTCTATGCTCAGGACACCAAGATCACTGAGTCTCTCATCACTAGTGGTGGACCGCAGGAAGGTTTTTATCAGTTTCAGTGTGGAGAAACTGCGTTCGCAAGAGGCTGAGCTTACAGGAAGGGTTACAGCAATCTTGCACAGTCTAAAGAGCTCAAAGAAAACTTCCATGTATGGCTCAATAAAACAAACCAGCTCAACTGTACTGCATGGCTTTTTGACTTCACCACTCTGTATTTTTCTGTCCAAAACTCTCTTAAATTGATGGAGCTCATGCCCTAAATCATCAATGTCTGCATTATACAAACGGCCAAATGAAAAAACATTGCTCTCCTTTAAAAAGGTATCACTCTGGGGACTGAGAGACTGTATGCTTCTCATGAGCTCACAGTTTGTATTGGAGAAACGTCTGTTCAACTCATTGAGCATGCTGTCAATTACAGGATAGAAAAATGATGTGAGAAACATATCTTTGTCACGTTCTACCTCCCTCTGACCAACAGTGCTTAGCGTGCAGTAGCCACTGAGTCTAGAGCTCAGCATTTTCTGACGTTTCGCCACTGACCTTGTTGCAGAATCACACTGCTCACAAATATTCAATGCTTCATCCCACAACTCAAAGAAAGACTCCTGCCTGTGGTCTTTCAATGTCAGGACTAAAGCATTTACTAAGTCAACAGCACTTGACAGATCAACAGTTTGTGACTGTAACATGTCAGACAATAGCTTTGTCTCCCCAAACAACTTACGCAGAGTAACAAGATGCACAACAAATTCTAGGTCAATTTGAGCAAGAAGACCTCGGGCCTCAACAGTTCTTTCACCATGACGTTCTTGAGCAATCTCTTGCAGTAGTCGTTTAAGGGCAGGTAGAGTGTCCATGATATTACGTAGGGCTAGAAATCGGCATGACCAACGTGTGTCGCTTAAACGTTGCAGCTCTCTGGTTCTGCCATACATTTCTCTTTGGAGAGACAGCCATTTTGGGTGCACATATGAGGAAGAAGTAAACATATAAAGACTCTGTAACAAAGAAAAAAACTCCTCCGTTTCTGGGACACTTTTGACTACATCAACTAACACTAAATTCAGACAATGAGCACTACAATGGACGTAGAAGGCAAATTTAGCCTGTTCTTTGATCCTTGCCTGAACCCCTGAATGCTTACCGCTCATAACGGCAGCGCCATCGTACGCTTGGCCTACGAGGTTATTTTTGTAGTCCAGGCCATAACGTTCCAGTAAGTGTACTATTTTTCCAGTAAGCCCTGCTGCATCTAACCTCTCTGCAGATTCAAAATGGAGAAAACTCTCCTTAATGGCCCCATTGTAATAGTACCTGAGTGTGAAGGACATCTGTTCTTTTTTTGAAATATCCTTTGTTTCATCTGCCATGACGCTAAAAACCTCACTTTTCTTCACTTCTTCTATGATTTCAGACCGAACCATTTCTGCCAAACAACCCAAAACCTCATTCTGGATGATCTTGCTTGTGTACTTTGCATTGTGAATGGAAGTTATTCTTCTCTTAACAAGTTGGTCGTGGTTAGCAACTGTGTTAAGAATTTCCCTAAAGTTTCCTTTGTTAGTGGACCCTTCAGATTCATCATGTCCTCTTTGTGCTATGTTTTGTGTAGCTGTAAGCAACAGCACTTCCCCAACTGTTTTAATGTATGCCTGATTTTCTTGTACTTGTTTAGTGTGTTCTTTGTCAAGGAGATCTGTTAGTGTTGCGTCAGTTCTAACAGCTCTTTGATAATCCCTCCATGCGATCATTGCACACTTGTGTCGTTCAGACTTTGCATGTAGTGAAAACCCTGCATTTCTCATAGTTGCCTTTTTCCAGTTTGTAAAACCAGGTGTTGAAACAAAAACGGTGTCTGGGGCATTTGGTGTGCTAAAATGTCTACATGCATAGCAACATGTAGAGTCCGTCATTACAGAATACTCAAGCCATGGATGAGTAGTGTACCAGTTTGGTCTGAAGCTTCGTCTTCTGTCCCCCATCAGTGTGGTTGGGAATATCTTCAAGTTCGGCTGTACTGGTACGTCATACTTAGACTTGCTGATATCTGAAGAAGATGGACAGTAAACATAGGGCACAACTACAACATTTATTTACTGTATATCTGCATGTATTTCAAAATGTAGGCAAAGTATTTACTTTAAAAAAAAACAGAGCCATATTGACACAAAAAAGAATTAACAGCAGAAAGCAGCATTTTAAGGACACCCAGCAGGCCTACCATTACATTGTAATTGCATTGCTTTGCAAATAGTAAGAACCTTCCTCATCACAAACCTGATGGTGCAGTACTTGATCCACATGGATCCACTTGCTGTCCCTCTGGCTGTTCATCTCTCTGTCCCTGTATGCTTTCTTCTTCATGCTTCTCACCCTCTTCTTCATTCTCCTCACCCTCTTCTTCATTCTCCTCACCCTCTTCTTCATCCTCCTCACCCTCTGGAATTTCCCTCTCTTTGTCAGACCCCTCACTTTCATCACATGCTGGCTCTCCCTCTTCCTCAACTTTCTCAAAACCTCGATTTGTTTCTCTCACTTTTTTGTTTGCTGGGGCAAAAAATTACTTTATGTCCCTTCCTCGTTTCATGATAACTATTAGAAGAAGAAAAAATGTAGGGGCATGCATTACATTTTGTTACCTAACCATCCCTCCCTACTTAACACTGGCAGATAACCTGTTGATTACTTTACTAAAAATGTATTTGTTATCGCGATGCAACAGCCAAGACGGATGAAGTTACGTGGTTAACATCACAACATTGTGTAGACCTAGCAAGGATAGCCTACTAACATTTGGATATTTGCTTCTGCTTCGATGAGTTTGCTTAGATATGATTACATTTCTAAACAAATCGAGACCAGACATTTAAAAACTTGATTTGATTTATGTGTGAGGAACAAAAGGAACATGTAGGCTATGTGCAAGAACAACAAGTCACTTATGATATTAAATCGTTTTGCTTACCTTCGACTCCTGCAAATCGTAGCTCCTCTCACAAATAGTAGTTGCTGAGCTCTCATTCACCGAAGCAGCACCACACGTGGCAGGCAGGCAGATGGCAGGATACAGTTTTTGGGTGCGCCACTCTAATTTACCCGTGTAGAACGTTGCCGTGTAGAGCGTTGCATTAGTTCCGCTTTTGGCGCTCGCGTGTAAAATAGTTATAAATTCATAATTTTTTATTTGGTCAGCACGGGGGGGCCACAGGGGTGGCCAGGGACATTTCCAGGGAGGCACGGGCCTCCCCCGGCCTCCGTGTAAAACCGCCACTGCCTATAATACCTGACTACAATACCTACATACAATCTAAATACATGGTTTAAGCTTTACTCAACAACATATAAGAAGCCAGCTTATCTCCTGCTAGAGAAAACACAACCTCTCCCGACAACCTCGAGGCAAGAGACCTTTCTCTCTTTCTCGTCATCTTTCAACTTCTTATTCAGTTCCTTATTTTTCTCTTTTTCCTCCATCTTTAAAAATGTGACTTTCTGCTTGAGGTTCATGGCCAGAAAGCCCACTCTTCCCAGGATGGTCTCTGCTCTCTCTGATGAAACCGTCCCATTGGAGCTCTTGGAATGGGCACGGTCCGCCTCACTCTTCAAACCCTCCCTCGGGCTCACCTCCTCCTTGACGCTCCTCTCTTCACTCTCAATGTCAATGCCTGTCCAATAATCCTAACAGGAAGACATTGACTCTAGATGTAATATTGTTCCAATGTGGCACATTCAATACACATTTGAGTGATCAACATACATTGATGGCCTCATGGGGCACACAATTTAGAGGACAGTAATTGAGGTAACTTGTTTATTTGTATCCCAAACCGATTTTGTAATAGCCATAGATGTTCTTCCTGGGTCCACACCAAACGTAATACAAATGTTAACCCTAGTAAGGGGTGATGTTTTATACTATGAGCATAGATTAGCAGGGTTGGGGTCAATTCAATTTCAATTCCAGTCAATTCAGGAAGTACTTAATTCAATGCTTTGAATTGAAATGGAACAGACCCCCAACCCTGTAGAGTAGAAGTGTAAAATAGGACACCTACCTTTGCCTTTTTCAGCGTCCAGGGCCTGGGTTCCTCATCCTCTGACCTGCATATGGAGGCTCTCACTCTAACAGGCGTCTTAGTGGCCATGCAGAGCAGAGGGGTTGCCAGAGTTAAGTTAGCATCTGGGACCAGCTGGTGAGCATGAGGGCAGCGATCCACCTCTTCACTAGTGCCCTTCCCTTTCTGCTCTGGCTGCTTGTGGTCCTTGTCATGGATGCATGCCAGGCTTGGAGGAAGTGCTAGGACAGGGCTTTTATCACTCATCAGTTCCTCTCTCTTGACAGTGGATGCAACTGCACTTGCCTCTGTGTTAACTGAGCACTATGTGGTGTCCTCAACTGTCTCCTCTGGCTGCTTGTGGTCATTGTTGTTGTGAATGCATTGCAGACCTGGAGGACTTTTATCATCCCAGGTGTAAATAGCAACAGTTGCCTCTGTGTCGACTGAGCACTTTGTAGTGCACTCAACTGTCTTCCATAGCGGTTTGTGGTCATTGTTGTGGGTGCAGGTCAGGATTAGAGGCAGTGTTGCAGGTGCAGGAGGACTTTTTTCAGCCAAACACTCCTCCGTGTGGACAGTGGACACAGAAACGGCTGCTTCCCTGGCAACTGGACACTTGTTGGTGTCCTCTACTGCCTCCCCTGGCAGAGTGTGGACAGTGGAGACGGAAACGGCCGCTTCCCTGGACACTTGACTCTTGGTGGTGTCCTCTACTGCCTCCTCTGGCTGCTTGTGGCCATTGTCTAGAATGTGTGGCAACTTTGAAGGCAGCATTGGAGCCGGGCTTTTATCACCCAACAGGTTCTCTCCCTGGACAATGGATGTGCCTGCAGTGATCGCTGTGGTAACGGAGGACTCGGTGGCATCCTCTTTTGTCTCCTCTGTCAGTTTGTGGTCAGAGTCTCGGATACATGGCGAGCTTGGAGGCAGTGCTGCAGGGTCAGGAGGGCTTTGATCAGCTGCCATGTCCTCTTTGAGGTGAGTGGACACATCATTGTTTGTTTCACTGATAACTGGACACTTGGTGGTGTCCTCTACTGCCTCCCCTGGCAGTTTGTAGTCAACTTCAAAGACAAGTGGCAGACTTGGAGGCAGCATTGGGACAGGGCATTTAGCTGCTGATCTGTACACTCCAAAATCAACAGTAGCTGTGCCTGCAGTGGTCTCTGTAGCAACTGAGACCTCATAGGTATCCTCTACTGTCTGCTCTGATGGCATGAAGTCATCGTCAAAGACTGTTGGCAGGCATGTAGGCAGCACTGAAGGAAGGTGTTTCCAAGATGGCGAGGTAGTGCAGTCCTGTTTCTGTCGTTTGTCTGTAAATAGCCTGTAAATACCCTGTTTTTTTGTATTTTTCGTACATATTTCCCTATCAGACTTTTCATCCTTCTACAAAATATACTTTCCTGCAACCCGCCTCACTCAATGTGGAACGGATTCTATTATTGACTTACCTTTTTATCTAGAATCTACAGTTGAAACTAGCTAGCCAGCTAACTAGCTACTTGCTATTAGCCACAGCTAGCGGTGTTTCTCCCAGATCATTGGATTTTTTTTCCGATGGATTAATTTTAATCGCTGGACATTAATCACCGGATATTCGGCCAGTCTGCACAGCGCGTTATCGACCCAGAACATATCAGTTTTTCCGCCGGAATGACTGATTCACCGGACCTTTAACTCCGGATTCGTCGCTACCAGCTGGCTACAACAAAACGGACGCTGTGGTCTGGCTAATCATCCCGAGCTAGGCCCATCTCCCGGCTATCTACCTCGCTATCAACCGGACGGGACCACCCAGTGTTGACACGGAGCCCCGCCGATCCTACACGACTGGTCTGCCGACGAAATCGTCTGATGTGGTTACGACGTTAACCACGAAGATTCCATCCATCTGCTAGCCCTGGCCCGTTAGCACACGTTATCCGTGGCCTCTTACTCACTAAACTGACCTAGCTACTGAACTAGCTACTTGCTATTATCCACAGCTAGCGGTGCTTCACCTAGAATATTGGATTTTTTTCCGCGGGTTTAATTTTTAATCACTGGACATTCATCACCGGATATTCGGCCAGTCTGCACAGCGCGTTATCGACCCAGAACATATCAGTTTTTCCGCCGGAATTAATGAATCACTGGATCTTTAACTCCGGATTCATCGCTACCAGCTGGCTACAACAAAACGGACGTAGCACACGCTAGCCGTGGCCTCTTACTCACTAGCGCTTCACCACCGGACCTTATGATAACTCAGCTATACAGCTGATATCTGCTGGACTGTTCCTTTTTTAGGTACTACATCCTGCTTATGTTTAGCCTCAGCCCAAACATGGTTAGTTTATTGTTGTTTCGGTTATTTCTAATTGTACTATATCTCTGTAGACCCCCCAGCCTAGCTAAATCTGCCTTAGTTAGCTCCTTTGTTCCTCCACCCATACACTCAGAGACCGACTCAATTGATGCCTCTAGAGATACTATCTCTTTCATTGTTACCCAACGCTTAGGTTTACCTCCACTTTACTCATATCCTTCCATATCCTTGTCTGTACATAATGCCCTGAATCTTTTCTATAACACCCGGAAATCTGCCCCCTTTATTCTATGTACCCAACGCACTAGAAGACCAGTTCTTAAAGCCTTTAGCCGTATCCTTATTCTAGTCCTCCTCTGTTCCTCTGGTGATGTAGAGGCTAACCCAGGCCCTGTAGCCCCCAGTATCACTCCTACTCCCCAGGAGCTTTCATTTGATGACTTCTGTA
This sequence comes from Coregonus lavaretus, assembly GCF_964263955.1. Classification (NCBI taxonomy): domain Eukaryota; kingdom Metazoa; phylum Chordata; class Actinopteri; order Salmoniformes; family Salmonidae; genus Coregonus; species Coregonus lavaretus. The sequence goes on from NC_140022.1 coordinate 16,011,089, forward strand.
ATCGCAAAAGTCTTGGTTTCTTGCACATAAATATCAGAAGTCTACTTCCTAAGTTTGAGTTATTCACTGCGTTAGCACACTCTGCCAACCCTGATGTTCTAGCAGTGTCTGAATCCTGGCTCAGGAAGGCCACCAAAAATTCTGAAATTTCCATCCCCAACTATAACATTTTCCGTCTAGATAGAACTGCCAAAGGGGGTGGAGTTGCAATCTACTGTAGAGATAGCCTGCAGAGCTCTATCATACTATCCAGGTCTGTGCCCAAACAGTTTGAGCTTCTACTTCTAAAAATCCACCTTTCCAGAAATAAGTCTCTCACTGTTGCCGCTTGCTACAGACCCCCCTCAGCCCCCAGCTGTGCCCTGGACACCATATGTGAATTGATTGCCCCCCATTTATCCTCTGAGTTTGTACTGCTTGGTGACCTAAATTGGGATATGCTTAATACCCCAGCCATCCTACAATCCAAGCTAGATGCCCTCAACCTCACGCAAATTATCAACGAACCTACCAGGTACAACCCTAAATCCTTAAACATGGGTACCCTCATAGATATCATCCTGACTAACATACCCTCTAAATACACCTCAGCTGTCTTCAACCAGGATCTCAGCGATCACTGCCTTATTGCCTGCGTCCGTAACGGGTCCGCGGTCAAACGACCACCCCTCATCACTGTCAAACGCTCCCTAAAACACTTTAGCGAGGAGGCCTTCCTAATTGACCTGGCCCAGGTATCCTGGATGGATATAGATCTCATTCCGTCAGTAGAGGATGCCTGGTTGTTTCTTAAAAGTAATTTCCTCTCAATCTTAACCCTCCCGTTGTCCTAGGGTCAAAATGACCCGCCACTGTGTTGAACCAACTTTATTTAATTTTTATATTTTTTGGATCATTTGTGAGAAGGAGGCAGTGGTACTTTCTTTAAAGTCTCACTGCCTCCTCACAAATGATCCCAAAAATATACAAATTAAATAAAGTTGGTTCAACACAGTGGCGGGTCATTTTGACCCTAGGACAACGGGAGGGTTAAATAAACATGCCCCATTCAAAAAATACAGAACTAAGAACCGATATAGCCCCTGGTTCTCCTCAGACTTGACTGCCCTTGACCAGCACAAAAACATCCTGTGGCGTACAGCATTAGCATCAAATAGCCCCCGCGATATGCAACTTTTCAGGGAAGTTAGGAACCAATATACACAAGCAGTCAGGAAAGCAAAGGCTAACTTTTTCAAACAGAAATTTGCATCCTGTAGCACTAACTCCAAAAAGTTTTGGGACACTGTAAAGTCCATGGAGAATAAGAGCACTTCCTCCCAGCTGCCCACTGCACTGAGGCTAGGAAACACTATCACCACCGATAAATCTACAATAATCGAGAATTTCAACAAGCATTTTGCTACAGCTGGCCATGCTTTCCATCTGGCTACCACTAACCCGGCCACCAACTCTGCACCCTCTGCTGCAACTTGCCCATGCCCCCCCCGCTTCTCCTTCACACAAATTCAGACAGCTGATGTTTTGAAAGCGCTGCAAAATCTGGACCCCTACAAATCAGCTGGGCTAGACAATCTGGACCCTTTCTTTCTAAAACTAGCCGCCGAAATTGTCGCAACCCCTATTACTAGTCTGTTCAACCTCTCTTTCATAACGTCTGAGATCCCCAGAGATTGGAAAGCTGCCGCGGTCATCCCCCTCTTCAAAGGGGGTGACACTCTAGATCCAAACTGCTACAGACCTATATCCATCCTGCCCTGCCTTTCGAAAGTATTCGAAAGCCAAGTTAACAAACAGATCATCGACCATTTCGAATACCACCGTACCTTCTCCGCTATGCAATCCGGTTTCCGAGCTGGTCACGGGTGCACTTCAGCCACGCTCAAGGTCCTAAACGATATTATAACCACGATTGATAATAGACAGTACTGTGCAGCCGTCTTCATCGACCTGGCCAAGGCTTTCGACACTGTCAACCACCGCATTCTTATTGGCAGACTAAATAGCCTTGGTTTCTCAAATGACTGCCTCGCCTGGTTCACCAACTACTTCTCAGTTAGAGTTCAGTGTGTCAAATCGGAGGGCCTGTTGTCTGGACCTATGGCAGTCTCTATGGGGGTGCCACAGGGTTCAATTCTTGGGCCGACACTTTTCTCCGTGTATATCAATGATGTCGCTCTTGCTGCTGGTGACTCTCAGATCCACCTCTACGCAGACGACACCATTTTGTATACATCTGGCCCTTCATTGGACACTGTGTTAACAAACCTCCAAACGAGCTTCAATGCCATACAACAATCCTTCAGTAGCCTTCAACTGCTCTTAAACACTAGTAAAACTAAATGCATGCTTTTCAATCGAACGCTGCTAGCACCCGCCCACCCGACTAGAATCACCACTCTCGACGGGTCTGACCTAGAGTATGTGGACAACTACAAATATCTAGGTGTCTGGTTAGACTGTAAACTCAACTTCCAGACTCACATAAAGAATCTCCAATCCAAAGTTAAATCTAGAATTGGCTTCCTATTTCGCAACAAAGCCTCCTTCACTCATGCTGCCAAACATGCCCTCGTAAAACTGACTATCCTACCGATCCTTGACTTCGGCGATGTCATTTACAAAATAGCCTCCAACACTCTACTCAGCAAATTGGATGTAGTCTATCACAGTGCCATCCGTTTTGTCTCCAAAGCCCCATACACTACCCACCACTGTGACCTGTACGCTCTTGTTGGCTGGTCCTCACTACATGTTCGTCGTCAAACCCACTGGCTCCAGGCCATCTATAAATCACTGCTAGGCAAATCCCCGCCTTATCTTAGCTCATTGGTCACCATAGCAGCACCAACCCGTAGTCTGCGCTCCAGCAGGTATATCTCACTGGTCATTCCCAAAGCCAACACCTCCTTTGGCCGCCATTCCTTCCAGTTCTCTGCTGCCAATGACTGGAACGAATTGCAAAAATCTCTGAAGCTGGAGACTCTTATCTCCCTCAATAACTTTAAGCATCAGTTGTCAGAGCACCTTACCGATCACTGCACCTGTACACAGCCCATCTGAAATTAGCCCACCCAACTACCTCATCCCTATATTGTTATTTATTTTGCTCTTTTGCACCCCAGTATCTCTATTTGCACATCATCTCTTGCACATCTAGCATTCCAGTGTTAATACTATTGTAATTATTCTGCACTATAGCCTATTTATTGCCTTACCTCCATAACTTGCTACATTTGCACACACTGTATATATATTTTCTGTTGTATTTCTGACTTTGTTTTTTTTACCCCATATGTAACTCTGTGTTGTTTTTATTGCACTACTTTGCTTTATCTTGGCCAGGTCGCAGTTGTAAATGAGAACCTGTTCTCAACTGGCTTACCTGGTTAAATAAAGGTTAAATAAAAAAATAAAAAAATAAAAAAACTTCTAGCTGCCCATCGATTCTCTCCCTTGACAGTGGCTGTGGTAGCAGTGGTCTCTGTGGCAACTGGGCACTCTGTGGCTGAAACAGCAGGCTTATAGGTTTCGAGGAAATTGAATGAATTGCCAATGAACCGCTGAGCCAGGGGTGGGAGGGAGTAATGATAGAATCTGTCCTCTTCCTCAACATTAGATATTGCCACTGGAGCAACTGAGACCTCAGTGGTGCCCTCTACTGCCTGATGTGGCTGCATGGAGTCTTCGTCAAAGAAGTGTGGCAGGTATCGATGCAGCATTGAGGAAAGATGTATATCTGTCCATAGGTCCTCTCGTATACCTGTAGATACATCTGCAGTGGCCTCTGTGGCAACTGGGCATTCAGCAGACTGGCAGGTTTCAGGGACAAAGTATGAAAATACAATGAACCGCTGTGCATCCTGAGCGCGTATGGCAAATGGAGAGGGGGGATGCAACATGGTAGGTATAGGCCTCTGATTGGTGAAAGCCAGTGGTGGGAGGGAGTCAATACAGGGAGCCATGAACTCAGTGAGAGGACAGTTGCTCACATCTCACACATTCTGCGTGAGAAAAGAAACAGACATGATGAAAGTGATCACATTCAGTACATACATACATACTGTATGAGTCAGCACTACTTACTTATACATCACATATATATATATATATATATATATATATATATATATATATATATATATATATATATATAGTGTCCTCTAAGATGCTCTGCACCAGTCTGTCCCAACCCTTGGTCCCCTAGCCAATGGGCCAGCTAAGTGTAAAAATACATGCCCCACACCCAGCATAACATTTTACATTTTAGCCATTTATCAGACGCTTTTATCCAGAACGACTTATAGTTAGTTAGTGCATTCAACTTAAGGTAGCTAGGTGAGACAACCACATAATCCTGATATGAGCGTCTATGATAGAACGGTTGTTTATTTTTTATGACCAGACAACCATAAGAACTGAGGACATAAATTCACTGAAACAGACAGACACGATACAACACATTTAGACAAGAACAGTTATAAGCATTGCCATGGTGTAGCCTAATACAAAAAGAAATAAGGACAAAACATTGTTAGCTTACATTCCATGGCATATGGAACATTTTGCCCTTACAATAACTTATATTTGCTTTAATTAATATTGTTAAACAGAACTCTTGTCGACTTTGTCAAAGTTGGTCTTGTTACCTCCTCAATCAGTCTTGGCATTTTCCTCGACTTGAACCAAATCCTCTTCATCTTCTTCTCCTGATCCTTCTGGATCTGCAAAACCAGAGCCAACCTGGCTCCCAGCTCCATCACGTACTCTGTCTAGTTCGCCCTTTCCTCCAACCGACACTCACCCCTCCTCTGTGTCAGCGTTGAACCCTCCATGTCTTCCTCTTAGCTAACAATAACTCTGGAAAATACACAACGTTGTAGTAAGTGGGTGTTGCTAACCAAATAATAATGCATCTCTTTACAATGTGCACACGTTTTCTTCCCAGCTACTTACAATTAAGCAAGTGAGAATCCTGATCCAGATATGTTTAGGCAATAGGCCTATCTGAATTAATAGTAAAAAGTTGGCTACTGGAAAAGCGACCAAGTTCAAATGAATCGATTTTGGCTGTTCTTATCATTTCGTGAACAATATCCTTCATGACATCATCATTGTGATGCAAGGCGTTGCCATGGCAGATGAAAAAGCACAACACAGACTTTAAAAAGCAAACTTCAGGGTCTTTCTGTACCTTACTATTGAGCCTTATTCAACCCCTCATGTAGCTCTACTCCATATTGGGCCTGGTTCTCACAAACCACACTAATCACTTCCATCATATCATTGAAAACACTGTGTTTTGGGTAGAAAATGACTCTATATCCATGCAGGACCTAACTTGTACAGTTTCATCTATTTTAAAAACCAAGGAGGTAAAAATGCCAGTTTTCTCTTTGAGTGCCCTTGAGTGCACCTCAATTTAAAGAGGTCTATCAATTCAACCATTTGAAATGGATGTCCATTCAATTAAGAACATATTATTCTTATTAGAAATGAATCAGCTACAAATTAGGTAGGCGTACTTGTTTTTTTACACAACCTACTCTTTTGGTACATATTTATTGAGATAATTGATTACAACATATGTTGGTGATTAACACAGAGAGAGGTTTTTTTTCTGTCATCAATAGAATGCATTAGCCATTAGGCTGGCTCACTACAATTGTAACATTACATTTACATTTTACATTTTAGTCATTTAGCAGACGCTCTTATCCAGAGCGACTTACAGGAGCAATTAGGGTTAAGTGCCTTGCTCAAGGGCACATTTACCCCATTTAGCAGACGCTCTTATCCAGAGTGACTTACAAATTGGTGCATTCACCCTATAGCTAGTGGGATAACCACTTTACAATTATTTTTTTTATTTTTTATTTATTTTTATTTTTTTTAAAAATTTGGGGGGGGGGGGGGGGGGTGGGTTGGGGTACGGGGGGTAGAAGGATTACATTATCCTATCCCAGGTATTCCTTAAAGAGGTGGGGTTTCAAATGTCTCCGGAAGGTGGTGAGTGACTCCGCTGTCCTGGCGTCGTGAGGGAGCTTGTTCCACCATTGGGGTGCCAGAGCAGCGAACAGTTTTGACTGGGCTGAGCGGGAGCTATGCTTCCGCAGAGGAAGGGGAGCCAGCAGGCCAGAGGTGGATGAACGCAATGCCCTCGTTTGGGTGTAGGGACTGATCAGAGCCTGAAGGTACGGCGGTGCCGTTCCCCTCACTGCTCCATAAGCAAGCACCATGGTCTTGTAACGGATGCGAGCTTCAACTGGAAGCCAGTGGAGTGTGCGGAGGAGGGGGGTGACGTGAGAGAACTTGGGAAGGTTGAACACCAGACGGGCGGCGGCATTCTGGATGAGTTGTAGGGGTTTAATGGCACAGGCAGGGAGCCCAGCCAACAGCGAGTTGCAGTAATCCAGACGGGAGATGACAAGTGCCTGGATTAGGACCTGTGCCGCTTCCTGTGTAAGGCAGGGTCGTACTCTCCGAATGTTGTAGAGCGTGGATCTGCAGGATCGGGTCACCGCCTTGATGTTAGCGGAGAACGACAGGGTGTTGTCCAGGGTCACGCCAAGGCTCTTCGCACTCTGGGAGGAGGACACAACGGAGTTCTCAATCGTGATGGCGAGGTCATGGAATGGGCAGTCCTTCCCCGGGAGGAAGAGCAGCTCCGTCTTGCCAGGGTTCAGCTTGAGGTGGTGATCCGACATCCATACTGATATGTCTGCCAGACATGCAGAGATGCGATTCGCCACCTGGTTATCAGAAGGGGGAAAGGAGAAGATTAGTTGTGTATCGTCAGCGTAGCAATGATAGGAGAGGCCATGTGAGGATATGACAGAGCCAAGTGACTTGGTGTATAGGGAGAATAGGAGAGGGCCTAGAACTGAGCCCTGGGGGACACCAGTGGTGAGAGCACGTGGTGCGGAGACAGCTTCTCGCCACGCCACTTGGTAGGAGCGACCGGTCAGGTAGGACGCAATCCAGGAGTGAGCCGCGCCGGAGATGCCCAGCTCGGAGAGGGTGGAGAGGAGGATCTGATGGTTCACAGTATCAAAGGCAGCAGACAGGTCTAGAAGGACAAGAGCAGAGGAGAGAGAGTTAGCTTTAGCAGTGCGGAGAGCCTCCGTGACACAGAGAAGAGCAGTCTCAGTTGAATGACCAGTCCTGAAACCTGACTGGTTTGGATCAAGAAGGTCATTCTGAGAGAGATAGCAAGAGAGTTGGCTAAAGACGGCACGCTCAATAGTTTTGGAAAGAAAAGAAAGAAGGGATACTGGTCTGTAGTTGTTGACGTCAGTGGGATCGAGTGTTGGTTTTTTGAGAAGGGGTGCAACTCTCGCTCTCTTGAAGACGGAAGGGACATAGCCAGCGGTCAAGGATGAGTTGATCAGCGAGGTGAGGTAGGGGAGAAGGTCACCGGAGATGGTCTGGAGAAGAGAGGAGGGGATGGGGTCAAGCGGGCAGGTTGTTGGGCGGCCTGCAGTCACAAGTCGCAGGATTTTATCTGGAGAGAGAGGGGAGAAAGAAGTCAAAGCATAGGGTAGGGCAGTGTGAGTAGGACCAGCAGTGTCATTAGACTTAACAAACGAGGATCGGATGTCGTCAACCTTCTTTTCAAAGTGGTTGACGAAGTCATCCACCGAGAGAGAGGAGGGGGGGAGGGGGGGGGGGGATTCAGCAGGGAGGAGAATGTGGCAAAGAGCTTCCTAGGGTTAGAGGCAGATGCTTGGAATTTAGAGTGGTAGAAAGTGCCTTAGCAGCAGAAACAGATGAAGAAAATGTAGAGAGGAGGGAGTGAAAAGATGCCAGGTCGGCAGGGAGTTAAGTTTTCTTCCATTTCCGCTCCGCTGCCCGGAGCTCTGTTCTGTGAGCTCGCAATGAGTCATCAAGCCACGGAGCTGGAGGGGAGGACCGAGCCGGCCGGGAGGATAGGGGACACAGAGAGTCAAAGGATGCAGAAAGGGAGGAGAGGAGGGTTGAGGAGGCAGAATCAGGAGATTGGAGGGAGAAGGATTGAGCAGAGGGAAGTGATGATAGGATGGAAGAGGAGAGAGTAGTGGGAGAGAGAGAGCGAAGGTTGCGGCGGCGCATTACCATCTGTGTAGGGGCAGAGTGAGTAGTGTTGGAGGAGAGCGAGAGAGAAAAGGACACAAAGTAGTGGTCGGAGACATGGAGGGGAGTTGCAGTGAGATTAGTAGAAGAGCAGCATCTAGTAAAGATGAGGTCAAGCGTATTGCCTGCCTTGTGAGTAGGGAGGGACGGTGAGAGGGTGAGGTCAAAAGAGGAGAGGAGTGGAAAGAAGGAGGCAGAGAGAAATGAGTCAAATGTAGACGTAGGGAGGTTGAAATCCCCCAAAACTGTGAGGGGTGAGCCATCCTCAGGAAAGGAGCTTATCAAGGCGTCAAGCTCATTGATGAACTCTCCAAGGGAACCTGGAGGGCGATAGATGACAAGGATATTAAGCTTAGATGGGCTAGTGACTGTGACAGCATGGAATTCAAATGAGGAGATAGACAGATGGGTTAGGGGAAACATTTAGAATGTCCACTTGGGAGAGATGAGGATTCCTGTGCCACCACCCCTCTGACCAGATGCTCTCGGGGTATGCGAGAACACATGGTCAGACGAGGAGAGAGCAGTAGGAGTAGCAGTGTTTTCAGTGGTAATCCATGTTTCCGTCAGCGCCAGGAAGTCGAGGGAATGGAGGTTAGCATAGGCTGGGATGAAGTCAGCTTTGTTGGCAGCAGAACGGCAGTTCCAGAGGCTGCCTGAGACCTGGAACTCCAGGTGTGGGGTGCGTGCAGGGACCACCAGGTTAGAGGCAGCAGCCACGCGGTGTGAGGCGTTTGTGTGGCCTGTGCGGAGAGGAGAGAACAGGGATAGGCAGAGGCATAGTTGACAGGCTGTAGCAAATGGCTACAATAATGCAGAGGAGATCGGAATGAAATGAATTAAACATCAGGAAAAGGAGTGAGTAGGGCCTCCCTCGCCAAAACTTACACCTCAGAAACTATAATTGTTTCACTGAACCATCCAGATAAAAACTCTCCCAACTTCCACTTTTAGAAATTAGAATTGTTGTGAACTACAGCAGTTCAATGTTTCAAGGAATAGACTCAACTTGCTTTGTTCAGCTAGCTAAATATGACACCATGGCTGACTAGCATGCTAGCATCCAATAACACACAGTTTAGCACCAATGGCACCATTGCTGACTAGCATGAAAGCATCCAATAACACACAGTTTAGCACAAATGGCACCATGGCTGACCAGCATGCTAGCATCCAATAACACACAGTTTAGCACCAATACTTGGTTACAACAAACTAACAGTAGTGAGCTAACACACTAAACAGATAATTTGTGTGTTAACGAATTACGTTGGCTAGCTAGCACAAATATATTGTATTTAGCAGCTACAGTACAGTTGGCTGGTCATGTTGGCTAACTAGCAATGGCTACTGTGTTGACTTTGTTTGGAAAACGGCTAGCTAGCTACGTGCTACCTACAATAGCCACCCACAACAGCCCACGGTGCCTAGCTATGACGCTTTAGCCAACAAGCATGCTAGCATCCAATAACACACAGTTTAGCACCAATACTTGGTAACAACAAACGACCGATAGTGTTTTAACACGCTAAACAGATAATTCGTGTCTGTGTCTAGTTCCTATCATAACGCAGCAATAATTAAACGTTGGCTAGCTAGTACAAATATATTGTATTTAGCTGCTGCGGTACAGTTAGCTAGTCGTGATTGGCTACTGTGTTGACTTTGTATGAGACACGGCTAGCTAGCTGGCTAGCTTCGTGCTAATCCCCGGCATAGCCGAATATAATGCTAACCTACAATAACTATCCACAACAGCCCGCGATGCCTACTTACAATAACCAACTACGTTCTAAATACATAATTAAGCCTTACTCGACAAAGCCCAAGCTATGTACAAAGCCAAACTTACCCGACGCCAGCTGATATTTGTCTTCTGCAATCAGTAGGTGTAATTAAGTACAGTAGGTACTAACTACCTAACGCTGATGCCTCAGATAATGAAGTTAGAAAAACGGCTGAAATGGTAGAAAGCTAGCTGGCTTAATTACAGGTACTCTTAAGCGTGAATAACATTGGAAACAGCTATCCACCGTGGCATGACATCTCAGGTGTCAGGATGAAGCATTTTCTCACAAAAAGAGGACTCAAGCAAACTATCTCTCTTCAACAGTTTCACTAGTCATGTTAGGTCTACTTAAAATGTCACATTCATACACAAGTAATTTGAAAATAAGTTATACTACTGAAACACATTCACAATAAGTTATATTACAACCTACCTCTGAAGTAAGCAGTGTGTTCTCTCACTAATGAAATAGGACATTAATAATTTGTCAGTGGTTAGTTGAATCAGTCTCTTTGCACTGTTCAGTTTGTCTGTGCAACAGGTAACCTTCCAGAATCGGAATCTTGTGATGTCACAATGGAGTCCCCATTGCCATGGTTACCCACAGCAGCTTTCATGTGTTATCAAATGCTGGCACAATTTAGTTTATTTATTTTAGATTTTTTGTACCTATGCAGCACAGTCATACCTAATATATACAATGAATCCATATAACCTAATTTTTTATTAAAATAAAAATGCTGTAACTCATGTAAAATGGTTGACCATTCAAACGACATGTGTTTTGCCTAATTAAAAGTCTATATGTTTTAGATATCATAAATAGCAGCCAGGCTTACTTAGGTTGTTTGTTCGATCTCAGCCTACCACTAATGCCAATATTTTTCATCATCATCATCATCATCATCAATGAAATACATAGGCTACCTTACTACAGTAAAACAAGTCTTCCATAGTCTATGTCACCTCAGTAACAAAGTTCCAAAAAAGAAATGAGGGTTCAAGAAAACATCTCTCTTCAATGGCCTCAGCTATTAGCCATATGATCAACAAGGTCAACTGCAGCACTAAAATCAAGAAGCAGCTCATCCACAAGTTTATCTTGGTCAAGTGATCTGAGCCATTGATCGATTAAATCAACGAGAGCTGTTGCAGTCGAGTGATCCTTACGGTATCTTTACGGTACGCATGCTCATAGAGGGATAAAATTAGCTGGATGTGTAATTATATAGGCCCAAAAAATGTAATTGAAGAGTAGGTGTCATTGATGTTTAGCATTTAAGTTTGATAAATAATTAAATAAAGAAATCAATATCAGCTGACTATAGAAAAGTATTGTTTAAAATTATGTTTGAACATTTTCTTATCCGTGTCTTTCCAGTTGATATAACCAAACAGACAACCTTTGTTGCTCAAGAGCGTCACACATTCCTCCATTCATTCTCTATCATATTCCCCTCCATCAAATTCCTCTATCATATTCCCTCCATCATATTCTCTCTATTATATTTCTCTCCATCATATTCCACTCCATCATAATACTCGCTATCATATTCCCTCTATCATATTCCTCTTTATTTTTACAGGGAATCCCAATTGAGACCAGTGTCTCTTTTTCAATGGTGCCCTGTGTTATATCAATTAACAATCCAAACAGCTTAAACAGATAAAATTACATACAGAGTAGAAAATATATAGAGCAAAATTATTAGACTTGAACACATACATTTCACAATGAACAGGTCTTGTATTTAACCAGTTGAGCTGACAACCATTTTGCACTGTTTCACTAGGGCTTTAGTCATCAATCTAGCAAGAGGGAAATATTTTATTAATGTAGTGGTGTCCCTCCCCCCAGGAAGCTACGACCTTTAGCTTTCACCTGGAATTGTTCATTTATGTCTGAGAAAAAAAAACACTTTCCAAACCATATGATCTAGAACACAAGAAAAGTATAATACAACCTTCTTTACTACTTTGCCAAACATTTCATGACATTAGTGAGAGTCAAAATCTGTAAAATTTGTGAATGTCTAAATTAACATTTGGGCAATTTGACCAGTGTACATCACTCCTATAGACAATGAGAGATGGGCTATGTAAAGGTCTCGATTTTGTCGTTCTGAACAAATGTTTGACTTCCACACAAAATTACTTCTTGACTTATTTTAGGTTTAAGGAAGTGTGTAGGTTTAAACTATTGCTTTAAAGGGAAGAGAGGGGGAGGAGGAGAGAGCGCGAGAGATGGGGGGAGTAGGAGAAAGACGGAAGGAGGGGGAGGAGGGCAGCTGTGTCCGACACACCATACTTACACCTGCAACAGGTAGGCCAGGGGGCGGGACCTGTAGGTGAGACTCATAACATGATAAGGGGGGCAGGTGAAGAAGGGGTGTTGCTGGAGTCAAGGAAGGGAGGGTGTTCCTACGAGCCCCCTGCCAGCGAGACGGGGAGCAGGGAGGAAGTCTGTCCATGGAGCATTTCTGGGTCATTGGGTCGCCTCCAATGAGATTAGATCACCCTCTACAATGTAAAGCAGTTTGAGTACTGGGGGGTTCTCTGTATAAATCCAAGGTGAAACCTCCAGGGGCTAGCCTTCTCTCAGCGGAGAGTCTGCTCTGGGCTGCCTGCGAAAGGTGCTCCTCTGTGGGAAAGAGGAGAGAACAAGAGGCCCCAGAAGAGATATCCTTATGGTAGTGATGGACAGATCAACTCTCCTTGTTATCTTCCACCTCTTCCTCTTCCTCTTGCTCGGCCTTCTCCCTCCTTTCCTTCTTACAGTCTTACAGTCATTTTCTCCCTTTCCTCCTTCCTCTCCTCCCTCTTTGTCTTCCTCTACCTTCCTCTCCCTCCTTCCCTCTTGGTAAACCTTGTTTAGTCGAGCCAGATTGTGGATAGCTAGCCATGGTTTAGACCACTGTCGCTGTCTGGGTGGGGGTATACAGGACTGGTCCACTGGACTCAGCTCACATGGGGAGAACCTGCTGCTGCTGCCACTCCCCCTCTTACCTGGGATGAGATCACGTTTGGAGGAAACCTGGCACCATCCCTACGGTGAAGCATGGTGGTGGCAGCATCATGCTCCGGGGAGGATTTTCAGGGACAGGGACTGGGAACACGCCCCATTCACATCAACGGGGCTGTAGTGGAGCAGGTCGAGAGTTTCAAGTTCCTTGGTGTCCACATCACCAACAAACTATCATGGTTCAAACACACCAAGACAGTCGTGAAGAGGGCACGACAACGCCTTTTCCACCTCAGGAGACTGAAAAGATTTGGCATTGGTCCCAAGATCCTCAAAAAGTTCTACAGCTGCACCATCGAGAGCTTCCTGACCAGTTGCATCACCGCCTAGTATGGCAACTGCTCGGCATCCGACCGTAAGGCGCTACAGAGGGTAGTGCGTACGGCCCAGTACATCACTGGAGCCAAGCTTCCTGCCATCCAGGACCTATATACTTGGAGGTGTAAGAGGGAGGCCCAAAAAATTGACAAAGACTCCAGTCACCCAAGTCATAGACTGTTCTCTCTGCTACCGCACAGCAAGCGGTACCAGAGTGCCAAGTCTAGGTCCAAAAGGCTCCTTAACAGCTTCTATCCCCAATTCATAAGACTGCTGAACAATTAATCAAATGGCCACCCGGACTATTTACATTGACACCTCCCCCCTTTGTTTTTACACTGGTAATAGAAATCTGGATCGGTTTCCTTTTCTTTTTACCTTGCTTTTGTTATTATTATTATTTTTTAAAGTTTTCTTTTTACATTTCGTAAAATGTTATAATTACAAAAACTTTTCATTTTAATTTCAATTTAGTAACATACTGTATCATTCAAATAAATATTATTATTTGTCTAATCATATTTTGCCAGCTAACTGGGTGGCAGGCTGCAATCAGTAGCTGTAATTAAGTACAGCAGCCACCAACCATCTAACGTTAATGCCTCGGATAATGAGGTTAGAAGAACAGCTGAATGGTCGGTAGCTAGCTGGCTCAATTACAGGTACTCTTAAGCGTGAAATAACATTGGAAACAACTAACCACAGTTGCTAAAAGTTACCAGTAGCTACCCACTAGCTAGCTAGCTTTGTTGGTCCAAGTGGTGGGTTAGCTAGCACTCGTGCTTCGCCGGGGTCCACCGAATAGAATACTTACCTACAATAATTACCTACAATAACCTACAATAACTACCTAAGTAAACTACCTATAATACCTGACTACAATACCTACATACAATCTAAATACATGGTTTAAGCTTTACTCAACAACATATAAGAAGCCAGCTTATCTCCTGCTAGAGAAAACACAACCTCTCCCGACAACCTCGAGGCAAGAGACCTTTCTCTCTTTCTCGTCATCTTTCAACTTCTTATTCAGTTCCTTATTTTTCTCTTTTTCCTCCATCTTTAAAAATGTGACTTTCTGCTTGAGGTTCATGGCCAGAAAGCCCACTCTTCCCAGGATGGTCTCTGCTCTCTCTGATGAAACCGTCCCATTGGAGCTCTTGGAATGGGCACGGTCCGCCTCACTCTTCAAACCCTCCCTCGGGCTCACCTCCTCCTTGACGCTCCTCTCTTCACTCTCAATGTCAATGCCTGTCCAATAATCCTAACAGGAAGACATTGACTCTAGATGTAATATTGTTCCAATGTGGCACATTCAATACACATTTGAGTGATCAACATACATTGATGGCCTCATGGGGCACACAATTTAGAGGACAGTAATTGAGGTAACTTGTTTATTTGTATCCCAAACCGATTTTGTAATAGCCATAGAAGTTCTTCCTGGGTCCACACCAAACGTAATACAAATGTTAACCCTAGTAAGGGGTGATGTTTTATACTATGAGCATAGATTAGCAGGGTTGGGGTCAATTCAATTTCAATTCCAGTCAATTCAGGAAGTACTTAATTCAATGCTTTGAATTGAAATGGAACAGACCCCCAACCCTGTAGAGTAGAAGTGTAAAATAGGACACCTACCTTTGCCTTTTTCAGCGTCCAGGGCCTGGGTTCCTCATCCTCTGACCTGCATATGGAGGCTCTCACTCTAACAGGCGTCTTAGTGGCCATGCAGAGCAGAGGGGTTGCCAGAGTTAAGTTAGCATCTGGGACCAGCTGGTGAGCATGAGGGCAGCGATCCACCTCTTCACTAGTGCCCTTCCCTTTCTGCTCTGGCTGCTTGTGGTCCTTGTCATGGATGCATGCCAGGCTTGGAGGAAGTGCTAGGACAGGGCTTTTATCACTCATCAGTTCCTCTCTCTTGACAGTGGATGCAACTGCACTTGCCTCTGTGTTAACTGAGCACTATGTGGTGTCCTCAACTGTCTCCTCTGGCTGCTTGTGGTCATTGTTTTTGTGAATGCATTGCAGACCTGGAGGACTTTTATCATCCCAGGTGTAAATAGCAACAGTTGCCTCTGTGTCGACTGAGCACTTTGTAGTGCACTCAACTGTCTTCCATAGCGGTTTGTGGTCATTGTTGTGGGTGCAGGTCAGGATTAGAGGCAGTGTTGCAGGTGCAGGAGGACTTTTTTCAGCCAAACACTCCTCCGTGTGGACAGTGGACACAGAAACGGCTGCTTCCCTGGCAACTGGACACTTGTTCGTGTCCTCTACTGCCTCCCCTGGCAGAGTGTGGACAGTGGAGACGGAAACGGCCGCTTCCCTGGACACTTGACTCTTGGTGGTGTCCTCTACTGCCTCCTCTGGCTGCTTGTGGCCATTGTCTAGAATGTGTGGCAACTTTGAAGGCAGCATTGGAGCCTGGCTTTTATCACCCAACAGGTTCTCTCCCTGGACAATGGATGTGCCTGCAGTGATCGCTGTGGTAACGGAGGACTCGGTGGCATCCTCTTTTGTCTCCTCTGTCAGTTTGTGGTCAGAGTCTCGGATACATGGCGAGCTTGGAGGCAGTGCTGCAGGGTCAGGAGGGCTTTGATCAGCTGCCATGTCCTCTTTGAGGTGAGTGGACACATCATTGTTTGTTTCACTGATAACTGGACACTTGGTGGTGTCCTCTACTGCCTCCCCTGGCAGTTTGTAGTCAACTTCAAAGACAAGTGGCAGACTTGGAGGCAGCATTGGGACAGGGCATTTAGCTGCTGATCTGTACACTCCAAAATCAACAGTAGCTGTGCCTGCAGTGGTCTCTGTAGCAACTGAGACCTCATAGGTATCCTCTACTGTCTGCTCTGATGGCATGAAGTCATCGTCAAAGACTGTTGGCAGGCATGTAGGCAGCACTGAAGGAAGACTTCTAGCTGCCCATCGATTCTCTCCCTTGACAGTGGCTGTGGTAGCAGTGGTCTCTGTGGCAACTGGGCACTCTGTGGCTGAAACAGCAGGCTTAGAGGTTTCGAGGAAATTGAATGAATTGCCAATGAACCGCTGAGCCAGGGGTGGGAGGGAGTAATAGAATCTGTCCTCTTCATCAACATTACATATTGCCACTGGAGCAACTGAGACCTCAGTGGTGCCCTCTACTGCCTGATGTGGCTGCATGGAGTCTTCGTCAAAGAAGTGTGGCAGGTATCGATGCAGCATTGAGGAAAGATGTATATCTGTCCATAGGTCCTCTCGTATACCTGTAGATACATCTGCAGTGGCCTCTGTGGCAACTGGGCATTCAGCAGACTGGCAGGTTTCAGGGACAAAGTATGAAAATACAATGAACCGCTGTGCATCCTGAGCGCGTATGGCAAATGGAGAGGGGGGATGCAACATGGTAGGTATAGGCCTCTGATTGGTGAAAGCCAGTGGTGGGAGGGAGTCAATACAGGGAGCCATGAACTCAGTGAGAGGACAGTTGCTCACATCTCACACATTCTGCGTGAGAAAAGAAACAGACATAATGAAAGTGATCACATTCAGTACATACATACATACTGTATGAGTCAGCACTACTTACTTATACATCACATATATATATATATATATATATATATATATATATAGTGTCCTCTAAGATGCTCTGCACCAGTCTGTCCCAACCCTTGGTCCCCTAGCCAATGGGCCAGCTAAGTGTAAAAATACATGCCCCACACCCAGCATAACATTTGACATTTTAGCCATTTATCAGACGCTTTTATCCAGAATGACTTATAGTTAGTTAGTGCATTCAACTTAAGGTAGCTAGGTGAGACAACCACATAATCCTGATATGAGTGTCTATGATAGAACGGTTGTTTATTTTTTATGACCAGACAACCATAAGAACTGAGGACATAAATTCACTGAAACAGACAGACACGATACAACACATTTAGACAAGAACAGTTATAAGCATTGCCATGGTGTAGCCTAATACAAAAAGAAATAAGGACAAAACATTGTTAGCTTACATTCCATGGCATATGGAACATTTTGCCCTTACAATAACTTATATTTGCTTTAATTAATATTGTTAAACAGAACTCTTGTCGACTTTGTCAAAGTTGGTCTTGTTACCTCCTCAATCAGTCTTGGCATTTTCCTCGTCTTGAACCAAATCCTCTTCATCTTCTTCTCCTGATCCTTCTGGATCTGCAAAACCAGAGCCAACCTGGCTCCCAGCTCCATCACGTAGTCTGTCTAGATCGCCCTTTCCTCCAACCGACACTCACCCCTCCTCTGTGTCAGCGTTGAACCCTCCATGTCTTCCTCTTAGCTAACAATAACTCTGGAAAATACACAACGTTGTAGTAAGTGGGTGTTGCTAACCAAATAATAATGCATCTCTTTACAATGTGCACACGTTTTCTTCCCAGCTACTTACAATTAATCAAGTGAGAATCCTGATCCAGATATGTTTAGGCAATAGGCCTATCTGAATTACTAGTAAAAAGTTGGCTACTGGAAAAGCGACCAAGTTCAAATGAATCGATTTTGGCTGTTCTTATCATTTCGTGAACAATATCCTTCATGACATCATCATTGTGATGCAAGGCGTTGCCATGGCAGATGAAAAAGCACAACACAGACTTTAAAAAGCAAACTTCAGGGTCTTTCTGTACCTTACTATTGAGCCTTATTCAACCCCTCATGTAGCTCTACTCCATATTGGGCCTGGTTCTCACAAACCACACTAATCACTTCCATCATATCATTGAAAACACTGTGTTTTGGGTAGAAAATGACTCTATATCCATGCAGGACCTAACTTGTACAGTTTCATCTATTTTAAAAACCAAGGAGGTAAAAATGCCAGTCTTCTCTTTGAGTGCCCTTGAGTGCACCTCAATTTAAAGAGGTCTATCAATTCAACCATTTGAAATGGATGTCCATTCAATTAAGAACATATTATTCTTATTAGAAATGAATCAGCTACAAATTAGGTAGGCGTACTTGTTTTTTTACACAACCTACTCTTTTGGTACATATTTATTGAGATAATTGATTACAACATATGTTGGTGATTAACACAGAGAGAGGTTTTTTTTCTGTCATCAATAGAATGCATTAGCCATTAGGCTGGCTCACTACAATTGTAACATGACATCTCAGGTGTCAGGATGAAGCATTTTCTCACAAAAAGAGGACTCAAGCAAACTATCTCTCTTCAACAGTTTCACTAGTCATGTTAGGTCTACTTAAAATGTCACATTCATACACAAGTAATTTGAAAATAAGTTATACTACTGAAACACATTCACAATAAGTTATATTACAAACTACCTCTGAAGTAAGCAGTGTGTTCTCTCACTAATGAAATAGGACATTAATAATTTGTCAGTGGTTAGTTGAATCAGTCTCTTTGCACTGTTCAGTTTGTCTGTGCAACAGGTAACCTTCCAGAATCGGAATCTTGTGATGTCACAATGGAGTCCCCATTGCCATGGTTACCCACAGCAGCTTTCATGTGTTATCAAATGCTGGCACAATTTAGTTTATTTATTTTAGATTTTTTTGTACCTATGCAGCACAGTCATACCTAATATATACAATGAATCCATATAACCTAATTTTTTATTAAAATAAAATGCTGTAACTCATGTAAAATGGTTGACCATTCAAACGACATGTGTTTTGCCTAATTAAAAGTCTATATGTTTTAGATATCATAAATAGCAGCCAGGCTTACTTAGGTTGTTTGTTCGATCTCAGCCTACCACTAATGCCAATATTTTTCATCATCATCATCATCAATGAAATACATAGGCTACCTTACTACAGTAAAACAAGTCTTCCATAGTCTATGTCACCTCAGTAACAAAGTTCCAAAAAAGAAATGAGGGTTCAAGAAAACATCTCTCTTCAATGGCCTCAGCTATTAGCCATATGATCAACAAGGTCAACTGCAGCACTAAAATCAAGAAGCAGCTCATCCACAAGTTTATCTTGGTCAAGTGATCTGAGCCATTGATCGATTAAATCAACGAGAGCTGTTGCAGTCGAGTGATCCTTACGGTATCTTTACGGTACGCATGCTCATAGAGGGATAAAATTAGCTGGATGTGTAATTATATAGGCCCAAAAAATGTAATTGAAGAGTAGGTGTCATTGATGTTTAGCATTTAAGTTTAATAAATAATTAAATAAAGAAATCAATATCAGCTGACTATAGAAAAGTATTGTTTAAAATTATGTTTGAACATTTTCTTATCCGTGTCTTTCCAGTTGACATAACCAAACAGACAACCTTTGTTGCTCAAGATCGTCACACATTCCTCCATTCATTCTCTATCATATTCCCCTCCATCAAATTCCTCTATCATATTCCCTCCATCATATTCTCTCTATTATATTTCTCTCCATCATATTCCACTCCATCATAATACTCGCTATCATATTCCCTCTATCATATTCCTCTTTATTTTTACAGGGAATCCCAATTGAGACCAGTGTCTCTTTTTCAATGGTGCCCTGTGTTATATCAATTAACAATCCAAACAGCTTAAACAGATAAAATTACATACAGAGTAGAAAATATATAGAGCAAAATTATTAGACTTGAACACATACATTTCACAATGAACAGGTCTTGTATTTAACCAGTTGAGCTGACAACCATTTTGCACTGTTTCACTAGGGCTTTAGTCATCAATCTAGCAAGAGGGAAATATTTTATTAATGTAGTGGTGTCCCTCCCCCCAGGAAGCTACGACCTTTAGCTTTCACCTGGAATTGTTCATTTATGTCTGAGAAAAAAAACACTTTCCAAACCAAATGATCTAGTACACAAGAAAAGTATAATACAACCTTCTTTACTACTTTGCCAAACATTTCATGACATTAGTGAGAGTCAAAATCTGTAAAATTTGTGAATGTCTAAATTAACATTTGGGCAATTTGACCAGTGTACATCACTCCTATAGACAATGAGAGATGGGCTATGTAAAGGTCTCGATTTTGTCGTTCTGAACAAATGTTTGACTTCCACACAAAATTACTTCTTGACTTATTTTAGGTTTAAGGAAGTGTGTAGGTTTAAACTATTGCTTTAAAGGGAAGAGAGGGGGAGGAGGAGAGAGCGCGAGAGATGGGGGGAGTGGGAGAAAGAGGGAAGGAGGGGGAGGAGGGGGAGGAGGGGGAGGAGGTGGAGGGCAGCTGTGTCCGACACACCATACTTACACCTGCAACAGGTAGGCCAGGGGGCGGGACCTGTAGGTGAGACTCATAACATGATAAGGGGGGCAGGTGAAGAAGGGGTGTTGCTGGAGTCAAGGAAGGGAGGGTGTTCCTACGAGCCCCCTGCCAGCGAGACGGGGAGCAGGGAGGAAGTCTGTCCATGGAGCATTTCTGGGTCATTGGGTCGCCTCCAATGAGATTAGATCACCCTCTACAATGTAAAGCAGTTTGAGTACTGGGGGGTTCTCTGTATAAATCCAAGGTGAAACCTCCAGGGGCTAGCCTTCTCTCAGCGGAGAGTCTGCTCTGGGCTGCCTGCGAAAGGTGCTCCTCTGTGGGAAAGAGGAGAGAACAAGAGGCCCCAGAAGAGATCTCCTTATGGTAGTGATGGACAGATCAACTCTCCTTGTTATCTTCCACCTCTTCCTCTTCCTCTTGCTCGGCCTTCTCCCTCCTTTCCTTCTTACAGTCTTACAGTCCTTCTTACAGTCATTTTCTCCCTTTCCTCCTTCCTCTCCTCCCTCTTTCTCTTCCTCTACCTTCCTCTCCCTCCTTCCCTCTTGGTAAACCTTGTTTAGTCGAGCCAGATTGTGGATAGCTAGCCATGGTTTAGACCACTGTCGCTGTCTGGGTGGGGGGATACAGGACTGGTCCACTGGACTCAGCTCACATGGGGAGAACCTGCTGCTGCTGCCACTCCCCCTCTTACCTGGGATGAGATCACGTTTGGAGGAAACCTGGCACCATCCCTACGGTGAAGCATGGTGGTGGCAGCATCATACTCCGGGGAGGATTTTCAGGGACAGGGACTGGGAACACGCCCCATTCACATCGACGGGGCTGTAGTGGAGCAGGTCGAGAGTTTCAAGTTCCTTGGTGTCCACATCACCAACAAACTATCATGGTTCAAACACACCAAGACAGTCGGGAAGAGGGCACGACAACGCCTTTTCCACCTCAGGAGACTGAAAAGATTTGGCATTGGTCCCAAGATCCTCAAAAAGTTATACAGCTGCACCATCGAGAGCTTCCTGACCAGTTGCATCACCGCCTGGTATGGCAACTGCTCGGCATCCGACCGTAAGGCGCTACAGAGGGTAGTGCGTACGGCCCAGTACATCACTGGAGCCAAGCTTCCTGCCATCCAGGACCTATATACTTGGAGGTGTAAGAGGGAGGCCCAAAAAATTGACAAAGACTCCAGTCACCCAAGTCATAGACTGTTCTCTCTGCTACCGCACAGCAAGCGGTACCAGAGTGCCAAGTCTAGGTCCAAAAGGCCCCTTAACAGCTTCTATCCCCAATTCATAAGACTGCTGAACAATTAATCAAATGGCCACCCGGACTATTTACATTGACACCTCCCCCCTTTGTTTTTACACTGGTAATAGGAATCTGGATCGGTTTCCTTTTCTTTTTACCTTGCTTTTGTTATTATTATTATTTTTTAAAGTTTTCTTTTTACATTTCGTAAAATGTTATAATTACAAAAACATTTCATTTTAATTTCAATTTAGTAACATACTGTATCTTTCAAATAAATATTATTATTTGTCTAATCATATTTTGCCAGCTAACTGGGTGGCAGGCTGCAATCAGTAGCTGTAATTAAGTACAGCAGCCACCAACCATCTAACGTTAATGCCTCGGATAATGAGGTTAGAAGAACAGCTGAATGGTCGGTAGCTAGCTGGCTCAATTACAGGTACTCTTAAGCGTGAAATAACATTGGAAACAACTAACCACAGTTGCTAAAAGTTACCAGTAGCAGTTACTAGCTAGCTAGCTTTGTTGGTCCAAGTGGTGGGTTAGCTAGCACTCGTGCTTCGCCGGGGTCCACCGAATAGAATACTTACCTACAATAATTACCTACAATAACCTACAATAACTACCTAAGTAAACTACCTATAATACCTGACTACAATACCTACATACAATCTAAATACATGGTTTAAGCTTTACTCAACAACATATAAGAAGCCAGCTTATCTCCTGCTAGAGAAAACACAACCTCTCCCGACAACCTCGAGGCAAGAGACCTTTCTCTCTTTCTCGTCATCTTTCAACTTCTTATTCAGTTCCTTATTTTTCTCTTTTTCCTCCATCTTTAAAAATGTGACTTTCTGCTTGAGGTTCATGGCCAGAAAGCCCACTCTTCCCAGGATGGTCTCTGCTCTCTCTGATGAAACCGTCCCATTGGAGCTCTTGGAATGGGCACGGTCCGCCTCACTCTTCAAACCCTCCCTCGGGCTCACCTCCTCCTTGACGCTCCTCTCTTCACTCTCAATGTCAATGCCTGTCCAATAATCCTAACAGGAAGACATTGACTCTAGATGTAATATTGTTCCAATGTGGCACATTCAATACACATTTGAGTGATCAACATACATTGATGGCCTCATGGGGCACACAATTTAGAGGACAGTAATTGAGGTAACTTGTTTATTTGTATCCCAAACCGATTTTGTAATAGCCATAGATGTTCTTCCTGGGTCCACACCAAACGTAATACAAATGTTAACCCTAGTAAGGGGTGATGTTTTATACTATGAGCATAGATTAGCAGGGTTGGGGTCAATTCAATTTCAATTCCAGTCAATTCAGGAAGTACTTAATTCAATGCTTTGAATTGAAATGGAACAGACCCCCAACCCTGTAGAGTAAAAGTGTAAAATAGGACACCTACCTTTGCCTTTTTCAGCGTCCAGGGCCTGGGTTCCTCATCCTCTGACCTGCATATGGAGGCTCTCACTCTAACAGGCGTCTTAGTGGCCATGCAGAGCAGAGGGGTTGCCAGAGTTAAGTTAGCATCTGGGACCAGCTGGTGAGCATGAGGGCAGCGATCCACCTCTTCACTAGTGCCCTTCCCTTTCTGCTCTGGCTGCTTGTGGTCCTTGTCATGGATGCATGCCAGGCTTGGAGGAAGTGCTAGGACAGGGCTTTTATCACTCATCAGTTCCTCTCTCTTGACAGTGGATGCAACTGCACTTGCCTCTGTGTTAACGGAGCACTATGTGGTGTCCTCAACTGTCTCCTCTGGCTGCTTGTGGTCATTGTTGTTGTGAATGCATTGCAGACCTGGAGGACTTTTATCATCCCAGGTGTAAATAGCAACAGTTTCCTCTGTGTCGACTGAGCACTTTGTAGTGCACTCAACTGTCTTCCATAGCGGTTTGTGGTCATTGTTGTGGGTGCAGGTCAGGATTAGAGGCAGTGTTGCAGGTGCAGGAGGACTTTTATCAGCCAAACACTCCTCTGTGTGGACAGTGGACACAGAAACGGCTGCTTCCCTGGCAACTGGACACTTGTTGGTGTCCTCTACTGCCTCCCCTGGCAGAGTGTGGACAGTGGAGACGGAAACGGCCGCTTCCCTGGACACTTGACTCTTGGTGGTGTCCTCTACTGCCTCCTCTGGCTGCTTGTGGCCATTGTCTAGAATGTGTGGCAACTTTGAAGGCAGCATTGGAGCCGGGCTTTTATCACCCAACAGGTTCTCTCCCTGGACAATGGATGTGCCTGCAGTGATCGCTGTGGTAACAGAGGACTCGGTGGCATCCTCTTTTGTCTCCTCTGTCAGTTTGTGGTCAGAGTCTCGGATACATGGTGAGCTTGGAGGCAGTGCTGCAGGGTCAGGAGGGCTTTGATCAGCTGCCATGTCCTCTTTGAGGTGAGTGGACACATCATTGTTTGTTTCACTGATAACTGGACACTTGGTGGTGTCCTCTACTGCCTCCCCTGGCAGTTTGTAGTCAACTTCAAAGACAAGTGGCAGACTTGGAGGCAGCATTGGGACAGGGCATTTAGCTGCTGATAAGTACACTCCAAAATCAACAGTAGCTGTGCCTGCAGTGGTCTCTGTAGCAACTGAGACCTCATAGGTATCCTCTACTGTCTGCTCTGATGGCATGAAGTCATCGTCAAAGACTGTTGGCAGGCATGTAGGCAGCACTGAAGGAAGACTTCTAGCTGCCCATCGATTCTCTCCCTTGACAGTGGCTGTGGTAGCAGTGGTCTCTGTGGCAACTGGGCACTCTGTGGCTGAAACAGCAGGCTTAGATGTTTCGAGGAAATTTAATGAATTGCCAATGAACCGCTGAGCCAGGGGTGGGAGGGAGTAATGATAGAATCTGTCCTCTTCCTCAACATTAGATATTGCCACTGGAGCAACTGAGACCTCAGTGGTGCCCTCTACTGCCTGATGTGGCTGTATCGTATCTGAAGATTATGCCTTTGTTAAATGTTTTGGAGGAACAAAGAATGTTGTTTTATGATCTTAGTTCAAATGTAGCGTTGGGAGGGTGATGCCCCAGGGGAGACTGGTGATTGGCCAGAAGAGGGAGTCGCCCCTCTTTTTGCATTGTTTATAAATAGGGGTTAAACGATGAGACGGCAGAACGGCCATAGCAATCTGGGGAGCCGTTCTCCGGACATCGCGAGTCTGTACCTATGCTGTAAATTCGTGATTTTAATAAAAGCCTCTAACACGATGCAGCATAGCGGACTTTTTGTTGACAGCAATAATTGCCACCACTCATCATATACGACATAATGGCGCCCAACGTGGGGCGGGGTTTGCGTCTCTTCCTTGTTTCAGTCAACCGCCGGCCTAACTCTCTCTGAAGCATGGCCGAAAAGAAGGGTGAGTGTTCTTACCGCTTCGGAGTTGGTTAGATTGGATATGACTTGTGTACAATGAAGAGATGTTCCATATGACCTGGCCTCGGTGGTGTTATTGCGGTCGACTGGAGTCTGCTAAAATTTATTCCATCAAAAACGGCAGTTAATTGGAATGTAGAGCATTAAACGGTAGGATTTAAGTATTAAAAGTGTATATTTCATTGGTAACGGGTGACAATGGATTGGTAGAGAATAAATGTTGGAAGATGTCTGCATAGTTAGGGCACCGTGAATCTGGAAAAGACCTCGAGGAGGCGATTCTTTATGAATGGGCCATAAAATCCTTGCAACGCGTTAGGTGGTGTAGGGTTAATTCTGGGAATTATTAAGCTGGACGGATTATATGCATGTTATATACTCATCGTATGGTTGACGAATTGTAATGCATGGGGTAACCTCTCTATGATTATCCAGAACTTACGGCAGCATAAAGTTAGGTGGAGATATTGATAAGAATGGACAATGATTGGGCCACGGTGCAGGATATTGATTTGTATAGCTAGTAGGCCGCAGTTAGCTGGAGGCTAAGGCTAAGGCTGGATTGTTACGGGTCACGTGGTACATCGTGGCTAAATGCTAATGCTACATGCTAATTGTGTTTTGTGTCACAGTGTACCTTAGCTAAGCTAAATGCTAATGCTACATGCTAATTGTGTTGCGTGCTACATGCTAACGGATATCCTTAGAGATTCCATTGCGATGGGTTAAAGTCTCTTAAACTTGTCACTGTCTGTAAGTCAGGTTGTATGTTTTGTGAGCGCTGTTAAATGTTGTTTGACTAGGAGGGGAACGGAAGGTACAGCTGGACTGTTATCCGTTTAGTGGAGGTGAAAACGTGTTTTTGATTGGATGTGCGCATGCGCATGATTTTACGGGGCTAAAACTACAACATGTGGTTATGTGCTAAGCCTACAAAGCACGGCATTATGGGTAAGGGTCATAGGTCCCATGTGGGGGGTCGGAAGGGACAATAGTCACAGAATAGAGAGATTTTGGGAAAAATCTCCTAGGTGTTAAACGGCTGTTGTTCGAACGTGAAACTATTTGGCGAGATGTAGTAAAGTTATAAATCAAATATATGTTGACGGAGTATAATTAATTAAATTAAAAGACGATTAAAATTAAATGAAATGTTTTGGAGCGATCTATTTAATAAATGTATGGGCATGTGTTTAATTTTGCGATACTACCCTACAGAAAGGGGGAGTTTATGACACGAGATTAGGACACGTGTTGATTTTACGGGGCTAAAAACTACGAAATGAGGGTGAGCTAAGCCTACAAAACAAAATGGTGGGGTACAGGTCATAGGTCCCATTTGGCGTTACCCTGCAAGGAAAATAGACAGAGGAGAAATTTTAACACGATGATTCTAGTTTAAACTGCGATTGGTTAAAGATGAAACTTGTTTTGTAGCCTATTGAATTTATAAATTAGATATATGGTAGCGGATTATAATAAATTGAATTAAATAATTAAAAGACGGATTAAAATAAAAAAATGTTTTTGAGCGATCTATTTAGTTCTGAGTTTAGTCTTAGAGTGAATAATGTAGAACGAATGAATATTGAATGGTTGGAAATACTCAGTGATTGCATTAACTACTGAAATCGTGTGTGTTTCTATGTTTTTGTGAAATATGAGAGGAACATGGAACGAGAGGAGAGAGAGAGAAGGGGCTGACGTGTGCGTCACGAACAAGGTGTGACGAGGCAGACGAGAGGATCGGATCAGGCTAGTACACAAAATCATCCTAACAGAATATGTGATGTTATGACAATTTTACATAGGCTTGGCAAATACTATTTCATTAAAAATTGTATTTTGGTGGCTCTGTGTATCACTGGGGTTTGATTACAGATGTGTT
Organism: Coregonus lavaretus; assembly: GCF_964263955.1. Taxonomy (NCBI): domain Eukaryota; kingdom Metazoa; phylum Chordata; class Actinopteri; order Salmoniformes; family Salmonidae; genus Coregonus; species Coregonus lavaretus. The sequence continues at coordinate 16,038,083 of NC_140022.1, forward strand.
GGGAATCAAGGATGGATTGAGGATTGTTCTGTCAATTTAAGATAATTAGAGCTAATAGAGCAAGGGGTTATGGGAATTGGAGTATTGAAGGGTTGTAAGGTTAGAAGGCTTTGTTTATGGGTATTTTAGTCTGAAGATGACTAACTTGCATTTACTTGCAGTTGATGGGTTGTGGTAAGATAGCCAACACTAATTGATAAATGGGTGACATAGGAATAAAAATTGGTTTTAATTATTCATGATTTTTAATTGATTTATTTGAATTTATTTGGAGTTGTTTAGGGTTATATTAATAATTTAAGGGGGTAAGCCTTAGGCTATACAGTCTAGAATAACATAGTTCACAATAAAGGAATATAAAAGGCTTGATATAGGGGAAAATTGATTAAAATAGTCATTTTTTAATCTAAGTAGGATTAGAGAGTAGTGTTAGAAAGACAAATGGCAGATGTTAGTACACCTTTCTCACATACGGATTCAGCAGAAAGACACCCACCTTACGAGAAGGAAGCTTTCAGTGATCATCTAGCATGGTGATTATGGCATCAGAGATGAAGACGAATACGAGCAGAAACGACGATGAAGATGAATTCAAAACTCCAGAAGGAAGGAAAACCGGGATGTCTGGGAACTTAAGGAGATGAGGATGATGAAGATGAGAGTGATTGATGAGAGGCCATGGGTGGAGGTGACTCTGTGATCAGAAGGAAGTGGCAAGAGAGGAAAGAAGGATACTGGAGACTTGATCTCTGATGAAGGTTGAAGAAAGAAGGGTACAAGAGCAAAGAAGAAATGGAGATATAGGCAGATTGCTTATCATGCCTGGATAAATCGAATAAGAAGTAACACGATTGGATGAAGAATTCAAGAATGGAAGGAGAAGAACACATTGAGGTCAAGAAGAGCTCACTAGTAAGAAGATGATGGAAGATGATATTTCGAGGACAGAACTTGGAACTAAGGTTGAAGAATACTGATATGTCAACGACGAGAAGGAACAGGACCAAGAAAACTGCTGAGAGAATCCCAAGAACAGGAGAAAACAACAGAGATGAAGAAGATGAAGGAGAAAGTGAAGATCACCTGTTCTAGAAGAGATGAGGGGGGGTGCATTGCTGAGAGCATCGATTAGAGAAGAAGAGAAAATAGCTAACAGTTGAAACAACCGACCATTAGAAGGGATAGTGAATAGGGGAAAACTTATCTGGGTTCAGCCTAAAGAGGTTAAACATCTACAAAGTTAAAAGGGGTGACTGTTTATTCTGGGTTACATTCTTACACTAAGAGATTTCAGGCTAGGCTAAAAGGTGTTTAGACGTTTGCCAAGTCTGTGTGTAATGAGTCAGAAGCAGGTGGGGAACTTTCCCAATCACATATTCTACAAATTTGGTGGTAAGAGATTTTGTCAATAAATCAGGGGAAAAGGTTTTAAATGTTATGAGAGAAAAGATTAGATTAAAATAAGTTAGGAGTAGGCTAGGTTGAAGGGACTCTAAGACAGTAAGCTAAGTTTCAAAGTTAGTAGTGAGAGAGAGAGAGAGAACAATGATGAATGACACTTTAGAATAGGAAGATCAAGGTAATTGTGGGTACCTTTTGTTATAATCAAAAGGTTTAAGGTTTAGAGGTAGAACTGAAAGGGGGAAAAAGTGACACTAGTGGTGATGGATGGAAGTACAAGGAAAGAGTTCAGAGCTTAGGGGAAAACTAGGTTGATTATAAGGGTCCAGCACCAATTATAGGGGGAAAATACTGTTATTAGGGTTAGAATAATAATAATAATATGCCATTTAGGATGATGACGTTTCTTTCACAGAGAGAGAGAGAGAGAAGATCAGGGAAAATATGTGTACTTATCTAGTGAAAGCATAGAAATTTGTTCCGGTTAAGAATTATTGGTTAAAGGGCTATGTAATTCGTAAAGTGACGCTTATAATGGAAGATTTGAAGTCTGTAGAACGTTCCACAGTCACAGAGGGAGTTAAGGATAAGTTTATTACAGTAGTCACTCCAACAGGGAATAATCGAATAGGATGTTGGTAGTTTCCCACTAGAGGGAATTAAGGGTTTTAATTCATCAACTAAATCAACAACGTTAATGGTAACTTTGGGAAGGGATTAATGATACGATGGTAATAGCAAATGTAGGAAGGATGACACCGACAACAACTGTTCTGAAATTAGAGGTAGCAAGAGGGACTCAGGAGGTTATGGTACGAATGGGGTTAAAATAGGAGAGCAGATAGAAACAATATAGATTAATCTGAAATGGAGAATATAGATTCATCATGGAAGCTGCAGGATGGGGTCTTTTGATTTTGATGACAGAGGGGGGGGGGGTATCTGATCAGTACTGCTCGTTCCTCTGTTGTGAAAATTAGAGATAGATTAACTCATTCTGTAAGGTCAGTGAGGAATCTTGAGGGTTGATGTCTGTTGGGGATGCCAGCCCAAGACGTGTTAGACGGTCGCGCGGCCTCTATCAGGTGTGGGTAAGTCTTATGCTTTGTCATAACTGTGGTATCGGCAACAGTCATTGACAGATAAAATAATGTAGTTGTCAGAACAGTAGGGTTTAAGTGTTCTTGGGTAAAGGGATTACCCTATGGGAATTGTTAGATGGAAAGTAAAGTCAGGTAACAGTGGAAACCTGAAGTATTCAGGTGAACCAGTGAGGATAAAAGTTGTTGTTGTTCTAATAAAACATATGAGGTAGGGGTATGTTTATGGGAATATAGGTTACTTTTTATGTACCAGGTAGTAGAAAAGCAGGACTTGGATGGTTAAATGATTAGCTTTTGACTGACAATGTGACTATGGGGAATTTTAGAGATATTTGGTGGGTTTGTGATGATAGAGTATATTCTGACCCTATGGAGGGATAGGATGTTGTTACATGTCAATGTTGAAGCTTCCATATGAGGCTTTTACCATTAAAAGAGGAGTGATACCAACACAGAGCAATCTGAAGTTAGGTTTAGAAATTGGGTAAAGAGAGATATGGTGACATTTAATAGTCTTTAAGTCTAAGGGAGAAGGGGACGTTTTCCATGGTAGGGTGTAACATTTGGAAAATATCAGGGATGCATTTGGTTGCAAGATCAGTTAGGCCAGTAGGGGGCAGTGATGGGTTACATTTTAATCACAGCTTTGACAGCACTGTGTAATATGTTACTGACTTTTGAGAAAGTTATGAGATTGAGATAGGTTGGAGAAGTGGTGCCTGGAGGCAACACTCAGATGCCATTGTTGACTGTTCCGGATCTGGACGAAGAGGGACAAGTGGCCTACTGATGGATAAATATCCTTTTTGATTATTTGATCATTTTATTTTTATTGTTTCAAGGAAAACATTTTTTAGGGTGATTTTAGTATAATTTTAGAATGATTTTATGAATCAAGGGGGGGATAGGTTTATGTGATTCATACATCATTTATATATCATTTTTTAAATTCTTAGGTGAAATTGAGGTTTAATTTGAAAGTGGCTGTTTTGCAAAAGATACTGTTTGGTCGTTTCTTTTCTTTTCATTCCAGAGGCATTTGGGAGAACATGGGGAGATTGGAATATTCAGACAAAGACAATATGAAGGGACAATATGACTGGAGGAGATGAAACAAGGAGGGTGTGGCTGATTCCATCATCAACAAGTCCATTGGAAGAGGAGACTACGGGGAGATGAAGTGTAGTGGACTACATTCCAGTGTCGGCAATGAAATATAGACATGTGTAATACATAATTGTGTAATAGCCTCAGGGATTAATTTTGTAGAATGATGTTTGATGTTATTGAATACATGTAAGGATCTTAGATGTTTTTGTTTATTTCGGTGAATGTTTAGGGACAGAAGGTCTAGGCAGGGAGAGTTCCACTTGTACGGTCCTATGGGTTGACCAGCCGTACAATGGATGTTTATGGATAGGATTTTGTTTACATGTGTATTTAGTTGCATCATACTTTCAAATGCATTTACATGAGTTATGAGGTTATCTGGAGTACCGACGGTGGTTGCCTGGGGCAGAGGGACCGTGAGAGAATTTTACTGTCTTGATTGATATGGATGGATGGCTGCTGGACAGTTTTTCGCTCTTACACTCCATAGAGATTTCTTCATATGTCATAGTAATGTATTCACACTTCATAAACAGGTATTTCATAGAAAGGTATTTACACTCTAGAGGAGAATGTGTTTGGTTTACTGTTAAAGATACTCAATAAGATAAATGGTTAATAGTCATAATCTTATTCTGTTTGTTTTCGAGACGTTTATTTCGTCTCGAAAGGGGGGAATATCGTATCTGAAGATTATGCCTTTGTTAAATGTTTTGGAGGAACAAAGAATGTTGTTTTATGATCTTAGTTCAAATGTAGCGTTGGGAGGGTGATGCCCCAGGGGAGACTGGTGATTGGCCAGAAGAGGGAGTCGCCCCTCTTTTTGCATTGTTTATAAATAGGGGTTAAACGATGAGACGGCAGAACGGCCATAGCAATCTGGGGAGCCGTTCTCCGGACATCGCGAGTCTGTACCTATGCTGTAAATTCGTGATTTTAATAAAAGCCTCTAACACGATGCAGCATAGCGGACTTTTTGTTGACAGCAATAATTGCCACCACTCATCATATACGACAGCTGCATGGAGTCTTCGTCAAAGAAGTGTGGCAGGAATCGATGCAGCATTGAGGAAAGATGTATATCTGTCCATAGGTCCTCTCGTATACCTGTAGATACATCTGCAGTGGCCTCTGTGGCAACTGGGCATTCAGCAGACTGGCAGGTTTCAGGGACAAAGTATGAAAATACAATGAACCGCTGTGCATCCTGAGCGCGTATGGCAAATGGAGAGGGGGGATGCAACATGGTAGGTATAGGCCTCTGATTGGTGAAAGCCAGTGGTGGGAGGGAGTCAATACAGGGAGCCATGAACTCAGTGAGAGGACAGTTGCTCACATCTCACACATTCTGCGTGAGAAAAGAAACAGACATGATGAAAGTGATCACATTCAGTACATACATACATACTGTATGAGTCAGCACTACTTACTTATACATCATATATATATATATATATATATATATATATATATATATATATATATAGTGTCCTCTAAGATGCTCTGCACCAGTCTGTCCCAACCCTTGGTCCCCTAGCCAATGGGCCAGCTAAGTGTAAAAATACATGCCCCACACCCAGCATAACATTTGACATTTTAGCCATTTATCAGACGCTTTTATCCAGAATGACTTATAGTTAGTTAGTGCATTCAACTTAAGGTAGCTAGGTGAGACAACCACATAATCCTGATATGAGTGTCTATGATAGAACGGTTGTTTATTTTTTATGACCAGACAACCATAAGAACTGAGGACATAAATTCACTGAAACAGACAGACACGATACAACCCATTTAGACAAGAACAGTTATAAGCATTGCCATGGTGTAGCCTAATACAAAAAGAAATAAGGACAAAACATTGTTAGCTTACATTCCATGGCATATGGAACATTTTGCCCTTACAATAACTTATATTTGCTTTAATTAATATTGTTAAACAGAACTCTTGTCGACTTTGTCAAAGTTGGTCTTGTTACCTCCTCAATCAGTCTTGGCATTTTCCTCGTCTTGAACCAAATCCTCTTCATCTTCTTCTCCTGATCCTTCTGGATCTGCAAAACCAGAGCCAACCTGGCTCCCAGCTCCATCACGTAGTCTGTCTAGATCGCCCTTTCCTCCAACCGACACTCACCCCTCCTCTGTGTCAGCGTTGAACCCTCCATGTCTTCCTCTTAGCTAACAATAACTCTGGAAAATACACAACGTTGTAGTAAGTGGGTGTTGCTAACCAAATAATAATGCATCTCTTTACAATGTGCACACGTTTTCTTCCCAGCTACTTACAATTAATCAAGTGAGAATCCTGATCCAGATATGTTTAGGCAATAGGCCTATCTGAATTACTAGTAAAAAGTTGGCTACTGGAAAAGCGACCAAGTTCAAATGAATCGATTTTGGCTGTTCTTATCATTTCGTGAACAATATCCTTCATGACATCATCATTGTGATGCAAGGCGTTGCCATGGCAGATGAAAAAGCACAACACAGACTTTAAAAAGCAAACTTCAGGGTCTTTCTGTACCTTACTATTGAGCCTTATTCAACCCCTCATGTAGCTCTACTCCATATTGGGCCTGGTTCTCACAAACCACACTAATCACTTCCATCATATCATTGAAAACACTGTGTTTTGGGTAGAAAATGACTCTATATCCATGCAGGACCTAACTTGTACAGTTTCATCTATTTTAAAAACCAAGGAGGTAAAAATGCCAGTCTTCTCTTTGAGTGCCCTTGAGTGCACCTCAATTTAAAGAGGTCTATCAATTCAACCATTTGAAATGGATGTCCATTCAATTAAGAACATATTATTCTTATTAGAAATGAATCAGCTACAAATTAGGTAGGCGTACTTGTTTTTTTACACAACCTACTCTTTTGGTACATATTTATTGAGATAATTGATTACAACATATGTTGGTGATTAACACAGAGAGAGGTTTTTTTTCTGTCATCAATAGAATGCATTAGCCATTAGGCTGGCTCACTACAATTGTAACATGACATCTCAGGTGTCAGGATGAAGCATTTTCTCACAAAAAGAGGACTCAAGCAAACTATCTCTCTTCAACAGTTTCACTAGTCATGTTAGGTCTACTTAAAATGTCACATTCATACGCAAGTAATTTGAAAATAAGTTATACTACTGAAACACATTCACAATAAGTTATATTACAACCTACCTCTGAAGTAAGCAGTGTGTTCTCTCACTAATGAAATAGGACATTAATAATTTGTCAGTGGTTAGTTGAATCAGTCTCTTTGCACTGTTCAGTTTGTCTGTGCAACAGGTAACCTTCCAGAATCGGAATCTTGTGATGTCACAATGGAGTCCCCATTGCCATGGTTACCCACAGCAGCTTTCATGTGTTATCAAATGCTGGCACAATTTCGTTTATTTATTTTAGATTTTTTGTACCTATGCAGCACAGTCATACCTAATATATACAATGAATCCATATAACCTAATTTTTTATTAAAATAAAATGCTGTAACTCATGTAAAATGGTTGACCATTCAAACGACATGTGTTTTGCCTAATTAAAAGTCTATATGTTTTAGATATCATAAATAGCAGCCAGGCTTACTTAGGTTGTTTGTTCGATCTCAGCCTACCACTAATGCCAATATTTTTCATCATCATCATCATCATCATCATCAATGAAATACATAGGCTACCTTACTACAGTAAAACAAGTCTTCCATAGTCTATGTCACCTCAGTAACAAAGTTCCAAAAAAGAAATGAGGGTTCAAGAAAACATCTCTCTTCAATGGCCTCAGCTATTAGCCATATGATCAACAAGGTCAACTGCAGCACTAAAATCAAGAAGCAGCTCATCCACAAGTTTATCTTGGTCAAGTGATCTGAGCCATTGATCGATTAAATCAACGAGAGCTGTTGCAGTCGAGTGATCCTTACGGTATCTTTACGGTACGCATGCTCATAGAGGGATAAAATTAGCTGGATGTGTAATTATATAGGCCCAAAAAATGTAATTGAAGAGTAGGTGTCATTGATGTTTAGCATTTAAGTTTAATAAATAATTAAATAAAGAAATCAATATCAGCTGACTATAGAAAAGTATTGTTTAAAATTATGTTTGAACATTTTCTTATCCGTGTCTTTCCAGTTGATATAACCAAACAGACAACCTTTGTTGCTCAAGAGCGTCACACATTCCTCCATTCATTCTCTATCATATTCCCCTCCATCAATTCCTCTATCATATTCCCTCCATCATATTCTCTCTATTATATTTCTCTCCATCATGTTCCACTCCATCATAATACTCGCTATCATATTCCCTCTATCATATTCCTCTTTATTTTTACAGGGAATCCCAATTGAGACCAGTGTCTCTTTTTCAATGGTGCCCTGTGTTATATCAATTAACAATCCAAACAGCTTAAACAGATAAAATTACATACAGAGTAGAAAATATATAGAGCAAAATTATTAGACTTGAACACATACATTTCACAATGAACAGGTCTTGTATTTAACCAGTTGAGCTGACAACCATTTTGCACTGTTTCACTAGGGCTTTAGTCATCAATCTAGCAAGAGGGAAATATTTTATTAATGTAGTGGTGTCCCTCCCCCCAGGAAGCTACGACCTTTAGCTTTCACCTGGAATTGTTCATTTATGTCTGAGAAAAAAAACACTTTCCAAACCATATGATCTAGTACACAAGAAAAGTATAATACAACCTTCTTTACTACTTTGCCAAACATTTCATGACATTAGTGAGAGTCAAAATCTGTAAAATGTGTGAATGTCTAAATTAACATTTGGGCAATTTGACCAGTGTACATCACTCCTATAGACAATGAGAGATGGGCTATGTAAAGGTCTCGATTTTGTCGTTCTGAACAAATGTTTGACTTCCACACAAAATTACTTCTTGACTTATTTTAGGTTTAAGGAAGTGTGTAGGTTTAAACTATTGCTTTAAAGGGAAGAGAGGGGGAGGAGGAGAGAGCGCGAGAGATGGGGGGAGTGGGAGAAAGAGGGAAGGAGGGGGAGGAGGGGGAGGAGGTGGAGGGCAGCTGTGTCCGACACACCATACTTACACCTGCAACAGGTAGGCCAGGGGGCGGGACCTGTAGGTGAGACTCATAACATGATAAGGGGGGCAGGTGAAGAAGGGGTGTTGCTGGAGTCAAGGAAGGGAGGGTGTTCCTACGAGCCCCCTGCCAGCGAGACGGGGAGCAGGGAGGAAGTCTGTCCATGGAGCATTTCTGGGTCATTGGGTCGCCTCCAATGAGATTAGATCACCCTCTACAATGTAAAGCAGTTTGAGTACTGGGGGGTTCTCTGTATAAATCCAAGGTGAAACCTCCAGGGGCTAGCCTTCTCTCAGCGGAGAGTCTGCTCTGGGCTGCCTGCGAAAGGTGCTCCTCTGTGGGAAAGAGGAGAGAACAAGAGGCCCCAGAAGAGATCTCCTTATGGTAGTGATGGACAGATCAACTCTCCTTGTTATCTTCCACCTCTTCCTCTTCCTCTTGCTCGGCCTTCTCCCTCCTTTCCTTCTTACAGTCTTACAGTCCTTCTTACAGTCATTTTCTCCCTTTCCTCCTTCCTCTCCTCCCTCTTTCTCTTCCTCTACCTTCTTCTCCCTCCTTCCCTCTTGGTAAACCTTGTTTAGTCGAGCCAGATTGTGGATAGCTAGCCATGGTTTAGACCACTGTCGCTGTCTGGGTGGGGGGATACAGGACTGGTCCACTGGACTCAGCTCACATGGGGAGAACCTGCTGCTGCTGCCACTCCCCCTCTTACCTGGGATGAGATCACGTTTGGAGGAAACCTGGCACCATCCCTACGGTGAAGCATGGTGGTGGCAGCATCATGCTCCGGGGAGGATTTTCAGGGACAGGGACTGGGAACACGCCCCATTCACATCGACGGGGCTGTAGTGGAGCAGGTCGAGAGTTTCAAGTTCCTTGGTGTCCACATCACCAACAAACTATCATGGTTCAAACACACCAAGACAGTCGTGAAGAGGGCACGACAACGCCTTTTTCCACCTCAGGAGACTGAAACGATTTGGCATTGGTCCCAAGATCCTCAAAAAGTTCTACAGCTGCACCATCGAGAGCTTCCTGACCAGTTGCATCACCGCCTGGTATGGCAACTGCTCGGCATCCGACCGTAAGGCGCTACAGAGGGTAGTGCGTACGGCCCAGTACATCACTGGAGCCAAGCTTCCTGCCATCCAGGACCTATATACTTGGAGGTGTAAGAGGGAGGCCCAAAAAATTGACAAAGACTCCAGTCACCCAAGTCATAGACTGTTCTCTCTGCTACCGCACAGCAAGCGGTACCAGAGTGCCAAGTCTAGGTCCAAAAGGCTCCTTAACAGCTTCTATCCCCAATTCATAAGACTGCTGAACAATTAATCAAATGGCCACCCGGACTATTTACATTGACACCTCCCCCCTTTGTTTTTACACTGGTAATAGGAATCTGGATCGGTTTCCTTTTCTTTTTACCTTGCTTTTGTTATTATTATTATTTTTTTAACTTTTCTTTTTACATTTCGTAAAATGTTATAATTACAAAAACATTTCATTTTAATTTCAATTTAGTAACATACTGTATCATTCAAATAAATATTATTATTTGTCTAATCATATTTTGCCAGCTAACTGGGTGGCAGGCTGCAATCAGTAGCTGTAATTAAGTACAGCAGCCACCAACCATCTAACATTAATGCCTCGGATAATGAGGTTAGAAGAACAGCTGAATGGTCGGTAGCTAGCTGGCTCAATTACAGGTACTCTTAAGCGTGAAATAACATTGGAAACAACTAACCACAGTTGCTAAAAGTTACCAGTAGCTACCCACTAGCTAGCTAGCTTTGTTGGTCCAAGTGGTGGGTTAGCTAGCACTCGTGCTTCGCCGGGGTCCACCGAATAGAATACTTACCTACAATAATTACCTACAATAACCTACAATAACTACCTAAGTAAACTACCTATAATACCTGACTACAATACCTACATACAATCTAAATACATGGTTTAAGCTTTACTCAACAACATATAAGAAGCCAGCTTATCTCCTGCTAGAGAAAACACAACCTCTCCAGACAACCTCGAGGCAAGAGACCTTTCTCTCTTTCTCGTCATCTTTCAACTTCTTATTCAGTTCCTTATTTTTCTCTTTTTCCTCCATCTTTAAAAATGTGACTTTCTGCTTGAGGTTCATGGCCAGAAAGCCCACTCTTCCCAGGATGGTCTCTGCTCTCTCTGATGAAACCGTCCCATTGGAGCTCTTGGAATGGGCACGGAAGACATTGACTCTAGATGTAATATTGTTCCAATGTGGCACATTCAATACACATTTGAGTGATCAACATACATTGATGGCCTCATGGGGCACACAATTTAGAGGACAGTAATTGAGGTAACTTGTTTATTTGTATCCCAAACTGATTTTGTAATAGCCATAGATGTTCTTCCTGGGTCCACACCAAACGTAATACAAATGTTAACCCTAGTAAGGGGTGATGTTTTATACTATGAGCATAGATTAGCAGGGTTGGGGTCAATTCAATTTCAATTCCAGTCAATTCAGGAAGTACTTAATTCAATGCTTTGAATTGAAATGGAACAGACCCCCAACCCTGTAGAGTAGAAGTGTAAAATAGGACACCTACCTTTGCCTTTTTCAGCGTCCAGGGCCTGGGTTCCTCATCCTCTGACCTGCATATGGAGGCTCTCACTCTAACAGGCGTCTTAGTGGCCATGCAGAGCAGAGGGGTTGCCAGAGTTAAGTTAGCATCTGGGACCAGCTGGTGAGCATGAGGGCAGCGATCCACCTCTTCACTAGTGCCCTTCCCTTTCTGCTCTGGCTGCTTGTGGTCCTTGTCATGGATGCATGCCAGGCTTGGAGGAAGTGCTAGGACAGGGCTTTTATCACTCATCAGTTCCTCTCTCTTGACAGTGGATGCAACTGCACTTGCCTCTGTGTTAACTGAGCACTATGTGGTGTCCTCAACTGTCTCCTCTGGCTGCTTGTGGTCATTGTTGTTGTGAATGCATTGCAGACCTGGAGGACTTTTATCATCCCAGGTGTAAATAGCAACAGTTGCCTCTGTGTCGACTGAGCACTTTGTAGTGCACTCAACTGTCTTCCATAGCGGTTTGTGGTCATTGTTGTGGGTGCAGGTCAGGATTAGAGGCAGTGTTGCAGGTGCAGGAGGACTTTTATCAGCCAAACACTCCTCCGTGTGGACAGTGGACACAGAAACGGCTGCTTCCCTGGCAACTGGACACTTGTTGGTGTCCTCTACTGCCTCCCCTGGCAGAGTGTGGACAGTGGAGACGGAAACGGCCGCTTCCCTGGACACTTGACTCTTGGTGGTGTCCTCTACTGCCTCCTCTGGCTGCTTGTGGCCATTGTCTAGAATGTGTGGCAACTTTGAAGGCAGCATTGGAGCCGGGCTTTTATCACCCAACAGGTTATCTCCCTGGACAATGGATGTGCCTGCAGTGATCGCTGTGGTAACGGAGGACTCGGTGGCATCCTCTTTTGTCTCCTCTGTCAGTTTGTGGTCAGAGTCTCGGATACATGGCGAGCTTGGAGGCAGTGCTGCAGGGTCAGGAGGGCTTTGATCAGCTGCCATGTCCTCTTTGAGGTGAGTGGACACATCATTGTTTGTTTCACTGATAACTGGACACTTGGTGGTGTCCTCTACTGCCTCCCCTGGCAGTTTGTAGTCAACTTCAAAGACAAAGTGGCAGACTTGGAGGCAGCATTGGGACAGGGCATTTAGCTGCTGATCTGTACACTCCAAAATCAACAGTAGCTGTGCCTGCAGTGGTCTCTGTAGCAACTGAGACCTCATAGGTATCCTCTACTGTCTGCTCTGATGGCATGAAGTCATCGTCAAAGACTGTTGGCAGACATGTAGGCAGCACTGAAGGAAGACTTCTAGCTGCCCATCGATTCTCTCCCTTGACAGTGGCTGTGGTAGCAGTGGTCTCTGTGGCAACTGGGCACTCTGTGGCTGAAACAGCAGGCTTAGAGGTTTCGAGGAAATTGAATGAATTGCCAATGAACCGCTGAGCCAGGGGTGGGAGTGAGTAATGATAGAATCTGTCCTCTTCCTCAACATTAGATATTGCCAATGGAGCAACTGAGACCTCAGTGGTGCCCTCTACTGCCTCGATGTGGCTGCATGGAGTCTTCGTCAAAGAAGTGTGGCAGGTATCGATGCAGCATTGAGGAAAGATGTATATCTGTCCATAGGTCCTCTCGTATACCTGTAGATACGTCTGCAGTGGCCTCTGTGGCAACTGGGCATTCAGCAGACTGGCAGGTTTCAGGGACAAAGTATGAAAATACAATGAACCGCTGTGCATCCTGAGCGCGTATGGTAAATGGAGAGGGGGGATGCAACATGGTAGGTATAGGCCTCTGATTGGTGAAAGCCAGTGGTGGGAGGGAGTCAATACAGGGAGCCATGAACTCAGTGAGAGGACAGTTGCTCACATCTCACACATTCTGCGTGAGAAAAGAAACAGACATGATGAAAGTGATCACATTCAGTACATACATACATACATACTGTATGAGTCAGCACTACTTACTTATACATCACATATATATATATATATATATATATATTAGTGTCCTCTAAGATGCTCTGCACCAGTCTGTCCCAACCCTTGGTCCCCTAGCCAATGGGCCAGCTAAGTGTAAAAATACATGCCCCACACCCAGCATAACATTTGACATTTTAGCCATTTATCAGACGCTTTTATCCAGAATGACTTATAGTTAGTTAGTGCATTCAACTTAAGGTAGCTAGGTGAGACAACCACATAATCCTGATATGAGCGTCTATGATAGAACGGTTGTTTATTTTTTATGACCAGACAACCATAAGAACTGAGGACATAAATTCACTGAAACAGACAGACACGATACAACACATTTAGACAAGAACAGTTATAAGCATTGCCATGGTGTAGCCTAATACAAAAAGAAATAAGGACAAAACATTGTTAGCTTACATTCCATGGCATATGGAACATTTTGCCCTTACAATAACTTATATTTGCTTTAATTTAATATTGTTAAACAGAACTCTTGTCGACTTTGTCAAAGTTGGTCTTGTTACCTCCTCAATCAGTCTTGGCATTTTCCTCGTCTTGAACCAAATCCTCTTCATCTTCTTCTCCTGATCCTTCTGATTCTGCAAAACCAGAGCCAACCTGGCTCCCAGCTCCATCACGTAGTCTGTCTAGATCGCCCTTTCCTCCAACCGACACTCACCCCTCCTCTGTGTCAGCGTTGAACCCTCCATGTCTTCCTCTTAGCTAACAATAACTCTGGAAAATACACAACGTTGTAGTAAGTGGGTGTTGCTAACCAAATAATAATGCATCTCTTTACAATGTGCACACGTTTTCTTCCCAGCTACTTACAATTAATCAAGTGAGAATCCTGATCCAGATATGTTTAGGCAATAGGCCTATCTGAATTACTAGTAAAAAGTTGGCTACTGGAAAAGCGACCAAGTTCAAATGAATCGATTTTGGCTGTTCTTATCATTTCGTGAACAATATCCTTCATGACATCATCATTGTGATGCAAGGCGTTGCCATGGCAGATGAAAAAGCACAACACAGACTTTAAAAAGCAAACTTCAGGGTCTTTCTGTACCTTACTATTGAGCCTTATTCAACCCCTCATGTAGCTCTACTCCATATTGGGCCTGGTTCTCACAAACCACACTAATCACTTCCATCATATCATTGAAAACACTGTGTTTTGGGTAGAAAATGACTCTATATCCATGCAGGACCTAACTTGTACAGTTTCATCTATTTTAAAAACCAAGGAGGTAAAAATGCCAGTCTTCTCTTTGAGTGCCCTTGAGTGCACCTCAATTTAAAGAGGTCTATCAATTCAACCATTTGAAATGGATGTCCATTCAATTAAGAACATATTATTCTTATTAGAAATGAATCAGCTACAAATTAGGTAGGCGTACTTGTTTTTTTACACAACCTACTCTTTTGGTACATATTTATTGAGATAATTGATTACAACATATGTTGGTGATTAACACAGAGAGAGGTTTTTTTTCTGTCATCAATAGAATGCATTAGCCATTAGGCTGGCTCACTACAATTGTAACATGACATCTCAGGTGTCAGGATGAAGCATTTTCTCACAAAAAGAGGACTCAAGCAAACTATCTCTCTTCAACAGTTTCACTAGTCATGTTATGTCTACTTAAAATGTCACATTCATACACAAGTAATTTGAAAATAAGTTATACTACTGAAACACATTCACAATAAGTTATATTACAACCTACCTCTGAAGTAAGCAGTGTGTTCTCTCACTAATGAAATAGGACATTAATAATTTGTCAGTGGTTAGTTGAATCAGTCTCTTTGCACTGTTCAGTTTGTCTGTGCAACAGGTAACCTTCCAGAATCGGAATCTTGTGATGTCACAATGGAGTCCCCATTGCCATGGTTACCCACAGCAGCTTTCATGTGTTATCAAATGCTGGCACAATTTCGTTTATTTATTTTAGATTTTTTGTACCTATGCAGCACAGTCATACCTAATATATACAATGAATCCATATAACCTAATTTTTTATTAAAATAAAATGCTGTAACTCATGTAAAATGGTTGACCATTCAAACGACATGTGTTTTGCCTAATTAAAAGTCTATATGTTTTAGATATCATAAATAGCAGCCAGGCTTACTTAGGTTGTTTGTTCGATCTCAGCCTACCACTAATGCCAATATTTTTCATCATCATCATCATCATCAATGAAATACATAGGCTACCTTACTACAGTAAAACAAGTCTTCCATAGTCTATGTCACCTCAGTAACAAAGTTCCAAAAAAGAAATGAGGGTTCAAGAAAACATCTCTCTTCAATGGCCTCAGCTATTAGCCATATGATCAACAAGGTCAACTGCAGCACTAAAATCAAGAAGCAGCTCATCCACAAGTTTATCTTGGTCAAGTGATCTGAGCCATTGATCGATTAAATCAACGAGAGCTGTTGCAGTCGAGTGATCCTTACGGTATCTTTACGGTACGCATGCTCATAGAGGGATAAAATTAGCTGGATGTGTAATTATATAGGCCCAAAAAATGTAATTGAAGAGTAGGTGTCATTGATGTTTAGCATTTAAGTTTAATAAATAATTAAATAAAGAAATCAATATCAGCTGACTATAGAAAAGTATTGTTTAAAATTATGTTTGAACATTTTCTTATCCGTGTCTTTCCAGTTGATATAACCAAACAGACAACCTTTGTTGCTCAAGAGCGTCACACATTCCTCCATTCATTCTCTATCATATTCCCCTCCATCAAATTCCTCTATCATATTCCCTCCATCATATTCTCTCTATTATATTTCTCTCCATCATATTCCACTCCATCATAATACTCGCTATCATATTCCCTCTATCATATTCCTCTTTATTTTTACATGGAATCCCAATTGAGACCAGTGTCTCTTTTTCAATGGTGCCCTGTGTTATATCAATTAACAATCCAAACAGCTTGAACAGATAAAATTACATACAGAGTAGAAAATATCTAGAGCAAAATTATTAGACTTGAACACATACATTTCACAATGAACAGGTCTTGTATTTAACCAGTTGAGCTGACAACCATTTTGCACTGTTTCACTAGTGCTTTAGTCATCAATCCTGCAAGAGGGAAATATTTTATTAATGTAGTGGTGTCCCTCCCCCCAGGAAGCTACGACCTTTAGCTTTCACCTGGAATTGTTCATTTATGTCTGAGAAAAAAAACACTTTCCAAACCATATGATCTAGTACACAAGAAAAGTATAATACAACCTTCTTTACTACTTTGCCAAACATTTCATGCCATTAGTGAGAGTCAAAATCTGTAAAATTTGTGAATGTCTAAATTAACATTTGGGCAATTTGACCAGTGTACATCACTCCTATAGACAATGAGAGATGGGCTATGTAAAGGTCTCGATTTTGTCGTTCTGAACAAATGTTTGACTTCCACACAAAATTACTTCTTGACTTATTTTAGGTTTAAGGAAGTGTGTAGGTTTAAACTATTGCTTTAAAGGGAAGAGAGGGGGAGGAGGAGAGAGCGCGAGAGATGGGGGGAGTGGGAGAAAGAGGGAAGGAGGGGGAGGAGGGGGAGGGCAGCTGTGTCCGACACACCATACTTACACCTGCAACAGGTAGGCCAGGGGGCGGGACCTGTAGGTGAGACTCATAACATGATAAGGGGGACAGGTGAAGAAGGGGTGTTGCTGGAGTCAAGGAAGGGAGGGTGTTCCTACGAGCCCCCTGCCAGCGAGACGGGGAGCAGGGAGGAAGTCTGTCCATGGAGCATTTCTGGGTCATTGGGTCGCCTCCAATGAGATTAGATCACCCTCTACAATGTAAAGCAGTTTGAGTACTGGGGGGTTCTCTGTATAAATCCAAGGTGAAACCTCCAGGGGCTAGCCTTCTCTCAGCGGAGAGTCTGCTCTGGGCTGCCTGCGAAAGGTGCTCCTCTGTGGGAAAGAGGAGAGAACAAGAGGCCCCAGAAGAGATCTCCTTATGGTAGTGATGGACAGATCAACTCTCCTTGTTATCTTCCACCTCTTCCTCTTCCTCTTGCTCGGCCTTCTCCCTCCTTTCCTTCTTACAGTCTTACAGTCCTTCTTACAGTCATTTTCTCCCTTTCCTCCTTCCTCTCCTCCCTCTTTCTCTTCCTCTACCTTCCTCTCCCTCCTTCCCTCTTGGTAAACCTTGTTTAGTCGAGCCAGATTGTGGATAGCTAGCCATGGTTTAGACCACTGTCGCTGTCTGGGTGGGGGGATACAGGACTGGTCCACTGGACTCAGCTCACATGGGGAGAACCTGCTGCTGCTGCCACTCCCCCTCTTACCTGGGATGAGATCACGTTTGGAGGAAACCTGGCACCATCCCTACGGTGAAGCATGGTGGTGGCAGCATCATGCTCCGGGGAGGATTTTCAGGGACAGGGACTGGGAACACGCCCCATTCACATCGACGGGGCTGTAGTGGAGCAGGTCGAGAGTTTCAAGTTCCTTGGTGTCCACATCACCAACAAACTATCATGGTTCAAACACACCAAGACAGTCGGGAAAAGGGCACGACAACGCCTTTTCCACCTCAGGAGACTGAAAAGATTTGGCATTGGTCCCAAGATCCTCAAAAAGTTCTACAGCTGCACCATCGAGAGCTTCCTGACCAGTTGCATCACCGCCTGGTATGGCAACTGCTCGGCATCCGACCGTAAGGCGCTACAGAGGGTAGTGCGTACGGCCCAGTACATCACTGGAGCCAAGCTTCCTGCCATCCAGGACCTATATTCTTGGAGGTGTAAGAGGGAGGCCCAAAAAATTGACAAAGACTCCAGTCACCCAAGTCATAGACTGTTCTCTCTGCTACCGCACAGCAAGCGGTACCAGAGTGCCAAGTCTAGGTCCAAAAGGCTCCTTAACAGCTTCTATCTCCAATTCATAAGACTGCTGAACAATTAATCAAATGGCCACCCGGACTATTTACATTGACACCTCCCCCCTTTGTTTTTACACTGGTAATAGGAATCTGGATCGGTTTCCTTTTCTTTTTACCTTGCTTTTGTTATTATTATTATTTTTTTAAGTTTTCTTTTTACATTTCGTAAAATGTTATAATTACAAAAACATTTCATTTTAATTTCAATTTAGTAACATACTGTATCATTCAAATAAATATTATTATTTGTCTAATCATATTTTGCCAGCTAACTGGGTGGCAGGCTGCAATCAGTAGCTGTAATTAAGTACAGCAGCCACCAACCATCTAACGTTAATGCCTCGGATAATGAGGTTAGAAGAACAGCTGAATGGTCGGTAGCTAGCTGGCTCAATTACAGGTACTCTTAAGTGTGAAATAACATTGGAAACAACTAACCACAGTTGCTAAAAGTTACCAGTAGCTACCCACTAGCTAGCTAGCTTTGTTGGTCCAAGTGGTGGGTTAGCTAGCACTCGTGCTTCGCCGGGGTCCACCGAATAGAATACTTACCTACAATAATTACCTACAATAACCTACAATAACTACCTAAGTAAACTACCTATAATACCTGACTACAATACCTACATACAATCTAAATACATGGTTTAAGCTTTACTCAACAACATATAAGAAGCCAGCTTATCTCCTGCTAGAGAAAACACAACCTCTCCCGACAACCTCGAGGCAAGAGACCTTTCTCTCTTTCTCGTCATCTTTCAACTTCTTATTCAGTTCCTTATTTTTCTCTTTTTCCTCCATCTTTAAAAATGTGACTTTCTGCTTGAGGTTCATGGCCAGAAAGCCCACTCTTCCCAGGATGGTCTCTGCTCTCTCTGATGAAACCGTCCCATTGGAGCTCTTGGAATGGGCACGGTCCGCCTCACTCTTCAAACCCTCCCTCGGGCTCACCTCCTCCTTGACGCTCCTCTCTTCACTCTCAATGTCAATGCCTGTCCAATAATCCTAACAGGAAGACATTGACTCTAGATGTAATATTGTTCCAATGTGGCACATTCAATACACATTTGAGTGATCAACATACATTGATGGCCTCATGGGGCACACAATTTAGAGGACAGTAATTGAGGTAACTTGTTTATTTGTATCCCAAACCGATTTTGTAATAGCCATAGATGTTCTTCCTGGGTCCACACCAAACATAATACAAATGTTAACCCTAGTAAGGGGTGATGTTTTATACTATGAGCATAGATTAGCAGGGTTGGGGTCAATTCAATTTCAATTCCAGTCAATTCAGGAAGTACTTAATTCAATGCTTTGAATTGAAATGGAACAGACCCCCATCCCTGTAGAGTAGAAGTGTAAAATAGGACACCTACCTTTGCCTTTTTCAGCGTCCAGGGCCTGGGTTCCTCATCCTCTGACCTGCATATGGAGGCTCTCACTCTAACAGGCGTCTTAGTGGCCATGCAGAGCAGAGGGGTTGCCAGAGTTAAGTTAGCATCTGGGACCAGCTGGTGAGCATGAGGGCAGCGATCCACCTCTTCACTAGTGCCCTTCCCTTTCTGCTCTGGCTGCTTGTGGTCCTTGTCATGGATGCATGCCAGGCTTGGAGGAAGTGCTAGGACAGGGCTTTTATCACTCATCAGTTCCTCTCTCTTGACAGTGGATGCAACTGCACTTGCCTCTGTGTTAACTGAGCACTATGTGGTGTCCTCAACTGTCTCCTCTGGCTGCTTGTGGTCATTGTTGTTGTGAATGCATTGCAGACCTGGAGGACTTTTATCATCCCAGGTGTAAATAGCAACAGTTGCCTCTGTGTCGACTGAGCACTTTGTAGTGCACTCAACTGTCTTCCATAGCGGTTTGTGGTCATTGTTGTGGGTGCAGGTCAGGATTAGAGGCAGTGTTGCAGGTGCAGGAGGACTTTTATCAGCCAAACACTCCTCCGTGTGGACAGTGGACACAGAAACGGCTGCTTCCCTGGCAACTGGACACTTGTTGGTGTCCTCTACTGCCTCCCCTGGCAGAGTGTGGACAGTGGAGACGGAAACGGCCGCTTCCCTGGACACTTGACTCTTGGTGGTGTCCTCTACTGCCTCCTCTGGCTGCTTGTGGCCATTGTCTAGAATGTGTGGCAACTTTGAAGGCAGCATTGGAGCCGGGCTTTTATCACCCAACAGGTTCTCTCCCTGGACAATGGATGTGCCTGCAGTGATCGCTGTGGTAACGGAGGACTCGGTGGCATCCTCTTTTGTCTCCTCTGTCAGTTTGTGGTCAGAGTCTCGGATACATGGCGAGCTTGGAGGCAGTGCTGCAGGGTCAGGAGGGCTTTGATCAGCTGCCATGTCCTCTTTGAGGTGAGTGGACACATCATTGTTTGTTTCACTGATAACTGGACACTTGGTGGTGTCCTCTACTGCCTCCCCTGGCAGTTTGTAGTCAACTTCAAAGACAAGTGGCAGACTTGGAGGCAGCATTGGGACAGGGCATTTAGCTGCTGATCTGTACACTCCAAAATCAACAGTAGCTGTGCCTGCAGTGGTCTCTGTAGCAACTGAGACCTCATAGGTATCCTCTACTGTCTGCTCTGATGGCATGAAGTCATCGTCAAAGACTGTTGGCAGGCATGTAGGCAGCACTGAAGGAAGGTGTTTCCAAGATGGCGAGGTAGTGCAGTCCTGTTTCTGTCGTTTGTCTGCAAATAGCCTGTAAATACCCTGTTTTTTTGTATTTTTCGTACATATTTCCCTATCAGACTTTTCATCCTTCTACAAAATATACTTTCCTGCAACCCGCCTCACTCAATGTGGAACGGATTCTATTATTGACTTACCTTTTTATCTAGAATCTACAGTTGAAACTAGCTAGCCAGCTAACTAGCTACTTGCTATTAGCCACAGCTAGCGGTGTTTCTCCCAGATCATTGGATTTTTTTTCCGATGGATTAATTTTAATCGCTGGACATTAATCACCGGATATTCGGCCAGTCTGCACAGCGCGTTATCGACCCAGAACATATCAGTTTTTCCGCCGGAATTAATGAATCACTGGATCTTTAACTCCGGATTCATCGCTACCAGCTGGCTACAACAAAACGGACGTAGCACACGCTAGCCGTGGCCTCTTACTCACTAGCGCTTCACCACCGGACCTTATGATAACTCAGCTATACAGCTGATATCTGCTGGACTGTTCCTTTTTAGGTACTACATCCTGCTTATGTTTAGCCTCAGCCCAAACATGGTTAGTTTATTGTTGTTTCGGTTATTTCTAATTGTACTATATCTCTGTAGACCCCCCAGCCTAGCTAAATCTGCCTTAGTTAGCTCCTTTGTTCCTCCACCCATACACTCAGAGACCGACTCAATTGATGCCTCTAGAGATACTATCTCTTTCATTGTTACCCAACGCTTAGGTTTACCTCCACTTTACTCATATCCTTCCATATCCTTGTCTGTACATAATGCCCTGAATCTTTTCTATAACACCCGGAAATCCGCCCCCTTTATTCTATGTACCCAACGCACTAGAAGACCAGTTCTTAAAGCCTTTAGCCGTATCCTTATTCTAGTCCTCCTCTGTTCCTCTGGTGATGTAGAGGCTAACCCAGGCCCTGTAGCCCCCAGTATCACTCCTACTCCCCAGGAGCTTTCATTTGATGACTTCTGTAATCGCAAAAGTCTTGGTTTCTTGCACATAAATATCAGAAGTCTACTTCCTAAGTTTGAGTTATTCACTGCGTTAGCACACTCTGCCAACCCTGATGTTCTAGCAGTGTCTGAATCCTGGCTCAGGAAGGCCACCAAAAATTCTGAAATTTCCATCCCCAACTATAACATTTTCCGTCTAGATAGAACTGCCAAAGGGGGTGGAGTTGCAATCTACTGTAGAGATAGCCTGCAGAGCTCTATCATACTATCCAGGTCTGTGCCCAAACAGTTTGAGCTTCTACTTCTAAAAATCCACCTTTCCAGAAATAAGTCTCTCACTGTTGCCGCTTGCTACAGACCCCCCTCAGCCCCCAGCTGTGCCCTGGACACCATATGTGAATTGATTGCCCCCCATTTATCCTCTGAGTTTGTACTGCTTGGTGACCTAAATTGGGATATGCTTAATACCCCAGCCATCCTACAATCCAAGCTAGATGCCCTCAACCTCACGCAAATTATCAACGAACCTACCAGGTACAACCCTAAATCCTTAAACATGGGTACCCTCATAGATATCATCCTGACTAACATACCCTCTAAATACACCTCAGCTGTCTTCAACCAGGATCTCAGCGATCACTGCCTTATTGCCTGCGTCCGTAACGGGTCCGCGGTCAAACGACCACCCCTCATCACTGTCAAACGCTCCCTAAAACACTTTAGCGAGGAGGCCTTCCTAATTGACCTGGCCCAGGTATCCTGGATGGATATAGATCTCATTCCGTCAGTAGAGGATGCCTGGTTGTTCCTTACAAGTAATTTCCTCTCAATCTTAAATAAACATGCCCCATTCAAAAAATACAGAACTAAGAACCGATATAGCCCCTGGTTCTCCTCAGACTTGACTGCCCTTGACCAGCACAAAAACATCCTGTGGCGTACAGCATTAGCATCAAATAGCCCCCGCGATATGCAACTTTTCAGGGAAGTTAGGAACCAATATACACAAGCAGTCAGGAAAGCAAAGGCTAACTTTTTCAAACAGAAATTTGCATCCTGTAGCACTAACTCCAAAAAGTTTTGGGACACTGTAAAGTCCATGGAGAATAAGAGCACTTCCTCCCAGCTGCCCACTGCACTGAGGCTAGGAAACACTATCACCACCGATAAAACTACAATAATCGAGAATTTCAACAAGCATTTCGCTACAGCTGGCCATGCTTTCCATCTGGCTACCACTAACCCGGCCACCAACTCTGCACCCTCTGCTGCAACTTGCCCATGCCCCCCCCGCTTCTCCTTCACACAAATTCAGACAGCTGATGTTTTGAAAGTGCTGCAAAATCTGGACCCCTACAAATCAGCTGGGCTAGACAATCTGGACCCTTTCTTTCTAAAACTAGCCGCCGAAATTGTCGCAACCCCTATTACTAGTCTGTTCAACCTCTCTTTCATAACGTCTGAGATCCCCAGAGATTGGAAAGCTGCCGCGGTCATCCCCCTCTTCAAAGGGGGTGACACTCTAGATCCAAACTGCTACAGACCTATATCCATCCTGCCCTGCCTTTCGAAAGTATTCGAAAGCCAAGTTAACAAACAGATCATCGACCATTTCGAATACCACCGTACCTTCTCCGCTATGCAATCCGGTTTCCGAGCTGGTCACGGGTGCACTTCAGCCACGCTCAAGGTCCTAAACGATATTATAACCACGATTGATAATAGACAGTACTGTGCAGCCGTCTTCATCGACCTGGCCAAGGCTTTCGACTCTGTCAACCACCGCATTCTTATTGGCAGACTAAATAGCCTTGGTTTCTCAAATGACTGCCTCGCCTGGTTCACCAACTACTTCTCAGATAGAGTTCAGTGTGTCAAATCGGAGGGCCTGTTGTCTGGACCTATGGCAGTCTCTATGGGGGTGCCACAGGGTTCAATTCTTGGGCCGACACTTTTCTCCGTGTATATCAATGATGTCGCTCTTGCTGCTGGTGACTCTCAGATCCACCTCTACGCAGACGACACCATTTTGTATACATCTGGCCCTTCATTGGACACTGTGTTAACAAACCTCCAAACGAGCTTCAATGCCATACAACAATCCTTCAGTAGCCTTCAACTGCTCTTAAACACTAGTAAAACTAAATGCATGCTTTTCAATCGAACGCTGCTAGCACCCGCCCACCCGACTAGAATCACCACTCTCGACGGGTCTGACCTAGAGTATGTGGACAACTACAAATATCTAGGTGTCTGGTTAGACTGTAAACTCAACTTCCAGACTCACATAAAGAATCTCCAATCCAAAGTTAAATCTAGAATTGGCTTCCTATTTCGCAACAAAGCCTCCTTCACTCATGCTGCCAAACATGCCCTCGTAAAACTGACTATCCTACCGATCCTTGACATCGGCGATGTCATTTACAAAATAGCCTCCAATACTCTACTCAGCAAATTGGATGTAGTCTATCACAGTGCCATCCGTTTTGTCTCCAAAGCCCCATACACTACCCACCACTGTGACCTGTACGCTCTTGTTGGCTGGTCCTCACTACATGTTCGTCGTCAAACCCACTGGCTCCAGGCCATCTATAAATCACTGCTAGGCAAATCCCCGCCTTATCTTAGCTCATTGGTCACCATAGCAGCACCCACCCGTAGTCTGCGCTCCAGCAGGTATATCTCACTGGTCATTCCCAAAGCCAACACCTCCTTTGGCCGCCATTCCTTCCAGTTCTCTGCTGCCAATGACTGGAACGAATTGCAAAAATCTCTGAAGCTGGAGACTCTTATCTCCATCAATAACTTTAAGCATCAGTTGTCAGAGCACCTTACCGATCACTGCACCTGTACACAGCCCATCTGAAATTAGCCCACCCAACTACCTCATCCCTATATTGTTATTTATTTTGCTCTTTTGCACCCCAGTATCTCTATTTGCACATCATCTCTTGCACATCTAGCATTCCAGTGTTAATACTATTGTAATTATTCTGCACTATAGCCTATTTATTGCCTTACCTCCATAACTTGCTACATTTGCACACACTGTATTTATATTTTCTGTTGTATTTCTGACTTTGTTTTTTTTACCCCATATGTAACTCTGTGTTGTTTTTATTGCACTACTTTGCTTTATCTTGGCCAGGTCGCAGTTGTAAATGAGAACCTGTTCTCAACTGGCTTACCTGGTTAAATAAAGGTTAAATAAAAAAATAAAAAAATAAAAAAACTTCTAGCTGCCCATCGATTCTCTCCCTTGACAGTGGCTGTGGTAGCAGTGGTCTCTGTGGCAACTGGGCACTCTGTGGCTGAAACAGCAGGCTTATAGGTTTCGAGGAAATTGAATGAATTGCCAATGAACCGCTGAGCCAGGGGTGGGAGGGAGTAATGATAGAATCTGTCCTCTTCCTCAACATTAGATATTGCCACTGGAGCAACTGAGACCTCAGTGGTGCCCTCTACTGCCTGATGTGGCTGCATGGAGTCTTCGTCAAAGAAGTGTGGCAGGTATCGATGCAGCATTGAGGAAAGATGTATATCGGTCCATAGGTCCTCTCGTATACCTGTAGATACATCTGCAGTGGCCTCTGTGGCAACTGGGCATTCAGCAGACTGGCAGGTTTCAGGGACAAAGTATGAAAATACAATGAACCGCTGTGCATCCTGAGCGCGTATGGCAAATGGAGAGGGGGGATGCAACATGGTAGGTATAGGCCTCTGATTGGTGAAAGCCAGTGGTGGGAGGGAGTCAATACAGGGAGCCATGAACTCAGTGAGAGGACAGTTGCTCACATCTCACACATTCTGCGTGAGAAAAGAAACAGACATGATGAAAGTGATCACATTCAGTACATACATACATACTGTATGAGTCAGCACTACTTACTTATACATCACATATATATATATATATATATATATATATATATATATATATATATATATATATAGTGTCCTCTAAGATGCTCTGCACCAGTCTGTCCCAACCCTTGGTCCCCTAGCCAATGGGCCAGCTAAGTGTAAAAATACATGCCCCACACCCAGCATAACATTTGACATTTTAGCCATTTATCAGACACTTTTATCCAGAACGACTTATAGTTAGTTAGTGCATTCAACTTAAGGTAGCTAGGTGAGACAACCACATAATCCTGATATGAGCGTCTATGATAGAACGGTTGTTTATTTTTTAAGACCAGACAACCATAAGAACTGAGGACATAAATTCACTGAAACAGACAGACACGATACAACACATTTAGACAAGAACAGTTATAAGCATTGCCATGGTGTAGCCTAATACAAAAAGAAATAAGGACAAAACATTGTTAGCTTACATTCCATGGCATATGGAACATTTTGCCCTTACAATAACTTATATTTGCTTTAATTAATATTGTTAAACAGAACTCTTGTCGACTTTGTCAAAGTTGGTCTTGTTACCTCCTCAATCAGTCTTGGCATTTTCCTCGTCTTGAACCAAATCCTCTTCATCTTCTTCTCCTGATCCTTCTGATTCTGCAAAACCAGAGCCAACCTGGCTCCCAGCTCCATCACGTAGTCTGTCTAGATCGCCCTTTCCTCCAACTGACACTCACCCCTCCTCTGTGTCAGCGTTGAACCCTCCATGTCTTCCTCTTAGCTAACAATAACTCTGGAAAATACACAACGTTGTAGTAAGTGGGTGTTGCTAACCAAATAATAATGCATCTCTTTACAATGTGCACACGTTTTCTTCCCAGCTACTTACAATTAATCAAGTGAGAATCCTGATCCAGATATGTTTAGGCAATAGGCCTATCTGAATTACTAGTAAAAAGTTGGCTACTGGAAAAGCGACCAAGTTCAAATGAATCGATTTTGGCTGTTCTTATCATTTCGTGAACAATATCCTTCATGACATCATCATTGTGATGCAAGGCGTTGCCATGGCAGATGAAAAAGCACAACACAGACTTTAAAAAGCAAACTTCAGGGTCTTTCTGTACCTTACTATTGAGCCTTATTCAACCCCTCATGTAGCTCTACTCCATATTGGGCCTGGTTCTCACAAACCACACTAATCACTTCCATCATATCATTGAAAACACTGTGTTTTGGGTAGAAAATGACTCTATATCCATGCAGGACCTAACTTGTACAGTTTCATCTATTTTATAAACCAAGGAGGTAAAAATGCCAGTCTTCTCTTTGAGTGCCCTTGAGTGCACCTCAATTTAAAGAGGTCTATCAATTCAACCATTTGAAATGGATGTCCATTCAATTAAGAACATATTATTCTTATTAGAAATGAATCAGCTACAAATTAGGTAGGCGTACTTGTTTTTTTACACAACCTACTCTTTTGGTACATATTTATTGAGATAATTGATTACAACATATGTTGGTGATTAACACAGAGAGAGGTTTTTTTTCTGTCATCAATAGAATGCATTAGCCATTAGGCTGGCTCACTACAATTGTAACATGACATCTCAGGTGTCAGGATGAAGCATTTTCTCACAAAAAGAGGACTCAAGCAAACTATCTCTCTTCAACAGTTTCACTAGTCATGTTAGGTCTACTTAAAATGTCAAATTCATTCACAAGTAATTTGAAAATAAGTTATACTACTGAAACACATTCACAATAAGTTATATTACAACCTACCTCTGAAGTAAGCAGTGTGTTCTCTCACTAATGAAATAGGACATTAATAATTTGTCAGTGGTTAGTTGAATCAGTCTCTTTGCACTGTTCAGTTTGTCTGTGCAACAGGTAACCTTCCAGAATCTGAATCTTGTGATGTCACAATGGAGTCCCCATTGCCATGGTTACCCACAGCAGCTTTCATGTGTTATCAAATGCTGGCACAATTTAGTTTATATATTTTAGATTTTTTGTACCTATGCAGCACAGTCATACCTAATATATACAATGAATCCATATAACCTAATTTTTTATTAAAATAAAATGCTGTAACTCATGTAAAATGGTTGACCATTCAAACGACATGTGTTTTGCCTAATTAAAAGTCTATATGTTTTAGATATCATAAATAGCAGCCAGGCTTACTTAGGTTGTTTGTTCGATCTCAGCCTACCACTAATGCCAATATTTTTCATCATCATCATCATCATCATCATCAATGAAATACATAGGCTACCTTACTACAGTAAAACAAGTCTTCCATAGTCTATGTCACCTCAGTAACAAAGTTCCAAAAAAGAAATGAGGGTTCAAGAAAACATCTCTCTTCAATGGCCTCAGCTATTAGCCATATGATCAACAAGGTCAACTGCAGCACTAAAATCAAGAAGCAGCTCATCCACAAGTTTATCTTGGTCAAGTGATCTGAGCCATTGATCGATTAAATCAACGAGAGCTGTTGCAGTCGAGTGATCCTTACGGTATCTTTACGGTACGCATGCTCATAGAGGGATAAAATTAGCTGGATGTGTAATTATATAGGCCCAAAAAATGTAATTGAAGAGTAGGTGTCATTGATGTTTAGCATTTAAGTTTAATAAATAATTAAATAAAGAAATCAATATCAGCTGACTATAGAAAAGTATTGTTTAAAATTATGTTTGAACATTTTCTTATCCGTGTCTTTCCAGTTGATATAACCAAACAGACAACCTTTGTTGCTCAAGAGCGTCACACATTCCTCCATTCATTCTCTATCATATTCCCCTCCATCAAATTCCTCTATCATATTCCCTCCATCATATTCTCTCTATTATATTTCTCTCCATCATATTCCACTCCATCATAATACTCGCTATCATATTCCCTCTATCATATTCCTCTTTATTTTTACATGGAATCCCAATTGAGACCAGTGTCTCTTTTTCAATGGTGCCCTGTGTTATATCAATTAACAATCCAAACAGCTTGAACAGATAAAATTACATACAGAGTAGAAAATATCTAGAGCAAAATTATTAGACTTGAACACATACATTTCACAATGAACAGGTCTTGTATTTAACCAGTTGAGCTGACAACCATTTTGCACTGTTTCACTAGTGCTTTAGTCATCAATCCTGCAAGAGGGAAATATTTTATTAATGTAGTGGTGTCCCTCCCCCCAGGAAGCTACGACCTTTAGCTTTCACCTGGAATTGTTCATTTATGTCTGAGAAAAAAAACACTTTCCAAACCATATGATCTAGTACACAAGAAAAGTATAATACAACCTTCTTTACTACTTTGCCAAACATTTCATGCCATTAGTGAGAGTCAAAATCTGTAAAATTTGTGAATGTCTAAATTAACATTTGGGCAATTTGACCAGTGTACATCACTCCTATAGACAATGAGAGATGGGCTATGTAAAGGTCTCGATTTTGTCGTTCTGAACAAATGTTTGACTTCCACACAAAATTACTTCTTGACTTATTTTAGGTTTAAGGAAGTGTGTAGGTTTAAACTATTGCTTTAAAGGGAAGAGAGGGGGAGGAGGAGAGAGCGCGAGAGATGGGGGGAGTGGGAGAAAGAGGGAAGGAGGGGGAGGAGGGGGAGGGCAGCTGTGTCCGACACACCATACTTACACCTGCAACAGGTAGGCCAGGGGGCGGGACCTGTAGGTGAGACTCATAACATGATAAGGGGGACAGGTGAAGAAGGGGTGTTGCTGGAGTCAAGGAAGGGAGGGTGTTCCTACGAGCCCCCTGCCAGCGAGACGGGGAGCAGGGAGGAAGTCTGTCCATGGAGCATTTCTGGGTCATTGGGTCGCCTCCAATGAGATTAGATCACCCTCTACAATGTAAAGCAGTTTGAGTACTGGGGGGTTCTCTGTATAAATCCAAGGTGAAACCTCCAGGGGCTAGCCTTCTCTCAGCGGAGAGTCTGCTCTGGGCTGCCTGCGAAAGGTGCTCCTCTGTGGGAAAGAGGAGAGAACAAGAGGCCCCAGAAGAGATCTCCTTATGGTAGTGATGGACAGATCAACTCTCCTTGTTATCTTCCACCTCTTCCTCTTCCTCTTGCTCGGCCTTCTCCCTCCTTTCCTTCTTACAGTCTTACAGTCCTTCTTACAGTCATTTTCTCCCTTTCCTCCTTCCTCTCCTCCCTCTTTCTCTTCCTCTACCTTCCTCTCCCTCCTTCCCTCTTGGTAAACCTTGTTTAGTCGAGCCAGATTGTGGATAGCTAGCCATGGTTTAGACCACTGTCGCTGTCTGGGTGGGGGGATACAGGACTGGTCCACTGGACTCAGCTCACATGGGGAGAACCTGCTGCTGCTGCCACTCCCCCTCTTACCTGGGATGAGATCACGTTTGGAGGAAACCTGGCACCATCCCTACGGTGAAGCATGGTGGTGGCAGCATCATGCTCCGGGGAGGATTTTCAGGGACAGGGACTGGGAACACGCCCCATTCACATCGACGGGGCTGTAGTGGAGCAGGTCGAGAGTTTCAAGTTCCTTGGTGTCCACATCACCAACAAACTATCATGGTTCAAACACACCAAGACAGTCGGGAAAAGGGCACGACAACGCCTTTTCCACCTCAGGAGACTGAAAAGATTTGGCATTGGTCCCAAGATCCTCAAAAAGTTCTACAGCTGCACCATCGAGAGCTTCCTGACCAGTTGCATCACCGCCTGGTATGGCAACTGCTCGGCATCCGACCGTAAGGCGCTACAGAGGGTAGTGCGTACGGCCCAGTACATCACTGGAGCCAAGCTTCCTGCCATCCAGGACCTATATTCTTGGAGGTGTAAGAGGGAGGCCCAAAAAATTGACAAAGACTCCAGTCACCCAAGTCATAGACTGTTCTCTCTGCTACCGCACAGCAAGCGGTACCAGAGTGCCAAGTCTAGGTCCAAAAGGCTCCTTAACAGCTTCTATCTCCAATTCATAAGACTGCTGAACAATTAATCAAATGGCCACCCGGACTATTTACATTGACACCTCCCCCCTTTGTTTTTACACTGGTAATAGGAATCTGGATCGGTTTCCTTTTCTTTTTACCTTGCTTTTGTTATTATTATTTTTTTTTTAAGTTTTCTTTTTACATTTCGTAAAATGTTATAATTACAAAAACATTTCATTTTAATTTCAATTTAGTAACATACTGTATCATTCAAATAAATATTATTATTTGTCTAATCATATTTTGCCAGCTAACTGGGTGGCAGGCTGCAATCAGTAGCTGTAATTAAGTACAGCAGCCACCAACCATCTAACGTTAATGCCTCGGATAATGAGGTTAGAAGAACAGCTGAATGGTCGGTAGCTAGCTGGCTCAATTACAGGTACTCTTAAGTGTGAAATAACATTGGAAACAACTAACCACAGTTGCTAAAAGTTACCAGTAGCTACCCACTAGCTAGCTAGCTTTGTTGGTCCAAGTGGTGGGTTAGCTAGCACTCGTGCTTCGCCGGGGTCCACCGAATAGAATACTTACCTACAATAATTACCTACAATAACCTACAATAACTACCTAAGTAAACTACCTATAATACCTGACTACAATACCTACATACAATCTAAATACATGGTTTAAGCTTTACTCAACAACATATAAGAAGCCAGCTTATCTCCTGCTAGAGAAAACACAACCTCTCCCGACAACCTCGAGGCAAGAGACCTTTCTCTCTTTCTCGTCATCTTTCAACTTCTTATTCAGTTCCTTATTTTTCTCTTTTTCCTCCATCTTTAAAAATGTGACTTTCTGCTTGAGGTTCATGGCCAGAAAGCCCACTCTTCCCAGGATGGTCTCTGCTCTCTCTGATGAAACCGTCCCATTGGAGCTCTTGGAATGGGCACGGTCCGCCTCACTCTTCAAACCCTCCCTCGGGCTCACCTCCTCCTTGACGCTCCTCTCTTCACTCTCAATGTCAATGCCTGTCCAATAATCCTAACAGGAAGACATTGACTCTAGATGTAATATTGTTCCAATGTGGCACATTCAATACACATTTGAGTGATCAACATACATTGATGGCCTCATGGGGCACACAATTTAGAGGACAGTAATTGAGGTAACTTGTTTATTTGTATCCCAAACCGATTTTGTAATAGCCATAGATGTTCTTCCTGGGTCCACACCAAACATAATACAAATGTTAACCCTAGTAAGGGGTGATGTTTTATACTATGAGCATAGATTAGCAGGGTTGGGGTCAATTCAATTTCAATTCCAGTCAATTCAGGAAGTACTTAATTCAATGCTTTGAATTGAAATGGAACAGACCCCCATCCCTGTAGAGTAGAAGTGTAAAATAGGACACCTACCTTTGCCTTTTTCAGCGTCCAGGGCCTGGGTTCCTCATCCTCTGACCTGCATATGGAGGCTCTCACTCTAACAGGCGTCTTAGTGGCCATGCAGAGCAGAGGGGTTGCCAGAGTTAAGTTAGCATCTGGGACCAGCTGGTGAGCATGAGGGCAGCGATCCACCTCTTCACTAGTGCCCTTCCCTTTCTGCTCTGGCTGCTTGTGGTCCTTGTCATGGATGCATGCCAGGCTTGGAGGAAGTGCTAGGACAGGGCTTTTATCACTCATCAGTTCCTCTCTCTTGACAGTGGATGCAACTGCACTTGCCTCTGTGTTAACTGAGCACTATGTGGTGTCCTCAACTGTCTCCTCTGGCTGCTTGTGGTCATTGTTGTTGTGAATGCATTGCAGACCTGGAGGACTTTTATCATCCCAGGTGTAAATAGCAACAGTTGCCTCTGTGTCGACTGAGCACTTTGTAGTGCACTCAACTGTCTTCCATAGCGGTTTGTGGTCATTGTTGTGGGTGCAGGTCAGGATTAGAGGCAGTGTTGCAGGTGCAGGAGGACTTTTATCAGCCAAACACTCCTCCGTGTGGACAGTGGACACAGAAACGGCTGCTTCCCTGGCAACTGGACACTTGTTGGTGTCCTCTACTGCCTCCCCTGGCAGAGTGTGGACAGTGGAGACGGAAACGGCCGCTTCCCTGGACACTTGACTCTTGGTGGTGTCCTCTACTGCCTCCTCTGGCTGCTTGTGGCCATTGTCTAGAATGTGTGGCAACTTTGAAGGCAGCATTGGAGCCGGGCTTTTATCACCCAACAGGTTCTCTCCCTGGACAATGGATGTGCCTGCAGTGATCGCTGTGGTAACGGAGGACTCGGTGGCATCCTCTTTTGTCTCCTCTGTCAGTTTGTGGTCAGAGTCTCGGATACATGGCGAGCTTGGAGGCAGTGCTGCAGGGTCAGGAGGGCTTTGATCAGCTGCCATGTCCTCTTTGAGGTGAGTGGACACATCATTGTTTGTTTCACTGATAACTGGACACTTGGTGGTGTCCTCTACTGCCTCCCCTGGCAGTTTGTAGTCAACTTCAAAGACAAGTGGCAGACTTGGAGGCAGCATTGGGACAGGGCATTTAGCTGCTGATCTGTACACTCCAAAATCAACAGTAGCTGTGCCTGCAGTGGTCTCTGTAGCAACTGAGACCTCATAGGTATCCTCTACTGTCTGCTCTGATGGCATGAAGTCATCGTCAAAGACTGTTGGCAGGCATGTAGGCAGCACTGAAGGAAGGTGTTTCCAAGATGGCGAGGTAGTGCAGTCCTGTTTCTGTCGTTTGTCTGCAAATAGCCTGTAAATACCCTGTTTTTTTGTATTTTTCGTACATATTTCCCTATCAGACTTTTCATCCTTCTACAAAATATACTTTCCTGCAACCCGCCTCACTCAATGTGGAACGGATTCTATTATTGACTTACCTTTTTATCTAGAATCTACAGTTGAAACTAGCTAGCCAGCTAACTAGCTACTTGCTATTAGCCACAGCTAGCGGTGTTTCTCCCAGATCATTGGATTTTTTTTCCGATGGATTAATTTTAATCGCTGGACATTAATCACCGGATATTCGGCCAGTCTGCACAGCGCGTTATCGACCCAGAACATATCAGTTTTTCCGCCGGAATTAATGAATCACTGGATCTTTAACTCCGGATTCATCGCTACCAGCTGGCTACAACAAAACGGACGTAGCACACGCTAGCCGTGGCCTCTTACTCACTAGCGCTTCACCACCGGACCTTATGATAACTCAGCTATACAGCTGATATCTGCTGGACTGTTCCTTTTTAGGTACTACATCCTGCTTATGTTTAGCCTCAGCCCAAACATGGTTAGTTTATTGTTGTTTCGGTTATTTCTAATTGTACTATATCTCTGTAGACCCCCCAGCCTAGCTAAATCTGCCTTAGTTAGCTCCTTTGTTCCTCCACCCATACACTCAGAGACCGACTCAATTGATGCCTCTAGAGATACTATCTCTTTCATTGTTACCCAACGCTTAGGTTTACCTCCACTTTACTCATATCCTTCCATATCCTTGTCTGTACATAATGCCCTGAATCTTTTCTATAACACCCGGAAATCCGCCCCCTTTATTCTATGTACCCAACGCACTAGAAGACCAGTTCTTAAAGCCTTTAGCCGTATCCTTATTCTAGTCCTCCTCTGTTCCTCTGGTGATGTAGAGGCTAACCCAGGCCCTGTAGCCCCCAGTATCACTCCTACTCCCCAGGAGCTTTCATTTGATGACTTCTGTAATCGCAAAAGTCTTGGTTTCTTGCACATAAATATCAGAAGTCTACTTCCTAAGTTTGAGTTATTCACTGCGTTAGCACACTCTGCCAACCCTGATGTTCTAGCAGTGTCTGAATCCTGGCTCAGGAAGGCCACCAAAAATTCTGAAATTTCCATCCCCAACTATAACATTTTCCGTCTAGATAGAACTGCCAAAGGGGGTGGAGTTGCAATCTACTGTAGAGATAGCCTGCAGAGCTCTATCATACTATCCAGGTCTGTGCCCAAACAGTTTGAGCTTCTACTTCTAAAAATCCACCTTTCCAGAAATAAGTCTCTCACTGTTGCCGCTTGCTACAGACCCCCCTCAGCCCCCAGCTGTGCCCTGGACACCATATGTGAATTGATTGCCCCCCATTTATCCTCTGAGTTTGTACTGCTTGGTGACCTAAATTGGGATATGCTTAATACCCCAGCCATCCTACAATCCAAGCTAGATGCCCTCAACCTCACGCAAATTATCAACGAACCTACCAGGTACAACCCTAAATCCTTAAACATGGGTACCCTCATAGATATCATCCTGACTAACATACCCTCTAAATACACCTCAGCTGTCTTCAACCAGGATCTCAGCGATCACTGCCTTATTGCCTGCGTCCGTAACGGGTCCGCGGTCAAACGACCACCCCTCATCACTGTCAAACGCTCCCTAAAACACTTTAGCGAGGAGGCCTTCCTAATTGACCTGGCCCAGGTATCCTGGATGGATATAGATCTCATTCCGTCAGTAGAGGATGCCTGGTTGTTCCTTACAAGTAATTTCCTCTCAATCTTAAATAAACATGCCCCATTCAAAAAATACAGAACTAAGAACCGATATAGCCCCTGGTTCTCCTCAGACTTGACTGCCCTTGACCAGCACAAAAACATCCTGTGGCGTACAGCATTAGCATCAAATAGCCCCCGCGATATGCAACTTTTCAGGGAAGTTAGGAACCAATATACACAAGCAGTCAGGAAAGCAAAGGCTAACTTTTTCAAACAGAAATTTGCATCCTGTAGCACTAACTCCAAAAAGTTTTGGGACACTGTAAAGTCCATGGAGAATAAGAGCACTTCCTCCCAGCTGCCCACTGCACTGAGGCTAGGAAACACTATCACCACCGATAAAACTACAATAATCGAGAATTTCAACAAGCATTTCGCTACAGCTGGCCATGCTTTCCATCTGGCTACCACTAACCCGGCCACCAACTCTGCACCCTCTGCTGCAACTTGCCCATGCCCCCCCCGCTTCTCCTTCACACAAATTCAGACAGCTGATGTTTTGAAAGTGCTGCAAAATCTGGACCCCTACAAATCAGCTGGGCTAGACAATCTGGACCCTTTCTTTCTAAAACTAGCCGCCGAAATTGTCGCAACCCCTATT
Source organism: Coregonus lavaretus (assembly GCF_964263955.1). Classification (NCBI taxonomy): domain Eukaryota; kingdom Metazoa; phylum Chordata; class Actinopteri; order Salmoniformes; family Salmonidae; genus Coregonus; species Coregonus lavaretus. The sequence goes on from NC_140022.1 coordinate 16,073,802, forward strand.
ACTAGTCTGTTCAACCTCTCTTTCATAACGTCTGAGATCCCCAGAGATTGGAAAGCTGCCGCGGTCATCCCCCTCTTCAAAGGGGGTGACACTCTAGATCCAAACTGCTACAGACCTATATCCATCCTGCCCTGCCTTTCGAAAGTATTCGAAAGCCAAGTTAACAAACAGATCATCGACCATTTCGAATACCACCGTACCTTCTCCGCTATGCAATCCGGTTTCCGAGCTGGTCACGGGTGCACTTCAGCCACGCTCAAGGTCCTAAACGATATTATAACCACGATTGATAATAGACAGTACTGTGCAGCCGTCTTCATCGACCTGGCCAAGGCTTTCGACTCTGTCAACCACCGCATTCTTATTGGCAGACTAAATAGCCTTGGTTTCTCAAATGACTGCCTCGCCTGGTTCACCAACTACTTCTCAGATAGAGTTCAGTGTGTCAAATCGGAGGGCCTGTTGTCTGGACCTATGGCAGTCTCTATGGGGGTGCCACAGGGTTCAATTCTTGGGCCGACACTTTTCTCCGTGTATATCAATGATGTCGCTCTTGCTGCTGGTGACTCTCAGATCCACCTCTACGCAGACGACACCATTTTGTATACATCTGGCCCTTCATTGGACACTGTGTTAACAAACCTCCAAACGAGCTTCAATGCCATACAACAATCCTTCAGTAGCCTTCAACTGCTCTTAAACACTAGTAAAACTAAATGCATGCTTTTCAATCGAACGCTGCTAGCACCCGCCCACCCGACTAGAATCACCACTCTCGACGGGTCTGACCTAGAGTATGTGGACAACTACAAATATCTAGGTGTCTGGTTAGACTGTAAACTCAACTTCCAGACTCACATAAAGAATCTCCAATCCAAAGTTAAATCTAGAATTGGCTTCCTATTTCGCAACAAAGCCTCCTTCACTCATGCTGCCAAACATGCCCTCGTAAAACTGACTATCCTACCGATCCTTGACATCGGCGATGTCATTTACAAAATAGCCTCCAATACTCTACTCAGCAAATTGGATGTAGTCTATCACAGTGCCATCCGTTTTGTCTCCAAAGCCCCATACACTACCCACCACTGTGACCTGTACGCTCTTGTTGGCTGGTCCTCACTACATGTTCGTCGTCAAACCCACTGGCTCCAGGCCATCTATAAATCACTGCTAGGCAAATCCCCGCCTTATCTTAGCTCATTGGTCACCATAGCAGCACCCACCCGTAGTCTGCGCTCCAGCAGGTATATCTCACTGGTCATTCCCAAAGCCAACACCTCCTTTGGCCGCCATTCCTTCCAGTTCTCTGCTGCCAATGACTGGAACGAATTGCAAAAATCTCTGAAGCTGGAGACTCTTATCTCCATCAATAACTTTAAGCATCAGTTGTCAGAGCACCTTACCGATCACTGCACCTGTACACAGCCCATCTGAAATTAGCCCACCCAACTACCTCATCCCTATATTGTTATTTATTTTGCTCTTTTGCACCCCAGTATCTCTATTTGCACATCATCTCTTGCACATCTAGCATTCCAGTGTTAATACTATTGTAATTATTCTGCACTATAGCCTATTTATTGCCTTACCTCCATAACTTGCTACATTTGCACACACTGTATTTATATTTTCTGTTGTATTTCTGACTTTGTTTTTTTTACCCCATATGTAACTCTGTGTTGTTTTTATTGCACTACTTTGCTTTATCTTGGCCAGGTCGCAGTTGTAAATGAGAACCTGTTCTCAACTGGCTTACCTGGTTAAATAAAGGTTAAATAAAAAAATAAAAAAATAAAAAAAACTTCTAGCTGCCCATCGATTCTCTCCCTTGACAGTGGCTGTGGTAGCAGTGGTCTCTGTGGCAACTGGGCACTCTGTGGCTGAAACAGCAGGCTTATAGGTTTCGAGGAAATTGAATGAATTGCCAATGAACCGCTGAGCCAGGGGTGGGAGGGAGTAATGATAGAATCTGTCCTGTTCCTCAACATTAGATATTGCCACTGGAGCAACTGAGACCTCAGTGGTGCCCTCTACTGCCTGATGTGGCTGCATGGAGTCTTCGTCAAAGAAGTGTGGCAGGTATCGATGCAGCATTGAGGAAAGATGTATATCGGTCCATAGGTCCTCTCGTATACCTGTAGATACATCTGCAGTGGCCTCTGTGGCAACTGGGCATTCAGCAGACTGGCAGGTTTCAGGGACAAAGTATGAAAATACAATGAACCGCTGTGCATCCTGAGCGCGTATGGCAAATGGAGAGGGGGGATGCAACATGGTAGGTATAGGCCTCTGATTGGTGAAAGCCAGTGGTGGGAGGGAGTCAATACAGGGAGCCATGAACTCAGTGAGAGGACAGTTGCTCACATCTCACACATTCTGCGTGAGAAAAGAAACAGACATGATGAAAGTGATCACATTCAGTACATACATACATACTGTATGAGTCAGCACTACTTACTTATACATCACATATATATATATATATATATATATATATATATATATATATATATATATATATATATATATAGTGTCCTCTAAGATGCTCTGCACCAGTCTGTCCCAACCCTTGGTCCCCTAGCCAATGGGCCAGCTAAGTGTAAAAATACATGCCCCACACCCAGCATAACATTTGACATTTTAGCCATTTATCAGACACTTTTATCCAGAACGACTTATAGTTAGTTAGTGCATTCAACTTAAGGTAGCTAGGTGAGACAACCACATAATCCTGATATGAGCGTCTATGATAGAACGGTTGTTTATTTTTTAAGACCAGACAACCATAAGAACTGAGGACATAAATTCACTGAAACAGACAGACACGATACAACACATTTAGACAAGAACAGTTATAAGCATTGCCATGGTGTAGCCTAATACAAAAAGAAATAAGGACAAAACATTGTTAGCTTACATTCCATGGCATATGGAACATTTTGCCCTTACAATAACTTATATTTGCTTTAATTAATATTGTTAAACAGAACTCTTGTCGACTTTGTCAAAGTTGGTCTTGTTACCTCCTCAATCAGTCTTGGCATTTTCCTCGTCTTGAACCAAATCCTCTTCATCTTCTTCTCCTGATCCTTCTGATTCTGCAAAACCAGAGCCAACCTGGCTCCCAGCTCCATCACGTAGTCTGTCTAGATCGCCCTTTCCTCCAACTGACACTCACCCCTCCTCTGTGTCAGCGTTGAACCCTCCATGTCTTCCTCTTAGCTAACAATAACTCTGGAAAATACACAACGTTGTAGTAAGTGGGTGTTGCTAACCAAATAATAATGCATCTCTTTACAATGTGCACACGTTTTCTTCCCAGCTACTTACAATTAATCAAGTGAGAATCCTGATCCAGATATGTTTAGGCAATAGGCCTATCTGAATTACTAGTAAAAAGTTGGCTACTGGAAAAGCGACCAAGTTCAAATGAATCGATTTTGGCTGTTCTTATCATTTCGTGAACAATATCCTTCATGACATCATCATTGTGATGCAAGGCGTTGCCATGGCAGATGAAAAAGCACAACACAGACTTTAAAAAGCAAACTTCAGGGTCTTTCTGTACCTTACTATTGAGCCTTATTCAACCCCTCATGTAGCTCTACTCCATATTGGGCCTGGTTCTCACAAACCACACTAATCACTTCCATCATATCATTGAAAACACTGTGTTTTGGGTAGAAAATGACTCTATATCCATGCAGGACCTAACTTGTACAGTTTCATCTATTTTATAAACCAAGGAGGTAAAAATGCCAGTCTTCTCTTTGAGTGCCCTTGAGTGCACCTCAATTTAAAGAGGTCTATCAATTCAACCATTTGAAATGGATGTCCATTCAATTAAGAACATATTATTCTTATTAGAAATGAATCAGCTACAAATTAGGTAGGCGTACTTGTTTTTTTACACAACCTACTCTTTTGGTACATATTTATTGAGATAATTGATTACAACATATGTTGGTGATTAACACAGAGAGAGGTTTTTTTTCTGTCATCAATAGAATGCATTAGCCATTAGGCTGGCTCACTACAATTGTAACATGACATCTCAGGTGTCAGGATGAAGCATTTTCTCACAAAAAGAGGACTCAAGCAAACTATCTCTCTTCAACAGTTTCACTAGTCATGTTAGGTCTACTTAAAATGTCAAATTCATTCACAAGTAATTTGAAAATAAGTTATACTACTGAAACACATTCACAATAAGTTATATTACAACCTACCTCTGAAGTAAGCAGTGTGTTCTCTCACTAATGAAATAGGACATTAATAATTTGTCAGTGGTTAGTTGAATCAGTCTCTTTGCACTGTTCAGTTTGTCTGTGCAACAGGTAACCTTCCAGAATCTGAATCTTGTGATGTCACAATGGAGTCCCCATTGCCATGGTTACCCACAGCAGCTTTCATGTGTTATCAAATGCTGGCACAATTTAGTTTATATATTTTAGATTTTTTGTACCTATGCAGCACAGTCATACCTAATATATACAATGAATCCATATAACCTAATTTTTTATTAAAATAAAATGCTGTAACTCATGTAAAATGGTTGACCATTCAAACGACATGTGTTTTGCCTAATTAAAAGTCTATATGTTTTAGATATCATAAATAGCAGCCAGGCTTACTTAGGTTGTTTGTTCGATCTCAGCCTACCACTAATGCCAATATTTTTCATCATCATCATCATCATCATCATCAATGAAATACATAGGCTACCTTACTACAGTAAAACAAGTCTTCCATAGTCTATGTCACCTCAGTAACAAAGTTCCAAAAAAGAAATGAGGGTTCAAGAAAACATCTCTCTTCAATGGCCTCAGCTATTAGCCATATGATCAACAAGGTCAACTGCAGCACTAAAATCAAGAAGCAGCTCATCCACAAGTTTATCTTGGTCAAGTGATCTGAGCCATTGATCGATTAAATCAACGAGAGCTGTTGCAGTCGAGTGATCCTTACGGTATCTTTACGGTACGCATGCTCATAGAGGGATAAAATTAGCTGGATGTGTAATTATATAGGCCCAAAAAATGTAATTGAAGAGTAGGTGTCATTGATGTTTAGCATTTAAGTTTAATAAATAATTAAATAAAGAAATCAATATCAGCTGACTATAGAAAAGTATTGTTTAAAATTATGTTTGAACATTTTCTTATCCGTGTCTTTCCAGTTGATATAACCAAACAGACAACCTTTGTTGCTCAAGAGCGTCACACATTCCTCCATTCATTCTCTATCATATTCCCCTCCATCAAATTCCTCTATCATATTCCCTCCATCATATTCTCTCTATTATATTTCTCTCCATCATATTCCACTCCATCATAATACTCGCTATCATATTCCCTCTATCATATTCCTCTTTATTTTTACAGGGTATCCCAATTGAGACCAGTGTCTCTTTTTCAATGGTGCCCTGTGTTATATCAATTAACAATCCAAACAGCTTAAACAGATAAAATTGGATACAGAGTAGAAAATATATAGAGCAAAATTATTAGACTTGAACACATACATTTCACAATGAACAGGTCTTGTATTTAACCAGTTGAGCTGACAACCATTTTGCACTGTTTCACTAGGGCTTTAGTCATCAATCTAGCAAGAGGGAAATATTTTATTAATGTAGTGGTGTCCCTCCCCCCAGGAAGCTACGACCTTTAGCTTTCACCTGGAATTGTTCATTTATGTCTGAGAAAAAAAACACTTTCCAAACCATATGATCTAGTACACAAGAAAAGTATAATACAACCTTCTTTACTACTTTGCCAAACATTTCATGACATTAGTGAGAGTCAAAATCTGTAAAATTTGTGAATGTCGAAATTAACATTTGGGCAATTTGACCAGTGTACATCACTCCTATAGACAATGAGAGATGGGCTATGTAAAGGTCTCGATTTTGTTGTTCTGAACAAATGTTTGACTTCCACACAAAATTACTTCTTGACTTATTTTAGGTTTAAGGAAGTGTGTAGGTTTAAACTATTGCTTTAAAGGGAAGAGAGGGGGAGGAGGAGAGAGCGCGAGAGATGGGGGGAGTGGGAGAAAGAGGGAAGGAGGGGGAGGAGGGGGAGGAGGTGGAGGGCAGCTGTGTCCGACACACCATACTTACACCTGCAACAGGTAGGCCAGGGGGCGGGACCTGTAGGTGAGACTCATAACATGATAAGGGGGACAGGTGAAGAAGGGGTGTTGCTGGAGTCAAGGAAGGGAGGGTGTTCCTACGAGCCCCCTGCCAGCGAGACGGGGAGCAGGGAGGAAGTCTGTCCATGGAGCATTTCTGGGTCATTGGGTCGCCTCCAATGAGATTAGATCACCCTCTACAATGTAAAGCAGTTTGAGTACTGGGGGGTTCTCTGTATAAATCCAAGGTGAAACCTCCAGGGGCTAGCCTTCTCTCAGCGGAGAGTCTGCTCTGGGCTGCCTGCGAAAGGTGCTCCTCTGTGGGAAAGAGGAGAGAACAAGAGGCCCCAGAAGAGATCTCCTTATGGTAGTGATGGACAGATCAACTCTCCTTGTTATCTTCCACCTCTTCCTCTTCCTCTTGCTCGGCCTTCTCCCTCCTTTCCTTCTTACAGTCTTACAGTCCTTCTTACAGTCATTTTCTCCCTTTCCTCCTTCCTCTCCTCCCTCTTTCTCTTCCTCTACCTTCCTCTCCCTCCTTCCCTCTTGGTAAACCTTGTTTAGTCGAGCCAGATTGTGGATAGCTAGCCATGGTTTAGACCACTGTCGCTGTCTGGGTGGGGGGATACAGGACTGGTCCACTGGACTCAGCTCACATGGGGAGAACCTGCTGCTGCTGCCACTCCCCCTCTTACCTGGGATGAGATCACGTTTGGAGGAAACCTGGCACCATCCCTACGGTGAAGCATGGTGGTGGCAGCATCATGCTCCGGGGAGGATTTTCAGGGACAGGGACTGGGAACACGCCCCATTCACATCGACGGGGCTGTAGTGGAGCAGGTCGAGAGTTTCAAGTTCCTTGGTGTCCACATCACCAACAAACTATCATGGTTCAAACACACCAAGACAGTCGTGAAGAGGGCACGACAACGCCTTTTCCACCTCAGGAGACTGAAAAGATTTGGCATTGGTCCCAAGATCCTCAAAAAGTTCTACAGCTGCACCGTCGAGAGCTTCCTGACCAGTTGCATCACCGCCTGGTATGGCAACTGCTCGGCATCCGACCGTAAGGCGCTACAGAGGGTAGTGCGTACGGCCCAGTACATCACTGGAGCCAAGCTTCCTGCCATCCAGGACCTATATACTTGGAGGTGTAAGAGGGAGGCCCAAAAAATTGACAAAGACTCCAGTCACCCAAGTCATAGACTGTTCTCTCTGCTACCGCACAGCAAGCGGTACCAGAGTGCCAAGTCTAGGTCCAAAAGGCTCCTTAACAGCTTCTATCCCCAATTCATAAGACTGCTGAACAATTAATCAAATGGCCACCCGGACTATTTACATTGACACCTCCCCCCTTTGTTTTTACACTGGTAATAGGAATCTGGATCGGTTTCCTTTTCTTTTTACCTTGCTTTTGTTATTATTATTATTTTTTAAAGTTTTCTTTTTACATTTCGTAAAATGTTATAATTACAAAAACATTTCATTTTAATTTCAATTTAGTAACATACTGTATCATTCAAATAAATATTATTATTTGTCTAATCATATTTTGCCAGCTAACTGGGTGGCAGGCTGCAATCAGTAGCTGTAATTAAGTACAGCAGCCACCAACCATCTAACGTTAATGCCTCGGATAATAAGGTTGGAAGAACAGCTGAATGGTCGGTAGCTAGCTGGCTCAATTACAGGTACTCTTAAGCGTGAAATAACATTGGAAACAACTAACCACAGTTGCTAAAAGTTACCAGTAGCTACCCACTAGCTAGCTAGCTTTGTTGGTCCAAGTGGTGGGTTAGCTAGCACTCGTGCTTCGCCGGGGTCCACCGAATAGAATACTTACCTACAATAATTGTCTACAATAACCTACAATAACTACCTAAGTAAACTACCTATAATACCTGACTACAATACCTACATACAATCTAAATACATGGTTTAAGCTTTACTCAACAACATATAAGAAGCCAGCTTATCTCCTGCTAGAGAAAACACAACCTCTCCCGACAACCTCGAGGCAAGAGACCTTTCTCTCTTTCTCGTCATCTTTCAACTTCTTATTCAGTTCCTTATTTTTCTCTTTTTCCTCCATCTTTAAAAATGTGACTTTCTGCTTGAGGTTCATGGCCAGAAAGCCCACTCTTCCCAGGATGGTCTCTGCTCTCTCTGATGAAACCGTCCCATTGGAGCTCTTGGAATGGGCACGGTCCGCCTCACTCTTCAAACCCTCCCTCGGGCTCACCTCCTCCTTGACGCTCCTCTCTTCACTCTCAATGTCAATGCCTGTCCAATAATCCTAACAGGAAGACATTGACTCTAGATGTAATATTGTTCCAATGTGGCACATTCAATACACATTTGAGTGATCAACATACATTGATGGCCTCATGGGGCACACAATTTAGAGGACAGTAATTGAGGTAACTTGTTTATTTGTATCCCAAACCAATTTTGTAATAGCCATAGATGTTCTTCCTGGGTCCACACCAAACGTAATACAAATGTTAACCCTAGTAAGGGGTGATGTTTTATACTATGAGCATAGATTAGCAGGGTTGGGGTCAATTCAATTTCAATTCCAGTCAATTCAGGAAGTACTTAATTCAATGCTTTGAATTGAAATGGAACAGACCCCCAACCCTGTAGAGTAGAAGTGTAAAATAGGACACCTACCTTTGCCTTTTTCAGCGTCCAGGGCCTGGGTTCCTCATCCTCTGACCTGCATATGGAGGCTCTCACTCTAACAGGCGTCTTAGTGGCCATGCAGAGCAGAGGGGTTGCCAGAGTTAAGTTAGCATCTGGGACCAGCTGGTGAGCATGAGGGCAGCGATCCACCTCTTCACTAGTGCCCTTCCCTTTCTGCTCTGGCTGCTTGTGGTCCTTGTCATGGATGCATGCCAGGCTTGGAGGAAGTGCTAGGACAGGGCTTTTATCACTCATCAGTTCCTCTCTCTTGACAGTGGATGCAACTGCACTTGCCTCTGTGTTAACTGAGCACTATGTGGTGTCCTCAACTGTCTCCTCTGGCTGCTTGTGGTCATTGTTGTTGTGAATGCATTGCAGACCTGGAGGACTTTTATCATCCCAGGTGTAAATAGCAACAGTTGCCTCTGTGTCGACTGAGCACTTTGTAGTGCACTCAACTGTCTTCCATAGCGGTTTGTGGTCATTGTTGTGGGTGCAGGTCAGGATTAGAGGCAGTGTTGCAGGTGCAGGAGGACTTTTATCAGCCAAACACTCCTCCGTGTGGACAGTGGACACAGAAACGGCTGCTTCGCTGGCAACTGGACACTTGTTGGTGTCCTCTACTGCCTCCCCTGGCAGAGTGTGGACAGTGGAGACGGAAACGGCTGCTTCCCTGGACACTTGACTCTTGGTGGTGTCCTCTACTGCCTCCTCTTGCTGCTTGTGGCCATTGTCTAGAATGTGTGGCAACTTTGAAGGCAGCATTGGAGCCGGGCTTTTATCACCCAACAGGTTCTCTCCCTGGACAATGGATGTGCCTGCAGTGATCGCTGTGGTAACGGAGGACTCGGTGGCATCCTCTTTTGTCTCCTCTGTCAGTTTGTGGTCAGAGTCTCGGATACATGGCGAGCTTGGAGGCAGTGCTGCAGGGTCAGGAGGGCTTTGATCAGCTGCCATGTCCTCTTTGAGGTGAGTGGACACATCATTGTTTGTTTCACTGATAACTGGACACTTGGTGGTGTCCTCTACTGCCTCCCCTGGCAGTTTGTAGTCAACTTCAAAGACAAGTGGCAGACTTGGAGGCAGCATTGGGACCGGGCATTTAGCTGCTGATCTGTACACTCCAAAATCAACAGTAGCTGTGCCTGCAGTGGTCTCTGTAGCAACTGAGACCTCATAGGTATCCTCTACTGTCTGCTCTGATGGCATGAAGTCATCGTCAAAGACTGTTGGCAGGCATGTAGGCAGCACTGAAGGAAGACTTCTAGCTGCCCATCGATTCTCTCCCTTGACAGTGGCTGTGGTAGCAGTGGTCTCTGTGGCAACTGGGCACTCTGTGGCTGAAACAGCAGGCTTAGAGGTTTCGAGGAAATTGAATGAATTGCCAATGAACCGCTGAACCAGGGGTGGGAGGGAGTAATGATAGAATCTGTCCTCTTCCTCAACATTAGATATTGCCACTGGAGCAACTGAGACCTCAGTGGTGCCCTCTACTGCCTGATGTGGCTGCATGGAGTCTTCGTCAAAGAAGTGTGGCAGGTATCGATGCAGCATTGAGGAAAGATGTATATCTGTCCATAGGTCCTCTCGTATACCTGTAGATACATCTGCAGTGGCCTCTGTGGCAACTGGGCATTCAGCAGACTGGCAGGTTTCAGGGACAAAGTATGAAAATACAATGAACCGCTGTGCATCCTGAGCGTGTATGGCAAATGGAGAGGGGGGATGCAACATGGTAGGTATAGGCCTCTGATTGGTGAAAGCCAGTGGTGGGAGGGAGTCAATACAGGGAGCCATGAACTCAGTGAGAGGACAGTTGCTCACATCTCACACATTCTGCGTGAGAAAAGAAACAGACATGATGAAAGTGATCACATTCAGTACATACATACATACATACTGTATGAGTCAGCACTACTTACTTATACATCACATATATATATATATATATGTATATATATATTAGTGTCCTCTAAGATGCTCTGCACCAGTCTGTCCCAACCCTTGGTCCCCTAGCCAATGGGCCAGCTAAGTGTAAAAATACATGCCCCACACCCAGCATAACATTTGACATTTTAGCCATTTATCAGACGCTTTTATCCAGAACGACTTATAGTTAGTTAGTGCATTCAACTTAAGGTAGCTAGGTGAGACAACCACATAATCCTGATATGAGCGTCTATGATAGAACGGTTGTTTATTTTTTATGACCAGACAACCATAAGAACTGAGGACATAAATTCACTGAAACAGACAGACACGATACAACACATTTAGACAAGAACAGTTATAAGCATTGCCATGGTGTAGCCTAATACAAAAAGAAATAAGGACAAAACATTGTTAGCTTACATTCCATGGCATATGGAACATTTTGCCCTTACAATAACTTATATTTGCTTTAATTTAATATTGTTAAACAGAACTCTTGTCGACTTTGTCAAAGTTGGTCTTGTTACCTCCTCAATCAGTCTTGGCATTTTCCTCGTCTTGAACCAAATCCTCTTCATCTTCTTCTCCTGATCCTTCTGGATCTGCAAAACCAGAGCCAACCTGGCTCCCAGCTCCATCACGTAGTCTGTCTAGATCGCCCTTTCCTCCAACCAACACTCACCCCTCCTCTGTGTCAGCGTTGAACCCTCCATGTCTTCCTCTTAGCTAACAATAACTCTGGAAAATACACAACGTTGTAGTAAGTGGGTGTTGCTAACCAAATAATAATGCATCTCTTTACAATGTGCACACGTTTTCTTCCCAGCTACTTACAATTAATCAAGTGAGAATCCTGATCCAGATATGTTTAGGCAATAGGCCTATCTGAATTACTAGTAAAAAGTTGGCTACTGGAAAAGCGACCAAGTTCAAATGAATCGATTTTGGCTGTTCTTATCATTTCGTGAACAATATCCTTCATGACATCATCATTGTGATGCAAGGCGTTGCCATGGCAGATGAAAAAGCACAACACAGACTTTAAAAAGCAAACTTCAGGGTCTTTCTGTACCTTACTATTGAGCCTTATTCAACCCCTCATGTAGCTCTACTCCATATTGGGCCTGGTTCTCACAAACCACACTAATCACTTCCATCATATCATTGAAAACACTGTGTTTTGGGTAGAAAATGACTCTATATCCATGCAGGACCTAACTTGTACAGTTTCATCTATTTTATAAACCAAGGAGGTAAAAATGCCAGTCTTCTCTTTGAGTGCCCTTGAGTGCACCTCAATTTAAAGAGGTCTATCAATTCAACCATTTGAAATGGATGTCCATTCAATTAAGAACATATTATTCTTATTAGAAATGAATCAGCTACAAATTAGGTAGGCGTACTTGTTTTTTTACACAACCTACTCTTTTGGTACATATTTATTGAGATAATTGATTACAACATATGTTGGTGATTAACACAGAGAGAGGTTTTTTTTCTGTCATCAATAGAATGCATTAGCCATTAGGCTGGCTCACTACAATTGTAACATGACATCTCAGGTGTCAGGATGAAGCATTTTCTCACAAAAAGAGGACTCAAGCAAACTATCTCTCTTCAACAGTTTCACTAGTCATGTTAGGTCTACTTAAAATGTCACATTCATTCACAAGTAATTTGAAAATAAGTTATACTACTGAAACACATTCACAATAAGTTATATTACAACCTACCTCTGAAGTAAGCAGTGTGTTCTCTCACTAATGAAATAGGACATTAATAATTTGTCAGTGGTTAGTTGAATCAGTCTCTTTGCACTGTTCAGTTTGTCTGTGCAACAGGTAACCTTCCAGAATCGGAATCTTGTGATGTCACAATGGAGTCCCCATTGCCATGGTTACCCACAGCAGCTTTCATGTGTTATCAAATGCTGGCACAATTTAGTTTATTTATTTTAGATTTTTTGTACCTATGCAGCACAGTCATACCTAATATATACAATGAATCCATATAACCTAATTTTTTATTAAAATAAAATGCTGTAACTCATGTAAAATGGTTGACCATTCAAACGACATGTGTTTTGCCTAATTAAAAGTCTATATGTTTTAGATATCATAAATAGCAGCCAGGCTTACTTAGGTTGTTTGTTCGATCTCAGCCTACCACTAATGCCAATATTTTTCATCATCATCATCATCATCATCATCATCAATGAAATACATAGGCTACCTTACTACAGTAAAACAAGTCTTCCATAGTCTATGTCACCTCAGTAACAAAGTTCCAAAAAAGAAATGAGGGTTCAAGAAAACATCTCTCTTCAATGGCCTCAGCTATTAGCCATATGATCAACAAGGTCAACTGCAGCACTAAAATCAAGAAGCAGCTCATCCACAAGTTTATCTTGGTCAAGTGATCTGAGCCATTGATCGATTAAATCAACGAGAGCTGTTGCAGTCGAGTGATCCTTACGGTATCTTTACGGTACGCATGCTCATAGAGGGATAAAATTTGCTGGATGTGTAATTATATAGGCCCAAAAAATGTAATTGAAGAGTAGGTGTCATTGATGTTTAGCATTTAAGTTTAATAAATAATTAAATAAAGAAATCAATATCAGCTGACTATAGAAAAGTATTGTTTAAAATTATGTTTGAACATTTTCTTATCTGTGTCTTTCCAGTTGATATAACCAAACAGACAACCTTTGTTGCTCAAGAGCGTCACACATTCCTCCATTCATTCTCTATCATATTCCCCTCCATCAAATTCCTCTATCATATTCCCTCCATCATATTCTCTCTATTATATTTCTCTCTATCATATTCCACTCCATCATAATACTCGCTATCATATTCCCTCTATCATATTCCTCTTTATTTTTACAGGGAATCCAAATTGAGACCAGTGTCTCTTTTTCAATGGTGCCCTGTGTTATATCAATTAACAATCCAAACAGCTTAAACAGATAAAATTACATACAGAGTAGAAAATATATAGAGCAAAATTATTAGACTTGAACACATACATTTCACAATGAACAGGTCTTGTATTTAACCAGTTGAGCTGACAACCATTTTGCACTGTTTCACTAGGGCTTTAGTCATCAATCTAGCAAGAGGGAAATATTTTATTAATGTAGTGGTGTCCCTCCCCCCAGGAAGCTACGACCTTTAGCTTTCACCTGGAATTGTTCATTTATGTCTGAGAAAAAAAACACTTTCCAAACCATATGATCTAGTACACAAGAAAAGTATAATACAACCTTCTTTACTACTTTGCCAAACATTTCATGACATTAGTGAGAGTCAAAATCTGTAAAATTTGTGAATGTCTAAATTAACATTTGGGCAATTTGACCAGTGTACATCACTCCTATAGACAATGAGAGATGGGCTATGTAAAGGTCTCGGTTTTGTCGTTCTGAACAAATGTTTGACTTCCACACAAAATTACTTCTTGACTTATTTTAGGTTTAAGGAAGTGTGTAGGTTTAAACTATTGCTTTAAAGGGAAGAGAGGGGGAGGAGGAGAGAGCGCGAGAGATGGGGGGAGTGGGAGAAAGAGGGAAGGAGGGGGAGGAGGTGGAGGGCACCTGTGTCCGACACACCATACTTACACCTGCAACAGGTAGGCCAGGGGGCGGGACCTGTAGGTGAGACTCATAACATGATAAGGGGGGCAGGTGAAGAAGGGGTGTTGCTGGAGTCAAGGAAGGGAGGGTGTTCCTACGAGCCCCCTGCCAGCGAGACGGGGAGCAGGGAGGAAGTCTGTCCATGGAGCATTTCTGGGTCATTGGGTCGCCTCCAATGAGATTAGATCACCCTCTACAATGTAAAGCAGTTTGAGTACTGGGGGGTTCTCTGTATAAATCCAAGGTGAAACCTCCAGGGGCTAGCCTTCTCTCAGCGGAGAGTCTGCTCTGGGCTGCCTGCGAAAGGTGCTCCTCTGTGGGAAAGAGGAGAGAACAAGAGGCCCCAGAAGAGATCTCCTTATGGTAGTGATGGACAGATCAACTCTCCTTGTTATCTTCCACCTCTTCCTCTTCCTCTTGCTCGGCCTTCTCCCTCCTTTCCTTCTTACAGTCTTACAGTCCTTCTTACAGTCATTTTCTCCCTTTCCTCCTTCCTCTCCTCCCTCTTTCTCTTCCTCTACCTTCCTCTCCCTTCTTCCCTCTTGGTAAACCTTGTTTAGTCGAGCCAGATTGTGGATAGCTAGCCATGGTTTAGACCACTGTCGCTGTCTGGGTGGGGGGATACAGGACTGGTCCACTGGACTCAGCTCACATGGGGAGAACCTGCTGCTGCTGCCACTCCCCCTCTTACCTGGGATGAGATCACGTTTGGAGGAAACCTGGCACCATCCCTACGGTGAAGCATGGTGGTGGCAGCATCATGCTCCGGGGAGGATTTTCAGGGACAGGGACTGGGAACACGCCCCATTCACATCGACGGGGCTGTAGTGGAGCAGGTCGAGAGTTTCAAGTTCCTTGGTGTCCACATCACCAACAAACTATCATGGTTCAAACACACCAAGACAGTCAGGAAGAGGGCACGACAACGCCTTTTCCACCTCAGGAGACTGAAAAGATTTGGCATTGGTCCCAAGATCCTCAAAAAGTTCTACAGCCGCACCATCGAGAGCTTCCTGACCAGTTGCATCACCGCCTGGTATGGCAACTGCTCGGCATCCGACCGTAAGGCGCTACAGAGGGTAGTGCGTACGGCCCAGTACATCACTGGAGCCAAGCTTCCTGCCATCCAGGACCTATATACTTGGAGGTGTAAGAGGGAGGCCCAAAAAATTGACAAAGACTCCAGTCACCCAAGTCATAGACTGTTCTCTCTGCTACCGCACAGCAAGCGGTACCAGAGTGCCAAGTCTAGGTCCAAAAGGCCCCTTAACAGCTTCTATCCCCAATTCATAAGACTGCTGAACAATTAATCAAATGGCCACCCGGACTATTTACATTGACACCTCCCCCCTTTATTTTTACACTGGTAATAGGAATCTGGATCGGTTTCCTTTTCTTTTTACCTTGCTTTTGTTATTATTATTATTTTTTAAAGTTTTCTTTTTACATTTCGTAAAATGTTATAATTACAAAAACATTTCATTTTAATTTCAATTTAGTAACATACTGTATCATTCAAATAAATATTATTATTTGTCTAATCATATTTTGCCAGCTAACTGGGTGGCAGGCTGCAATCAGTAGCTGTAATTAAGTACAGCAGCCACCAACCATCTAACGTTAATGCCTCGGATAATGAGGTTAGAAGAACAGCTGAATGGTCGGTAGCTAGCTGGCTCAATTACAGGTACTCTTAAGTGTGAAATAACATTGGAAACAACTAACCACAGTTGCTAAAAGTTACCAGTAGCTACCCACTAGCTAGCTAGCTTTGTTGGTCCAAGTGGTGGGTTAGCTAGCACTCGTGCTTCGCCGGGGTCCACCGAATAGAATACTTACCTACAATAATTACCTACAATAACCTACAATAACTACCTAAGTAAACTACCTATAATACCTGACTACAATACCTACATACAATCTAAATACATGGTTTAAGCTTTACTCAACAACATATAAGAAGCCAGCTTATCTCCTGCTAGAGAAAACACAACCTCTCCCGACAACCTCGAGGCAAGAGACCTTTCTCTCTTTCTCGTCATCTTTCAACTTCTTATTCAGTTCCTTATTTTTCTCTTTTTCCTCCATCTTTAAAAATGTGACTTTCTGCTTGAGGTTCATGGCCAGAAAGCCCACTCTTCCCAGGATGGTCTCTGCTCTCTCTGATGAAACCGTCCCATTGGAGCTCTTGGAATGGGCACGGTCCGCCTCACTCTTCAAACCCTCCCTCGGGCTCACCTCCTCCTTGACGCTCCTCTCTTCACTCTCAATGTCAATGCCTGTCCAATAATCCTAACAGGAAGACATTGACTCTAGATGTAATATTGTTCCAATGTGGCACATTCAATACACATTTGAGTGATCAACATACATTGATGGCCTCATGGGGCACACAATTTAGAGGACAGTAATTGAGGTAACTTGTTTATTTGTATCCCAAACCGATTTTGTAATAGCCATAGATGTTCTTCCTGGGTCCACACCAAACGTAATACAAATGTTAACCCTAGTAAGGGGTGATGTTTTATACTATGAGCATAGATTAGCAGGGTTGGGGTCAATTCAATTTCAATTTCAGTCAATTCAGGAAGTACTTAATTCAATGCTTTGAATTGAAATGGAACAGACCCCCAACCCTGTAGAGTAGAAGTGTAAAATAGGACACCTACCTTTGCCTTTTTCAGCGTCCAGGGCCTGGGTTCCTCATCCTCTGACCTGCATATGGAGGCTCTCACTCTAACAGGCGTCTTAGTGGCCATGCAGAGCAGAGGGGTTGCCAGAGTTAAGTTAGCATCTGGGACCAGCTGGTGAGCATGAGGGCAGCGATCCACCTCTTCACTAGTGCCCTTCCCTTTCTGCTCTGGCTGCTTGTGGTCCTTGTCATGGATGCATGCCAGGCTTGGAGGAAGTGCTAGGACAGGTCTCTCTTGACAGTGGATGCAACTGCACTTGCCTCTGTGTTAACTGAGCACTATGTGGTGTCCTCAACTGTCTCCTCTGGCTGCTTGTGGTCATTGTTGTTGTGAATGCATTGCAGACCTGGAGGACTTTTATCATCCCAGGTGTAAATAGCAACAGTTGCCTCTGTGTCGACTGAGCACTTTGTAGTGCACTCAACTGTCTTCCATAGCGGTTTGTGGTCATTGTTGTGGGTGCAGGTCAGGATTAGAGGCAGTGTTGCAGGTGCAGGAGGACTTTTTTCAGCCAAACACTCCTCCGTGTGGACAGTGGACACAGAAACGGCTGCTTCCCTGGCAACTGGACACTTGTTGGTGTCCTCTACTGCCTCCCCTGGCAGAGTGTGGACAGTGGAGACGGAAACGGCCGCTTCCCTGGACACTTGACTCTTGGTGGTGTCCTCTACTGCCTCCTCTGGCTGCTTGTGGCCATTGTCTAGAATGTGTGGCAACTTTGAAGGCAGCATTGGAGCCGGGCTTTTATCACCCAACAGGTTCTCTCCCTGGACAATGGATGTGCCTGCAGTGATCGCTGTGGTAACGGATGATTCGGTGGCATCCTCTTTTGTCTCCTCTGTCAGTTTGTGGTCAGAGTCTCGGATACATGGCGAGCTTGGAGGCAGTGCTGCAGGGTCAGGAGGGCTTTGATCAGCTGCCATGTCCTCTTTGAGGTGAGTGGACACATCATTGTTTGTTTCACTGATAACTGGACACTTGGTGGTGTCCTCTACTGCCTCCCCTGGCAGTTTGTAGTCAACTTCAAAGACAAGTGGCAGACTTGGAGGCAGCATTGGGACAGGGCATTTAGCTGCTGATCTGTACACTCCAAAATCAACAGTAGCTGTGCCTGCAGTGGTCTCTGTAGCAACTGAGACCTCATAGGTATCCTCTACTGTCTGCTCTGATGGCATGAAGTCATCGTCAAAGACTGTTGGCAGACATGTAGGCAGCACTGAAGGAAGACTTCTAGCTGCCCATCGATTCTCTCCCTTGACAGTGGCTGTGGTAGCAGTGGTCTCTGTGGCAACTGGGCACTCTGTGGCTGAAACAGCAGGCTTAGAGGTTTCGAGGAAATTGAATGAATTGCCAATGAACCGCTGAGCCAGGGGTGGGAGGGAGTAATGATAGAATCTGTCCTCTTCCTCAACATTAGATATTGCCACTGGAGCAACTGAGACCTCAGTGGTGCCCTCTACTGCCTGATGTGGCTGCATGGAGTCTTCGTCAAAGAAGTGTGGCAGGTATCGATGCAGCATTGAGGAAAGATGTATATCTGTCCATAGGTCCTCTCGTATACCTGTAGATACATCTGCAGTGGCCTCTGTGGCAACTGGGCATTCAGCAGACTGGCAGGTTTCAGGGACAAAGTATGAAAATACAATGAACCGCTGTGCATCCTGAGCGCGTATGGCAAATGGAGAGGGGGGATGCAACATGGTAGGTATAGGCCTCTGATTGGTGAAAGCCAGTGGTGGGAGGGAGTCAATACAGGGAGCCATGAACTCAGTGAGAGGACAGTTGCTCACATCTCACACATTCTGCGTGAGAAAAGAAACAGACATGATGAAAGTGATCACATTCAGTACATACATACATACTGTATGAGTCAGCACTACTTACTTATACATCATATATATATATATATATATATATATATATATATATATAGTGTCCTCTAAGATGCTCTGCACCAGTCTGTCCCAACCCTTGGTCCCCTAGCCAATGGGCCAGCTAAGTGTAAAAATACATGCCCCACACCCAGCATAACATTTGACATTTTAGCCATTTATCAGACGCTTTTATCCAGAATGACTTATAGTTAGTTAGTGCATTCAACTTAAGGTAGCTAGGTGAGACAACCACATAATCCTGATATGAGCGTCTATGATAGAACGGTTGTTTATTTTTTATGACCAGACAACCATAAGAACTGAGGACATAAATTCACTGAAACAGACAGACACGATACAACACATTTAGACAAGAACAGTTATAAGCATTGCCATGGTGTAGCCTAATACAAAAAGAAATAAGGACAAAACATTGTTAGCTTACATTCCATGGCATATGGAACATTTTGCCCTTACAATAACTTATATTTGCTTTAATTAATATTGTTAAACAGAACTCTTGTCGACTTTGTCAAAGTTGGTCTTGTTACCTCCTCAATCAGTCTTGGCATTTTCCTCGTCTTGAACCAAATCCTCTTCATCTTCTCCTGATCCTTCTGGATCTGCAAAACCAGAGCCAACCTGGCTCCCAGCTCCATCACGTAGTCTGTCTAGATCGCCCTTTCCTCCAACCGACACTCACCCCTCCTCTGTGTCAGCGTTGAACCCTCCATGTCTTCCTCTTAGCTAACAATAACTCTGGAAAATACACAACGTTGTAGTAAGTGGGTGTTGCTAACCAAATAATAATGCATCTCTTTACAATGTGCACACGTTTTCTTCCCAGCTACTTACAATTAATCAAGTGAGAATCCTGATCCAGATATGTTTAGGCAATAGGCCTATCTGAATTACTAGTAAAAAGTTGGCTACTGGAAAAGCGACCAAGTTCAAATGAATCGATTTTGGCTGTTCTTATCATTTCGTGAACAATATCCTTCATGACATCATCATTGTGATGCAAGGCGTTGCCATGGCAGATGAAAAAGCACAACACAGACTTTAAAAAGCAAACTTCAGGGTCTTTCTGTACCTTACTATTGAGCCTTATTCAACCCCTCATGTAGCTCTACTCCATATTGGGCCTGGTTCTCACAAACCACACTAATCACTTCCATCATATCATTGAAAACACTGTGTTTTGGGTAGAAAATGACTCTATATCCATGCAGGACCTAACTTGTACAGTTTCATCTATTTTAAAAACCAAGGAGGTAAAAATGCCAGTCTTCTCTTTGAGTGCCCTTGAGTGCACCTCAATTTAAAGAGGTCTATCAATTCAACCATTTGAAATGGATGTCCATTCAATTAAGAACATATTATTCTTATTAGAAATGAATCAGCTACAAATTAGGTAGGCATACTTGTTTTTTTACACAACCTACTCTTTTGGTACATATTTATTGAGATAATTGATTACAACATATGTTGTTGATTAACACAGAGAGAGGTTTTTTTTCTGTCATCAATAGAATGCATTAGCCATTAGGCTGGCTCACTACAATTGTAACATGACATCTCAGGTGTCAGGATGAAGCATTTTCTCACAAAAAGAGGACTCAAGCAAACTATCTCTCTTCAACAGTTTCACTAGTCATGTTAGGTCTACTTAAAATGTCACATTCATTCACAAGTAATTTGAAAATAAGTTATACTACTGAAACACATTCACAATAAGTTATATTACAACCTACCTCTGAAGTAAGCAGTGTGTTCTCTCACTAATGAAATAGGACATTAATAATTTGTCAGTGGTTAGTTGAATCAGTCTCTTTGCACTGTTCAGTTTGTCTGTGCAACAGGTAACCTTCCAGAATCGGAATCTTGTGATGTCACAATGGAGTCCCCATTGCCATGGTTACCCACAGCAGCTTTCATGTGTTATCAAATGCTGGCACAATTTAGTTTATATATTTTAGATTTTTTGTACCTATGCAGCACAGTCATACCTAATATATACAATGAATCCATATAACCTAATTTTTTATTAAAATAAAATGCTGTAACTCATGTAAAATGGTTGACCATTCAAACGACATGTGTTTTGCCTAATTAAAAGTCTATATGTTTTAGATATCATAAATAGCAGCCAGGCTTACTTAGGTTGTTTGTTCGATCTCAGCCTACCACTAATGCCAATATTTTTCATCATCATCATCATCATCATCAATGAAATACATAGGCTACCTTACTACAGTAAAACAAGTCTTCCATAGTCTATGTCACCTCAGTAACAAAGTTCCAAAAAAGAAATGAGGGTTCAAGAAAACATCTCTCTTCAATGGCCTCAGCTATTAGCCATATGATCAACAAGGTCAACTGCAGCACTAAAATCAAGAAGCAGCTCATCCACAAGTTTATCTTGGTCAAGTGATCTGAGCCATTGATCGATTAAATCAACGAGAGCTGTTGCAGTCGAGTGATCCTTACGGTATCTTTACGGTACGCATGCTCATAGAGGGATAAAATTAGCTGGATGTGTAATTATATAGGCCCAAAAAATGTAATTGAAGAGTAGGTGTCATTGATGTTTAGCATTTAAGTTTAATAAATAATTAAATAAAGAAATCAATATCAGCTGACTATAGAAAAGTATTGTTTAAAATTATGTTTGAACATTTTCTTATCCGTGTCTTTCCAGTTGATATAACCAAACAGACAACCTTTGTTGCTCAAGAGCGTCACACATTCCTCCATTCATTCTCTATCATATTCCCCTCCATCAAATTCCTCTATCATATTCCCTCCATCATATTCTCTCTATTATATTTCTCTCCATCATATTCCACTCCATCATAATACTCGCTATCATATTCCCTCTATCATATTCCTCTTTATTTTTACAGGGAATCCCAATTGAGACCAGTGTCTCTTTTTCAATGGTGCCCTGTGTTATATCAATTAACAATCCAAACAGCTTAAACAGATAAAATTACATACAGAGTAGAAAATATATAGAGCAAAATTATTAGACTTGAACACATACATTTCACAATGAACAGGTCTTGTATTTAACCAGTTGAGCTGACAACCATTTTGCACTGTTTCACTAGGGCTTTAGTCATCAATCTAGCAAGAGGGAAATATTTTATTAATGTAGTGGTGTCCCTCCCCCCAGGAAGCTACGACCTTTAGCTTTCACCTGGAATTGTTCATTTATGTCTGAGAAAAAAAACACTTTCCAAACCATATGATCTAGTACACAAGAAAAGTATAATACAACCTTCTTTACTACTTTGCCAAACATTTCATGACATTAGTGAGAGTCAAAATCTGTAAAATTTGTGAATGTCTAAATTAACATTTGGGCAATTTGACCAGTGTACATCACTCCTATAGACAATGAGAGATGGGCTATGTAAAGGTCTCGATTTTGTCGTTCTGAACAAATGTTTGACTTCCACACAAAATTACTTCTTGACTTATTATAGGTTTAAGGAAGTGTGTAGGTTTAAACTATTGCTTTAAAGGGAAGAGAGGGGGAGGAGGAGAGAGCGCGAGAGATGGGGGGAGTGGGAGAAAGAGGGAAGGAGGGGGAGGAGGGGGAGGAGGTGGAGGGCAGCTGTGTCCGACACACCATACTTACACCTGCAACAGGTAGGCCAGGGGGCGGGACCTGTAGGTGAGACTCATAACATGATAAGGGGGGCAGGTGAAGAAGGGGTGTTGCTGGAGTCAAGGAAGGGAGGGTGTTCCTACGAGCCCCCTGCCAGCGAGACGGGGAGCAGGGAGGAAGTCTGTCCATGGAGCATTTCTGGGTCATTGGGTCGCCTCCAATGAGATTAGATCACCCTCTACAATGTAAAGCAGTTTGAGTACTGGGGGGTTCTCTGTATAAATCCAAGGTGAAACCTCCAGGGGCTAGCCTTCTCTCAGCGGAGAGTCTGCTCTGGGCTGCCTGCGAAAGGTGCTCCTCTGTGGGAAAGAGGAGAGAACAAGAGGCCCCAGAAGAGATCTCCTTATGGTAGTGATGGACAGATCAACTCTCCTTGTTATCTTCCACCTCTTCCTCTTCCTCTTGCTCGGCCTTCTCCCTCCTTTCCTTCTTACAGTCTTACAGTCCTTCTTACAGTCATTTTCTCCCTTTCCTCCTTCCTCTCCTCCCTCTTTCTCTTCCTCTACCTTCCTCTCCCTCCTTCCCTCTTGGTAAACCTTGTTTAGTCGAGCCAGATTGTGGATAGCTAGCCATGGTTTAGACCACTGTCGCTGTCTGGGTGGGGGGATACAGGACTGGTCCACTGGACTCAGCTCACATGGGGAGAACCTGCTGCTGCTGCCACTCCCCCTCTTACCTGGGATGAGATCACGTTTGGAGGAAACCTGGCACCATCCCTACGGTGAAGCATGGTGGTGGCAGCATCATGCTCCGGGGAGGATTTTCAGGGACAGGGACTGGGAACACGCCCCATTCACATCGACGGGGCTGTAGTGGAGCAGGTCGAGAGTTTCAAGTTCCTTGGTGTCCACATCACCAACAAACTATCATGGTTCAAACACACCAAGACAGTCGTGAAGAGGGCACGACAACGCCTTTTCCACCTCAGGAGACTGAAAAGATTTGGCATTGGTCCCAAGATCCTCAAAAAGTTCTACAGCTGCACCATCGAGAGCTTCCTGACCAGTTGCATCACCGCCTGGTATGGCAACTGCTCGGCATCCGACCGTAAGGCGCTACAGAGGGTAGTGCGTACGGCCCAGTACATCACTGGAGCCAAGCTTCCTGCCATCCAGGACCTATATACTTGGAGGTGTAAGAGGGAGGCCCAAAAAATTGACAAAGACTCCAGTCACCCAAGTCATAGACTGTTCTCTCTGCTACCGCACAGCAAGCGGTACCAGAGTGCCAAGTCTAGGTCCAAAAGGCTCCTTAACAGCTTCTATCCCCAATTCATAAGACTGCAGAACAATTAATCAAATGGCCACCCGGACTATTTACATTGACACCTCCCCCCTTTGTTTTTACACTGGTAATAGGAATCTGGATCGGTTTCCTCTTCTTTTTACCTTGCTTTTGTTATTATTATTATTTTTTAAACTTTTCTTTTTACATTTCGTAAAATGTTATAATTACAAAAACATTTCATTTTAATTTCAATTTAGTAACATACTGTATCATTCAAATAAATATTATTATTTGTCTAATCATATTTTGCCAGCTAACTGGGTGGCAGGCTGCAATCAGTAGCTGTAATTAAGTACAGCAGCCACCAACCATCTAACGTTAATGCCTCGGATAATGAGGTTAGAAGAACAGCTGAATGGTCGGTAGCTAGCTGGCTCAATTACAGGTACTCTTAAGCGTGAAATAACATTGGAAACAACTAACCACAGTTGCTAAAAGTTACCAGTAGCTACCCACTAGCTAGCTAGCTTTGTTGGTCCAAGTGGTGGGTTAGCTAGCACTCGTGCTTCGCCGGGGTCCACCGAATAGAATACTTACCTACAATAATTACCTACAATAACCTACAATAACTACCTAAGTAAACTACCTATAATACCTGACTACAATAATAATAATAATAATAATAATATGCCATTTAGCAGACGCTTTTATCCAAAGCGACTTACAGTCATGCGTGCATACATTTTTGTGTATGGGTGGTCCCGGGGATCGAACCCACTACCTTGGCGTTACAAGCGCCGTGCTCTACCAGCTGAGCTACAGAGGACCACAATACCTACATACAATCTAAATACATGGTTTAAGCTTTACTCAACAACATATAAGAAGCCAGCTTATCTCCTGCTAGAGAAAACACAACCTCTCCCGACAACCTCGAGGCAAGAGACCTTTCTCTCTTTCTCGTCATCTTTCAACTTCTTATTCAGTTCCTTATTTTTTTCTTTTTCCTCCATCTTTAAAAATGTGACTTTCTGCTTGAGGTTCATGGCCAGAAAGCCCACTCTTCCCAGGATGGTCTCTGCTCTCTCTGATGAAACCGTCCCATTGGAGCTCTTGGAATGGGCACGGTCCGCCTCACTCTTCAAACCCTCCCTCGGGCTCACCTCCTCCTTGACGCTCCTCTCTTCACTCTCAATGTCAATGCCTGTCCAATAATCCTAACAGGAAGACATTGACTCTAGATGTAATATTGTTCCAATGTGGCACATTCAATACACATTTGAGTGATCAACATACATTGATGGCCTCATGGGGCACACAATTTAGAGGACAGTAATTGAGGTAACTTGTTTATTTGTATCCCAAACCGATTTTGTAATAGCCATAGATGTTCTTCCTGGGTCCACACCAAACGTAATACAAATGTTAACCCTAGTAAGGGGTGATGTTTTATACTATGAGCATAGATTAGCAGGGTTGGGGTCAATTCAATTTCAATTCCAGTCAATTCAGGAAGTACTTAATTCAATGCTTTGAATTGAAATGGAACAGACCCCCAACCCTGTAGAGTAGAAGTGTAAAATAGGACACCTACCTTTGCCTTTTTCAGCGTCCAGGGCCTGGGTTCCTCATCCTCTGACCTGCATATGGAGGCTCTCACTCTAACAGGCGTCTTAGTGGCCATGCAGAGCAGAGGGGTTGCCAGAGTTAAGTTAGCATCTGGGACCAGCTGGTGAGCATGAGGGCAGCGATCCACCTCTTCACTAGTGCCCTTCCCTTTCTGCTCTGGCTGCTTGTGGTCCTTGTCATGGATGCATGCCAGGCTTGGAGGAAGTGCTAGGACAGGGCTTTTATCACTCATCAGTTCCTCTCTCTTGACAGTGGATGCAACTGCACTTGCCTCTGTGTTAACTGAGCACTATGTGGTGTCCTCAACTGTCTCCTCTGGCTGCTTGTGGTCATTGTTGTTGTGAATGCATTGCAGACCTGGAGGACTTTTATCATCCCAGGTGTAAATAGCAACAGTTGCCTCTGTGTCGACTGAGCACTTTGTAGTGCACTCAACTGTCTTCCATAGCGGTTTGTGGTCATTGTTGTGGGTGCAGGTCAGGATTAGAGGCAGTGTTGCAGGTGCAGGAGGACTTTTATCAGCCAAACACTCCTCCGTGTGGACAGTGGACACAGAAACGGCTGCTTCCCTGGCAACTGGACACTTGTTGGTGTCCTCTACTGCCTCCCCTGGCAGAGTGTGGACAGTGGAGACGGAAACGGCCGCTTCCCTGGACACTTGACTCTTGGTGGTGTCCTCTACTGCCTCCTCTGGCTGCTTGTGGCCATTGTCTAGAATGTGTGGCAACTTTGAAGGCAGCATTGGAGCCGGGCTTTTATCACCCAACAGGTTCTCTCCCTGGACAATGGATGTGCCTGCAGTGATCGCTGTGGTAACGGAGGATTCGGTGGCATCCTCTTTTGTCTCCTCTGTCAGTTTGTGGTCAGAGTCTCGGATACATGGCGAGCTTGGAGGCAGTGCTGCAGGGTCAGGAGGGCTTTGATCAGCTGCCATGTCCTCTTTGAGGTGAGTGGACACATCATTGTTTGTTTCACTGATAACTGGACACTTGGTGGTGTCCTCTACTGCCTCCCCTGGCAGTTTGTAGTCAACTTCAAAGACAAGTGGCAGACTTGGAGGCAGCATTGGGACAGGGCATTTAGCTGCTGATCTGTACACTCCAAAATCAACAGTAGCTGTGCCTGCAGTGGTCTCTGTAGCAACTGAGACCTCATAGGTATCCTCTACTGTCTGCTCTGATGGCATGAAGTCATCGTCAAAGACTGTTGGCAGGCATGTAGGCAGCACTGAAGGAAGACTTCTAGCTGCCCATCGATTCTCTCCCTTGACAGTGGCTGTGGTAGCAGTGGTCTCTGTGGCAACTGGGCACTCTGTGGCTGAAACAGCAGGCTTAGAGGTTTCGAGGAAATTGAATGAATTGCCAATGAACCGCTGAGCCAAGGGTTGGGAGGGAGTAATGATAGAATCTGTCCTCTTCCTCAACATTAGATATTGCCACTGGAGCAACTGAGACCTCAGTGGTGCCCTCTACTGCCTGATGTGGCTGCATGGAGTCTTCGTCAAAGAAGTGTGGCAGGTATCGATGCAGCATTGAGGAAAGATGTATATCTGTCCATAGGTCCTCTCGTATACCTGTAGATACATCTGCAGTGGCCTCTGTGGCAACTGGGCATTCAGCAGACTGGCAGGTTTCAGGGACAAAGTATGAAAATACAATGAACCGCTGTGCATCCTGAGCGCGTATGGCAAATGGAGAGGGGGGATGCAACATGGTAGGTATAGGCCTCTGATTGGTGAAAGCCAGTGGTGGGAGGGAGTCAATACAGGGAGCCATGAACTCAGTGAGAGGACAGTTGCTCACATCTCACACATTCTGCGTGAGAAAAGAAACAGAAATGATGAAAGTGATCACATTCAGTACATACATACATACTGTATGAGTCAGCACTACTTACTTATACATCATATATATATATATATATATATATATATATATATATATATATATATAGTGTCCTCTAAGATGCTCTGCACCAGTCTGTCCCAACCCTTGGTCCCCTAGCCAATGGGCCAGCTAAGTGTAAAAATACATGCCCCACACCCAGCATAACATTTGACATTTTAGCCATTTATCAGACGCTTTTATCCAGAATGACTTATAGTTAGTTAGTGCATTCAACTTAAGGTAGCTAGGTGAGACAACCACATAATCCTGATATGAGCGTCTATGATAGAACGGTTGTTTATTTTTTATGACCAGACAACCATAAGAACTGAGGACATAAATTCACTGAAACAGACAGACACGATACAACACATTTAGACAAGAACAGTTATAAGCATTGCCATGGTGTAGCCTAATACAAAAAGAAATAAGGACAAAACATTGTTAGCTTACATTCCATGGCATATGGAACATTTTGCCCTTACAATAACTTATATTTGCTTTAATTAATATTGTTAAACAGAACTCTTGTCGACTTTGTCAAAGTTGGTCTTGTTACCTCCTCAATCAGTCTTGGCATTTTCCTCGTCTTGAACCAAATCCTCTTCATCTTCTCCTGATCCTTCTGGATCTGCAAAACCAGAGCCAACCTGGCTCCCAGCTCCATCACGTAGTCTGTCTAGATCGCCCTTTCCTCCAACCGACACTCACCCCTCCTCTGTGTCAGCGTTGAACCCTCCATGTCTTCCTCTTAGCTAACAATAACTCTGGAAAATACACAACGTTGTAGTAAGTGGGTGTTGCTAACCAAATAATAATGCATCTCTTTACAATGTGCACACGTTTTCTTCCCAGCTACTTACAATTAATCAAGTGAGAATCCTGATCCAGATATGTTTAGGCAATAGGCCTATCTGAATTACTAGTAAAAAGTTGGCTACTGGAAAAGCGACCAAGTTCAAATGAATCGATTTTGGCTGTTCTTATCATTTCGTGAACAATATCCTTCATGACATCATCATTGTGATGCAAGGCGTTGCCATGGCAGATGAAAAAGCACAACACAGACTTTAAAAAGCAAACTTCAGGGTCTTTCTGTACCTTACTATTGAGCCTTATTCAACCCCTCATGTAGCTCTACTCCATATTGGGCCTGGTTCTCACAAACCACACTAATCACTTCCATCATATCATTGAAAACACTGTGTTTTGGGTAGAAAATGACTCTATATCCATGCAGGACCTAACTTGTACAGTTTCATCTATTTTAAAAACCAAGGAGGTAAAAATGCCAGTCTTCTCTTTGAGTGCCCTTGAGTGCACCTCAATTTAAAGAGGTCTATCAATTCAACCATTTGAAATGGATGTCCATTCAATTAAGAACATATTATTCTTATTAGAAATGAATCAGCTACAAATTAGGTAGGCATACTTGTTTTTTTACACAACCTACTCTTTTGGTACATATTTATTGAGATAATTGATTACAACATATGTTGTTGATTAACACAGAGAGAGGTTTTTTTTCTGTCATCAATAGAATGCATTAGCCATTAGGCTGGCTCACTACAATTGTAACATGACATCTCAGGTGTCAGGATGAAGCATTTTCTCACAAAAAGAGGACTCAAGCAAACTATCTCTCTTCAACAGTTTCACTAGTCATGTTAGGTCTACTTAAAATGTCACATTCATTCACAAGTAATTTGAAAATAAGTTATACTACTGAAACACATTCACAATAAGTTATATTACAACCTACCTCTGAAGTAAGCAGTGTGTTCTCTCACTAATGAAATAGGACATTAATAATTTGTCAGTGGTTAGTTGAATCAGTCTCTTTGCACTGTTCAGTTTGTCTGTGCAACAGGTAACCTTCCAGAATCGGAATCTTGTGATGTCACAATGGAGTCCCCATTGCCATGGTTACCCACAGCAGCTTTCATGTGTTATCAAATGCTGGCACAATTTAGTTTATATATTTTAGATTTTTTGTACCTATGCAGCACAGTCATACCTAATATATACAATGAATCCATATAACCTAATTTTTTATTAAAATAAAATGCTGTAACTCATGTAAAATGGTTGACCATTCAAACGACATGTGTTTTGCCTAATTAAAAGTCTATATGTTTTAGATATCATAAATAGCAGCCAGGCTTACTTAGGTTGTTTGTTCGATCTCAGCCTACCACTAATGCCAATATTTTTCATCATCATCATCATCATCATCAATGAAATACATAGGCTACCTTACTACAGTAAAACAAGTCTTCCATAGTCTATGTCACCTCAGTAACAAAGTTCCAAAAAAGAAATGAGGGTTCAAGAAAACATCTCTCTTCAATGGCCTCAGCTATTAGCCATATGATCAACAAGGTCAACTGCAGCACTAAAATCAAGAAGCAGCTCATCCACAAGTTTATCTTGGTCAAGTGATCTGAGCCATTGATCGATTAAATCAACGAGAGCTGTTGCAGTCGAGTGATCCTTACGGTATCTTTACGGTACGCATGCTCATAGAGGGATAAAATTAGCTGGATGTGTAATTATATAGGCCCAAAAAATGTAATTGAAGAGTAGGTGTCATTGATGTTTAGCATTTAAGTTTAATAAATAATTAAATAAAGAAATCAATATCAGCTGACTATAGAAAAGTATTGTTTAAAATTATGTTTGAACATTTTCTTATCCGTGTCTTTCCAGTTGATATAACCAAACAGACAACCTTTGTTGCTCAAGAGCGTCACACATTCCTCCATTCATTCTCTATCATATTCCCCTCCATCAAATTCCTCTATCATATTCCCTCCATCATATTCTCTCTATTATATTTCTCTCCATCATATTCCACTCCATCATAATACTCGCTATCATATTCCCTCTATCATATTCCTCTTTATTTTTACAGGGAATCCCAATTGAGACCAGTGTCTCTTTTTCAATGGTGCCCTGTGTTATATCAATTAACAATCCAAACAGCTTAAACAGATAAAATTACATACAGAGTAGAAAATATATAGAGCAAAATTATTAGACTTGAACACATACATTTCACAATGAACAGGTCTTGTATTTAACCAGTTGAGCTGACAACCATTTTGCACTGTTTCACTAGGGCTTTAGTCATCAATCTAGCAAGAGGGAAATATTTTATTAATGTAGTGGTGTCCCTCCCCCCAGGAAGCTACGACCTTTAGCTTTCACCTGGAATTGTTCATTTATGTCTGAGAAAAAAAACACTTTCCAAACCATATGATCTAGTACACAAGAAAAGTATAATACAACCTTCTTTACTACTTTGCCAAACATTTCATGACATTAGTGAGAGTCAAAATCTGTAAAATTTGTGAATGTCTAAATTAACATTTGGGCAATTTGACCAGTGTACATCACTCCTATAGACAATGAGAGATGGGCTATGTAAAGGTCTCGATTTTGTCGTTCTGAACAAATGTTTGACTTCCACACAAAATTACTTCTTGACTTATTATAGGTTTAAGGAAGTGTGTAGGTTTAAACTATTGCTTTAAAGGGAAGAGAGGGGGAGGAGGAGAGAGCGCGAGAGATGGGGGGAGTGGGAGAAAGAGGGAAGGAGGGGGAGGAGGGGGAGGAGGTGGAGGGCAGCTGTGTCCGACACACCATACTTACACCTGCAACAGGTAGGCCAGGGGGCGGGACCTGTAGGTGAGACTCATAACATGATAAGGGGGGCAGGTGAAGAAGGGGTGTTGCTGGAGTCAAGGAAGGGAGGGTGTTCCTACGAGCCCCCTGCCAGCGAGACGGGGAGCAGGGAGGAAGTCTGTCCATGGAGCATTTCTGGGTCATTGGGTCGCCTCCAATGAGATTAGATCACCCTCTACAATGTAAAGCAGTTTGAGTACTGGGGGGTTCTCTGTATAAATCCAAGGTGAAACCTCCAGGGGCTAGCCTTCTCTCAGCGGAGAGTCTGCTCTGGGCTGCCTGCGAAAGGTGCTCCTCTGTGGGAAAGAGGAGAGAACAAGAGGCCCCAGAAGAGATCTCCTTATGGTAGTGATGGACAGATCAACTCTCCTTGTTATCTTCCACCTCTTCCTCTTCCTCTTGCTCGGCCTTCTCCCTCCTTTCCTTCTTACAGTCTTACAGTCCTTCTTACAGTCATTTTCTCCCTTTCCTCCTTCCTCTCCTCCCTCTTTCTCTTCCTCTACCTTCCTCTCCCTCCTTCCCTCTTGGTAAACCTTGTTTAGTCGAGCCAGATTGTGGATAGCTAGCCATGGTTTAGACCACTGTCGCTGTCTGGGTGGGGGGATACAGGACTGGTCCACTGGACTCAGCTCACATGGGGAGAACCTGCTGCTGCTGCCACTCCCCCTCTTACCTGGGATGAGATCACGTTTGGAGGAAACCTGGCACCATCCCTACGGTGAAGCATGGTGGTGGCAGCATCATGCTCCGGGGAGGATTTTCAGGGACAGGGACTGGGAACACGCCCCATTCACATCGACGGGGCTGTAGTGGAGCAGGTCGAGAGTTTCAAGTTCCTTGGTGTCCACATCACCAACAAACTATCATGGTTCAAACACACCAAGACAGTCGTGAAGAGGGCACGACAATGCCTTTTCCACCTCAGGAGACTGAAAAGATTTGGCATTGGTCCCAAGATCCTCAAAAAGTTCTACAGCTGCACCATCGAGAGCTTCCTGACCAGTTGCATCACCGCCTGGTATGGCAACTGCTCGGCATCCGACCGTAAGGCGCTACAGAGGGTAGTGCGTACGGCCCAGTACATCACTGGAGCCAAGCTTCCTGCCATCCAGGACCTATATACTTGGAGGTGTAAGAGGGAGGCCCAAAAAATTGACAAAGACTCCAGTCACCCAAGTCATAGACTGTTCTCTCTGCTACCGCACAGCAAGCGGTACCAGAGTGCCAAGTCTAGGTCCAAAAGGCTCCTTAACAGCTTCTATCCCCAATTCATAAGACTGCAGAACAATTAATCAAATGGCCACCCGGACTATTTACATTGACACCTCCCCCCTTTGTTTTTACACTGGTAATAGGAATCTGGATCGGTTTCCTTTTCTTTTTACCTTGCCTTTGTTATTATTATTATTTTTTAAACTTTTCTTTTTACATTTCGTAAAATGTTATAATTACAAAAACATTTCATTTTAATTTCAATTTAGTAACATACTGTATCATTCAAATAAATATTATTATTTGTCTAATCATATTTTGCCAGCTAACTGGGTGGCAGGCTGCAATCAGTAGCTGTAATTAAGTACAGCAGCCACCAACCATCTAACGTTAATGCCTCGGATAATGAGGTTAGAAGAACAGCTGAATGGTCGGTAGCTAGCTGGCTCAATTACAGGTACTCTTAAGCGTGAAATAACATTGGAAACAACTAACCACAGTTGCTAAAAGTTACCAGTAGCTACCCACTAGCTAGCTAGCTTTGTTGGTCCAAGTGGTGGGTTAGCTAGCACTCGTGCTTCGCCGGGGTCCACCGAATAGAATACTTACCTACAATAATTACCTACAATAACCTACAATAACTACCTAAGTAAACTACCTATAATACCTGACTACAATACCTACATACAATCTAAATACATGGTTTAAGCTTTACTCAACAACATATAAGAAGCCAGCTTATCTCCTGCTAGAGAAAACACAACCTCTCCCGACAACCTCGAGGCAAGAGACCTTTCTCTCTTTCTCGTCATCTTTCAACTTCTTATTCAGTTCCTTATTTTTTTATTTTTCCTCCATCTTTAAAAATGTGACTTTCTGCTTGAGGTTCATGGCCAGAAAGCCCACTCTTCCCAGGATGGTCTCTGCTCTCTCTGATGAAACCGTCCCATTGGAGCTCTTGGAATGGGCACGGTCCGCCTCACTCTTCAAACCCTCCCTCGGGCTCACCTCCTCCTTGACGCTCCTCTCTTCACTCTCAATGTCAATGCCTGTCCAATAATCCTAACAGGAAGACATTGACTCTAGATGTAATATTGTTCCAATGTGGCACATTCAATACACATTTGAGTGATCAACATACATTGATGGCCTCATGGGGCACACAATTTAGAGGACAGTAATTGAGGTAACTTGTTTATTTGTATCCCAAACCGATTTTGTAATAGCCATAGATGTTCTTCCTGGGTCCACACCAAACGTAATACAAATGTTAACCCTAGTAAGGGGTGATGTTTTATACTATGAGCATAGATTAGCAGGGTTGGGGTCAATTCAATTTCAATTCCAGTCAATTCAGGAAGTACTTAATTCAATGCTTTGAATTGAAATGGAACAGACCCCCAACCCTGTAGAGTAGAAGTGTAAAATAGGACACCTACCTTTGCCTTTTTCAGCGTCCAGGGCCTGGGTTCCTCATCCTCTGACCTGCATATGGAGGCTCTCACTCTAACAGGCGTCTTAGTGGCCATGCAGAGCAGAGGGGTTGCCAGAGTTAAGTTAGCATCTGGGACCAGCTGGTGAGCATGAGGGCAGCGATCCACCTCTTCACTAGTGCCCTTCCCTTTCTGCTCTGGCTGCTTGTGGTCCTTGTCATGGATGCATGCCAGGCTTGGAGGAAGTGCTAGGACAGGGCTTTTATCACTCATCAGTTCCTCTCTCTTGACAGTGGATGCAACTGCACTTGCCTCTGTGTTAACTGAGCACTATGTGGTGTCCTCAACTGTCTCCTCTGGCTGCTTGTGGTCATTGTTGTTGTGAATGCATTGCAGACCTGGAGGACTTTTATCATCCCAGGTGTAAATAGCAACAGTTGCCTCTGTGTCGACTGAGCACTTTGTAGTGCACTCAACTGTCTTCCATAGCGGTTTGTGGTCATTGTTGTGGGTGCAGGTCAGGATTAGAGGCAGTGTTGCAGGTGCAGGAGGACTTTTATCAGCCAAACACTCCTCCGTGTGGACAGTGGACACAGAAACGGCTGCTTCCCTGGCAACTGGACACTTGTTGGTGTCCTCTACTGCCTCCCCTGGCAGAGTGTGGACAGTGGAGACGGAAACGGCCGCTTCCCTGGACACTTGACTCTTGGTGGTGTCCTCTACTGCCTCCTCTGGCTGCTTGTGGCCATTGTCTAGAATGTGTGGCAACTTTGAAGGCAGCATTGGAGCCGGGCTTTTATCACCCAACAGGTTCTCTCCCTGGACAATGGATGTGCCTGCAGTGATCGCTGTGGTAACGGAGGATTCGGTGGCATCCTCTTTTGTCTCCTCTGTCAGTTTGTGGTCAGAGTCTCGGATACATGGCGAGCTTGGAGGCAGTGCTGCAGGGTCAGGAGGGCTTTGATCAGCTGCCATGTCCTCTTTGAGGTGAGTGGACACATCATTGTTTGTTTCACTGATAACTGGACACTTGGTGGTGTCCTCTACTGCCTCCCCTGGCAGTTTGTAGTCAACTTCAAAGACAAGTGGCAGACTTGGAGGCAGCATTGGGACAGGGCATTTAGCTGCTGATCTGTACACTCCAAAATCAACAGTAGCTGTGCCTGCAGTGGTCTCTGTAGCAACTGAGACCTCATAGGTATCCTCTACTGTCTGCTCTGATGGCATGAAGTCATCGTCAAAGACTGTTGGCAGGCATGTAGGCAGCACTGAAGGAAGACTTCTAGCTGCCCATCGATTCTCTCCCTTGACAGTGGCTGTGGTAGCAGTGGTCTCTGTGGCAACTGGGCACTCTGTGGCTGAAACAGCAGGCTTAGAGGTTTCGAGGAAATTGAATGAATTGCCAATGAACCGCTGAGCCAAGGGTTGGGAGGGAGTAATGATAGAATCTGTCCTCTTCCTCAACATTAGATATTGCCACTGGAGCAACTGAGACCTCAGTGGTGCCCTCTACTGCCTGATGTGGCTGCATGGAGTCTTCGTCAAAGAAGTGTGGCAGGTATCGATGCAGCATTGAGGAAAGATGTATATCTGTCCATAGGTCCTCTCGTATACCTGTAGATACATCTGCAGTGGCCTCTGTGGCAACTGGGCATTCAGCAGACTGGCAGGTTTCAGGGACAAAGTATGAAAATACAATGAACCGCTGTGCATCCTGAGCGCGTATGGCAAATGGAGAGGGGGGATGCAACATGGTAGGTATAGGCCTCTGATTGGTGAAAGCCAGTGGTGGGAGGGAGTCAATACAGGGAGCCATGAACTCAGTGAGAGGACAGTTGCTCACATCTCACACATTCTGCGTGAGAAAAGAAACAGAAATGATGAAAGTGATCACATTCAGTACATACATACATACTGTATGAGTCAGCACTACTTACTTATACATCATATATATATATATATATATATATATATATATATATATATATATATATATATATAGTGTCCTCTAAGATGCTCTGCACCAGTCTGTCCCAACCCTTGGTCCCCTAGCCAATGGGCCAGCTAAGTGTAAAAATACATGCCCCACACCCAGCATAACATTTGACATTTTAGCCATTTATCAGACGCTTTTATCCAGAATGACTTATAGTTAGTTAGTGCATTCAACTTAAGGTAGCTAGGTGAGACAACCACATAATCCTGATATGAGCGTCTATGATAGAACGGTTGTTTATTTTTTATGACCAGACAACCATAAGAACTGAGGACATAAATTCACTGAAACAGACAGACACGATACAACACATTTAGACAAGAACAGTTATAAGCATTGCCATGGTGTAGCCTAATACAAAAAGAAATAAGGACAAAACATTGTTAGCTTACATTCCATGGCATATGGAACATTTTGCCCTTACAATAACTTATATTTGCTTTAATTAAAATTGTTAAACAGAACTCTTGTCGACTTTGTCAAAGTTGGTCTTGTTACCTCCTCAATCAGTCTTGGCATTTTCCTCGTCTTGAACCAAATCCTCTTCATCTTCTTCTCCTGATCCTTCTGGATCTGCAAAACCAGAGCCAACCTGGCTCCCAGCTCCATCACGTAGTCTGTCTAGATCGCCCTTTCCTCCAACCGACACTCACCCCTCCTCTGTGTCAGCGTTGAACCCTCCATGTCTTCCTCTTAGCTAACAATAACTCTGGAAAATACACAACGTTGTAGTAAGTGGGTCTTGCTAACCAAATAATAATGCATCTCTTTACAATGTGCACACGTTTTCTTCCCAGCTACTTACAATTAATCAAGTGAGAATCCTGATCCAGATATGTTTAGGCAATAGGCCTATCTGAATTACTAGTAAAAAGTTGGCTACTGGAAAAGCGACCAAGTTCAAATGAATCGATTTTGGCTGTTCTTATCATTTCGTGAACAATATCCTTCATGACATCATCATTGTGATGCAAGGCGTTGCCATGGCAGATGAAAAAGCACAACACAGACTTTAAAAAGCAAACTTCAGGGTCTTTCTGTACCTTACTATTGAGCCTTATTCAACCCCTCATGTAGCTCTACTCCATATTGGGCCTGGTTCTCACAAACCACACTAATCACTTCCATCATATCATTGAAAACACTGTGTTTTGGGTAGAAAATGACTCTATATCCATGCAGGACCTAACTTGTACAGTTTCATCTATTTTAAAAACCAAGGAGGTAAAAATGCCAGTCTTCTCTTTGAGTGCCCTTGAGTGCACCTCAATTTAAAGAGGTCTATCAATTCAACCATTTGAAATGGATGTCCATTCAATTAAGAACATATTATTCTTATTAGAAATGAATCAGCTACAAATTAGGTAGGCGTACTTGTTTTTTTACACAACCTACTCTTTTGGTACATATTTATTGAGATAATTGATTACAACATATGTTGGTGATTAACACAGAGAGAGGTTTTTTTTCTGTCATCAATAGAATGCATTAGCCATTAGGCTGGCTCACTACAATTGTAACATGACATCTCAGGTGTCAGGATGAAGCATTTTCTCACAAAAAGAGGACTCAAGCAAACTATCTCTCTTCAACAGTTTCACTAGTCATGTTAGGTCTACTTAAAATGTCACATTCATACACAAGTAATTTGAAAATAAGTTATACTACTGAAACACATTCACAATAAGTTATATTACAACCTACCTCTGAAGTAAGCAGTGTGTTCTCTCACTAATGAAATAGGACATTAATAATTTGTCAGTGGTTAGTTGAATCAGTCTCTTTGCACTGTTCAGTTTGTCTGTGCAACAGGTAACCTTCCAGAATCGGACTCTTGTGATGTCACAATGGAGTCCCCATTGCCATGGTTACCCACAGCAGCTTTCATGTGTTATCAAATGCTGGCACAATTTAGTTTATTTATTTTAGATTTTTTGTACCTATGCAGCACAGTCATACCTAATATATACAATGAATCCATATAACCTAATTTTTTATTAAAATAAAATGCTGTAACTCATGTAAAATGGTTGACCATTCAAACGACATGTGTTTTGCCTAATTAAAAGTCTATATGTTTTAGATATCATAAATAGCAGCCAGGCTTACTTAGGTTGTTTGTTCGATCTCAGCCTACCACTAATGCCAATATTTTTCATCATCATCATCATCATCATTAATGAAATACATAGGCTACCTTACTACAGTAAAACAAGTCTTCCATAGTCTATGTCACCTCAGTAACAAAGTTCCAAAAAAGAAATGAGGGTTCAAGAAAACATCTCTCTTCAATGGCCTCAGCTATTAGCCATATGATCAACAAGGTCAACTGCAGCACTAAAATCAAGAAGCAGCTCATCCACAAGTTTATCTTGGTCAAGTGATCTGAGCCATTGATCGATTAAATCAACGAGAGCTGTTGCAGTCGAGTGATCCTTACGGTATCTTTACGGTACGCATGCTCATAGAGGGATAAAATTAGCTGGATGTGTAATTATATAGGCCCAAAAAATGTAATTGAAGAGTAGGTGTCATTGATGTTTAGCATTTAAGTTTAATAAATAATTAAATAAAGAAATCAATATCAGCTGACTATAGAAAAGTATTGTTTAAAATTATGTTTGAACATTTTCTTATCCGTGTCTTTCCAGTTGATATAACCAAACAGACAACCTTTGTTGCTCAAGAGCGTCACACATTCCTCCATTCATTCTCTATCATATTCCCCTCCATCAAATTCCTCAATCATATTCCCTCCATCATATTCTCTCTATTATATTTCTCTCCATCATATTCCACTCCATCATAATACTCGCTATCATATTCCCTCTATCATATTCCTCTTTATTTTTACAGGGAATCCCAATTGAGACCAGTGTCTCTTTTTCAATGGTGCCCTGTGTTATATCAATTAACAATCCAAACAGCTTAAACAGATAAAATTACATACAGAGTAGAAAATATATAGAGCAAAATTATTAGACTTGAACACATACATTTCACAATGAACAGGTCTTGTATTTAACCAGTTGAGCTGACAACCATTTTGCACTGTTTCACTAGGGCTTTAGTCATCAATCTATCAAGAGGGAAATATTTTATTAATGTAGTGGTGTCCCTCCCCCCAGGAAGCTACGACCTTTAGCTTTCACCTGGAATTGTTAATTTATGTCTGAGAAAAAAAACTTTCCAAACCATATGATCTAGTACACAAGAAAAGTATAATACAACCTTCTTTACTACTTTGCCAAACATTTCATGACATTAGTGAGAGTCAAAATCTGTAAAATTTGTGAATGTCTAAATTAACATTTGGGCAATTTGACCAGTGTACATCACTCCTATAGACAATGAGAGATGGGCTATGTAAAGGTCTCGATTTTGTCGTTCTGAACAAATGTTTGACTTCCACACAAAATTACTTCTTGACTTTTTTTAGGTTTAAGGAAGTGTGTAGGTTTAAACTATTGCTTTAAAGGGAAGAGAGGGGGAGGAGGAGAGAGCGCGAGAGATGGGGGGAGTGGGAGAAAGAGGGAAGGAGGGGGAGGAGGGGGAGGAGGTGGAGGGCAGCTGTGTCCGACACACCATACTTACACCTGCAACAGGTAGGCCAGGGGGCGGGACCTGTAGGTGAGACTCATAACATGATAAGGGGGGCAGGTGAAGAAGGGGTGTTGCTGGAGTCAAGGAAGAGAGGGTGTTCCTACGAGCCCCCTGCCAGCGAGACGGGGAGCAGGGAGGAAGTCTGTCCATGGAGCATTTCTGGGTCATTGGGTCGCCTCCAATGAGATTAGATCACCCTCTACAATGTAAAGCAGTTTGAGTACTGGGGGGTTCTCTGTATAAATCCAAGGTGAAACCTCCAGGGGCTAGCCTTCTCTCAGCGGAGAGTCTGCTCTGGGCTGCCTGCGAAAGGTGCTCCTCTGTGGGAAAGAGGAGAGAACAAGAGGCCCCAGAAGAGATCTCCTTATGGTAGTGATGGACAGATCAACTCTCCTTGTTATCTTCCACCTCTTCCTCTTCCTCTTGCTCGGCCTTCTCCCTCCTTTCCTTCTTACAGTCTTACAGTCCTTCTTACAGTCATTTTCTCCCTTTCCTCCTTCCTCTCCTCCCTCTTTCTCTTCCTCTACCTTCCTCTCCCTCCTTCCCTCTTGGTAAACCTTGTTTAGTCGAGCCAGATTGTGGATAGCTAGCCATGGTTTAGACCACTGTCGCTGTCTGGGTGGGGGGATACAGGACTGGTCCACTGGACTCAGCTCACATGGGGAGAACCTGCTGCTGCTGCCACTCCCCCTCTTACCTGGGATGAGATCACGTTTGGAGGAAACCTGGCACCATCCCTACGGTGAAGCATGGTGGTGGCAGCATCATGCTCCGGGGAGGATTTTCAGGGACAGGGACTGGGAACACGCCCCATTCACATCGACGGGGCTGTAGTGGAGCAGGTCGAGAGTTTCAAGTTCCTTGGTGTCCACATCACCAACAAACTATCATGGTTCAAACACACCAAGACAGTCGTGAAGAGGGCACGACAACGCCTTTTCCACCTCAGGAGACTGAAAAGATTTGGCATTGGTCCCAAGATCCTCAAAAAGTTCTACAGCTGCACCATCGAGAGCTTCCTGACCAGTTGCATCACCGCCTGGTATGGCAACTGCTCGGCATCCGACCGTAAGGCGCTACAGAGGGTAGTGCGTACGGCCCAGTACATCACTGGAGCCAAGCTTCCTGCCATCCAGGACCTATATACTTGGAGGTGTAAGAGGGAGGCCCAAAAAATTGACAAAGACTCCAGTCACCCAAGTCATAGACTGTTCTCTCTGCTACCGCACAGCAAGCGGTACCAGAGTGCCAAGTCTAGGTCCAAAAGGCTCCTTAACAGCTTCTATCCCCAATTCATAAGACTGCTGAACAATTAATCAAATGGCCACCCGGACTATTTTATATTGACACCTCCCCCCTTTGTTTTTACACTGGTAATAGGAATCTGGATCGGTTTCTTTTTTTTTTACCTTGCTTTTGTTATTATTATTTTTTAAACTTTTCTTTTTACATTTCGTAAAATGTTATAATTACAAAAACATTTCATTTTAATTTCAATTTAGTAACATACTGTATCATTCAAATAAATATTATTATTTGTCTAATCATATTTTGCCAGCTAACTGGGTGGCAGGCTGCAATCAGTAGCTGTAATTAAGTACAGCAGCCACCAACCATCTAACGTTAATGCCTCGGATAATGAGGTTAGAAGAACAGCTGAATGGTCGGTAGCTAGCTGGCTCAATTACAGGTACTCTTAAGTGTGAAATAACATTGGAAACAACTAACCACAGTTGCTAAAAGTTACCAGTAGCTACCCACTAGCTAGCTAGCTTTGTTGGTCCAAGTGGTGGGGTAGCTAGCACTCGTGCTTCGCCGGGGTCCACCGAATAGAATACTTACCTACAATAATTACCTACAATAACCTACAATAACTACCTAAGTAAACTACCTATAATACCTGACTACAATACCTACATACAATCTAAATACATGGTTTAAGCTTTACTCAACAACATATAAGAAGCCAGCTTATCTCCTGCTAGAGAAAACACAACCTCTCCCGACAACCTCGAGGCAAGAGACCTTTCTCTCTTTCTCGTCATCTTTCAACTTCTTATTCAGTTCCTTATTTTTCTCTTTTTCCTCCATCTTTAAAAATGTGACTTTCTGCTTGAGGTTCATGGCCAGAAAGCCCACTCTTCCCAGGATGGTCTCTGCTCTCTCTGATGAAACCGTCCCATTGGAGCTCTTGGAATGGGCACGGTCCGCCTCACTCTTCAAACCCTCCCTCGGGCTCACCTCCTCCTTGACGCTCCTCTCTTCACTCTCAATGTCAATGCCTGTCCAATAATCCTAACAGGAAGACATTGACTCTAGATGTAATATTGTTCCAATGTGGCACATTCAATACACATTTGAGTGATCAACATACATTGATGGCCTCATGGGGCACACAATTTAGAGGACAGTAATTGAGGTAACTTGTTTATTTGTATCCCAAACCGATTTTGTAATAGCCATAGATGTTCTTCCTGGGTCCACACCAAACGTAATACAAATGTTAACCCTAGTAAGGGGTGATGTTTTATACTATGAGCATAGATTAGCAGGGTTGGGGTCAATTCAATTTCAATTCCAGTCAATTCAGGAAGTACTTAATTCAATGCTTTGAATTGAAATGGAACAGACCCCCAACCCTGTAGAGTAGAAGTGTAAAATAGGACACCTACCTTTGCCTTTTTCAGCGTCCAGGGCCTGGGTTCCTCATCCTCTGACCTGCATATGGAGGCTCTCACTCTAACAGGCGTCTTAGTGGCCATGCAGAGCAGAGGGGTTGCCAGAGTTAAGTTAGCATCTGGGACCAGCTGGTGAGCATGAGGGCAGCGATCCACCTCTTCACTAGTGCCCTTCCCTTTCTGCTCTGGCTGCTTGTGGTCCTTGTCATGGATGCATGCCAGGCTTGGAGGAAGTGCTAGGACAGGGCTTTTATCACTCATCAGTTCCTCTCTCTTGACAGTGGATGCAACTGCACTTGCCTCTGTGTTAACTGAGCACTATGTGGTGTCCTCAACTGTCTCCT
The DNA here is from genome assembly GCF_964263955.1 of Coregonus lavaretus. Taxonomy (NCBI): domain Eukaryota; kingdom Metazoa; phylum Chordata; class Actinopteri; order Salmoniformes; family Salmonidae; genus Coregonus; species Coregonus lavaretus. The sequence goes on from NC_140022.1 coordinate 16,116,132, forward strand.
CTGGCTGCTTGTGGTCATTGTTGTTGTGAATGCATTGCAGACCTGGAGGACTTTTATCATCCCAGGTGTAAATAGCAACAGTTGCCTCTGTGTCGACTGAGCACTTTGTAGTGCACTCAACTGTCTTCCATAGCGGTTTGTGGTCATTGTTGTGGGTGCAGGTCAGGATTAGAGGCAGTGTTGCAGGTGCAGGAGGACTTTTATCAGCCAAACACTCCTCCGTGTGGACAGTGGACACAGAAACGGCTGCTTCCCTGGCAACTGGACACTTGTTGGTGTCCTCTACTGCCTCCCCTGGCAGAGTGTGGACAGTGGAGACGGAAACGGCCGCTTCCCTGGACACTTGACTCTTGGTGGTGTCCTCTACTGCCTCCTCTGGCTGCTTGTGGCCATTGTCTAGAATGTGTGGCAACTTTGAAGGCAGCATTGGAGCCGGGCTTTTATTACCCAACAGGTTCTCTCCCTGGACAATGGATGTGCCTGCAGTGATCGCTGTGGTAACGGAGGACTCGGTGGCATCCTCTTTTGTCTCCTCTGTCAGTTTGTGGTCAGAGTCTCGGATACATGGCGAGCTTGGAGGCAGTGCTGCAGGGTCAGGAGGGCTTTGATCAGCTGCCATGTCCTCTTTGAGGTGAGTGGACACATCATTGTTTGTTTCACTGATAACTGGACACTTGGTGGTGTCCTCTACTGCCTCCCCTGGCAGTTTGTAGTCAACTTCAAAGACAAGTGGCAGACTTGGAGGCAGCATTGGGACAGGGCATTTAGCTGCTGATCTGTACACTCCAAAATCAACAGTAGCTGTGCCTGCAGTGGTCTCTGTAGCAACTGAGACCTCATAGGTATCCTCTACTGTCTGCTCTGATGGCATGAAGTCATCGTCAAAGACTGTTGGCAGGCATGTAGGCAGCACTGAAGGAAGACTTCTAGCTGCCCATCGATTCTCTCCCTTGACAGTGGCTGTGGTAGCAGTGGTCTCTGTGGCAACTGGGCATTCTGTGGCTGAAACAGCAGGCTTAGAGGTTTCGAGGAAATTGAATGAATTGCCAATGAACCGCTGAGCCAGGGGTGGGAGGGAGTAATGATAGAATCTGTCCTCTTCCTCAACATTAGATATTGCCACTGGAGCAACTGAGACCTCAGTGGTGCCCTCTACTGCCTGATGTGGCTGCATGGAGTCTTCGTCAAAGAAGTGTGGCAGGTATCGATGCAGCATTGAGGAAAGATGTATATCTGTCCATAGGTCCTCTCGTATACCTGTAGATACGTCTGCAGTGGCCTCTGTGGCAACTAGGCATTCAGCAGACTGGCAGGTTTCAGGGACAAAGTATGAAAATACAATGAACCGCTGTGCATCCTGAGCGAGTATGGCAAATGGAGAGGGGGGATGCAACATGGTAGGTATAGGCCTCTGATTGGTGAAAGCCAGTGGTGGGAGGGAGTCAATACAGGGAGCCATGAACTCAGTGAGAGGACAGTTGCTCACATCTCACACATTCTGCGTGAGAAAAGAAACAGACATGATGAAAGTGATCACATTCAGTACATACATACATACTGTATGAGTCAGCACTACTTACTTATACATCATATATATATATATATATATATATATATATATATAGTGTCCTCTAAGATGCTCTGCACCAGTCTGTCCCAACCCTTGGTCCCCTAGCCAATGGGCCAGCTAAGTGTAAAAATACATGCCCCACACCCAGCATAACATTTGACATTTTAGCCATTTATCAGACGCTTTTATCCAGAACGACTTATAGTTAGTTAGTGCATTCAACTTAAGGTAGCTAGGTGAGACAACCACATAATCCTGATATGAGCGTCTATGATAGAACGGTTGTTTGTTTTTTATGACCAGACAACCATAAGAACTGAGGACATACATTCACTGAAACAGACAGACACGATACAACACATTTAGACAAGAACAGTTATAAGCATTGCCATGGTGTAGCCTAATACAAAAAGAAATAAGGACAAAACATTGTTAGCTTACATTCCATGGCATATGGAACATTTTGCCCTTACAATAACTTATATTTGCTTTAATTAATATTGTTAAACAGAACTCTTGTCGACTTTGTCAAAGTTGGTCTTGTTACCTCCTCAATCAGTCTTGGCATTTTCCTCGTCTTGAACCAAATCCTCTTCATCTTCTTCTCCTGATCCTTCTGGATCTGCAAAACCAGAGCCAACCTGGCTCCCAGCTCCATCACGTAGTCTGTCTAGATCGCCCTTTCCTCCAACCGACACTCACCCCTCCTCTGTGTCAGCGTTGAACCCTCCATGTCTTCCTCTTAGCTAACAATAACTCTGGAAAATACACAACGTTGTAGTAAGTGGGTGTTGCTAACCAAATAATAATGCATCTCTTTACAATGTGCATACGTTTTCTTCCCAGCTACTTACAATTAATCAAGTGAGAATCCTGATCCAGATATGTTTAGGCAATAGGCCTATCTGAATTACTAGTAAAAAGTTGGCTACTGGAAAAGCAACCAAGTTCAAATGAATCGATTTTGGCTGTTCTTATCATTTCGTGAACAATATCCTTCATGACATCATCATTGTGATGCAAGGCGTTGCCATGGCAGATGAAAAAGCACAACACAGACTTTAAAAAGCAAACTTCAGGGTCTTTCTGTACCTTACTATTGAGCCTTATTCAACCCCTCATGTAGCTCTACTCCATATTGGGCCTGGTTCTCACAAACCACACTAATCACTTCCATCATATCATTGAAAACACTGTGTTTTGGGTAGAAAATGACTCTATATCCATGCAGGACCTAACTTGTACAGTTTCATCTATTTTAAAAACCAAGGAGGTAAAAATGCCAGTCTTCTCTTTGAGTGCCCTTGAGTGCACCTCAATTTAAAGAGGTCTATCAATTCAACCATTTGAAATGGATGTCCATTCAATTAAGAACATATTATTCTTATTAGAAATGAATCAGCTACAAATTAGGTAGGCGTACTTGTTTTTTTACACAACCTACTCTTTTGGTACATATTTATTGAGATAATTGATTACAACATATGTTGGTGATTAACACAGAGAGAGGTTTTTTTTCTGTCATCAATAGAATGCATTAGCCATTAGGCTGGCTCACTACAATTGTAACATGACATCTCAGGTGTCAGGATGAAGCATTTTCTCACAAAAAGAGGACTCAAGCAAACTATCTCTCTTCAACAGTTTCACTAGTCATGTTAGGTCTACTTAAAATGTCACATTCATACACAAGTAATTTGAAAATAAGTTATACTACTGAAACACATTCACAATAAGTTATATTACAACCTACCTCTGAAGTAAGCAGTGTGTTCTCTCACTAATGAAATAGGACATTAATAATTTGTCAGTGGTTAGTTGAATCAGTCTCTTTGCACTGTTCAGTTTGTCTGTGCAACAGGTAACCTTCCAGAATCGGAATCTTGTGATGTCACAATGGAGTCCCCATTGCCATGGTTACCCACAGCAGCTTTCATGTGTTATCAAATGCTGGCACAATTTAGTTTATTTATTTTAGATTTTTTGTACCTATGCAGCACAGTCATACCTAATATATACAATGAATCCATATAACCTAATTTTTTATTAAAATAAAATGCTGTAACTCATGTAAAATGGTTGACCATTCAAACGACATGTGTTTTGCCTAATTAAAAGTCTATATGTTTTAGATATCATAAATAGCAGCCAGGCTTACTTAGGTTGTTTGTTCGATCTCAGCCTACCACTAATGCCAATATTTTTCATCATCATCATCATCATCAATGAAATACATAGGCTACCTTACTACAGTAAAACAAGTCTTCCATAGTCTATGTCACCTCAGTAACAAAGTTCCAAAAAAGAAATGAGGGTTCAAGAAAACATCTCTCTTCAATGGCCTCAGCTATTAGCCATATGATCAACAAGGTCAACTGCAGCACTAAAATCAAGAAGCAGCTCATCCACAAGTTTATCTTGGTCAAGTGATCTGAGCCATTGATCGATTAAATCAACGAGAGCTGTTGCAGTCGAGTGATCCTTACGGTATCTTTACGGTACGCATGCTCATAGAGGGATAAAATTAGCTGGATGTGTAATTATATAGGCCCAAAAAATGTAATTGAAGAGTAGGTGTCATTGATGTTTAGCATTTAAGTTTAATAAAAAATTAAATAAAGAAATCAATATCAGCTGACTATAGAAAAGTATTGTTTAAAATTATGTTTGAACATTTTCTTATCCGTGTCTTTCCAGTTGATATAACCAAACAGACAACCTTTGTTGCTCAAGAGCGTCACACATTCCTCCATTCATTCTCTATCATATTCCCTCCATCATATTCTCTCTATTATATTTCTCTCCATCATATTCCACTCCATCATAATACTCGCTATCATATTCCCTCTATCATATTCCTCTTTATTTTTACAGGGAATCCCAATTGAGACCAGTGTCTCTTTTTCAATGGTGCCCTGTGTTATATCAATTAACAATCCAAACAGCTTAAACAGATAAAATTACATACAGAGTAGAAAATATATAGAGCAAAATTATTAGACTTGAACACATACATTTCACAATGAACAGGTCTTGTATTTAACCAGTTGAGCTGACAACCATTTTGCACTGTTTCACTAGGGCTTTAGTCATCAATCTAGCAAGAGGGAAATATTTTATTAATGTAGTGGTGTCCCTCCCCCCAGGAAGCTACGACCTTTAGCTTTCACCTGGAATTGTTCATTTATGTCTGAGAAAAAAAACACTTTCCAAACCATATGATCTAGTACACAAGAAAAGTATAATACAACCTTCTTTACTACTTTGCCAAACATTTCATGACATTAGTGAGAGTCAAAATCTGTAAAATTTGTGAATGTCTAAATTAACATTTGGGCAATTTGACCAGTGTACATCACTCCTATAGACAATGAGAGATGGGCTATGTAAAGGTCTCGATTTTGTCGTTCTGAACAAATGTTTGACTTCCACACAAAATTACTTCTTGACTTATTTTAGGTTTAAGGAAGTGTGTAGGTTTAAACTATTGCTTTAAAGGGAAGAGAGGGGGAGGAGGAGAGAGCGCGAGAGATGGGGGGAGTGGGAGAAAGAGGGAAGGAGGGGGAGGAGGGGGAGGAGGTGGAGGGCAGCTGTGTCCGACACACCATACTTACACCTGCAACAGGTAGGCCAGGGGGCGGGACCTGTAGGTGAGACTCATAACATGATAAGGGGGGCAGGTGAAGAAGGGGTGTTGCTGGAGTCAAGGAAGGGAGGTTGTTCCTACGAGCCCCCTGCCAGCGAGACGGGGAGCAGGGAGGAAGTCTGTCCATGGAGCATTTCTGGGTCATTGGGTCACCTCCAATGAGATTAGATCACCCTCTACAATGTAAAGCAGTTTGAGTACTGGGGGGTTCTCTGTATAAATCCAAGGTGAAACCTCAAGGGGCTAGCCTTCTCTCAGCGGAGAGTCTGCTCTGGGCTGCCTGCGAAAGGTGCTCCTCTGTGGGAAAGAGGAGAGAACAAGAGGCCCCAGAAGAGATCTCCTTATGGTAGTGATGGACAGATCAACTCTCCTTGTTATCTTCCACCTCTTCCTCTTCCTCTTGCTCGGCCTTCTCCCTCCTTTCCTTCTTACAGTCTTACAGTCCTTCTTACAGTCATTTTCTCCCTTTCCTCCTTCCTCTCCTCCCTCTTTCTCTTCCTCTACCTTCCTCTCCCTCCTTCCCTCTTGGTAAACCTTGTTTAGTCGAGCCAGATTGTGGATAGCTAGCCATGGCTTAGACCACTGTCGCTGTCTGGGTGGGGGGATACAGGACTGGTCCACTGGACTCAGCTCACATGGGGAGAACCTGCTGCTGCTGCCACTCCCCCTCTTACCTGGGATGAGATCACGTTTGGAGGAAACCTGGCACCATCCCTACGGTGAAGCATGGTGGTGGCAGCATCATGCTCCGGGGAGGATTTTCAGGGACAGGGACTGGGAACACGCCCCATTCACATCGACGGGGCTGTAGTGGAGCAGGTCGAGAGTTTCAAGTTCCTTGGTGTCCACATCACCAACAAAGTATCATGGTTCAAACACACCAAGACAGTCGTGAAGAGGGCACGACAACGCCTTTTCCACCTCAGGAGACTGAAAAGATTTGGCATTGGTCCCAAGATCCTCAAAAAGTTATACAGCTGCACCATCGAGAGCTTCCTGACCAGTTGCATCACCGCCTGGTATGGCAACTGCTCGGCATCCGACCGTAAGGCGCTACAGAGGGTAGTGCGTACGGCCCAGTACATCACTGGAGCCAAGCTTCCTGCCATCCAGGACCTATATACTTGGAGGTGTAAGAGGGAGGCCCAAAAAATTGACAAAGACTCCAGTCACCCAAGTCATAGACTGTTCTCTCTGCTACCGCACAGCAAGCGGTACCAGAGTGCCAAGTCTAGGTCCAAAAGGCCCCTTAACAGCTTCTATCCCCAATTCATAAGACTGCTGAACAATTAATCAAATGGCCACCCGGACTATTTACATTGACACCTCCCCCCTTTGTTTTTACACTGGTAATAGGAATCTGGATCGGTTTCCTTTTCTTTTTACCTTGCTTTTGTTATTATTATTATTTTTTAAACTTTTCTTTTTACATTTCGTAAAATGTTATAATTACAAAAACATTTCATTTTAATTTCAATTTAGTAACATACTGTATCATTCAAATACATATTATTATTTGTCTAATCATATTTTGCCAGCTAACTGGGTGGCAGGCTGCAATCAGTAGCTGTAATTAAGTACAGCAGCCACCAACCATCTAACGTTAATGCCTCGGATAATGAGGTTAGAAGAACAGCTGAATGGTCGGTAGCTAGCTGGCTCAATTACAGGTACTCTTAAGCGTGAAATAACATTGGAAACAACTAACCACAGTTGCTAAAAGTTACCAGTAGCTACCCACTAGCTAGCTAGCTTTGTTGGTCCAAGTGGTGGGTTAGCTAGCACTCGTGCTTCGCCGGGGTCCACCGAATAGAATACTTACCTACAATAATTACCTACAATAACCTACAATAACTACCTAAGTAAACTACCTATAATACCTGACTACAATACCTACATACAATCTAAATACATGGTTTAAGCTTTACACAACAACATATAAGAAGCCAGCTTATCTCCTGCTAGAGAAAACACAACCTCTCCCGACAACCTCGAGGCAAGAGACCTTTCTCTCTTTCTCGTCATCTTTCAACTTCTTATTCAGTTCCTTATTTTTCTCTTTTTCCTCCATCTTTAAAAATGTGACTTTCTGCTTGAGGTTCATGGCCAGAAAGCCCACTCTTCCCAGGATGGTCTCTGCTCTCTCTGATGAAACCGTCCCATTGGAGCTCTTGGAATGGGCACGGTCCGCCTCACTCTTCAAACCCTCCCTCGGGCTCACCTCCTCCTTGACGCTCCTCTCTTCACTCTCAATGTCAATGCCTGTCCAATAATCCTAACAGGAAGACATTGACTCTAGATGTAATATTGTTCCAATGTGGCACATTCAATACACATTTGAGTGATCAACATACATTGATGGCCTCATGGGGCACACAATTTAGAGGACAGTAATTGAGGTAACTTGTTTATTTGTATCCCAAACCGATTTTGTAATAGCCATAGATGTTCTTCCTGGGTCCACACCAAACGTAATACAAATGTTAACCCTAGTAAGGGGTGATGTTTTATACTATGAGCATAGATTAGCAGGGTTGGGGTCAATTCAATTTCAATTCCAGTCAATTCAGGAAGTACTTAATTCAATGCTTTGAATTGAAATGGAACAGACTCCCAACCCTGTAGAGTAGAAGTGTAAAATAGGACACCTACCTTTGCCTTTTTCAGCGTCCAGGGCCTGGGTTCCTCATCCTCTGACCTGTATATGGAGGCTCTCACTCTAACAGGCGTCTTAGTGGCCATGCAGAGCAGAGGGGTTGCCAGAGTTAAGTTAGCATCTGGGACCAGCTGGTGAGCATGAGGGCAGCGATCCACCTCTTCACTAGTGCCCTTCCCTTTCTGCTCTGGCTGCTTGTGGTCCTTGTCATGGATGCATGCCAGGCTTGGAGGAAGTGCTAGGACAGGGCTTTTATCACTCATCAGTTCCTCTCTCTTGACAGTGGATGCAACTGCACTTGCCTCTGTGTTAACTGAGCACTATGTGGTGTCCTCAACTGTCTCCTCTGGCTGCTTGTGGTCATTGTTGTTGTGAATGCATTGCAGACCTGGAGGACTTTTATCATCCCAGGTGTAAAAAGCAACAGTTGCCTCTGTGTCGACTGAGCACTTTGTAGTGCACTCAACTGTCTTCCATAGCGGTTTGTGGTCATTGTTGTGGGTGCAGGTCAGGATTAGAGGCAGTGTTGCAGGTGCAGGAGGACTTTTATCAGCCAAACACTCCTCCGTGTGGACAGTGGACACAGAAACGGCTGCTTCCCTGGCAACTGGACACTTGTTGGTGTCATCTACTGCCTCTCCTGGCATAGTGTGGACAGTGGAGACGGAAACGGCCGCTTCCCTGGACACTTGACTCTTGGTGGTGTCCTCTACTGCCTCCTCTGGCTGCTTGTGGCCATTGTCTAGAATGTGTGGCAACTTTGAAGGCAGCATTGGAGCCGGGCTTTTATCACCCAACAGGTTCTCTCCCTGGACAATGGATGTGCCTGCAGTGATCGCTGTGGTAACGGAGGACTCGGTGGCATCCTCTTTTGTCTCCTCTGTCAGTTTGTGGTCAGAGTCTCGAATAAATGGTGAGCTTGGAGGCAGTGCTGCAGGGTCAGGAGGGCTTTGATCAGCTGCCATGTCCTCTTTGAGGTGAGTGGTGTTACACCCCTGAAAAAGGGGAGAAATAATCACGAACGTGACGCAGTTTTGTTTCCTCACTGACAAATTTAGTGTAATGTTGTTTTACAAAAATACCACATTTTACAGAACAACAGATCTACAGGAACCAGAGTTTTGTAGGGTACAAAGCTTATTCAAGTCACAACAGCATAAACTGTAATTCACTAAAACATATACAAATGTTTCAATATAACTGTCAAACACAAAGTAGCTTTAGCTAAGTAACCCATAACTACATTTATCAACCATGTCAACAAAGTATCCGAAACACATTATACAAATAACCCCAAATATATTATTAACAACGCACATATTCATTCACAATTAGCATAAAATGGCAGCTACTCTCAGTACAAAGCTAATCTTCGTTGCAACCAAGCAGATTTCACTCACACATGCACTTCAACTTAACTCTAATTTACTCAAGATGTTACTAACACATACCTTAAACTCTCTTGACATGTTAGCAAGTTATTACATTCAAATTAACTCGTTTTATATCAATAACGTACCTGAAAAAGGGGAGAAATAATCACGAACGTGACGCAGTTATGTTTCCTCACTGACAAATTTAGTGTAATGAGAAAAAGACCGCGATTTCCCCAGAAAGTTGGGTGGAGACCAGAGCAATCGATCTCAGGCTCATAGATTAAGAGCATTTAGTAGATCACAGATTAACACTTTTACCCTTAAATTAGGCACCACAAAATAAAGTTGTCAATATAACGTTTACACCTTCCTCTTACAATAATTTACCCTTTTACACTTGACGGATTTTAACACATTTATGCATTTTATCAATCTCTATGAACTAGTACTGGATGCATTATCTTTTTAACCTTAGATATTTTAAGATCCTTACATACCATGAACTTACTAATACTTTTTAGTGTATAACAGGCTATGAATATGTCCTTTAACCTGTCACACTCTCCCCGACAAAATAAATGTTGTCCCAACATTACCAACATTGTCTTCTTAAACAGTCTATAAGCACTGGACGTAGAAAATCCTCTTCTGTAAGCTAGTCCTTGAGCAGAGGTCAAAGTTCACAGTTCAAATAGAAGCAAGAAGTTATATTCACAGTCCATATCTGTTGACCAGCTGTATAAACAGTCCATATCTGTTGACCAGCTGTATAAACAGTCCATAAGCAGTCTTTTCTCATACTATTGTCAACAGTCCATCAGTTTTAATGATCTATGCATAGTCTGCTAATTGTCTCGTGAAAGTCTGTGAAATCAGTCAGTAGTCCATGGTCAAACATGTCAACTCTGTCTGTGGCCTCAAGTTTGCTGAAGTCCATACATGTAGGGTGGCTGAAGGTAATATCGCTGTAGTGATGGCAGCCATGGAACCAGTCCTGATGCAGGGTAGACAGGGAACAACTGTGGCTGTGGCTGGATACTGTAGCAGGAAGGGATACCAAGCTGATCATAGGTGATACGTCTTGGAGGGTGTCTCTCTCTTTGTGGCAGCTGGTAGGCTGGTTCCTCAGGTTCAGCAGCAGCAGTTAATAAAGGAAAGGCACTTAGTGGACGATCATCAGGCACATTTTCAGCAGGCAAGTTCATCTCCTCAGCAGGCAGTTCTTTAACTGTTGTTTTCTCCTCCAGCTGATTTTCAACAAGAGGCTGTGCTGGTAGCGTATCAGGAACTGGCACTGCAACTGTCTGTTTCACTGGTGGGGGCCTGTTTTCCGACTCTCTCGCTGGTTCAGCATACCTCTCAGGTACTGTAGGAGGTGTGGGGACCTGTAGCGGCTCATGATGAAGGTCATATTCATCCCCGCTGTCTTCATCAGAATCTAGAGGCTGTGCTCCAGGCTGATGTCTCTTTTTCTTACTTTTGTCATCTTTAGTCATTTCTGGTTGTCTCTCAAAAGGTAAGTGGTCACAGGACATGAGCAGGTTTCTGTGCAGGACCCGGGAGCGTCCCCTACCCTTTTCTGGTCTCAACTCATAAATCGGCAGGTCTGAACCCATTTGTCTCACTACTGTGTGAATTTGATCTTCCCAATAGTTACGGAGTTTGCCTGGTCCTCCTCTTGGTGTCAGGTTTTTAATCAGAACTCGCTCGCCAGGTTGTAGCACTGAACTCCTAACTTTAGTGTCATAGTACTTCTTACTTCTTTCAGCAGCTTTCTGAGCATTTTCATTTGCAATGGCGTATGCTTCTTCCATTCCTCGTTTCCAGTTCTCCACGTAGTCTCGCTGGTTACTGGAACCTGCCTCTGTGCACAATCCAAAGAACATATCAACTGGAAGCCTGGGTGATCTCCCAAACAGAAGATAAAATGGTGAATAGCCAGTCACTTCGCAACGGGTGCAGTTATAGGCATAAACCAGTTTGTTTAGAGACTCCTTCCAGTTTGACTTTTGTGTCTCAGTTAGTGTCTTTAGCATTTGCAACAATGTTCTGTTCATTCGTTCCACTTGACCGTTCCCCATCGGGTGGTAGGGTGTTGTTCTGGACCCCGCCATGCCACTGAGTTTCTTTAACTGATGGAACAACTGATTTTCGAATTCTCCCCCTTGGTCATGGTGGATGCGGGAGGGGAACCCAAACTTCAGGGCAAAGTCATTGAAGATGAGATTTGCAGCAGTTTTTCCTGACTTTGATGTGGTGGCGTAGGCTTGAGTGAAACGTGTAAAATGATCAACAATCACGAGGATGTACTCATATCCCCCTTTGCATCTGTCGAGATGGAGGAAATCTATACATACCAGTTCAAATGGCTGTGTTGTCACTATGTTTGTCAGAGGAGCTCTTGTTTCATGGCCTGGCTTTTTCTGCTTGACACAGCTACAAGTTTTAGTCACATAGTGCTCAATGTCAGATTGCATATAAGGCCAGAAGAAGCGGTCACGTACTAGTGATACAGTGCGGTCAGTACCTTGGTGTCCCATGTTATTGTGCAACTCTTCCATCACTTTACCTTTGTACTGCTCTGGTAGAACTAACTGCTTGCGGGCTGTAGTGATTCTGTAAAGAATACCATCACTGTCGATTGTCAATTTGTCCCATTCTCTGAATAGGCATTTTGTCTTTGGACTGAATTCCTTTTGATCTTTAACTGGCGGTTTGGAACCAGACAGCTTGAAATCGAGCACAGGACGGATGACCGGATCAGACTCTTGTGCCTCTCTTATCCCCTCTTTTGGGATCGAGCTGATTGTTGCTGTAGTTGTCTCACCTTCAGCTGATACTGACATAGATGCAGCTGAAATTGACCAAGGCACAAAAGGCTCTTTCTGTACCTCTACTGCTTGTATAGTGGCGGCAATGGTGTCTGGTGGAAGCTCCTCAGAACATTCTCTCATCAGTGACTCTACATCCAGTGGCATCCTCGACAAAGCATCTGCATCACTGTTCTCTCTGCCTGGCCTGTACTTTATTGTAAAGTGGAAATCAGCCAATTCTGCAACCCACCTGGAAGTGGTTGCGTTCAGTTTTGCAGTAGACAGAATGTAGCTGAGCGGGTTGTTATCACTGTATACAGTGAAGGTCGGAGCATAGTACAAGTAATCATGGAACTTATCAGTGATTGCCCATTTCAGAGCTAGAAATTCTAGCTTGCCAGAGTGGTAGTGATAGTTCTTCTCAGCTGCTGTTAAGGTTCGAGAGCCATAAGCAATGACCCTAAGCTTCCCATCTTGCTCTTGATAAAGAACTGCTCCCAAGCCTTGGTGTGACGCATCAGTGTGTACAACAAATGGCTGAGTGAAGTCAGGGAAACCTAAGACTGGTGGGTGAAGCAGACACTCAATCAGCTGTTCAAGTGCCTGTTGATGCTGGTCAGTCCACAGGATTGGCTTGTTTGAGGGCACCACATGACTTACTTTCTTTGTTTTTGCTTTCCGTGGGTGGTCAGGTATTTTCTCTGAATCTGCTTTCAGGAGGTCATACAGACAGCTGGCCCTCCTAGAAAAGTCTTTGATGTACTGTCTGTAGTAAGTGAGTAAACCAAGCATTTTTCTGAGCTGGCCCACAGTCTGTGGTCTGATCTCTTTCAATGCTCTTACTGCTTCAAAATCGGCTGGGTCAACTTTGCTGCCGTCTGCAGACACTATTCTGCCCAAATAACGGACCTGGGGTTTAAAGAGATCACACTTACTTGGCTTGAGTTTGATGCCATACTCTCTGAGACGCTGCAAAACCTTTTGCACATCATTCACATGGCTGTCGAAAGTTTTACTGAAAACTAGCGTGTCGTCCAGATAAGGAATGCAGATGTTGTCCCGGAGCCCTTCCAAACATTCCTCCATACAACGCTGAAAAGCTGCAGGAGCGTTCATGAGGCCGAATGGCATACGTATCCACTCATAGAGTCCCCATGGGGTCACAAATGCTGTCAGTGATCTGCTTTCTTCAGAGATGAACCCTTGGTGATATGCTTTTCCCTGATCTAAAAGGGAGAACCAGGAATTACCACCTAAACTGTCCATGATGTCCTGGACCCGAGGGATGGGCTGGCGGTCGGGATGTGTCTTTCTGTTCAGGTCTCTGTAATCTATACACAACCGGAGGGTCCCGTCCTTCTTCCTAACGCACACGACAGGTGAAGAATATGAAGAGTTTGACTTCCTAACCCAACCCTGGGCTATGAGGTCATGAAGGTAACCCTTCATCTCCTGATACAGTGGCCTGGGCACTGACATGTATGTGCGCTTGACTGGTTCAGAGTCCTTTAGAGAAATAGTCATTTTCAATCGTTCAATGCAGCCAATGTCATTGTCTGATCTGGAGAAGGAGTGACACTCTTCTCTAAGCATTTTCCTAACAACCTCTCTCTGTTCTTCGGTTAGGTGACTTAAACCTACTGGTGGATCCCACTGTTCAGTAGCAGTACATGGGGTTTGAACACTGGTGTGATTCACTGTGGCTGGGGTGACAGCTTTTTCAAAGACTTGGGCAGGTAACACAGTCATAATGGTTTGTACTGTACCGATTATGGTGCGTCCTAGCAGGGCAATGTCGTGGTCAGTGGGGTTAGAGACATCAAGCATGACAACTGGAAAAACACCTTTCTTAACTCTGACTAGTGTGTCAAAGAACTCAAGTTCATCTGGCCACTGCGGGTTCAGGTCTGGCTGGAAAAGCATTGTCATGTCATCTTTGAAAGGCTGGGAAGCTACCCGGCACTCAATCTGAATGCTACTGTGTTTTGGTACAGCAACATTCTCTTTCTTGGTTTTCACTGCGTATTCATCTGTCTGTTCTGCGCTAACAGCCTGTATAAAAGCCCTCACCTTATTTCTTTTGAGGCTTGGGAAAGCTTTTTTTACTGTACTGTACCGTTTAGTCTTTTCGGTCCTTGTCAGGATGTGCTCAATAACATTGAAACCTATGATGGGATGAGATAGGTGACAGCCTTTCATTACCAGCACTGGGATGATCAGTTCCTTCGTTTGGTCAGTTTCAGAGGCTAGCCGAAAAGTTGTTTCGATCCATCCCAGGTACGGCATTTCAGTCCCATTTGCTGCCGTCAATCTTAGATCATCAGGTGAGTCCAGAATTTCTGAAACATCCCTCAGCCTTGCGTTTGGTAGAGATTCCGCTTTCCATCGTTCATCAATGACCGATACCTGAGAGCCTGTGTCCCATAGAGCTTGGAGGTGGTGGCGATTCAGGTGACACTCAACAAGGCACTGTCTACCGACTAGCGAGGTGACCTTATGGGGGTGGCAACCTTGAGCTAGGGATGGTAAAGAGTGGGCATTTTCTTCTGTACAGGAAAGCTTTTCACAGGTAGAGTCAATTTTCAGGTGAGTGCATTTTTCCTTATGTTTAGTCCAATGTTGGTTTTGACATCCTTTGGAACAGTACAGTGTCTCTTTACATGATGAACATTGTTTCAGGTTCTCAAATGAATCTTCTCTGGCACAATTTGCACATTTCTGGGACTTTTTGGTAGCTACGGTTAACACTTGTCCCTCAGCGGTAACCCTTCCCCGTTTAAAGGGGCCTCTTTGGATGGTCTGACTCCCCGGATTTTACACCCAGCTTGGAAATGTTCTCCACTCCCACATCGGAAGCAGTGTGTGCAGCGTGCATCTGTTCTGGCCTGCTGGCAGACAAAACACCTCCTTGGAGCTTGAGCAGAGCGGTTGGTATACAGGTTAGGTGCATATTGATACTGCGCAGGGTCAGGTGCTTGGGGCTGACTGTAGTTGCTGTAATACTGCTGCTGGGAAACAGGTGGCTGGGGGTCCCTATCTGGCCTCTTAACTGAAAGTGGGGCATGGGCATAAGGCGATGACTGAAACATAGGCTGCTGTAATGTCTCCTTAATCTGAGCAATCTCTGCACTGAGACCTTTTAGGGAAGCTACACCTGTCTTAAGTTCAGCTAACTCTGTTAACAGTTCTGCGGGTATCTTAGCTTTGGCTTCCTTCACAGAACACTTTGCAGATGGCGTATCTTCTAACTGAACTACACTTACAGTTGTAGCAGGCTGTGGGGCATTAAAACGCTTTTTGTTTCGTCTTTCTATCTCATTAGCACAAGCAATGTTAAGCTTCTCTAGCAAAACCTCATCTGATGTTTCGCTATCAAGCAGGAGAGGCTGCATGTCTATCCTGATACTGTCACTCTGGAGACCTGTAAGGACTGTGTGTAAACACATGCGCTGGACTAGGGCAGGGTCATACTTAAGCCCTGATTCTGACTCCTGGGACGCAAATAGTACTTTCTGCCTCAAATCTAAGACGCGCATCAGGAAGCTTTGAGGGGTCTCCTTGCTATGCTGTGCTTCTGAAGCTAGCTGTTTGTAAAGCTCTGTTGCACTCTTCTCTTGGAAGTGGGAACGCAAGATGCATCGAAGTGTGGGAAGAGTTAGCTGGGGTTTACCTTCCAAGTAGCTGCGTAGCTGTGAGCCTGGAGAAATAGCCCTGATTACTGCGTCTACTATTTCTACCTCAGGATAGCCTCTGTTAAGTCCATTCTCAATCTGATGGGCAAGGCTGGAAAAAGTCAGTTTATCTTTCTGGCCCGGTTCACCTATCTGACCAGAAATTTTTAACTCTTTGCGCCAGTATGAGCCGGGCTGTGCACTGGGTGAGAGCTGCATGCTCCTCTGAAGATGGGCAGGGGGTTGGGGCTGGCGCAGAGAATCACTGGCTTGGTCTGCAGTACTCTGCTCATTTCCCACCCCTTGTTGTGGGGTTACAGTTCTCAGTCCCTCTATTCTGTGATGTGTTCTGGCTGTTTCAATATCATGGTCAGTTTGCCCTGTCTTGCTATCTATGCCACTGATCATCTCTGTAATTTTGTCTTTAAGTAACAATAATTCCGACATGCCGCCATCTTCTAACTCTGCAACTTCCTCTCTTTCAAGGAACATCATAATGTGAGTCATCAATGATATGCGGGATTTGTCTTGAATAACTCTTCTCTGTTCGCCTGATATGTCAAGGAAATCACATACGTCTAGTAACTTGTCTTTAGTCAGGGTTTTCAATTCTCCTACTACCTCTTCCTGTAGTTCTTCCAAGGCGGTTGTCATGTTGACAGGACTGGAGGAACCTTTACTGTGCAGGAGTTGACTCTGAATTAGATGGTCCTTACTGTCTCTGATGATCTCTCAACGGCCTCAGTTGACACGTACTTAACCCCCAACTTCCAGCTCCCCTCGAACAGCAACACTTTCCTCACTGCAGCCTGCCTGGGTTGTTATGTAGGGATTTAGCTGGCTCAGAATTCAGCGACCAGGATGTGGAAGCCGGACATCTGAGCAGCAATCTCAGCGGAGCCTCCAAAATGTTACACCCCTGAAAAAGGGGAGAAATAATCACGAACGTGACGCAGTTATGTTTCCTCACTGACAAAATTAGTGTAATGTTGTTTTACAAAAATACCACATTTTACAGAACAACAGATCTACAGGAACCAGAGTTTTGTAGGGTACAAAGCTTATTCAAGTCACAACAGCATAAACTGTAATTCACTAAAACATATACAAATGTTTCAATATAACTGTCAAACACAAAGTAGCTTTAGCTAAGTAACCCATAACTACATTTATCAACCATGTCAACAAAGTATCCGAAACACATTATACAAATAACCCCAAATATATTATTAACAACGCACATATTCATTCACAATTAGCATAAAATGGCAGCTACTCTCAGTACAAAGCTAATCTTCGTTGCAACCAAGCAGATTTCACTCACACATGCACTTCAACTTAACTCTAATTTACTCAAGATGTTACTAACACATACCTTAAACTCTCTTGACATGTTAGCAAGTTATTACATTCAAATTAACTCGTTTTATATCAATAACGTACCTGAAAAAGGGGAGAAATAATCACGAACGTGACGCAGTTATGTTTCCTCACTGACAAATTTAGTGTAATGAGAAAAAGACCGCGATTTCCCCAGAAAGTTGGGTGGAGACCAGAGCAATCGATCTCAGGCTCATAGATTAAGAGCATTTAGTAGATCACAGATTAACACTTTTACCCTTAAATTAGGCACCACAAAATAAAGTTGTCAATATAACGTTTACACCTTCCTCTTACAATAATTTACCCTTTTACACTTGACGGATTTTAACACATTTATGCATTTTATCAATCTCTATGAACTAGTACTGGATGCATTATCTTTTTAACCTTAGATATTTTAAGATCCTTACATACCATGAACTTACTAATACTTTTTAGTGTATAACAGGCTATGAATATGTCCTTTAACCTGTCACAAGTGGACTCATCATTGTTTGTTTCACTGATAACTGGACACTTGGTGGTGTCCTCTACTGCCTCCCCTGGCAGTTTGTAGTCAACTTCAAAGACAGGTGGCAGACTTGGAGGCAGCATTGGGACAGGGCATTTAGCTGCTGATCTGTACACTCCAAAATCAACAGTAGCTGTGCCTGCAGTGGTCTCTGTAGCAACTGAGACCTCATAGGTATCCTCTACTGTCTGCTCTGATGGCATGAAGTCATCGTCAAAGACTGTTGGCAGGCATGTAGGCAGCACTGAAGGAAGACTTCTAGCTGCCCATCGATTCTCTCCCTTGACAGTGGCTGTGGTAGCAGTGGTCTCTGTGGCAACTGGGCACTCTGTGGCTGAAACAGCAGGCTTAGAGGTTTCGAGGAAATTGAATGAATTGCCAATGAACCGCTGAGCCAGGGGTGGGAGGGAGTAATGATAGAATCTGTCCTCTTCCTCAACATTAGATATTGCCACTGGAGCAACTGAGACCTCAGTGGTGCCCTCTACTGCCTGATGTGGCTGCATGGAGTCTTCGTCAAAGAAGTGTGGCAGGTATCGATGCAGCATTGAGGAAAGATGTATATCTGTCCATAGGTCCTCTCGTATACCTGTAGATACATCTGCAGTGGCCTCTGTGGCAACTGGGCATTCAGCAGACTGGCAGGTTTCAGGGACAAAGTATGAAAATACAATGAACCGCTGTGCATCCTGAGCGCGTATGGCAAATGGAGAGGGGGGATGCAACATGGTAGGTATAGGCCTCTGATTGGTGAAAGCCAGTGGTGGGAGGGAGTCAATACAGGGAGCCATGAACACAGTGAGAGGACAGTTGCTCACATCTCACACATTCTGCGTGAGAAAAGAAACAGACATGATGAAAGTGATCACATTCAGTACATACATACATACTGTATGAGTCAGCACTACTTACTTATACATCACATATACATATATATATATAAAGTGTCCTCTAAGATGCTCTGCACCAGTCTGTCCCAACCCTTGGTCCCCTAGCCAATGGGCCAGCTAAGTGTAAAAATACATGCCCCACACCCAGCATAACATTTGACATTTTAGCCATTTATCAGACGCTTTTATCCAGAACGACTTATAGTTAGTTAGTGCATTCAACTTAAGGTAGCTAGGTGAGACAACCACGTAATCCTGATATGAGCGTCTATGATAGAACGGTTGTTTATTTTTTATGACCAGACAACCATAAGAACTGAGGACATAAATTCACTAAAACAGACAGACACGATACAACACATTTAGACAAGAACAGTTATAAGCATTGCCATGGTGTAGCCTAATACAAAAAGAAATAAGGACAAAACATTGTTAGCTTACATTCCATGGCATATGGAACATTTTGCCCTTACAATAACTTATATTTGCTTTAATTAATATTGTTAAACAGAACTCTTGTCGACTTTGTCAAAGTTGGTCTTGTTACCTCCTCAATCAGTCTTGGCATTTTCCTCGTCTTGAACCAAATCCTCTTCATCTTCTTCTCCTGATCCTTCTGGATCTGCAAAACCAGAGCCAACCTGGCTCCCAGCTCCATCACGTAGTCTGTCTAGATCGCCCTTTCCTCCAACCGACACTCACCCCTCCTCTGTGTCAGCGTTGAACCCTCCATGTCTTCCTCTTAGCTAACAATAACTCTGGAAAATACACAACGTTGTAGTAAGTGGGTGTTGCTAACCAAATAATAATGCATCTCTTTACAATGTGCACACGTTTTCTTCCCAGCTACTTACAATTAATCAAGTGAGAATCCTGATCCAGATATGTTTAGGCAATAGGCCTATCTGAATTACTAGTAAAAAGTTGGCTACTGGAAAAGCGACCAAGTTCAAATGAATCGATTTTGGCTGTTCTTATCATTTCGTGAACAATATCCTTCATGACATCATCATTGTGATGCAAGGCGTTGCCATGGCAGATGAAAAAGCACAACACAGACTTTAAAAAGCAAACTTCAGGGTCTTTCTGTACCTTACTATTGAGCCTTATTCAACCCCTCATGTAGCTCAACTCTATATTGGGCCTGGTTTTCACAAACCACACTAATCACTTCCATCATATCATTGAAAACACTGTGTTTTGGGTAGAAAATGACTCTATATCCATGCAGGACCTAACTTGTACAGTTTCATCTATTTTAAAAACCAAGGAGGTAAAAATGCCAGTCTTCTCTTTGAGTGCCCCTGAGTGCACCTCAATTTAAAGAGGTCTATCAATTCAACCATTTGAAATGGATGTCCATTCAATTAAGAACATATTATTCTTATTAGAAATGAATCAGCTAAAAATTAGGTAGGCGTACTTGTTTTTTTACACAACCTACTCTTTTGGTACATATTTATTGAGATAATTGATTACAACATATGTTGGTGATTAACACAGAGAGAGGTTTTTTTTCTGTCATCAATAGAATGCATTAGCCATTAGGCTGGCTCACTACAATTGTAACATGACATCTCAGGTGTCAGGATGAAGCATTTTCTCACAAAAAGAGGACTCAAGCAAACTATCTCTCTTCAACAGTTTCACTAGTCATGTTAGGTCTACTTAAAATGTCACATTCATACACAAGTAATTTGAAAATAAGTTATACTACTGAAACACATTCACAATAAGTTATATTACAACCTACCTCTGAAGTAAGCAGTGTGTTCTCTCACTAATGAAATAGGACATTAATAATTTGTCAGTGGTTAGTTCAATCAGTCTCTTTGCACTGTTCAGTTTGTCTGTGCAACAGGTAACCTTCCAGAATCGGAATCTTGTGATGTCACAATGGAGTCCCCATTGCCATGGTTACCCACAGCAGCTTTCATGTGTTATCAAATGCTGGCACAATTTAGTTTATTTATTTTAGATTTTTTGTACCTATGCAGCACAGTCATACCTAATATATACAATGAATCCATATAACCTAATTTTTTATTAAAATAAAATGCTGTAACTCATGTAAAATGGTTGACCATTCAAACGACATGTGTTTTGCCTAATTAAAAGTCTATATGTTTTAGATATCATAAATAGCAGCCAGGCTTATTTAGGTTGTTTGTTCGATCTCAGCCTACCACTAATGCCAATATTTTTCATCATCATCATCATCATCAATGAAATACATAGGCTACCTTACTACAGTAAAACAAGTCTTCCATAGTCTATGTCACCTCAGTAACAAAGTTCCAAAAAAGAAATGAGGGTTCAAGAAAACATCTCTCTTCAATGGCCTCAGCTATTAGCCATATGATGAACAAGGTCAACTGCAGCACTAAAATCAAGAAGCAGCTCATCCACAAGTTTATCTTGGTCAAGTGATCTGAGCCATTGATCGATTAAATCAACGAGAGCTGTTGCAGTCGAGTGATCCTTACGGTATCTTTACGGTACGCATGCTCATAGAGGGATAAAATTAGCTGGATGTGTAATTATATAGGCCCAAAAAATGTAATTGAAGAGTAGGTGTCATTGATGTTTAGCATTTAAGTTTAATAAATAATTAAATAAAGAAATCAATATCAGCTGACTATAGAAAAGTATTGTTTAAAATTATGTTTGAACATTTTCTTATCCGTGTCTTTCCAGTTGATATAACCAAACAGACAACCTTTGTTGCTCAAGAGCGTCACACATTCCTCCATTCATTCTCTATCATATTCCCCTCCATCAAATTCCTCTATCATATTCCCTCCATCATATTCTCTCTATTATATTTCTCTCCATCATATTCCACTCCATCATAATACTCGCTATCATATTCCCTCTATTATATTCCTCTTTATTTTTACAGGGAATCCCAATTGAGACCAGTGTCTCTTTTTCAATGGTGCCCTGTGTCAATTAACAATCCAAACAGCTTAAACAGATAAAATTACATACAGAGTAGAAAATATATAGAGTAAAATTATTAGACTTGAACACATACATTTCACAATGAACAGGTCTTGTATTTAACCAGTTGAGCTGACAACCATTTTGCACTGTTTCACTAGGGCTTTAGTCATCAATCTAGCAAGAGGGAAATATTTTATTAATGTAGTGGTGTCCCTCCCCCCAGGAAGCTACGACCTTTAGCTTTCACCTGGAATTGTTCATTTATGTCTGAGAAAAAAAACACTTTCCAAACCATATGATCTAGTACACAAGAAAAGTATAATACAACCTTCTTTACTACTTTGCCAAACATTTCATGACATTAGTGAGAGTCAAAATCTGTAAAATTTGTGAATGTCTAAATTAACATTTGGGCAATTTGACCAGTGTACATCACTCCTATAGACAATGAGAGATGGGCTATGTAAAGGTCTCAATTTTGTCGTTCTGAACAAATGTTTGACTTCCACACAAAATTACTTCTTGACTTATTTTAGGTTTAAGGAAGTGTGTAGGTTTAAACTATTGCTTTAAAGGGAAGAGAGGGGGAGGAGGAGAGAGCGCGAGAGATGGGGGGAGTGGGAGAAAGAGGGAAGGAGGGGGAGGAGGGGGAGGACAGCTGTGTCCGACACACCATACTTACACCTGCAACAGGTAGGCCAGGGGGCGGGACCTGTAGGTGAGACTCATAACATGATAAAGGGGGGCAGGTGAAGAAGGGGTGTTGTTGGAGTCAAGGAAGGGAGGGTGTTCCTACGAGCCCCCTGCCAGCGAGACGGGGAGCAGGGAGGAAGTCTGTCCATGGAGCATTTCTGGGTCATTGGGTCGCCTCCAATGAGATTAGATCACCCTCTACAATGTAAAGCAGTTTGAGTACTGGGGGGTTCTCTGTATAAATCCAAGGTGAAACCTCCAGGGGCTAGCCTTCTCTCAGCGGAGAGTCTGCTCTGGGCTGCCTGCGAAAGGTGCTCCTCTGTGGGAAAGAGGAGAGAACAAGAGGCCCCAGAAGAGATCTCCTTATGGTAGTGATGGACAGATCAACTCTCCTTGTTATCTTCCACCTCTTCCTCTTCCTCTTGCTCGGCCTTCTCCCTCCTTTCCTTCTTACAGTCTTACAGTCCTTCTTACAGTCATTTTCTCCCTTTCCTCCTTCCTCTCCTCCCTCTTTCTCTTCCTCTACCTTCCTCTCCCTCCTTCCCTCTTGGTAAACCTTGTTTAGTCGAGCCAGATTGTGGATAGCTAGCCATGGTTTAGACCACTGTCGCTGTCTGGGTGGGGGGATACAGGACTGGTCCACTGGACTCAGCTCACATGGGGAGAACCTGCTGCTGCTGCCACTCCCCCTTTAACCTGGGATGAGATCACGTTTGGAGGAAACCTGGCACCATCCCTACGGTGAAGCATGGTGGTGGCAGCATCATGCTCCGGGGAGGATTTTCAGGGACAGGGACTGGGAACACGCCCCATTCACATCGACGGGGCTGTAGTGGAGCAGGTCGAGAGTTTCAAGTTCCTTGGTGTCCACATCACCAACAAACTATCATGGTTCAAACACACCAAGACAGTCGTGAAGAGGGCACGACAACGCCTTTTCCACCTCAGGAGACTGAAAAGATTTGGCATTGGTCCCAAGATCCTCAAAAAGTTCTACAGCTGCACCATCGAGAGCTTCCTGACCAGTTGCATCACCGCCTGGTATGGCAACTGCTCGGAATCCGACCGTAAGGCGCTACAGAGGGTAGTGCTGTCACGCCCTGGCTCTGGGGACAATGTTATGTTGAGCCAGGGTGGGTATTCTATGTTTAATTTTCTATGTTGGGCTGAGTGACTCCCAATCAGAGGCAACGAGTGTCAGCTGGGTGTCTCTGATTGGGAGCCATATTTAACTGTCTGTCTTTCACGTTGTGTTTGTGGTTTCTTGTTCATTTCGGTTTGTGTCAAACCGTAGACTTCACGTTATCCGTTTGTTGTTTTGATCGTGTGATCAGTATAATAAATATGTTCACCCGCAACGCTGCGCCTTGGTCCTCTCTATACGACGATCGTGACAGAAGAAACCACCAGACCTGGACCAAGCAGCGAGTCGAGGAGCCATCGCCAGGGAGATCCCTAACAGATCTCCTTCGCCTTCTAGACTGGGTCAAGCCGAGTGAGGAAGAGAAGGGCTTGACATTATGGCAGAAGGGCGAACGGCTGGCGAGGGACATGGAGACCTGGTCCACGGGTAGGAGAGACGCCCCGAAAATTTTTAGGGGGGGGCTCACGACGTCGGGCCAGCAGGAGACCGCGGCAGAGCGGCCCAGCGGATTGGCAGAGGAGGCCGCCAGGTTAAGGGGGCCACTGGTCGAAGAGGGGCAGGAAGATGTAGAGGCACGGCGAGAGGTACTGGCGTGTGTTGCCAGTCAGGTCCGGCCCGTTCCTGATCCCTGCGTAGGGCCAGTGGTGTGTGTCCCCAGTACGGTCTGGCCTGTTCCTGCTTCCCGCATCGAGCCTGTGGTGCGCGTCGCCGATCCAGTCCTGCCCATTCCTGCTCTCCGCACCAAGACTGTGGTGCGCGTAGCCAGCCCAGTCCGGCCCATTCCTGCTCCCCGCACCAAGTCTGTGGTGCGTTTCGTCAGCCCTGTCCGGCCCATTCCTGCTCTCCGCACAAAGTCTGTGGTGCGCGTCGCCGATCCAGTCCTGCCCATTCCTGCTCCCCGCACCAAGTCTGTGGTGCGTTTCGTCAGCCCTGTCCGGCCCATTCCTGCTTCCCGCACCAAGTCTGTGGTGCGCGTAGCCAGTCCAGTCCGGCCCATTCCTGCTCTCCGCACCAAGTCTGTGGTGCGCGTAGCCAGCCCAGTCCGGCCCATTCCTGCTCCCCGCACCAAGTCTGTGGTGCGTTTCGTCAGTCCAGCACAACCCGTGCCTGGGTCATGTCCGGAGCCGGATCCGCCGCCGAGGGGGAGTGCCCACCCGGTCCCTCCCCTGTTGTGGTTGTTTGGCGCGGTCGGAGTCCGCGCCTTTAGGGGGGGGGGTACTGTCACGCCCTGGCTCTGGGGACAATGTTATGTTGAGCCAGGGTGGGTATTCTATGTTTAATTTTCTATGTTGGGCTGAGTGACTCCCAATCAGAGGCAACGAGTGTCAGCTGGGTGTCTCTGATTGGGAGCCATATTTAACTGTCTGTCTTTCACGTTGTGTTTGTGGTTTCTTGTTCATTTCGGTTTGTGTCAAACCGTAGACTTCACGTTATCCGTTTGTTGTTTTGATCGTGTGATCAGTATAATAAATATGTTCACCCGCAACGCTGCGCCTTGGTCCTCTCTATACGACGATCGTGACAAGTGCGTACGGCCCAGTACATCACTGGAGCCAAGCTTCCTGCCATCCAGGACCTATATACTTGGAGGTGTAAGAGGGAGGCCCAAAAAATTTACAAAGACTCCAGTCACCCAAGTCATAGACTGTTCTCTCTGCTACCGCACAGCAAGCGGTACCAGAGTGCCAAGTCTAGGTCCAAAAGGCTCCTTAACAGCTTCTATCCCCAATTCATAAGACTGCTGAACAATTAATCAAATGGCCACCCGGACTATTTACATTGACACCTCCCCCCTTTGTTTTTACACTGGTAATAGGAATCTGGATCGGTTTCCTTTTCTTTTTACCTTGCTTTTGTTATTATTATTATTTTTTAAACTTTTCTTTTTACATTTCGTATAATGTTATAATTACAAAAACATTTCATTTTAATTTCAATTTAGTAACATACTGTATCATTCAAATAAATATTATTATTTGTCTAATCATATTTTGCCAGCTAACTGGGTGGCAGGCTGCAATCAGTAGCTGTAATTAAGTACGGCAGCCACCAACCATCTAACGTTAATGCCTCGGATAATGAGGTTAGAAGAACAGCTGAATGGTCGGTAGCTAGCTGGCTCAATTACAGGTACTCTTAAGCGTGAAATAACATTGGAAACAACTAACCACAGTTGCTAAAAGTTACCAGTAGCTACCCACTAGCTAGCTAGCTTTGTTGGTCCAAGTGGTGGGTTAGCTAGCACTCGTGCTTCGCCGGGGTCCACCGAATAGAATACTTACCTACAATAATTACCTACAATAACCTACAATAACTACCTAAGTAAACTACCTATAATACCTGACTACAATACCTACATACAATCTAAATACATGGTTTAAGCTTTACTCAACAACATATAAGAAGCCAGCTTATCTCCTGCTAGAGAAAACACAACCTCTCCCGACAACCTCGAGGCAAGAGACCTTTCTCTCTTTCTCGTCATCTTTCAACTTCTTATTCAGTTCCTTATTTTTCTCTTTTTCCTCCATCTTTAAAAATGTGACTTTCTGCTTGAGGTTCATGGCCAGAAAGCCCACTCTTCCCAGGATGGTCTCTGCTCTCTCTGATGAAACCGTCCCATTGGAGCTCTTGGAATGGGCACGGTCCGCCTCACTCTTCAAACCCTCACTCGGGCTCACCTCCTCCTTGACGCTCCTCTCTTCACTCTCAATGTCAATGCCTGTCCAATAATCCTAACAGGAAGACATTGACTCTAGATGTAATATTGTTCCAATGTGGCACATTCAATACACATTTGAGTGATCAACATACATTGATGGCCTCATGGGGCACACAATTTAGAGGACAGTAATTGAGGTAACTTGTTTATTTGTATCCCAAACCGATTTTGTAATAGCCATAGATGTTCTTCCTGGGTCCACACCAAACGTAATACAAATGTTAACCCTAGTAAGGGGTGATGTTTTATACTATGAGCATAGATTAGCAGGGTTGGGGTCAATTCAATTTCAATTCCAGTCAATTCAGGAAGTACTTAATTCAATGCTTTGAATTGAAATGGAACAGACCCCCAACCCTGTAGAGTAGAAGTGTAAAATAGGACACCTACCTTTGCCTTTTTCAGCGTCCAGGGCCTGGGTTCCTCATCCTCTGACCTGCATATGGAGGCTCTCACTCTAACAGGCGTCTTAGTGGCCATGCAGAGCAGAGGGGTTGCCAGAGTTAAGTTAGCATCTGGGACCAGCTGGTGAGCATGAGGGCAGCGATCCACCTCTTCACTAGTGCCCTTCCCTTTCTGCTCTGGCTGCTTGTGGTCCTTGTCATGGATGCATGCCAGGCTTGGAGGAAGTGCTAGAACAGGGCTTTTATCACTCATCAGTTCCTCTCTCTTGACAGTGGATGCAACTGCACTTGCCTCTGTGTTAACTGAGCACTATGTGGTGTCCTCAACTGTCTCCTCTGGCTGCTTGTGGTCATTGTTGTTGTGAATGCATTGCAGACCTGGAGGACTTTTATCATCCCAGGTGTAAATAGCAACAGTTGCCTCTGTGTCGACTGAGCACTTTGTAGTGCACTCAACTGTCTTCCATAGCGGTTTGTGGTCATTGTTGTGGGTGCAGGTCAGGATTAGAGGCAGTGTTGCAGGTGCAGGAGGACTTTTTTCAGCCAAACACTCCTCCGTGTGGACAGTGGACACAGAAACGGCTGCTTCCCTGGCA
This sequence comes from Coregonus lavaretus, assembly GCF_964263955.1. Lineage (NCBI taxonomy): Eukaryota > Metazoa > Chordata > Actinopteri > Salmoniformes > Salmonidae > Coregonus > Coregonus lavaretus. Next base: position 16,143,153 of record NC_140022.1, read on the forward strand.
ACTGGACACTTGTTGGTGTCCTCTACTGCCTACCCTGGCAGAGTGTGGACAGTGGAGACGGAAACGGCCGCTTCCCTGGACACTTGACTCTTGGTGGTGTCCTCTACTGCCTCCTCTGGCTGCTTGTGGCCATTGTCTAGAATGTGTGGCAACTTTGAAGGCAGCATTGGAGCCGGGCTTTTATCACCCAACAGGTTCTCTCCCTGGACAATGGATGTGCCTGCAGTGATCGCTGTGGTAACGGAGGACTCGGTGGCATCCTCTTTTGTCTCCTCTGTCAGTTTGTGGTCAGAGTCTCGGATACATGGCGAGCTTGGAGGCAGTGCTGCAGGGTCAGGAGGGCTTTGATCAGCTGCCATGTCCTCTTTGAGGTGAGTGGACACATCATTGTTTGTTTCACTGATAACTGGACACTTGGTGGTGTCCTCTACTGCCTCCCCTGGCAGTTTGTAGTCAACTTCAAAGACAAGTGGCAGACTTGGAGGCAGCATTGGGACCGGGCATTTAGCTGCTGATCTGTACACTCCAAAATCAACAGTAGCTGTGCCTGCAGTGGTCTCTGTAGCAACTGAGACCTCATAGGTATCCTCTACTGTCTGCTCTGATGGCATGAAGTCATCGTCAAAGACTGTTGGCAGGCATGTAGGCAGCACTGAAGGAAGACTTCTAGCTGCCCATCGATTCTCTCCCTTGACAGTGGCTGTGGTAGCAGTGGTCTCTGTGGCAACTGGGCACTCTGTGGCTGAAACAGCAGGCTTAGAGGTTTCGAGGAAATTGAATGAATTGCCAATGAACCGCTGAGCCAGGGGTGGGAGGGAGTAATGATAGAATCTGTCCTCTTCCTCAACATTAGATATTGCCACTGGAGCAACTGAGACCTCAGAGGTGCCCTCTACTGCCTGATGTGGCTGCATGGAGTCTTCGTCAAAGAAGTGTGGCAGGTATCGATGCAGCATTGAGGAAAGATGTATATCTGTCCATAGGTCCTCTCGTATACCTGTAGATACATCTGCAGTGGCCTCTGTGGCAACTGGGCATTCAGCAGACTGGCAGGTTTCAGGGACAAAGTATGAAAATACAATGAACCGCTGTGCATCCTGAGCGTGTATGGCAAATGGAGAGGGGGGATGCAACATGGTAGGTATAGGCCTCTGATTGGTGAAAGCCAGTGGTGGGAGGGAGTCAATACAGGGAGCCATGAACTCAGTGAGAGGACAGTTGCTCACATCTCACACATTCTGCGTGAGAAAAGAAACAGACATGATGAAAGTGATCACATTCAGTACATACATACATACTGTATGAGTCAGCACTACTTACTTATACATCACACATATATATATATATATATATATATATATATATATATATATATATATATATATAGTGTCCTCTAAGATGCTCTGCACCAGTCTGTCCCAACCCTTGGTCCCCTAGCCAATGGGCCAGCTAAGTGTAAAAATACATGCCCCACACCCAGCATAACATTTGACATTTTAGCCATTTATCAGACGCTTTTACCCAGAACGACTTATAGTTAGTTAGTGCATTCAACTTAAGGTAGCTAGGTGAGACAACCACATAATCCTGATATGAGCGTCTATGATAGAACGGTTGTTTATTTTTTATGACCAGACAACCATAAGAACTGAGGACATAAATTCACTGAAACAGACAGACACGATACAACACATTTAGACAAGAACAGTTATAAGCATTGCCATGGTGTAGCCTAATACAAAAAGAAATAAGGACAAAACATTGTTAGCTTACATTCCATGGCATATGGAACATTTTGCCCTTACAATAACTTATATGTGCTTTAATTAATATTGTTAAACAGAACTCTTGTCGACTTTGTCAAAGTTGGTCTTGTTACCTCCTCAATCAGTCTTGGCATTTTCCTCGTCTTGAACCAAATCCTCTTCATCTTCTTCTCCTGATCCTTCTGGATCTGCAAAACCAGAGCCAACCTGGCTCCCAGCTCCATCACGTAGTCTGTCTAGATCGCCCTTTCCTCCAACCGACACTCACCCCTCCTCTGTGTCAGCGTTGAACCCTCCATGTCTTCCTCTTAGCTAACAATAACTCTGGAAAATACACAACGTTGTAGTAAGTGGGTGTTGCTAACCAAATAATAATGCATCTCTTTACAATGTGCACACGTTTTCTTCCCAGCTACTTACAATTAATCAAGTGAGAATCCTGATCCAGATATGTTTAGGCAATAGGCCTATCTGAATTACTAGTAAAAAGTTGGCTACTGGAAAAGCGACCAAGTTCAAATGAATCGATTTTGGCTGTTCTTATCATTTCGTGAACAATATCCTTCATGACATCATCATTGTGATGCAAGGCGTTGCCATGGCAGATGAAATAGCACAACACAGACTTTAAAAAGCAAACTTCAGGGTCTTTCTGTACCTTACTATTGAGCCTTATTCAACCCCTCATGTAGCTCTACTCCATATTGGGTTTGGTTCTCACAAACCACACTAATCACTTCCATCATATCATTGAAAACACTGTGTTTTGGGTAGAAAATGACTCTATATCCATACAGGACCTAACTTGTACAGTTTCATCTATTTTAAAAACCAAGGAGGTAAAAATGCCAGTCTTCTCTTTGAGTGCCCTTGAGTGCACCTCAATTTAAAGAGGTCTATCAATTCAACCATTTGAAATGGATGTCCATTCAATTAAGAACATATTATTCTTATTAGAAATGAATCAGCTACAAATTAGGTAGGCGTACTTGTTTTTTTACACAACCTACTCTTTTGGTACATATTTATTGAGATAATTGATTACAACATATGTTGGTGATTAACACAGAGAGAGTTTTTTTTTCTGTCATCAATAGAATGCATTAGCCATTAGGCTGGCTCACTACAATTGTAACATGACATCTCCGGTGTCAGGATGAAGCATTTTCTCACAAAAAGAGGACTCAAGCAAACTATCTCTCTTCAACAGTTTCACTAGTCATGTTAGGTCTACTTAAAATGTCACATTCATACACAAGTAATTTGAAAATAAGTTATACTACTGAAACACATTCACAATAAGTTATATTACAACCTACCTCTGAAGTAAGCAGTGTGTTCTCTCACTAATGAAATAGGACATTAATAATATGTCAGTGGTTAGTTGAATCAGTCTCTTTGCACTGTTCAGTTTGTCTGTGCAACAGGTAACCTTCCAGAATCGGAATCTTGTGATGTCACAATGGAGTCCCCATTGCCATGGTTACCCACAGCAGCTTTCATGTGTTATCAAATGCTGGCACAATTTAGTTTATTTATTTTAGATTTTTTGTACCTATGCAGCACAGTCATACCTAATATATACAATGAATCCATATAACCTAATTTTTTATTAAAATAAAATGCTGTAACTCATGTAAAATGGTTGACCATTCAAACGACATGTGTTTTGCCTAATTAAAAGTCTATATGTTTTAGATATCATAAATAGCAGCCAGGCTTACTTAGGTTGTTTGTTCGATCTCAGCCTACCACTAATGCCAATATTTTTCATCATCATCATCATCATCATCAATGAAATACATAGGCTACCTTACTACAGTAAAACACGTCTTCCATAGTCTATGTCACCTCAGTAACAAAGTTCCAAAAAAGAAATGAGGGTTCAAGAAAACATCTCTCTTCAATGGCCTCAGCTATTAGCCATATGATCAACAAGGTCAACTGCAGCACTAAAATCAAGAAGCAGCTCATCCACAAGTTTATCTTGGTCAAGTGATCTGAGCCATTGATCGATTAAATCAACGAGAGCTGTTGCAGTCGAGTGATCCTTACGGTATCTTTACGGTACGCATGCTCATAGAGGGATAAAATTAGCTGGATGTGTAATTATATAGGCCCAAAAAATGTAATTGAAGAGTAGGTGTCATTGATGTTTAGCATTTAAGTTTAATAAATAATTAAATAAAGAAATCAATATCAGCTGACTATAGAAAAGTATTGTTTAAAATTATGTTTGAACATTTTCTTATCCGTGTCTTTCCAGTTGATATAACCAAACAGACAACCTTTGTTGCTCAAGAGCGTCACACATTCCTCCATTCATTCTCTATCATATTCCCCTCCATCAAATTCCTCTATCATATTCCCTCCATCATATTCTCTCTATTATATTTCTCTCCATCATGTTCCACTCCATCATAATACTCGCTATCATATTCCCTCTATCATATTCCTCTTTATTTTTTACAGGGAATCCCAATTGAGACCAGTGTCTCTTTTTCAATGGTGCCCTGTGTTATATCAATTAACAATCCAAACAGCTTAAACAGATAAAATTACATACAGAGTAGAAAATATATAGAGCAAAATTATTAGACTTGAACACATACATTTCACAATGAACAGGTCTTGTATTTAACCAGTTGAGCTGACAACCATTTTGCACTGTTTCACTAGGGCTTTAGTCATCAATCTAGCAAGAGGGAAATATTTTATTAATGTAGTGGTGTCCCTCCCCCCAGGAAGCTACGACCTTTAGCTTTCACCTGGAATTGTTCATTTATGTCTGAGAAAAAAAACACTTTCCAAACCATATGATCTAGTACACAAGAAAAGTATAATACAACCTTCTTTACTACTTTGCCAAACATTTCATGACATTAGTGAGAGTCAAAATCTGTAAAATTTGTGAATGTCTAAATTAACATTTGGGCAATTTGACCAGTGTACATCACTCCTATAGACAATGAGAGATGGGCTATGTAAAGGTCTCGATTTTGTCGTTCTGAACAAATGTTTGACTTCCACACAAAATTACTTCTTGACTTATTTTAGGTTTAAGGAAGTGTGTAGGTTTAAACTATTGCTTTAAAGGGAAGAGAGGGGGAGGAGGAGAGAGCGCGAGAGATGGGGGGAGTGGGAGAAAGAGGGAAGGAGGGGGAGGAGGTGGAGGGCAGCTGTGTCCGACACACCATACTTACACCTGCAACAGGTAGGCCAGGGGGCGGGACCTGTAGGTGAGACTCATAACATGATAAGGGGGGCAGGTGAAGAAGGGGTGTTGCTGGAGTCAAGGAAGGGAGGGTGTTCCTACGAGCCCCCTGCCAGCGAGACGGGGAGCAGGGAGGAAGTCTGTCCATGGAGCATTTCTGGGTCATTGGGTCGCCTCCAATGAGATTAGATCACCCTCTACAATGTAAAGCAGTTTGAGTACTGGGGGGTTCTCTGTATAAATCCAAGGTGAAACCTCCAGGGGCTAGCCTTCTCTCAGCGGAGAGTCTGCTCTGGGCTGCCTGCGAAAGGTGCTCCTCTGTGGGAAAGAGGAGAGAACAAGAGGCCCCAGAAGAGATCTCCTTATGGTAGTGATGGACAGATCAACTCTCCTTGTTATCTTCCACCTCTTCCTCTTCCTCTTGCTCGGCCTTCTCCCTCCTTTCCTTCTTACAGTCTTACAGTCCTTCTTACAGTCATTTTCTCCCTTTCCTCCTTCCTCTCCTCCCTCTTTCTCTTCCTCTACCTTCCTCTCCCTCCTTCCCTCTTGGTAAACCTTGTTTAGTCGAGCCAGATTGTGGATAGCTAGCCATGGTTTAGACCACTGTCGCTGTCTGGGTGGGGGGATACAGGACTGGTCCACTGGACTCAGCTCACATGGGGAGAACCTGCTGCTGCTGCCACTCCCCCTCTTACCTGGGATGAGATCACGTTTGGAGGAAACCTGGCACCATCCCTACGGTGAAGCATGGTGGTGGCAGCATCATGCTCCGGGGAGGATTTTCAGGGACAGGGACTGGGAACACGCCCCATTCACATCGACGGGGCTGTAGTGGAGCAGGTCGAGAGTTTCAAGTTCCTTGGTGTCCACATCACCAACAAACTATCATGGTTCAAACACACCAAGACAGTCGTGAAGAGGGCACGACAACGCCTTTTCCACCTCAGGAGACTGAAAAGATTTGGCATTGGTCCCAAGATCCTCAAAAAGTTCTACAGCTGCACCATCGAGAGCTTCCTGACCAGTTGCATCACCGCCTGGTATGGCAACTGCTCGGCATCCGACCGTAAGGCGCTACAGAGGGTAGTGCGTACGGCCTAGTACATCACTGGAGCCAAGCTTCCTGCCATCCAGGACCTATATACTTGGAGGTGTAAGAGGGAGGCCCAAAAAATTGAAAAAGACTCCAGTCACCCAAGTCATAGACTGTTCTCTCTGCTACCGCACAGCAAGCGGTACCAGAGTGCCAAGTCTAGGTCCAAAAGGCTCCTTAACAGCTTCTATCCCCAATTCATAAGACTGCTGAACAATTAATCAAATGGCCACCCGGACTATTTACATTGACACCTCCCCCCTTTGTTTTTACACTGGTAATAGGAATCTGGATCGGTTTCCTTTTCTTTTTACCTTGCTTTTGTTATTATTATTATTTTTTAAAGTTTTCTTTTTACATTTCGTAAAATGTTATAATTACAAAAACATTTCATTTTAATTTCAATTTAGTAACATACTGTATCATTCAAATAAATATTATTATTTGTCTAATCATATTTTGCCAGCTAACTGGGTGGCAGGCTGCAATCAGTAGCTGTAATTAAGTACAGCAGCCACCAACCATCTAACATTAATGCCTCGGATAATGAGGTTAGAAGAACAGCTGAATGGTCGGTAGCTAGCTGGCTCAATTACAGGTACTCTTAAGCGTGAAATAACATTGGAAACAACTAACCACAGTTGCTAAAAGTTACCAGTAGCTACCCACTAGCTAGCTAGCTTTGTTGGTCCAAGTGGTGGGTTAGCTAGCACTCGTGCTTCGCCGGGGTCCACCGAATAGAATACTTACCTACAATAATTACCTACAATAACCTACAATAACTACCTAAGTAAACTACCTATAATACCTGACTACAATACCTACATACAATCTAAATACATGGTTTAAGCTTTACTCAACAACATATAAGAAGCCAGCTTATCTCCTGCTAGTGAAAACACAACCTCTCCCGACAACCTCGAGGCAAGAGACCTTTCTCTCTTTCTCGTCATCTTTCAACTTCTTATTCAGTTCCTTATTTTTCTCTTTTTCCTCCATCTTTAAAAATGTGACTTTCTGCTTGAGGTTCATGGCCAGAAAGCTCACTCTTCCCAGGATGGTCTCTGCTCTCTCTGATGAAACCGTCCCATTGGAGCTCTTGGAATGGGCACGGTCCGCCTCACTCTTCAAACCCTCCCTCGGGCTCACCTCCTTGACGCTCCTCTCTTCACTCTCAATGTCAATGCCTGTCCAATAATCCTAACAGGAAGACATTGACTCTAGATGTAATATTGTTCCAATGTGGCACATTCAATACACATTTGAGTGATCAACATACATTGATGGCCTCATGGGGCACACAATTTAGAGGACAGTAATTGAGGTAACTTGTTTATTTGTATCCCAAACCGATTTTGTAATAGCCATAGATGTTCTTCCTGGGTCCACACCAAACGTAATACACATGTTAACCCTAGTAAGGGGTGATGTTTTATACTATGAGCATAGATTAGCAGGGTTGGGGTCAATTCAATTTCAATTCCAGTCAATTCAGGAAGTACTTAATTCAATGCTTTGAATTGAAATGGAACAGACCCCCAACCCTGTAGAGTAGAAGTGTAAAATAGGACACCTACCTTTGCCTTTTTCAGCGTCCAGGGCCTGGGTTCCTCATCCTCTGACCTGCATATGGAGGCTCTCACTCTAACAGGCGTCTTAGTGGCCATGCAGAGCAGAGGGGTTGCCAGAGTTAAGTTAGCATCTGGGACCAGCTGGTGAGCATGAGGGCAGCGATCCACCTCTTCACTAGTGCCCTTCCCTTTCTGCTCTGGCTGCTTGTGGTCCTTGTCATGGATGCATGCCAGGCTTGGAGGAAGTGCTAGGACAGGGCTTTTATCACTCATCAGTTCCTCTCTCTTGACAGTGGATGCAACTGCACTTGCCTCTGTGTTAACTGAGCACTATGTGGTGTCCTCAACTGTCTCCTCTGGCTGCTTGTGGTCATTGTTGTTGTGAATGCATTGCAGACCTGGAGGACTTTTATCATCCCAGGTGTAAATAGCAACAGTTGCCTCTGTGTCGACTGAGCACTTTGTAGTGCACTCAACTGTCTTCCATAGCGGTTTGTGGTCATTGTTGTGGGTGCAGGTCAGGATTAGAGGCAGTGTTGCAGGTGCAGGAGGACTTTTATCAGCCAAACACTCCTCCGTGTGGACAGTGGACACAGAAACGGCTGCTTCCCTGGCAACTGGACACTTGTTGTTGTCCTCTACTGCCTCCCCTGGCAGAGTGTGGACAGTGGAGACGGAAACGGCCGCTTCCCTGGACACTTGACTCTTGGTGGTGTCCTCTACTGCCTCCTCTGGCTGCTTGTGGCCATTGTCTAGAATGTGTGGCAACTTTGAAGGCAGCATTGGAGCCGGGCTTTTATCACCCAACAGGTTCTCTCCCTGGACAATGGATGTGCCTGCAGTGATCGCTGTGGTAACGGAGGATTCGGTGGCATCCTCTTTTGTCTCCTCTGTCAGTTTGTGGTCAGAGTCTCGGATACATGGCGAGCTTGGAGGCAGTGCTGCAGGGTCAGGAGGGCTTTGATCAGCTGCCATGTCCTCTTTGAGGTGAGTGGACACATCATTGTTTGTTTCACTGATAACTGGACACTTGGTGGTGTCCTCTACTGCCTCCCCTGGCAGTTTGTAGTCAACTTCAAAGACAGGTGGCAGACTTGGAGGCAGCATTGGGACAGGGCATTTAGCTGCTGATCTGTACACTCCAAAATCAACAGTAGCTGTGCCTGCAGTGGTCTCTGTAGCAACTGAGACCTCATAGGTATCCTCTACTGTCTGCTCTGATGGCATGAAGTCATCGTCAAAGACTGTTGGCAGGCATGTAGGCAGCACTGAAGGAAGACTTCTAGCTGCCCATCGATTCTCTCCCTTGACAGTGGCTGTGGTAGCAGTGGTCTCTGTGGCAACTGGGCACTCTGTGGCTGAAACAGCAGGCTTAGAGGTTTCGAGGAAATTGAATGAATTGCCAATGAACCGCTGAGCCAGGGGTGGGAGGGAGTAATGATAGAATCTGTCCTCTTCCTCAACATTAGATATTGCCACTGGAGCAACTGAGACCTCAGTGGTGCCCTCTACTGCCTGATGTGGCTGCATGGAGTCTTCGTCAAAGAAGTGCGGCAGGTATCGATGCAGCATTGAGGAAAGATGTATATCTGTCCATAGGTCCTCTCGTATACCTGTAGATACATCTGCAGTGGCCTCTGTGGCAACTGGGCATTCAGCAGACTGGCAGGTTTCAGGGACAAAGTATGAAAATACAATGAACCGCTGTGCATCCTGAGCGCGTATGGCAAATGGAGAGGGGGGATGCAACATGGTAGGTATAGGCCTCTGATTGGTGAAAGCCAGTGGTGGGAGGGAGTCAATACAGGGAGCCATGAACTCAGTGAGAGGACAGTTGCTCACATCTCACACATTCTGCGTGAGAAAAGAAACAGACATGATGAAAGTGATCACATTCAGTACATACATACATACTGTATGAGTCAGCACTACTTACTTATACATCACATATATATATATATTTATATATATATTTATATATATATATATATATATATATATATATATATATATATATATATATATATATATATATATACAGTGGGGAAAAAAGGTATTTAGTCAGCCACCAATTGTGCAAGTTCTCCCACTTAAAAAGATGAGAGAGGCCTGTAATTTTCATCATATGTACACGTCAACTATGACAGACAAAATGAGAAAAAAAAATCCAGAAACTCACATTGTAGGATTTTTAATGAATTTATTTGCAAATTATGGTGGAAAATAAGTATTTGGTCAACTTCAAACAAGCAAGATTTCTGGCTCTCACAGACCTGTAACTTCTTCTTTAAGAGGCTCCTCTGTCCTCCACTCGTTACCTGTATTAATGGCACCTGTTTGAACTTGTTATCAGTATAAAAGACACCTGTCCACAACCTCAAACAGTCACACTCCAAACTCCACTATGGCCAAGACCAAAGAGCTGTCAAAGGACACCAGAAACAAAATTGTAGACCTGCACCAGGCTGGGAAGACTGAATCTGCAATAGGTAAGCAGCTTGGTTTGAAAAAATCTACTGTGGGAGCAATTATTAAGAAATGGAAGACATACAAGACCACTGATAATCTCCCTTGGTCTGGGGCTCCACGCAAGATCTCACCCAGTGGGGTCAAAATGATCACAAGAACGGTGAGCAAAAATCCCAGAACCACACGGGGGGACCTAGTGAATGACCTGCAGAGAGCTGGGACCAAAGTAACAAGCCTACCATCAGTAACACACTGCGCCGCCAGGGACTCAAATCCTGCAGTGTCAGACGTGTCCCCCTGCTTAAGCCAGTACATGTCCAGGCCCGTCTGAAGTTTGCTAGAGTGCATTTGGATGATCCAGAAGAGGATTGGGAGAATGTCAAATGGTCAGATGAAACCAAAATATAACTTTTTGGTAAAAACTCAACTCGTTGTGTTTGGAGGACAAAGAATGCTGAGTTGCATCCAAAGAACACCATACCTACTGTGAAGCATGGGGGTGGAAACATCATGCTTTGGGGCTGTTTTTCTGCAAAGGGACCAGGACGACTGATCCGTGTAAAGGAAAGAATGAATGGGGCCATGTATCGTGAGATTTTGAGTGAAAACCCCCTTCCATCAGCAAGGGCATTGAAGATGACACGTGGCTGGGTCTTTCAGCATGACAATGATCCCAAACACACTGCCCGGGCAACGAAGGAGTGGCTTCGTAAGAAGCATTTCAAGGTCCTGGAGTGGCCTAGCCAGTCTCCAGATCTCAATCCCATAGAAAATCTTTGGAGGGAGTTGAAAGTCTGTGTTGCCCAGTGACAGCCCCAAAACATCACTGCTCTAGAGGAGATCTGCATGGAGGAATGGGCCAAAATACCAGCAACAGTGTGTGAAAACCTTGTGAAGACTTACAGAAAACGTTTGACCTGTGTCATTGCCAACAAAGGGTATATAACAAAGTATTGAGAAACTTTTGTTATTGACCAAATACTTATTTTCCACCATCATTTGCAAATAAATTCATTAAAAATCCTACAATTTGATTTTCTGGATTTTTTTTTCTCATTTTGTCTGTCATAGTTGACGTGTACCTATGATGAAAATTACAGGCCTCTCTCATCTTTTTAAGTGGGAGAACTTGCACAATTGGCGGCTGACTAAATACTTTTTTTCCCCACTGTATATAGTGTCCTCTAAGATGCTCTGCACCAGTCTGTCCCAACCCTTGGTCCCCTAGCCAATGGGCCAGCTAAGTGTAAAAATACATGCCCCACACCCAGCATAACATTTGACATTTTAGCCATTTATCAGACGCTTTTACCCAGAACGACTTATAGTTAGTTAGTGCATTCAACTTAAGGTAGCTAGGTGAGACAACCACATAATCCTGATATGAGCGTCTATGATAGAACGGTTGTTTATTTTTTATGACCAGACAACCATAAGAACTGAGGACATAAATTCACTGAAACAGACAGACACGATACAACACATTTAGACAAGAACAGTTATAAGCATTGCCATGGTGTAGCCTAATACAAAAAGAAATAAGGACAAAACATTGTTAGCTTACATTCCATGGCATATGGAACATTTTGCCCTTACAATAACTTATATTTGCTTTAATTAATATTGTTAAACAGAATTCTTGTCGACTTTGTCAAAGTTGGTCTTGTTACCTCCTCAATCAGTCTTGGCATTTTCCTCGACTTGAACCAAATCCTCTTCATCTTCTTCTCCTGATCCTTCTGGATCTGCAAAACCAGAGCCAACCTGGCTCCCAGCTCCATCACGTAGTCTGTCTAGATCGCCCTTTCCTCCAACCGACACTCACCCCTCCTCTGTGTCAGCGTTGAACCCTCCATGTCTTCCTCTTAGCTAACAATAACTCTGGAAAATACACAACGTTGTAGTAAGTGGGTGTTGCTAACCAAATAATAATGCATCTCTTTACAATGTGCACACGTTTTCTTCCCAGCTACTTACAATTAAGCAAGTGAGAATCCTGATCCAGATATGTTTAGGCAATAGGCCTATCTGAATTACTAGTAAAAAGTTGGCTACTGGAAAAGCGACCAAGTTCAAATGAATCGATTTTGGCTGTTCTTATCATTTCGTGAACAATATCCTTCATGACATCATCATTGTGATGCAAGGCGTTGCCATGGCAGATGAAAAAGCACAACACAGACTTTAAAAAGCAAACTTCAGGGTCTTTCTGTACCTTACTATTGAGCCTTATTCAACCCCTCATGTAGCTCTACTCCATATTGGGCCTGGTTCTCACAAACCACACTAATCACTTCCATCATATCATTGAAAACACTGTGTTTTGGGTAGAAAATGACTATATCCATGCAGGACCTAACTTGTACAGTTTCATCTATTTTAAAAACCAAGGAGGTAAAAATGCCAGTCTTCTCTTTGAGTGCCCTTGAGTGCACCTCAATTTAAAGAGGTCTATCAATTCAACCATTTGAAATGGATGTCCATTCAATTAAGAACATATTATTCTTATTAGAAATGAATCAGCTACAAATTAGGTAGGCGTACTTGTTTTTTTACACAACCTACTCTTTTGGTACATATTTATTGAGATAATTGATTACAACATATGTTGGTGATTAACACAGAGAGAGGTTTTTTTTCTGTCATCAATAGAATGCATTAGCCATTAGGCTGGCTCACTACAATTGTAACATTACATTTACATTTAAAATGTTAGTCATTTAGCAGACGCTCTTATCCAGAGCGACTTACAGGAGCAATTAGGGTTAAGTGCCTTGCTCAAGGGCACATTTACCCCATTTAGCAGACGCTCTTATCCAGAGTGACTTACAAATTGGTGCATTCACCCTATAGCTAGTGGGATAACCACTTTACAATTTCATTTTTTCTTTTTATTTTCTCTTTATTTATTTTTTATTTTTTTGGGGGGGGGGTGGGTTGGGGTACGTGGGGTAGAAGGATTACATTATCCTATCCCAGGTATTCCTTAAAGAGGTGGGGTTAAAAATGTCTGTCCTGGATCGTGAGGGAGATTGTTCCACCATTGGGGTGCCAGAGCAGCGAACAGTTTTGACTGGGCTGAGCGGGAGCTATACTGATATGTCTGCCAGACATGCAGAGATGCGATTCGCCACCTGGTTATCAGAAGGGGGAAAGGAGAAGATTAGTTGTGTATCGTCAGCGTAGCAATGATAGGAGAGGCCATGTGAGGATATGACAGAGCCAAGTGACTTGGTGTATAGGGAGAATAGGAGAGGGCCTAGAACTGAGCCCTGGGGGACACCAGTGGTGAGAGCACGTGGTGCGGAGACAGCTTCTCGCCACGCCACTTGGTAGGAGCGACCGGTCAGGTAGGACGCAATCCAGGAGTGAGCCGCGCCGGAGATGCCCAGCTCGGAGAGGGTGGAGAGGAGGATCTGATGGTTCACAGTATCAAAGGCAGCAGACAGGTCTAGAAGGACAAGAGCAGAGGAGAGAGAGTTAGCTTTAGCAGTGCGGAGAGCCTCTCTGACAGAGAAGAGCAGTCTCAGTTGAATGACCAGTCCTGAAACCTGACTGGTTTGGATCAAGAAGGTCATTCTGAGAGAGATAGCAAGAGAGTTGGCTAAAGACGGCACGCTCAATAGTTTTGGAAAGAAAAGAAAGAAGGGATACTGGTCTGTAGTTGTTGACGTCAGTGGGATCGAGTGTTGGTTTTTTGAGAAGGGGTGCAACTCTCGCTCTCTTGAAGACGGAAGGGACATAGCCAGCGGTCAAGGATGAGTTGATCAGCGAGGTGAGGTAGGGGAGAAGGTCACCGGAGATGGTCTGGAGAAGAGAGGAGGGGATGGGGTCAAGCGGGCAGGTTGTTGGGCGGCCTGCAGTCACAAGTCGCAGGATTTTATCTGGAGAGAGAGGGGAGAAAGAAGTCAAAGCATAGGGTAGGGCAGTGTGAGTAGGACCAGCAGTGTCATTAGACTTAACAAACGAGGATCGGATGTCGTCAACCTTCTTTTCAAAGTGGTTGACGAAGTCATCCACCGAGAGAGAGGAGGGGGGAGGGGGGGGGATTCAGCAGGGAGGAGAATGTGGCAAAGAGCTTCCTAGGGTTAGAGGCAGATGCTTGGAATTTAGAGTGGTAGAAAGTGCCTTAGCAGCAGAAACAGATGAAGAAAATGTAGAGAGGAGGGAGTGAAAAGATGCCAGGTCGGCAGGGAGTTTAGTTTTCTTCCATTTCCGCTCCGCTGCCCGGAGCTCTGTTCTGTGAGCTCGCAATGAGTCATCAAGCCACGGAGCTGGAGGGGAGGACCGAGCCGGCCGGGAGGATGGGGACACAGAGAGTCAAAGGATGCAGAAAGGGAGGAGAGGAGGGTTGAGGAGGCAGAATCAGGAGATTGGAGGGAGAAGGATTGAGCAGAGGGAAGTGATGATAGGATGGAAGAGGAGAGAGTAGTGGGAGAGAGAGAGCGAAGGTTGAGGCGGCGCATTACCATCTGTGTAGGGGCAGAGTGAGTAGTGTTGGAGGAGAGCGAGAGAGAAAAGGACACAAAGTAGTGGTCGGAGACATGGAGGGGAGTTGCAGTGAGATTAGTAGAAGAGCAGCATCTAGTAAAGATGAGGTCAAGCGTATTGCCTGCCTTGTGAGTAGGGAGGGACGGTGAGAGGGTGAGGTCAAAAGAGGAGAGGAGTGGAAAGAAGGAGGCAGAGAGAAATGAGTCAAATGTAGACGTAGGGAGGTTGAAATCCCCCAAAACTGTGAGGGGTGAGCCATCCTCAGGAAAGGAGCTTATCAAGGCGTCAAGCTCATTGATGAACTCTCCAAGGGAACCTGGAGGGCGATAGATGACAAGGATATTAAGCTTAGATGGGCTAGTGACTGTGACAGCATGGAATTCAAATGAGGAGATAGACAGATGGGTTAGGGGAAAAATTGAGAATGTCCACTTGGGAGAGATGAGGATTCCTGTGCCACCACCCCTCTGACCAGATGCTCTCGGGGTATGCGAGAACACATGGTCAGACGAGGAGAGAGCAGTAGGAGTAGCAGTGTTTTCAGTGGTAATCCATGTTTCCGTCAGCGCCAGGAAGTCGAGGGAATGGAGGTTAGCATAGGCTGGGATGAAGTCAGCTTTGTTGGCAGCAGAACGGCAGTTCCAGAGGCTGCCTGAGACCTGGAACTCCAGGTGTGGGGTGCGTGCAGGGACCACCAGGTTAGAGGCAGCAGCCACGCGGTGTGAGGCGTTTGTGTGGCCTGTGCGGAGAGGAGAGAACAGGGATAGGCAGAGGCATAGTTGACAGGCTGTAGCAAATGGCTACAATAATGCAGAGGAGATCGGAATGAAATGAATTAAACATCAGGAAAAGGAGTGAGTAGGGCCTCCCTCGCCAAAACTTACACCTCAGAAACTATAATTGTTTCACTGAACCATCCAGATAAAAACTCTCCCAACTTCCACTTTTAGAAATTAGAATTGTTGTGAACTACAGCAGTTCAATGTTTCAAGGAATAGACTCAACTTGCTTTGTTCAGCTAGCTAAATATGACACCATGGCTGACTAGCATGCTAGCATCCAATAACACACAGTTTAGCACCAATGGCACCATTGCTGACTAGCATGCTAGCATCCAATAACACACAGTTTAGCACAAATGGCACCATGGCTGACCAGCATGCTAGCATCCAATAACACACAGTTTAGCACCAATACTTGGTTACAACAAACTAACAGTAGTGAGCTAACACACTAAACAGATAATTTGTGTGTTAACGAATTACGTTGGCTAGCTAGCACAAATATATTGTATTTAGCAGCTACAGTACAGTTGGCTGGTCATGTTGGCTAACTAGCAATGGCTACTGTGTTGACTTTGTTTGGAAAACGGCTAGCTAGCTACGTGCTACCTACAATAGCCACCCACAACAGCCCACGGTGCCTAGCTATGACGCTTTAGCCAACAAGCATGCTAGCATCCAATAACACACAGTTTAGCACCAATACTTGGTAACAACAAACGACCGATAGTGTTTTAACACGCTAAACAGATAATTCGTGTCTGTGTCTAGTTCCTATCATAACGCAGCAATAATTAAACGTTGGCTAGCTAGTACAAATATATTGTATTTAGCTGCTGCGGTACAGTTAGCTAGTCGTGATTTGGCTACTGTGTTGACTTTGTATGAGACACGGCTAGCTAGCTGGCTAGCTTCGTGCTAATCCCCGGCATAGCCGAATATAATGCTAACCTACAATAACTATCCACAACAGCCCGCGATGCCTACTTACAATAACCAACTACGTTCTAAATACATAATTAAGCCTTACTCGACAAAGCCCAAGCTATGTACAAAGCCAAACTTACCCGACGCCAGCTGATATTTGTCTTCTGCAATCAGTAGGTGTAATTAAGTACAGTAGGTACTAACTACCTAACGCTGATGCCTCAGATAATGAAGTTAGAAAAACGGCTGAAATGGTAGAAAGCTAGCTGGCTTAATTACAGGTACTCTTAAGCATGAATAACATTGGAAACAGCTATCCACCGTGGCATGACATCTCAGGTGTCAGGATGAAGCATTTTCTCACAAAAAGAGGACTCAAGCAAACTATCTCTCTTCAACAGTTTCACTAGTCATGTTAGGCCTACTTAAAATGTCACATTCATACACAAGTAATTTGAAAATAAGTTATACTACTGAAACACATTCACAATAAGTTATATTACAACCTACCTCTGAAGTAAGCAGTGTGTTCTCTCACTAATGAAATAGGACATTAATAATTTGTCAGTGGTTAGTTGAATCAGTCTCTTTGCACTGTTCAGTTTGTCTGTGCAACAGGTAACCTTCCAGAATCGGAATCTTGTGATGTCACAATGGAGTCCCCATTGCCATGGTTACCCACAGCAGCTTTCATGTGTTATCAAATGCTGGCACAATTTAGTTTATTTATTTTAGATTTTTTGTACCTATGCAGCACAGTCATACCTAATATATACAATGAATCCATATAACCTAATTTTTTATTAAAATAAAATGCTGTAACTCATGTAAAATGGTTGACCATTCAAACGACATGTGTTTTGCCTAATTAAAAGTCTATATGTTTTAGATATCATAAATAGCAGCCAGGCTTACTTAGGTTGTTTGTTCGATCTCAGCCTACCACTAATGCCAATATTTTTCATCATCATCATCATCATCATCAATGAAATACATAGGCTACCTTACTACAGTAAAACAAGTCTTCCATAGTCTATGTCACCTCAGTAACAAAGTTCCAAAAAAGAAATGAGGGTTCAAGAAAACATCTCTCTTCAATGGCCTCAGCTATTAGCCATATGATCAACAAGGTCAACTGCAGCACTAAAATCAAGAAGCAGCTCATCCACAAGTTTATCTTGGTCAAGTGATCTGAGCCATTGATCGATTAAATCAACGAGAGCTGTTGCAGTCGAGTGATCCTTACGGTATCTTTACGGTACGCATGCTCATAGAGGGATAAAATTAGCTGGATGTGTAATTATATAGGCCCAAAAAATGTAATTGAAGAGTAGGTGTCATTGATGTTTAGCATTTAAGTTTAATAAATAATTAAATAAAGAAATCAATATCAGCTGACTATAGAAAAGTATTGTTTAAAATTATGTTTGAACATTTTCTTATCCGTGTCTTTCCAGTTGATATAACCAAACAGACAACCTTTGTTGCTCAAGAGCGTCACACATTCCTCCATTCATTCTCTATCATATTCCCCTCCATCAAATTCCTCTATCATATTCCCTCCATCATATTCTCTCTATTATATTTCTCTCCATCATATTCCACTCCATCATAATACTCGCTATCATATTCCCTCTATCATATTCCTCTTTATTTTTACAGGGAATCCCAATTGAGACCAGTGTCTCTTTTTCAATGGTGCCCTGTGTTATATCAATTAACAATCCAAACAGCTTAAACAGATAAAATTACATACAGAGTAGAAAATATATAGAGCAAAATTATTAGACTTGAACACATACATTTCACAATGAACAGGTCTTGTATTTAACCAGTTGAGCTGACAACCATTTTGCACTGTTTCACTAGGGCTTTAGTCATCAATCTAGCAAGAGGGAAATATTTTATTAATGTAGTGGTGTCCCTCCCCCCAGGAAGCTACGACCTTTAGCTTTCACCTGGAATTGTTCATTTATGTCTGAGAAAAAAAACACTTTCCAAACCATATGATCTAGTACACAAGAAAAGTATAATACAACCTTCTTTACTACTTTGCCAAACATTTCATGACATTAGTGAGAGTCAAAATCTGTAAAATGTGTGAATGTCTAAATTAACATTTGGGCAATTTGACCAGTGTACATCACTCCTATAGACAATGAGAGATGGGCTATGTAAATGTCTCGATTTTGTCGTTCTGAACAAATGTTTGACTTCCACACAAAATTACTTCTTGACTTTTTTTAGGTTTAAGGAAGTGTGTAGGTTTAAACTATTGCTTTAAAGGGAAGAGAGGGGGAGGAGGAGAGAGAGCGAGAGATGGGGGGAGTGGGAGAAAGAGGGAAGGAGGGGGAGGAGGGGGAGGAGGGGGAGGAGGTGGAGGGCAGCTTTGTCCGACACACCATACTTACACCTGCAACAGGTAGGCCAGGGGGCAGGACCTGTAGGTGAGACTCATAACATGATAAGGGGGGCAGGTGAAGAAGGGGTGTTGCTGGAGTCAAGGAAGGGAGGGTGTTCCTACGAGCCCCCTGCCAGCGAGACGGGGAGCAGGGAGGAAGTCTGTCCATGGAGCATTTCTGGGTCATTGGGTCGCCTCCAATGAGATTAGATCACCCTCTACAATGTAAAGCAGTTTGAGTACTGGGGGGTTCTCTGTATAAATCCAAGGTGAAACCTCCAGGGGCTAGCCTTCTCTCAGCGGAGAGTCTGCTCTGGGCTGCCTGCGAAAGGTGCTCCTCTGTGGGAAAGAGGAGAGAACAAGAGGCCCCAGAAGAGATCTCCTTATGGTAGTGATGGACAGATCAACTCTCCTTGTTATCTTCCATCTCTTCCTCTTCCTCTTGCTCGGCCTTCTCCCTCCTTTCCTTCTTACAGTCTTACAGTCCTTCTTACAGTCATTTTCTCCCTTTCCTCCTTCCTCTCCTCCCTCTTTCTCTTCCTCTACCTTCCTCTCCCTCCTTCCCTCTTGGTAAACCTTGTTTAGTCGAGCCAGATTGTGGATAGCTAGCCATGGCTTAGACCACTGTCGCTGTCTGGGTGGGGGGATACAGGACTGGTCCACTGGACTCAGCTCACATGGGGAGAACCTGCTGCTGCTGCCACTCCCCCTCTTACCTGGGATGAGATCACGTTTGGAGGAAACCTGGCACCATCCCTACGGTGAAGCATGGTGGTGGCAGCATCATGCTCCGGGGAGGATTTTCAGGGACAGGGACTGGGAACACGCCCCATTCACATCGACGGGGCTGTAGTGGAGCAGGTCGAGAGTTTCAAGTTCCTTGGTGTCCACATCACCAACAAACTATCATGGTTCAAACACACCAAGACAGTCGTGAAGAGGGCACGACAACGCCTTTTCCACCTCAGGAGACTGAAAAGATTTGGCATTGGTCCCAAGATCCTCAAAAAGTTCTACAGCTGCACCATCGAGAGCTTCCTGACCAGTTGCATCACCGCCTGGTATGGCAACTGCTCGGCATCCGACCGTAAGGCGCTACAGAGGGTAGTGCGTACGGCCCAGTACATCACTGGAGCCAAGCTTCCTGCCATCCAGGACCTATATACTTGGAGGTGTAAGAGGGAGGCCCAAAAAATTGACAAAGACTCCAGTCACCCAAGTCATAGACTGTTCTCTCTGCTACCGCACAGCAAGCGGTACCAGAGTGCCAAGTCTAGGTCCAAAAGGCTCCTTAACAGCTTCTATCCCCAATTCATAAGACTGCTGAACAATTAATCAAATGGCCACCCGGACTATTTACATTGACACCTCCCCCCTTTGTTTTTACACTGGTAATAGGAATCTGGATCGGTTTCCTTTTCTTTTTACCTTGCTTTTGTTATTATTATTATTTTTTAAAGTTTTCTTTTTACATTTCGTAAAATGTTATAATTACAAAAACATTTCATTTTAATTTCAATTTAGTAACATACTGTATCATTCAAATAAATATTATTATTTGTCTAATCATATTTTGCCAGCTAACTGGGTGGCAGGCTGCAATCAGTAGCTGTAATTAAGTACAGCAGCCACCAACCATCTAACGTTAATGCCTCGGATAATGAGGTTAGAAGAACAGCTGAATGGTCGGTAGCTAGCTGGCTCAATTACAGGTACTCTTAAGCGTGAAATAACATTGGAAACAACTAACCACAGTTGCTAAAAGTTACCAGTAGCTACCCGCTAGCTAGCTAGCTTTGTTGGTCCAAGTGGTGGGTTAGCTAGCACTCGTGCTTCGCCGGGGTCCACCGAATAGAATACTTACCTACAATAATTACCTACAATAACCTACAATAACTACCAAAGTAAACTACCTATAATACCTGACTACAATACCTACATACAATCTAAATACATGGTTTAAGCTTTACTCAACAACATATAAGAAGCCAGCTTATCTCCTGCTAGAGAAAACACAACCTCTCCCGACAACCTCGAGGCAAGAGACCTTTCTCTCTTTCTCGTCATCTTTCAACTTCTTATTCAGTTTCTTATTTTTCTCTTTTTCCTCCATCTTTAAAAATGTGACTTTCTGCTTGAGGTTCATGGCCAGAAAGCCCACTCTTCCCAGGATGGTCTCTGCTCTCTCTGATGAAACCGTCTAATTGGAGCTCTTGGAATGGGCACGGTCCGCCTCACGCTTCAAACCCTCCCTAGGGCTCACCTCCTCCTTGACGCTCCTCTCTTCACTCTCAATGTCAATGCCTGTCCAATAATCCTAACAGGAAGACAATGACTCTAGATGTAATATTGTTCCAATGTGGCACATTCAATACACATTTGAGTGATCAACATACATTGATGGCCTCATGGGGCACACAATTTAGAGGACAGTAATTGAGGTAACTTGTTTATTTGTATCCCAAACCTATTTTGTAATAGCCATAGATGTTCTTCCTGGGTCCACACCAAACGTAATACAAATGTTAACCCTAGTAAGGGGTGATGTTTTATACTATGAGCATAGATTAGCAGGGTTGGGGTCAATTCAATTTCAATTCCAGTCAATTCAGGAAGTACTTAATTCAATGCTTTGAATTGAAATGGAACAGACCCCCAACCCTGTAGAGTAGAAGCGTAAAATAGGACACCTACCTTTGCCTTTTTCAGCGTCCAGGGCCTGGGTTCCTCATCCTCTGACCTGCATATGGAGGCTCTCACTCTAACAGGCGTCTTAGTGGCCATGCAGAGCAGAGGGGTTGCCAGAGTTAAGTTAGCATCTGGGACCAGCTGGTGAGCATGAGGGCAGCGATCCACCTCTTCACTAGTGCCCTTCCCTTTCTGCTCTGGCTGCTTGTGGTCCTTGTCATGGATGCATGCCAGGCTTGGAGGAAGTGCTAGGACAGGTCTCTCTTGACAGTGGATGCAACTGCACTTGCCTCTGTGTTAACTGAGCACTATGTGGTGTCCTCAACTGTCTCCTCTGGCTGCTTGTGGTCATTGTTGTTGTGAATGCATTGCAGACCTGGAGGACTTTTATCATCCCAGGTGTAAATAGCAACAGTTGCCTCTGTGTCGACTGAGCACTTTGTAGTGCACTCAACTGTCTTCCATAGCGGTTTGTGGTCATTGTTGTGGGTGCAGGTCAGGATTAGAGGCAGTGTTGCAGGTGCAGGAGGACTTTTATCAGCCAAACACTCCTCCGTGTGGACAGTGGACACAGAAACGGCTGCTTCGCTGGCAACTGGACACTTGTTGGTGTCCTCTACTGCCTCCCCTGGCAGAGTGTGGACAGTGGAGACGGAAACGGCCGCTTCCCTGGACACTTGACTCTTGGTGGTGTCCTCTACTGCCTCCTCTGGCTGCTTGTGGCCATTGTCTAGAATGTGTGGCAACTTTGAAGGCAGCATTGGAGCCGGGCTTTTATCACCCAACAGGTTCTCTCCCTGGACAATGGATGTGCCTGCAGTGATCGCTGTGGTAACGGAGGACTCGGTGGCATCCTCTTTTGTCTCCTCTGTCAGTTTGTGGTCAGAGTCTCGGATACATGGCGAGCTTGGAGGCAGTGCTGCAGGGTCAGGAGGGCTTTGATCAGCTGCCATGTCCTCTTTGAGGTGAGTGGACACATCATTGTTTGTTTCACTGATAACTGGACACTTGGTGGTGTCCTCTACTGCCTCCCCTGGCAGTTTGTAGTCATCTTCAAAGACAAGTGGCAGACTTGGAGGCAGCATTGGGACAGGGCATTTAGCTGCTGATCTGTACACTCCAAAATCAACGGTAGCTGTGCCTGCAGTGGTCTCTGTAGCAACTGAGACCTCATAGGTATCCTCTACTGTCTGCTCTGATGGCATGAAGTCATCGTCAAAGACTGTTGGCAGGCATGTAGGCAGCACTGAAGGAAGACTTCTAGCTGCCCATCGATTCTCTCCCTTGACAGTGGCTGTGGTAGCAGTGGTCTCTGTGGCAACTGGGCACTCTGTGGCTGAAACAGCAGGCTTAGAGGTTTCGAGGAAATTGAATGAATTGCCAATGAACCGCTGAGCCAGGGGTGGGAGGGAGTAATGATAGAATCTGTCCTCTTCCTCAACATTAGATATTGCCACTGGAGCAACTGAGACCTCAGTGGTGCCCTCTACTGCCTGATGTGGCTGCATGGAGTCTTCGTCAAAGAAGTGTGGCAGGTATCGATGCAGCATTGAGGAAAGATGTATATCTGTCCATAGGTCCTCTCGTATACCTGTAGATACATCTGCAGTGGCCTCTGTGGCAACTGGGCATTCAGCAGACTGGCAGGTTTCAGGGACAAAGTATGAAAATACAATGAACCGCTGTGCATCCTGAGCGTGTATGGCAAATGGAGAGGGGGGATGCAACATGGTAGGTATAGGCCTCTGATTGGTGAAAGCCAGTGGTGGGAGGGAGTCAATACAGGGAGCCATGAACTCAGTGAGAGGACAGTTGCTCACATCTCACACATTCTGCGTGAGAAAAGAAACAGACATGATGAAAGTGATCACATTCAGTACATACATACATACTGTATGAGTCAGCACTACTTACTTATACATCACATATATATATATATATATATATATATATATATATATATATATATATATATAGTGTCCTCTAAGATGCTCTGCACCAGTCTGTCCCAACCCTTGGTCCCCTAGCCAATGGGCCAGCTAAGTGTAAAAATACATGCCCCACACCCAGCATAACATTTGACATTTTAGCCATTTATCAGACGCTTTTATCCAGAACGACTTATAGTTAGTTAGTGCATTCAACTTAAGGTAGCTAGGTGAGACAACCACATAATCCTGATATGAGCGTCTATGATAGAACGGTTGTTTATTTTTTATGACCAGACAACCATAAGAACTGAGGACATAAATTCACTGAAACAGACAGACACGATACAACACATTTGTGTTGCCCCAGAAGAGATCTCCTTATGGTAGTGATGGACAGATCAACTCTCCTTGTTATCTTCCACCTCTTCCTCTTCCTCTTGCTCGGCCTTCTCCCTCCTTTCCTTCTTACAGTCTTACAGTCCTTCTTACAGTCATTTTCTCCCTTTCCTCCTTCCTCTCCTCCCTCTTTCTCTTCCTCTACCTTCCTCTCCCTCCTTCCCTCTTGGTAAACCTTGTTTAGTCGAGCCAGATTGTGGATAGCTAGCCATGGTTTAGACCACTGTCGCTGTCTGGGTGGGGGGATACAGGACTGGTCCACTGGACTCAGTTCACATGGGGAGAACCTGCTGCTGCTGCCACTCCCCCTCTTACCTGGGATGAGATCACGTTTGGAGGAAACCTGGCACCATCCCTACGGTGAAGCATGGTGGTGGCAGCATCATGCTCCGGGGAGGATTTTCAGGGACAGGGACTGGGAACACGCCCCATTCACATCGACGGGGCTGTAGTGGAGCAGGTCGAGAGTTTCAAGTTCCTTGGTGTCCACATCACCAACAAACTATCATGGTTCAAACACACCAAGACAGTCGTGAAGAGGGCACGACAACGCCTTTTCCACCTCAGGAGACTGAAAAGATTTGGCATTGGTCCCAAGATCCTCAAAAAGTTCTACAGCTGCACCATCGAGAGCTTCCTGACCAGTTGCATCACCGCCTGGTATGGCAACTGCTCGGCATCCGACCGTAAGGCACTACAGAGGGTAGTGCGTACGGCCCAGTACATCACTGGAGCCAAGCTTCCTGCCATCCAGGACCTATATACTTGGAGGTGTAAGAGGGAGGCCCAAAAAATTGACAAAGACTCCAGTCACCCAAGTCATAGACTGTTATCTCTGCTACCGCACAGCAAGCGGTAACAGAGTGCCAAGTCTAGGTCCAAAAGGCTCCTTAACAGCTTCTATCCCCAATTCATAAGACTGCTGAACAATTAATCAATTGGCCACCTGGACAATTTACATTGACACCTCCCCCCTTTGTTTTTACACTGGTAATAGGAATCTGGATCGGTTTCCTTTTCTTTTTACCTTGCTTTTGTTATTATTATTATTTTTTAAAGTTTTCTTTTTACATTTCGTAAAATGATATAATTACAAAAACATTTCATTTTAATTTCAATTTAGTAACATACTGTATCATTCAAATAAATATTATTATTTGTCTAATCATATTTTGCCAGCTAACTGGGTGGCAGGCTGCAATCAGTAGCTGTAATTAAGTACAGCAGCCACCAACCATCTAACGTTAATGCCTCGGATAATGAGGTTAGAAGAACAGCTGAATGGTCGGTAGCTAGCTGGCTCAATTACAGGTACTCTTAAGTGTGAAATAACATTGGAAACAACTAACCACAGTTGCTAAAAGCTACCAGTAGCTACCCACTAGCTAGCTAGCTTTGTTGGTCCAAGTGGTGGGTTAGCTAGCACTCGTGCTTCGCCGGGGTCCACCGAATAGAATACTTACCTATAATAATTACCTACAATAACCTACAATAACTACCTAAGTAAACTACCTATAATACCTGACTACAATACCTACATACAATCTAAATACATGGTTTAAGCTTTACTCAACAACATATAAGAAGCCAGCTTATCTCCTGCTAGAGAAAACACAACCTCTCCCGACAACCTCGAGGCAAGAGACCTTTCTCTCTTTCTCGTCATCTTTCAACTTCTTATTCAGTTCCTTATTTTTCTCTTTTTCCTCCATCTTTAAAAATGTGACTTTCTGCTTGAGGTTCATGGCCAGAAAGCCCACTCTTCCCAGGATGGTCTCTCCTCTCTCTGATGAAACCGTCCCATTGGAGCTCTTGGAATGGGCACGGT
The DNA here is from genome assembly GCF_964263955.1 of Coregonus lavaretus. Taxonomy (NCBI): domain Eukaryota; kingdom Metazoa; phylum Chordata; class Actinopteri; order Salmoniformes; family Salmonidae; genus Coregonus; species Coregonus lavaretus. Next base: position 16,168,710 of record NC_140022.1, read on the forward strand.
CCGCCTCACTCTTCAAACCCTCCCTCGGGCTCACCTCCTCCTTGACGCTCCTCTCTTCACTCTCAATGTCAATGCCTGTCCAATAATCCTAACAGGAAGACATTGACTCTAGATGTAATATTGTTCCAATGTGGCACATTCAATACACATTTGAGTGATCAACATACATTGATGGCCTCATGGGGCACACAATTTAGAGGACAGTAATTGAGGTAACTTGTTTATTTGTATCCCAAACCGATTTTGTAATAGCCATAGATGTTCTTCCTGGGTCCACACCAAACGTAATACAAATGTTAACCCTAGTAAGGGGTGATGTTTTATACTATGAGCATAGATTAGCAGGATTGGGGTCAATTCAATTTCAATTCCAGTCAATTCAGGAAGTACTTAATTCAATGCTTTGAATTGAAATGGAACAGACCCCCAACCCTGTAGAGTAGAAGTGTAAAATAGGACACCTACCTTTGCCTTTTTCAGCGTCCAGGGCCTGGGTTCCTCATCCTCTGACCTGCATATGGAGGCTCTCACTCTAACAGGCGTCTTAGTGGCCATGCAGAGCAGAGGGGTTGCCTGAATTAAGTTAGCATCTGGGACCAGCTGGTGAGCATGAGGGCAGCGATCCACCTCTTCACTAGTGCCCTTCCCTTTCTGCTCTGGCTGCTTGTGGTCCTTGTCATGGATGCATGCCAGGCTTGGAGGAAGTGCTAGGACAGGGCTTTTATCACTCATTAGTTCCTCTCTCTTGACAGTGGATGCAACTGCACTTGCCTCTGTGTTAACAAAGCACTATGTGGTGTCCTCAACTGTCTCCTCTGGCTGCTTGTGGTCATTGTTGTTGTGAATGCATTGCAGACCTGGAGGACTTTTATCATCCCAGGTGTAAATAGCAACAGTTGCCTCTGTGTCGACTGAGCACTTTGTAGGGCACTCAACTGTCTTCCATAGCGGTTTGTGGTCATTGTTGTGTGTGCAGGTCAGGATTAGAGGCAGTGTTGCAGGTGCAGGAGGACTTTTATCAGCCAAACACTCCTCCGTGTGGACAGTGGACACAGAAACGGCTGCTTCCCTGGCAACTGGACACTTGTTGGTGTCCTCTACTGCCTCCCCTGGCAGAGTGTGGACAGTGGAGACGGAAATGGCCGCTTCCCTGGACACTTGACTCTTGGTGGTGTCCTCTACTGCCTCCTCTGGCTGCTTGTGGCCATTGTCTAGAATGTGTGGCAACTTTGAAGGCAGCATTGGAGCCGGGCTTTTATCACCCAACAGGTTCTCTCCCTGGACAATGGATGTGCCTGCAGTGATCGCTGTGGTAACGGAGGACTCGGTGGCATCCTCTTTTGTCTCCTCTGTCAGTTTGTGGTCAGAGTCTCGGATACATGGCGAGCTTGGAGGCAGTGCTGCAGGGTCAGGAGGGCTTTGATCAGCTGCCATGTCCTCTTTGAGGTGAGTGGACACATCATTGTTTGTTTCACTGATAACTGGACACTTGGTGGTGTCCTCTACTGCCTCCCCTGGCAGTTTGTAGTCAACTTCAAAGACAAGTGGCAGACTTGGAGGCAGCATTGGGACAGGGCATTTAGCTGCTGATCTGTACACTCCAAAATCAACAGTAGCTGTGCCTGCAGTGGTCTCTGTAGCAACTGAGACCTCATAGGTATCCTCTACTGTCTGCTCTGATGGCATGAAGTCATCGTCCAAGACTGTTGGCAGGCATGTAGGCAGCACTGAAGGAAGACTTCTAGCTGCCCATCGATTCTCTCACTTGACAGTGGCTGTGGTAGCAGTGGTCTCTGTGGCAACTGGGCACTCTGTGGCTGAAACAATAGGCTTAGAGGTTTCGAGGAAATTGAATGAATTGCCAATGAACCGCTGAGCCAGGGGTGGGAGGGAGTAATGATAGAATCTGTCCTCTTCCTCAACATTAGATATTGCCACTGGAGCAACTGAGACCTCAGTGGTGCCCTCTACTGCCTGATGTGGCTGCATGGAGTCTTCGTCAAAGAAGTGTGGCAGGTATCGATGCAGCATTGAGGAAAGATGTATATCTGTCCATAGGTCCTCTCGTATACCTGTAGATACATCTGCAGTGGCCTCTGTGGCAACTGGGCATTCAGCAGACTGGCAGGTTTCAGGGACAAAGTATGAAAATACAATGAACCGCTGTGCATCCTGAGCGCGTATGGCAAATGGAGAGGGGGGATGCAACATGGTAGGTATAGGCCTCTGATTGGTGAAAGCCAGTGGTGGGAGGGAGTCAATACAGGGAGCCATGAACTCAGTGAGAGGACAGTTGCTCACATCTCACACATTCTGCGTGAGAAAAGAAACAGACATGATGAAAGTGATCACATTCAGTACATACATACATACTGTATGAGTCAGCACTACTTACTTATACATCACATATATATATATATATATATATATATATATATATATATATATATATATATATATAGTGTCCTCTAAGATGCTCTGCACCAGTCTGTCCCAACCCTTGGTCCCCTAGCCAATGGGCCAGCTAAGTGTAAAAATACATGCCCCACACCCAGCATAACATTTGACATTTTAGCCATTTATCAGACGCTTTTATCCAGAACGACTTATAGTTAGTTAGTGCATTCAACTTAAGGTAGCTAGGTGAGACAACCACATAATCCTGATATGAGCGTCTATGATAGAACGGTTGTTTATTTTTTATGACCAGACAACCATAAGAACTGAGGACATAAATTCACTGAAACAGACAGACACGATACAACACATTTAGACAAGAACAGTTATAAGCATTGCCATGGTGTAGCCTAATACAAAAAGAAATAAGGACAAAACATTGTTAGCTTACATTCCATGGCATATGGAACATTTTGCCCTTACAATAACTTATACTTGCTTTAATTAATATTGTTAAACAGAACTCTTGTCGACTTTGTCAAAGTTGGTCTTGTTACCTCCTCAATCAGTCTTGGCATTTTCCTCGTCTTGAACCAAATCCTCTTCATCTTCTTCTCCTGATCCTTCTGGATCTGCAAAACCAGAGCCAACCTGGCTCCCAGCTCCATCACGTAGTCTGTCTAGATCGCCCTTTCCTCCAACCGACACTCACCCCTCCTCTGTGTCAGCGTTGAACCCTCCATGTCTTCCTCTTAGCTAACAATAACTCTGGAAAATACACAACGTTGTAGTAAGTGGGTGTTGCTAACCAAATAATAATGCATCTCTTTACAATGTGCACACGTTTTCTTCCCAGCTACTTACAATTAAGCAAGTGAGAATCCTGATCCAGATATGTTTAGGCAATAGGCCTATCTGAATTACTAGTAAAAAGTTGGCTACTGGAAAAGCGACCAAGTTCAAATGAATCGATTTTGGCTGTTCTTATCATTTCGTGAACAATATCCTTCATGACATCATCATTGTGATGCAAGGCGTTGCCATGGCAGATGAAAAAGCACAACACAGACTTTAAAAAGCAAACTTCAGGGTCTTTCTGTACCTTACTATTGAGCCTTATTCAACCCCTCATGTAGCTCTACTCCATATTGGGCCTGGTTCTCACAAACCACACTAATCACTTCCATCATATCATTGAAAACACTGTGTTTTGGGTAGAAAATGACTCTATATCCATGCAGGACCTAACTTGTACAGTTTCCTCTATTTTAAAAACCAAGGAGGTAAAAATGCCAGTCTTCTCTTTGAGTGCCCTTGAGTGCACCTCAATTTAAAGAGGTCTATCAATTCAACCATTTGAAATGGATGTCCATTCAATTAAGAACATATTATTCTTATTAGAAATGAATCAGCTACAAATTAGGTAGGCGTACTTGTTTTTTTACACAACCTACTCTTTTGGTACATATTTATTGAGATAATTGATTACAACATATGTTGGTGATTAACACAGAGAGAGGTTTTTTTTCTGTCATCAATAGAATGCATTAGACATTAGGCTGGCTCACTACAATTGTAACATGACATCTCAGGTGTCAGGATGAAGCATTTTCTCACAAAAAGAGGACTCAAGCAAACTATCTCTCTTCAACAGTTTCACTAGTCATGTTAGGTCTACTTAAAATGTCACATTCATACACAAGTAATTTGAAAATAAGTTATACTACTGAAACACATTCACAATAAGTTATATTACAACCTACCTCTGAAGTAAGCAGTGTGTTCTCTCACTAATGAAATAGGACATTAATAATTTGTCAGTGGTTAGTTGAATCAGTCTCTTTGCACTGTTCAGTTTGTCTGTGCAACAGGTAACCTTCCAGAATCGGAATCTTGTGATGTCACAATGGAGTCCCCATTGCCATGGTTACCCACAGCAGCTTTCATGTGTTATCAAATGCTGGCACAATTTAGTTTATTTATTTTAGATTTTTTGTACCTATGCAGCACAGTCATACCTAATATATACAATGAATCCATATAACCTAATTTTTTATTAAAATAAAATGTTGTAACTCATGTAAAATGGTTGACCATTCAAACGACATGTGTTTTGCCTAATTAAAAGTCTATATGTTTTAGATATCATAAATAGCAGCCAGGCTTACTTAGGTTGTTTGTTCGATCTCAGCCTACCACTAATGCCAATATTTTTCATCATCATCATCATCATCATCAATGAAATACATAGGCTACCTTACTACAGTAAAACAAGTCTTCCATAGTCTATGTCACCTCAGTAACAAAGTTCCAAAAAATAAATGAGGGTTCAAGAAAACATCTCTCTTCAATGGCCTCAGCTATTAGCCATATGATCAACAAGGTCAACTGCAGCACTAAAATCAAGAAGCAGCTCATCCACAAGTTTATCTTGGTCAAGTGATCTGAGCCATTGATCGATTAAATCAACGAGAGCTGTTGCAGTCGAGTGATCCTTACGGTATCTTTACGGTACGCATGCTCATAGAGGGATAAAATTAGCTGGATGTGTAATTATATAGGCCCAAAAAATGTAATTGAAGAGTAGGTGTCATTGATGTTTAGCATTTAAGTTTAATAAATAATTAAATAAAGAAATCAATATCAGCTGACTATAGAAAAGTATTGTTTAAAATTATGTTTGAACATTTTCTTATCCGTGTCTTTCCAGTTGATATAACCAAACAGACAACCTTTGTTGCTCAAGAGCGTCACACATTCCTCCATTCATTCTCTATCATATTCCCCTCCATCAAATTCCTCTATCATATTCCCTCCATCATATTCTCTCTATTATATTTCTCTCCATCATATTCCACTCCATCATAATACTCGCTATCATATTCCCTCTATCATATTCCTCTTTATTTTTACAGGGAATCCCAATTGAGACCAGTGTCTCTTTTTCAATGGTGCCCTGTGTTATATCAATTAACAATCCAAACAGCTTAAACAGATAAAATTACATACAGAGTAGAAAATATATAGAGCAAAATTATTAGACTTGAACACATACATTTCACAATGAACAGGTCTTGTATTTAACCAGTTGAGCTGACAACCATTTTGCACTGTTTCACTAGGGCTTTAGTCATCAATCTAGCAAGAGGGAAATATTTTATTAATGTAGTGGTGTCCCTCCCCCCAGGAAGCTACGACCTTTAGCTTTCACCTGGAATTGTTCATTTATGTCTGAGAAAAAAAACACTTTCCAAACCCTATGATCTAGTACACAAGAAAAGTATAATACAACCTTCTTTACTACTTTGCCAAACATTTCATGACATTAGTGAGAGTCAAAATCTGTAAAAATGTGTGAATGTCTAAATTAACATTTGGGCAATTTGACCAGTGTACATCACTCCTATAGACAATGAGAGGTGGGCTATGTAAAGGTCTCGATTTTGTCGTTCTGAACAAATGTTTGACTTCCACACAAAATTACTTCTTGACTTATTTTAGGTTTAAGGAAGTGTGTAGGTTTAAACTATTGCTTTAAAGGGAAGAGAGGGGGAGGAGGAGAGAGAGAGCGCGAGAGATGGGGGGAGTGGGAGAAAGAGGGAAGGAGGGGGAGGAGGGGGAGGAGGGGGAGAAGGTGGAGGGCAGCTGTGTCCGACACACCATACTTACACCTGCAACAGGTAGGCCAGGGGGCGGGACCTGTAGGTGAGACTCATAACATGATAAGGGGGGCAGGTGAAGAAGGGGTGTTGCTGGAGTCAAGGAAGGGAGGGTGTTCCTACGAGCCCCCTGCCAGCGAGACGGGGAGCAGGGAGGAAGTCTGTCCATGGAGCATTTCTGGGTCATTGGGTCGCCTCCAATGAGATTAGATCACCCTCTACAATGTAAAGCAGTTTGAGTACTGGGGGGTTCTCTGTATAAATCCAAGGTGAAACCTCCAGGGACTAGCCTTCTCTCAGCGGAGAGTCTGCTCTGGGCTGCCTGCGAAAGGTGCTCCTCTGTGGGAAAGAGGAGAGAACAAGAGGCCCCAGAAGAGATCTCCTTATGGTAGTGATGGACAGATCAACTCTCCTTGTTATCTTCCACCTCTTCCTCTTCCTCTTGCTCGGCCTTCTCCCTCCTTTCCTTCTTACAGTCTTACAGTCCTTCTTACAGTCATTTTCTCCCTTTCCTCCTTCCTCTCCTCCCTCTTTCTCTTCCTCTACCTTCCTCTCCCTCCTTCCCTCTTGGTAAACCTTGTTTAGTCGAGCCAGATTGTGGATAGCTAGCCATGGTTTAGACCACTGTCGCTGTCTGGGTGGGGGGATACAGGACTGGTCCACTGGACTCAGCTCACATGGGGAGAACCTGCTGCTGCTGCCACTCCCCCTCTTACCTGGGATGAGATCATGTTTGGAGGAAACCTGGCACCATCCCTACGGTGAAGCATGGTGGTGGCAGCATCATGCTCCGGGGAGGATTTTCAGGGACAGGGACTGGGAACACGCCCCATTCACATCGACGGGGCTGTAGTGGAGCAGGTCGAGAGTTTCAAGTTCCTTGGTGTCCACATCACCAACAAACTATCATGGTTCAAACACACCAAGACAGTCGTGAAGAGGGCACGACAACGCCTTTTCCACCTCAGGAGACTGAAAAGATTTGGCATTGGTCCCAAGATCCTCAAAAAGTTCTACAGCTGCACCATCGAGAGCTTCCTGACCAGTTGCATCACCGCCTGGTATGGCAACTGCTCGGCATCCGACCGTAAGGCGCTACAGAGGGTAGTGCGTACGGCCCAGTACATCACTGGAGCCAAGCTTCCTGCCATCCAGGACCTATATACTTGGAGGTGTAAGAGGGAGGCCCAAAAAATTGACAAAGACTCCAGTCACCCAAGTCATAGACTGTTCAGCAAGCGGTACCAGAGTGCCAAGTCTAGGTCCAAAAGGCTCCTTAACAGCTTCTATCCCCAATTCATAAGACTGCTGAACAATTAATCAAATGGCCACCCGGACTATTTACATTGACACCTCCCCCCTTTGTTTTTACACTGGTAATAGGAATCTGGATCGGTTTCCTTTTCTTTTTACCTTGCTTTTGTTATTATTATTATTTTTAAAAGTTTTCTTTTTACATTTCGTAAAATGTTATAATTACAAAAACATTTCATTTTAATTTCAATTTAGTAACATACTGTATCATTCAAATAAATATTATTATTTGTCTAATCATATTTTGCCAGCTAACTGGGTGGCAGGCTGCAATCAGTAGCTGTAATTAAGTACAGCAGCCACCAACCATCTAACGTTAATGCCTCGGATAATGAGGTTAGAAGAACAGCTGAATGGTCGGTAGCTAGCCGGCTCAATTACAGGTACTCTTAAGCGTGAAATAACATTGGAAACAACTAACCACAGTTGCTAAAAGTTACCAGTAGCTACCCACTAGCTAGCTAGCTTTGTTGGTCCAAGTGGTGGGTTAGCTAGCACTCGTGCTTCGCCGGGGTCCACCGAATAGAATACTTACCTACAATAATTACCTACAATAACCTACAATAACTACCTAAGTAAACTACCTATAATACCTGACTACAATACCTACATACAATCTAAATACATGGTTTAAGCTTTACTCAACAACATATAAGAAGCCAGCTTATCTCCTGCTAGAGAAAACACAACCTCTCCCGACAACCTCGAGGCAAGAGACCTTTCTCTCTTTCTCGTCATCTTTCAACTTCTTATTCAGTTCCTTATTTTTCTCTTTTTCCTCCATCTTTAAAAATGTGACTTTCTGCTTGAGGTTCATGGCCAGAAAGCCCACTCTTCCCAGGATGGTCTCTGCTCTCTCTGATGAAACCGTCCCATTGGAGCTCTTGGAATGGGCACGGTCCGCCTCACTCTTCAAACCCTCCCTCGGGCTCACCTCCTCCTTGACGCTCCTCTCTTCACTCTCAATGTCAATGCCTGTCCAATAATCCTAACAGGAAGACATTGACTCTAGATGTAATATTGTTCCAATGTGGCACATTCAATACACATTTGAGTGATCAACATACATTGATGGCCTCATGGGGCACACAATTTAGAGGACAGTAATTGAGGTAACTTGTTTATTTGTATCCCAAACCGATTTTGTAATAGCCATAGATGTTCTTCCTGGGTCCACACCAAACGTAATACAAATGTTAACCCTAGTAAGGGGTGATGTTTTATACTATGAGCATAGATTAGCAGGGTTGGGGTCAATTCAATTTCAATTCCAGTCAATTTCAGGAAGTACTTAATTCAATGCTTTGAATTGAAATGGAACAGACCCCCAACCCTGTAGAGTAGAAGTGTAAAATAGGACACCTACCTTTGCCTTTTTCAGCGTCCAGGGCCTGGGTTCCTCATCCTCTGACCTGCATATGGAGGCTCTCACTCTAACAGGCGTCTTAGTGGCCATGCAGAGCAGAGGGGTTGCCAGAGTTAAGTTAGCATCTGGGACCAGCTGGTGAGCATGAGGGCAGCGATCCACCTCTTCACTAGTGCCCTTCCCTTTCTGCTCTGGCTGCTTGTGGTCCTTGTCATGGATGCATGCCAGGCTTGGAGGAAGTGCTAGGACAGGGCTTTTATCACTCATCAGTTCCTCTCTCTTGACAGTGGATGCAACTGCACTTGCCTCTGTGTTAACTGAGCACTATGTGGTGTCCTCAACTGTCTCCTCTGGCTGCTTGTGGTCATTGTTGTTGTGAATGCATTGCAGACCTGGAGGAGAAGAAACGGCCGCTTTCCTGGACACTTGACTCTTGGTGGTGTCCTCTACTGCCTCCTCTGGCTGCTTGTGGCCATTGTCTAGAATGTGTGGCAACTTTGAAGGCAGCATTGGAGCCGGGCTTTTATCACCCAACAGGTTCTCTCCCTGGACAATGGATGTGCCTGCAGTGATCGCTGTGGTAACGGAGGACTCGGTGGCATCCTCTTTTGTCTCCTCTGTCAGTTTGTGGTCAGAGTCTCGGATACATGGCGAGCTTGGAGGCAGTGCTGCAGGGTCAGGAGGGCTTTGATCAGCTGCCATGTCCTCTTTGAGGTGAGTGGACACATCATTGTTTGTTTCACTGATAACTGGACACTTGGTGGTGTCCTCTACTGCCTCCCCTGGCAGTTTGTAGTCAACTTCAAAGACAAGTGGCAGACTTGGAGGCAGCATTGGGACAGGGCATTTAGCTGCTGATCTGTACACTCCAAAATCAACAGTAGCTGTGCCTGCAGTGGTCTCTGTAGCAACTGAGACCTCATAGGTATCCTCTACTGTCTGCTCTGATGGCATGAAGTCATCGTCAAAGACTGTTGGCAGGCATGTAGGCAGCACTGAAGGAAGACTTCTAGCTGCCCATCGATTCTCTCCCTTGACAGTGGCTGTGGTAGCAGTGGTCTCTGTGGCAACTGGGCACTCTGTGGCTGAAACAGCAGGATTAGAGGTTTCGAGGAAATTGAATGAATTGCCAATAACCCGCTGAGCCAGGGGTGGGAGGGAGTAATGATAGAATCTGTCCTCTTCCTCAACATTAGATATTGCCACTGGAGCAACTGAGACCTCAGTGGTGCCCTCTACTGCCTGATGTGGCTGCATGGAGTCTTCGTCAAAGAAGTGTGGCAGGTATCGATGCAGCATTGAGGAAAGATGTATATCTGTCCATAGGTCCTCTCGTATACCTGTAGATACATCTGCAGTGGCCTCTGTGGCAACTGGGCATTCAGCAGACTGGCAGGTTTCAGGGACAAAGTATGAAAATACAATGAACCGCTGTGCATCCTGAGCGTGTATGGCAAATGGAGAGGGGGGATGCAACATGGTAGGTATAGGCCTCTGATTGGTGAAAGCCAGTGGTGGGAGGGAGTCAATACAGGGAGCCATGAACTCAGTGAGAGGACAGTTGCTCACATCTCACACATTCTGCGTGAGAAAAGAAACAGACATGATGAAAGTGATCACATTCAGTACATACATACATACTGTATGAGTCAGCACTACTTACTTATACATCATATATATATATATATATATATATATATATATATATAGTGTCCTCTAAGATGCTCTGCACCAGTCTGTCCCAACCCTTTGTCCCCTAGCCAATGGGCCAGCTAAGTGTAAAAATACATGCCCCACAACCAGCATAACATTTGACATTTTAGCCGTTTATCAGACGCTTTTATCCAGAACGACTTATAGTTAGTTAGTGCATTCAACTTAAGGTAGTGTCATGAGGTGAGGTGTAAGTGGTGTGGAATTCAGGCGCAGGACACCGAGGCTCAGTCCAACAGAGTTTACTTAGAAATCCAAAAGGAAACGGTAAACAAACTTCCTCAAAAAATAATCAGAGGCGAGCATTTACGCACCATGCGTAAAACACAAAAACAACAAACAAGAAACAAAACACGCAGCACAACGACAGGCGAACAACAACACACAATCTAAACTCTACAAAACAGGGAACTTATAGGACACGCAATCAGCACACAAACAGACACAGGTGTACAGAACAGACCAAAGCAATCACACATGAAACATCCAACGGTGGCAGCTAGTACTCCGGGGACGGCGAACGCCGATGCCTGCCCGAACCAGGAGGAGGAGCAGTCTCGGCTGAAACCGTGACAGTACCCCCCCCTTGACGCGCGGCTCCAGCCTTTCGCCGACCCCGGCCTCGGGGACGGCCAGGAGGACGCGGACCCGGGCGCGTGGGATGCCCATGGTGAAACTCAGTCAGGAGGGATGGATCGAGTATGTCTCTCCTGGGCACCCAGCACCGTTCCTCCGGACCGTACCCCTCCCACTCCACGAGATACTGGAGACCACTCATCCGGCGCCTTGAGTCCAAGATGGTCCGGACCCTGTACGCCGGGGCCCCCTCGATGTCCAAAGGGGGCGGAGGGGTCTCTCCTATCTCTTCCTCTTGGAGTGGGCCAGCTACCACCGGCCTGAGAAGAGACACATGGAACGAGGGGTTAATATTTTTATACTCTATAGGCAGTTGTAACCTGTAACACACCTCGTTCAATCTTCTCAGGACTTTGAAGGGCCCCACAAACCGCCGACCCAGCTTCCGGCAGGGCAGGCGGAGGGGCATGTTTCGAGTCGAGAGCCAGACTCGATCTCCCGGTGCGTACACCGGTCCCTCACTGCGGTGGCGGTCGGCGCTCGCCTTTTGTTGACGTATGGCACGCTGCAGATGGACATGGGCAGCGTCCCACGTCTCCTCCGAGCGCCGAATCCAATCGTCCACCGCAGGGGCCTCGATCTGGCTCTCGTGCCACGGTGCCAGGACCGGATGATAACCTAGAACACATTGGAAAGGTGTTAAATTGGTGGAGGAGTGGCGGAGAGAGTTCTGGGCTATCTCTGCCCAGGGAAGGAACCTAGACCACTCCTCCGGCTGGTCCCGGCAATAGGATCTCAAAAACCTACCCACATCCTGGTTGACACGTTCCACCTGCCCATTGCTCTCTGGGTGGTACCCCGAGGTAAGGCTTACCGAGACCCCCAACCGTTCCATAAACGCCCCCCAGACTCTGGAGGTGAACTGGGGACCTCGGTCAGACACAATATCCTCGGGGACCCCATAGTGCCGGAACACATGGGTGAATAGGGCCTCAGCGGTTTGTAGGGCAGAAGGGAGACCCGGCATAGGAAGGAGACGACAGGCTTTAGAAAACCGATCCACAACGACCAAAATGGTGGTATTCCCCTGGGAGGGGGGAAGATCGGTTACGAAATCCACCGATAGGTGGGACCATGGTCGTTGTGGAACGGGCAGGGGATGTAGCTTACCCCTGGGCAAATGTCTAGGCGCCTTACACTGGGCACATACCGAGCAGGAGGAGACATAAACCCTCACATCCCTAGCTAACGTGGGCCACCAGTATTTCATGCTAAGACAGTGCACTGTCCGGCCAATACCCGGATGTCCAGAGGAGGGTGATGTATGAGCCCAATAAATAAGTCGATCACGAACCTCGCGCGGGACGTACGTCCGCCCCACAGGACACTCGGGGGGAGTAGGGTCGGTACGTAGTGCCCGCTCGATTTCCGCATCGACCTCCCATACCACCGGAGCCACCAAACAAGACTCCGGCAATATGGAAATAGGCTCGTTGGACCTCTCCTCTGAGTCATACCGCCGGGACAGAGCGTCTGCCTTACCATTCTGGGACCCTGGGATGTATGTGATCTTAAAAACAAAACGGGTTAGGAACATGTTCCACCTTGCCTGACGAGGGTTCAATCTCCTAGCTGCCCGGATGTACTCCAGGTTACGGTGATCTGTCAAAATGAGGAAAGGGTGTTGAGCCCCCTCAAGCCAATGCCTCCACACCTTTAGGGCCTGGACTACGGCTAACAGCTCCCTATCCCCAACATCATAATTGCGCTCCGCCGAGCTGAGCTTCTTCGAGTAGAACGCACAGGGGCGGAGCTTAGGTGGCGTGCCGGACCGTTGTGAAAGAACTGCCCCAATACCGGTCTCGGACGCGTCCACCTCAACTTGGAAGGGTAAAGAGGGATCCGGATGTGCCAGCACCGGAGCCGAGGTGAACAGGTCTTTCAGTTTGACAAATGCCCTGTCCGCCTCAGCCGACCAATGCAGACGAACCGGACCCCCCTTTAGCAGAGATGTAATGGGAGCTGCAACCTGTCCAAAACCCCGAATAAACCTCCGGTAGTAATTAGCAAAACCCAAGAACCGCTGCACCTCTTTTACAGTAGTTGGGGTTTGCCAATTACGCACGGCCGATACCCGGTCTACCTCTATCTCCACACCAGATGCGGACAACCGATAACCCAAAAAGGAGACGGACTCCTGGAAGAACAGGCATTTCTCTGCCTTGACATACAAGTCATGCTCCAGCAGTCTTCTCAACACTCGGCGCACCTGGGCTACATGCTCGGCTCGGGTGGAAGAGTACACCAGGATGTCGTCGATGTACACTACCACCCCCTGCCCATGCATGTCCCGGAAAATCTCGTCAACAAAGGATTGGAAGACTGAAGGAGCATTCATTAACCCGTATGGCATGACGAGATACTCGTAATGACCCGAGGTGGTGCTAAATGCTGTCTTCCATTCATCCCCCTCCCTAATGCGCACCAGATTGTACGCGCTCCTAAGATCCAACTTTGTGAAGAACCGCGCTCCGCGTAATGACTCCGTCATCGTCGCAATCAGAGGAAGTGGGTAACTGTATTTCACTGTGATCTGATTGAGACTACGGTAATCAATACACGGGCGCAATCCCCCGTCCTTCTTCTTCACAAAGAAGAAACTCGAGGAGACCGGGGAAGTAGAGGGTCGTATGTATCCCTGTGCCAAGGACTCGGCTATGTAAGTTTCCATAGCCGCTGTCTCCTCTTGAGACAGGGGATACACATGACTCCGGGGAAAAGCTGCTCCTGTCTGGAGATTTATCGCACAGTCCCCCTGTCTATGAGGAGGTAGCCGTGCTGCCCTTGATTTGCTAAACACGAGTGCTAAATCCTCATACTCAGGGGGAATGCGCAGTGCGGGCACTTGGTTCGGACTCTCTACCGAGGTCGCCCCTACGGAAACACCTAGACATCTCCCTACACACTGGGCAGACCACTCCATAAGAGCCCTCTGTTACCACGCTATGGTAGGATCATGGGTACTTAACCAGGGAAGGCCCAACACCACTGGGTACGCAGGAGAGTCAATCAGATAAAACTGAATACTCTCCTCATGACCCCCCTGCGTCGTCATTGTTAGCGGTGCTGTGACATCCCTGATCAGACCCGACCCCAACGGCCGGCTGTCTAATGTGTGGACAGGGAATGGAGTTTCTACCGGCCGAAGGGGAATTCCTAACCTATACCAAAATGTTCGATCAATAAAGTTCCCAGCTGCGCCTGAATCGACTAGCGCCTTATGCTGGGAATGAGGTGCCACCTGTGGAAATCTCACAGGAATACTCATGTGACCAACAGAAAGCTCTGGGTAAGTGGGGCGCCTACTCACCTGAAATGACTCCCCAGTGCGTGGCCTGTTGTCACCTCTCGCAAGAGACCCTCCCCTGCACCTGGCCGCGGTGTGCCCTCCACGACCGCAGGTGGTGCAGGGGATGGCTCCCCTCGGGTTCCCTCTTCTCCTCTCTCTAGCGCCAGCACCCCCGAGCTCCAAAGGAATCGGCTCGGAGGTGCTGGAGGGCGAAATGGACGACCCCCACTCAGGACGTCCGCGGGTAGCCAGCAGGGTGTCTAGACGGATGGAAATGTCCACCAACTGGTCGAATGACAAGTTGGTGTCCCTGCAGGCCAGCTCACGACGAACGTCCTCTTGTAGGGTGCACCTGTAGTGGTCGATGAGGGCCCTCTCATTCCACCCCGCATCCGCTGCTAGTGTCCGAAACTCCAGTGCGAAGTCCTGGGCGCTCCTCTTCCCCTGTCGGAGGTGGAACAGACGCTCTCCCGCCGCTCTACCCTCCGGTGGATGATCAAAGACAGTCCTGAAGCGGCGGGAGAACTCCGCGTAGGTGATGGTTGCGGCGTCTATTCCCCTCCATTCGGCGTTGGCCCATTCCAACGCCTTGCCGGATAAACAGGAGATGAGGGCAGAGACGCTCTCGTATCCCGAGGGCGCCGGGTGTATAGTAGCCAGGTACAGTTCCACCTGCAGCAGAAATCCCTGACACCCGGCTGCAGAACCGTCATATGCCCTCGGGAGCGAGAGTCGAATAGCACTGGGTTCCGGTGTTGAGAGAGGAGGACTGGCCGTTGGTGATGTGATGGTGTGCGAAGGCGTGGGCTCCTCCCTAGTCATCAAACGGCTCAGCATGTTGGACACCTCATTCATGGCGGACCCAAGTCGCTGGATCATGATGTCTTGGTCGCTGATCCTCTCCTCCAACGACCTGGGTGCCGCCACTGCTCCTGCTGACTCCATCATGGTGTTTTGTTCTGTCATGAGGTGAGGTGTAAGTGGTGTGGAAGTCAGGCGCAGGACACCGAGGCTCAGTCCAACAGAGTTTACTTAGAAATCCAAAAGGAAACGGTAAACAAACTTCCTCAAAAAATAATCAGAGGCGAGCATTTACGCACCATGCGTAAAACACAAAAACAACAAACAAGAAACAAAACACGCAGCACAACGACAGGCGAACAACAACACACAATCTAAACTCTACAAAACAGGGAACTTATAGGACACGCAATCAGCACACAAACAGACACAGGTGTACAGAACAGACCAAAGCAATCACACATGAAACATCCAACGGTGGCAGCTAGTACTCCGGGGACGGCGAACGCCGATGCCTGCCCGAACCAGGAGGAGGAGCAGTCTCGGCCGAAACCGTGACAGGTAGCTAGGTGAGACAACCACATAATCCTGATATGAGCGTCTATGATAGAACGGTTGTTTATTTTTTATGACCAGACAACCATAAGAACTGAGGACATAAATTCACTGAAACAGACAGACACGATACAACACATTTAGACAAGAACAGTTATAAGCATTGCCATGGTGTAGCCTAATACAAAAAGAAATAAGGACAAAACATTGTTAGCTTACATTCCATGGCATATGGAACATTTTGCGCTTACAATAACTTATATTTGCTTTAATTTAATATTGTTAAACAGAACTCTTGTCGACTTTGTCAAAGTTGGTCTTGTTACCTCCTCAATCAGTCTTGGCATTTTCCTCGTCTTGAACCAAATCCTCTTCATCTTATTCTCCTGATCCTTCTGATTCTGCAAAACCAGAGCAAACCTGGCTCCCAGCTCCATCACGTAGTCTGTCTAGATCGCCCTTTCCTCCAACCGACACTCACCCCTCCTCTGTGTCAATGTTGAACCCTCCATGTCTTCCTCTTAGCTAACAATAACTCTGGAAAATACACAACGTTGTAGTAAGTGGGTGTTGCTAACCAAATAATAATGCATCTCTTTACAATGTGCACACGTTTTCTTCCCAGCTACTTACAATTAAGCAAGTGAGAATCCTGATCCAGATATGTTTAGGCAATAGGCCTATCTGAATTACTAGTAAAAAGTTGGCTACTGGAAAAGCGACCAAGTTCAAATGAATCGATTTTGGCTGTTCTTATCATTTCGTGAACAATATCCTTCATGACATCATCATTGTGATGCAAGGCGTTGCCATGGCAGATGAAAAAGCACAACACAGACTTTAAAAAGCAAACTTCAGGGTCTTTCTGTACCTTACTATTGAGCCTTATTCAACCCCTCATGTAGCTCTACTCCATATTGGGCCTGGTTCTCACAAACCACACTAATCACTTCCATCATATCATTGAAAACACTGTGTTTTGGGTAGAAAATGACTCTATATCCATGCAGGACCTAACTTGTACAGTTTCATCTATTTTAAAAACCAAGGAGGTAAAAATGCCAGTCTTCTCTTTGAGTGCCCTTGAGTGCACCTCAATTTAAAGAGGTCTATCAATTCAACCATTTGAAATGGATGTCCATTCAATTAAGAACATATTATTCTTATTAGAAATGAATCAGCTACAAATTAGGTAGGCGTACTTGTTTTTTTACACAACCTACTCTTTTGGTACATATTTATTGAGATAATTGATTACAACATATGTTGGTGATTAACACAGAGAGAGGTTTTTTTTCTGTCATCAATAGAATGCATTAGCCATTAGGCTGGCTCACTACAATTGTAACATGACATCTCAGGTGTCAGGATGAAGCATTTTCTCACAAAAAGAGGACTCAAGCAAACTATCTCTCTTCAACAGTTTCACTAGTCATGTTAGGTCTACTTAAAATGTCACATTCATTCACAAGTAATTTGAAAATAAGTTATACTACTGAAACACATTCACAATAAGTTATATTACAACCTACCTCTGAAGTAAGCAGTGTGTTCTCTCACTAATGAAATAGGACATTAATAATTTGTCAGTGGTTAGTTGAATCAGTCTCTTTGCACTGTTCAGTTTGTCTGTGCAACAGGTAACCTTCCAGAATCGGAATCTTGTGATGTCACAATGGAGTCCCCATTGCCATGGTTACCCACAGCAGCTTTCATGTGTTATCAAATGCTGGCACAATTTTGTTTATTTATTTTAGATTTTTTGTACCTATGCAGCACAGTCATACCTAATATATACAATGAATCCATATAACCTAATTTTTTATTAAAATAAAATGCTGTAACTCATGTAAAATGGTTGACCATTCAAACGACATGTGTTTTGCCTAATTAAAAGTCTATATGTTTTAGATATCATAAATAGCAGCCAGGCTTACTTAGGTTGTTTGTTCGATCTCAGCCTACCACTAATGCCAATATTTTTCATCATCATCATCATCATCATCATCATCATCATCATCATCATCAATGAAATACATAGGCTACCTTACTACAGTAAAACAAGTCTTCCATAGTCTATGTCACCTCAGTAACAAAGTTCCAAAAAAGAAATGAGGGTTCAAGAAAACATCTCTCTTCAATGGCCTCAGCTATTAGCCATATGATCAACAAGGTCAACTGCAGCACTAAAATCAAGAAGCAGCTCATCCACAAGTTTATCTTGGTCAAGTGATCTGAGCCATTGATCGATTAAATCAACGAGAGCTGTTGCAGTCGAGTGATCCTTACGGTATCTTTACGGTACGCATGCTCATAGAGGGATAAAATTAGCTGGATGTGTAATTATATAGGCCCAAAAAATGTAATTGAAGAGTAGGTGTCATTGATGTTTAGCATTTAAGTTTAATAAATAATTAAATAAAGAAATCAATATCAGCTGACTATAGAAAAGTATTGTTTAAAATTATGTTTGAACATTTTCTTATCCGTGTCTTTCCAGTTGATATAACCAAACAGACAACCTTTGTTGCTCAAGAGCGTCACACATTCCTCCATTCATTCTCTATCATATTCCCCTCCATCAAATTCCTCTATCATATTCCCTCCATCATATTCTCTCTATTATATTTCTCTCCATCATATTCCACTCCATCATAATACTCGCTATCATATTCCCTCTATCATATTCCTCTTTATTTTTACAGGGAATCCCAATTGAGACCAGTGTCTCTTTTTCAATGGTGCCCTGTGTTATATCAATTAACAATCCAAACAGCTTAAACAGATAAAATTACATACAGAGTAGAAAATATATAGAGCAAAATTATTAGACTTGAACACATACATTTCACAATGAACAGGTCTTGTATTTAACCAGTTGAGCTGACAACCATTTTGCACTGTTTCACTAGGGCTTTAGTCATCAATCTAGCAAGAGGGAAATATTTTATTAATGTAGTGGTGTCCCTCCCCCCAGGAAGCTACGACCTTTAGCTTTCACCTGGAATTGTTCATTTATGTCTGAGAAAAAAAACACTTTCCAAACCATATGATCTAGTACACAAGAAAAGTATAATACAACCTTCTTTACTACTTTGCCAAACATTTCATGACATTAGTGAGAGTCAAAATCTGTAAAATTTGTGAATGTCTAAATTAACATTTGGGCAATTTGACCAGTGTACATCACTCCTATAGACAATGAGAGATGGGCTATGTAAAGGTCTCGATTTTGTCGTTCTGAACAAATGTTTGACTTACACACAAAATTACTTCTTGACTTATTTTAGGTTTAAGGAAGTGTGTAGGTTTAAACTATTGCTTTAAAGGGAAGAGAGGGGGAGGAGGAGAGAGCGCGAGAGATGGGGGGAGTGGGAGAAAGAGGGAAGGAGGGGGAGGAGGGGGAGGAGGTGGAGGGCAGCTGTGTCCGACACACCATACTTACACCTGCAACAGGTAGGCCAGGGGGCGGGACCTGTAGGTGAGACTCATAACATGATAAGGGGGGCAGGTGAAGAAGGGGTGTTGCTGGAGTCAAGGAAGGGAGGGTGTTCGTACGAGCCCCCTGCCAGCGAGACGGGGATCAGGGAGGAAGTCTGTCCATGGAGCATTTCTGGGTCATTGGGTCGCCTCCAATGAGATTAGATCACCCTCTACAATGTAAAGCAGTTTGAGTACTGGGGGGTTCTCTGTATAAATCCAAGGTGAAACCTCCAGGGGCTAGCCTTCTCTCAGCGGAGAGTCTGCTCTGGGCTGCCTGCGAAAGGTGCTCCTCTGTGGGAAAGAGGAGAGAACAAGAGGCCCCAGAAGAGATCTCCTTATGGTAGTGATGGACAGATCAACTCTCCTTGTTATCTTCCACCTCTTCCTCTTCCTCTTGCTCGGCCTTCTCCCTCCTTTCCTTCTTACAGTCTTACAGTCCTTCTTACAGTCATTTTCTCCCTTTCCTCCTTCCTCTCCTCCCTCTTTCTCTTCCTTTACCTTCCTCTCCCTCCTTCCCTCTTGGTAAACCTTGTTTAGTCGAGCCAGATTGTGGATAGCTAGCCATGGTTTAGACCACTGTCGCTGTCTGGGTGGGGGGATACAGGACTGGTCCACTGGACTCAGCTCACATGGGGAGAACCTGCTGCTGCTGCCACTCCCCCTCTTACCTGGGATGAGATCACGTTTGGAGGAAACCTGGCACCATCCCTACGGTGAAGCATGGTGGTGGCAGCATCATGCTCCGGGGAGGATTTTCAGGGACAGGGACTGGGAACACGCCCCATTTACATCGACGGGGCTGTAGTGGAGCAGGTCGAGAGTTTCAAGTTCCTTGGTGTCCACATCACCAACAAACTATCATGGTTCAAACACACCAAGACAGTCGTGAAGAGGGCACGACAACGCCTTTTCCACCTCAGGAGACTGAAAAGATTTGGCATTGGTCCCAAGATCCTCAAAAAGTTCTACAGCTGCACCATCGAGAGCTTCCTGACCAGTTGCATCACCGCCTGGTATGGCAACTGCTCGGCATCCGACCGTAAGGCGCTACAGAGGGTAGTGCGTACGGCCCAGTACATCACTGGAGCCAAGCTTCCTGCCATCCAGGACCTATATACTTGGAGGTGTAAGAGGGAGGCCCAAAAAATTGACAAAGACTCCAGTCACCCAAGTCATAGACTGTTCTCTCTGCTACCGCACAGCAAGCAGTACCAGAGTGCCAAGTCTAGGTCCAAAAGGCTCCTTAACAGCTTCTATCCCCAATTCATAAGACTGCTGAACAATTAATCAAATGGCCACCCGGACTATTTACATTGACACCTCCCCCCTTTGTTTTTACACTGGTAATAGGAATCTGGATCGGTTTCCTTTTCTTTTTACCTTGCTTTTGTTATTATTATTATTTTTTAAAGTTTTCTTTTTACATTTCGTAAAATGTTATAATTACAAAAACATTTCATTTTAATTTCAATTTAGTAACATACTGTATCATTCAAATAAATATTATTATTTGTCTAATCATATTTTGCCAGCTAACTGGGTGGCAGGCTGCAATCAGTAGCTGTAATTAAGTACAGCAGCCACCAACCATCTAACGTTAATGCCTCGGATAATGAGGTTAGAAGAACAGCTGAATGGTCGGTAGCTAGCTGGCTCAATTACAGGTACTCTTAAGCATTAAATAACATTGGAAACAACTAACCACAGTTGCTAAAAGTTACCAGTAGCTACCCACTAGCTAGCTAGCTTTGTTGGTCCAAGTGGTGGGTTAGCTAGCACTCGTGCTTCGCCGGGGTCCACCGAATAGAATACTTACCTACAATAATTACCTACAATAACCTACAATAACTACCTAAGTAAACTACCTATAATACCTGACTACAATACCTACATACAATCTAAATACATGGTTTAAGCTTTACTCAACAACATATAAGAAGCCAGCTTATCTCCTGCTAGAGAAAACACAACCTCTCCCGACAACCTCGAGGCAAGAGACCTTTCTCTCTTTCTCGTCATCTTTCAACTTCTTATTCAGTTCCTTATTTTTCTCTTTTTCCTCCATCTTTAAAAATGTGACTTTCTGCTTGAGGTTCATGGCCAGAAAGCCCACTCTTCCCAGGATGGTCTCTGCTCTCTCTGATGAAACCGTCCCATTGGAGCTCTTGGAATGGGCACGGTCCGCCTCACTCTTCAAACCCTCCCTCGGGCTCACCTCCTCCTTGACGCTCCTCTCTTCACTCTCAATGTCAATGCCTGTCCAATAATCCTAACAGGAAGACATTGACTCTAGATGTAATATTGTTCCAATGTGGCACATTCAATACACATTTGAGTGATCAACATACATTGATGGCCTCATGGGGCACACAATTTAGAGGACAGTAATTGAGGTAACTTGTTTATTTGTATCCCAAACCGATTTTGTAATAGCCATAGATGTTCTTCCTGGGTCCACACCAAACGTAATACAAATGTTAACCCTAGTAAGGGGTGATGTTTTATACTATGAGCATAGATTAGCAGGGTTGGGGTCAATTCAATTTCAATTCCAGTCAATTCAGGAAGTACTTAATTCAATGCTTTGAATTGAAATGGAACAGACCCCCAACCCTGTAGAGTAGAAGTGTAAAATAGGACACCTACCTTTGCCTTTTTCAGCGTCCAGGGCCTGGGTTCCTCATCCTCTGACCTGCATATGGAGGCTCTCACTCTAACAGGCGTCTTAGTGGCCATGCAGAGCAGAGGGGTTGCCAGAGTTAAGTTAGCATCTGGGACCAGCTGGTGAGCATGAGGGCAGCGATCCACCTCTTCACTAGTGCCCTTCCCTTTCTGCTCTGGCTGCTTGTGGTCCTTGTCATGGATGCATGCCAGGCTTGGAGGAAGTGCTAGGACAGGGCTTTTATCACTCATCAGTTCCTCTCTCTTGACAGTGGATGCAACTGCACTTGCCTCTGTGTTAACTGAGCACTATGTGGTGTCCTCAACTGTCTCCTCTGGCTGCTTGTGGTCATTGTTGTTGTGAATGCATTGCAGACCTGGAGGACTTTTATCATCCCAGGTGTAAATAGCAACAGTTGCCTCTGTGTCGACTGAGCACTTTGTAGTGCACTCAACTGTCTTCCATAGCGGTTTGTGGTCATTGTTGTGGGTGCAGGTCAGGATTAGAGGCAGTGTTGCAGGTGCAGGAGGACTTTTTTCAGCCAAACACTCCTCCGTGTGGACAGTGGACACAGAAACGGCTGCTTCCCTGGCAACTGGACACTTGTTCGTGTCCTCTACTGCCTCCCCTGGCAGAGTGTGGACAGTGGAGACGGAAACGGCCGCTTCCCTGGACACTTGACTCTTGGTGGTGTCCTCTACTGCCTCCTCTGGCTGCTTGTGGCCATTGTCTAGAATGTGTGGCAACTTTGAAGGCAGCATTGGAGCCGGGCTTTTATCACCCAACAGGTTCTCTCCCTGGACAATGGATGTGCCTGCAGTGATCGCTGTGGTAACGGAGGACTCGGTGGCATCCTCTTTTGTCTCCTCTGTCAGTTTGTGGTCAGAGTCTCGGATACATGGCGAGCTTGGAGGCAGTGCTGCAGGGTCAGGAGGGCTTTGATCAGCTGCCATGTCCTCTTTGAGGTGAGTGGACACATCATTGTTTGTTTCACTGATAACTGGACACTTGGTGGTGTCCTCTACTGCCTCCCCTGGCAGTTTGTAGTCAACTTCAAAGACAAGTGGCAGACTTGGAGGCAGCATTGGGACAGGGCATTTAGCTGCTGATCTGTACACTCCAAAATCAACAGTAGCTGTGCCTGCAGTGGTCTCTGTAGCAACTGAGACCTCATAGGTATCCTCTACTGTCTGCTCTGATGGCATGAAGTCATCGTCAAAGACTGTTGGCAGGCATGTAGGCAGCACTGAAGGAAGACTTCTAGCTGCCCATCGATTCTCTCCCTTGACAGTGGCTGTGGTAGCAGTGGTCTCTGTGGCAACTGGGCACTCTGTGGCTGAAACAGCAGGCTTAGAGGTTTCGAGGAAATTGAATGAATTGCCAATGAACCGCTGAGCCAGGGGTGGGAGGGAGTAATGATAGAATCTGTCCTCTTCCTCAACATTAGATATTGCCACTGGAGCAACTGAGACCTCAGTGGTGCCCTCTACTGCCTGATGTGGCTGCATGGAGTCTTCGTCAAAGAAGTGTGGCAGGTATCGATGCAGCATTGAGGAAAGATGTATATCTGTCCATAGGTCCTCTCGTATACCTGTAGATACATCTGCAGTGGCCTCTGTGGCAACTGGGCATTCAGCAGACTGGCAGGTTTCAGGGACAAAGTATGAAAATACAATGAACCGCTGTGCATCCTGAGCGTGTATGGCAAATGGAGAGGGGGGATGCAACATGGTAGGTATAGGCCTCTGATTGGTGAAAGCCAGTGGTGGGAGGGAGTCAATACAGGGAGCCATGAACTCAGTGAGAGGACAGTTGCTCACATCTCACACATTCTGCGTGAGAAAAGAAACAGACATGATATAAGTGATCACATTCAGTACATACATACATACTGTATGAGTCAGCACTACTTACTTATACATCATATATAT
Organism: Coregonus lavaretus; assembly: GCF_964263955.1. Classification (NCBI taxonomy): domain Eukaryota; kingdom Metazoa; phylum Chordata; class Actinopteri; order Salmoniformes; family Salmonidae; genus Coregonus; species Coregonus lavaretus. Next base: position 16,192,516 of record NC_140022.1, read on the forward strand.
ATATATATATATATATATATATATATATATATATATATATATATATATAGTGTCCTCTAAGATGCTCTGCACCAGTCTGTCCCAACCCTTTGTCCCCTAGCCAATGGGCCAGCTAAGTGTAAAAATACATGCCCCACACCCAGCATAACATTTGACATTTTAGCCGTTTATCAGACGCTTTTATCCAGAACGACTTATAGTTAGTTAGTGCATTCAACTTAAGGTAGTGTCATGAGGTGAGGTGTAAGTGGTGTGGAAGTCAGGCGCAGGACACCGAGGCTCAGTCCAACAGAGTTTACTTAGAAATCCAAAAGGAAACGGTAAACAAACTTCCTCAAAAAATAATCAGAGGCGAGTATTTACGCACCATGCGTAAAACACAAAAACAACAAACAAGAAACAAAACACGCAGCACAACGACAGGCGAACAACAACACACAATCTAAACTCTACAAAACAGGGAACTTATAGGACACGCAATCAGCACACAAACAGACACAGGTGTACAGAACAGACCAAAGCAATCACACATGAAACATCCAACGGTGGCAGCTAGTACTCCGGGGACGGCGAACGCCGATGCCTGCCCGAACCAGGAGGAGGAGCAGTCTCGGCCGAAACCGTGACAGTACCCCCCCCTTGACGCGCGGCTCCAGCCGTGCGCCGACCCCGGCCTCGGGGACGGCCAGGAGGACGCGGACCCGGGCGCGTGGGATGCCCATGGTGAAACTCAGTCAGGAGGGATGGATCGAGTATGTCCCTCCTGGGCACCCAGCACCGTTCCTCCGGACCGTACCCCTCCCACTCCACGAGATACTGGAGACCACTCATCCGGCGCCTTGAGTCCAAGATCGTCCGGACCCTGTACGCCGGGGCCCCCTCGATGTCCAAAGGGGGCGGAGGGGTCTCTCCTATCTCTTCCTCTTGGAGTGGGCCAGCTACCACCGGCCTGAGAAGAGACACATGGAACGAGGGGTTAATATTTTTATACTCTATAGGCAGTTGTAACCTGTAACACACCTCGTTCAATCTTCTCAGGACTTTGAAGGGCCCCACAAACCGCCGACCCAGCTTCCGGCAGGGCAGGCGGAGGGGCATGTTTCGAGTCGAGAGCCAGACTCGATCTCCCGGTGCGTACACCGGTCCCTCACTGCGGTGGCGGTCGGCGCTCGCCTTTTGTTGACGTATGGCACGCTGCAGATGGACATGGGCAGCGTCCCACGTCTCCTCCGAGCGCCGAATCCAATCGTCCACCGCAGGGGCCTCGATCTGGCTCTCGTGCCACGGTGCCAGGACCGGATGATAACCTAGAACACATTGGAAAGGTGTTAAATTGGTGGAGGAGTGGCGGAGAGAGTTCTGGGCTATCTCTGCCCAGGGAAGGAACCTAGACCACTCCTCCGGCTGGTCCCGGCAATAGGATCTCAAAAACCTACCCACATCCTGGTTGACACGTTCCACCTGCCCATTGCTCTCTGGGTGGTACCCCGAGGTAAGGCTTACCGAGACCCCCAACCGTTCCATAAACGCCCCCCAGACTCTGGAGGTGAACTGGGGACCTCGGTCAGACACAATATCCTCGGGGACCCCATAGTGCCAGAACACATGGGTGAATAGGGCCTCAGCGGTTTGTAGGGCAGAAGGGAGACCCGGCATAGGAAGGAGACGACAGGCTTTAGAAAACCGATCCACAACGACCAAAATGGTGGTATTCCCCTGGGAGGGGGGAAGATCGGTTACGAAATCCACCGATAGGTGGGACCATGGTCGTTGTGGAACGGGCAGGGGATGTAGCTTACCCCTGGGCAAATGTCTAGACGCCTTACACTGGGCACATACCGAGCAGGAGGAGACATAAACCCTCACATCCCTAGCTAACGTGGGCCACCAGTATTTCATGCTAAGACAGTGCACTGTCCGGCCAATACCCGGATGTCCAGAGGAGGGTGATGTATGAGCCCAATAAATAAGTCGATCACGAACCTCGCGCGGGACGTACGTCCGCCCCACAGGACACTCGGGGGGAGTAGGGTCGGTACGTAGTGCCCGCTCGATTTCCGCATCGACCTCCCATACCACCGGAGCCACCAAACAAGACTCCGGCAATATGGAAATAGGCTCGTTGGACCTCTCCTCTGAGTCATACCGCCGGGACAGAGCGTCTGCCTTACCATTCTGGGACCCTGGGATGTATGTGATCTTAAAAACAAAACGGGTTAGGAACATGTTCCACCTTGCCTGACGAGGGTTCAATCTCCTAGCTGCCCGGATGTACTCCAGGTTACGGTGATCTGTCAAAATGAGGAAAGGGTGTTGAGCCCCCTCAAGCCAATGCCTCCACACCTTTAGGGCCTGGACTACGGCTAACAGCTCCCTATCCCCAACATCATAATTGCGCTCCGCCGAGCTGAGCTTCTTCGAGTAGAACGCACAGGGGCGGAGCTTAGGTGGCGTGCCGGACCGTTGTGAAAGAACTGCCCCAATACCGGTCTCGGACGCGTCCACCTCAACTTGGAAGGGTAAAGAGGGATCCGGATGTGCCAGCACCGGAGCCGAGGTGAACAGGTCTTTCAGTTTGACAAATGCCCTGTCCGCCTCAGCCGACCAATGCAGATGAACCGGACCCCCCTTTAGCAGAGATGTAATGGGAGCTGCAACCTGTCCAAAACCCCGAATAAACCTCCGGTAGTAATTAGCAAAACCCAAGAACCGCTGCACCTCTTTTACAGTAGTTGGGGTTTGCCAATTACGCACGGCCGATACCCGGTCTACCTCTATCTCCACACCAGATGCGGACAACCGATAACCCAAAAAGGAGACGGACTCCTGGAAGAACAGGCATTTCTCTGCCTTGACATACAAGTCATGCTCCAGCAGTCTTCTCAACACTCGGCGCACCTGGGCTACATGCTCGGCTCGGGTGGAAGAGTACACCAGGATGTCGTCGATGTACACTACCACCCCCTGCCCATGCATGTCCCGGAAAATCTCGTCAACAAAGGATTGGAAGACTGAAGGAGCATTCATTAACCCGTATGGCATGACGAGATACTCGTAATGACCCGAGGTGGTGCTAAATGCTGTCTTCCATTCATCCCCCTCCCTAATGCGCACCAGATTGTACGCGCTCCTAAGATCCAACTTTGTGAAGAACCGCGCTCCGCGTAATGACTCCGTCATCGTCGCAATCAGAGGAAGTGGGTAACTGTATTTCACTGTGATCTGATTGAGACTACGGTAATCAATACACAGGCGCAATCCCCCGTCCTTCTTCTTCACAAAGAAGAAACTCGAGGAGACCGGGGAAGTAGAGGGTCGTATGTATCCCTGTGCCAAGGACTCGGCTATGTAAGTTTCCATAGCCGCTGTCTCCTCTTGAGACAGGGGATACACATGACTCCGGGGAAAAGCTGCTCCTGTCTGGAGATTTATCGCACAGTCCCCCTGTCTATGAGGAGGTAGCCGTGCTGCCCTTGATTTGCTAAACACGAGTGCTAAATCCTCATACTCAGGGGGAATGCGCAGTGCGGGCACTTGGTTCGGACTCTCTACCGAGGTCGCCCCTACGGAAACACCTAGACATCTCCCTACACACTGGGCAGACCACTCCATAAGAGCCCTCTGTTACCACGCTATGGTAGGATCATGGGTACTTAACCAGGGAAGGCCCAACACCACTGGGTACGCAGGAGAGTCAATCAGATAAAACTGAATACTCTCCTCATGACCCCCCTGCGTCGTCATTGTTAGCGGTGCTGTGACATCCCTGATCAGACCCGACCCCAACGGCCGGCTGTCTAATGTGTGGACAGGGAATGGAGTTTCTACCGGCCGAAGGGGAATTCCTAACCTATACCAAAATGTTCGATCAATAAAGTTCCCAGCTGCGCCTGAATCGACTAGCGCCTTATGCTGGGAATGAGGTGCCACCTGTGGAAATCTCACAGGAATACTCATGTGACCAACAGAAAGCTCTGGGTAAGTGGGGCGCCTACTCACCTGAAATGACTCCCCAGTGCGTGGCCTGTTGTCACCTCTCCCAAGAGACCCTCCCCTGCACCTGGCCGCGGTGTGCCCTCCACGACCGCAGGTGGTGCAGGGGATGGCTCCCCTCGGGTTCCCTCTTCTCCTCTCTCTAGCGCCAGCACCCCCGAGCTCCATAGGAATCGGCTCGGAGGTGCTGGAGGGCGAAATGGACGACCCCCACTCAGGACGTCCGCGGGTAGCCAGCAGGGTGTCTAGACGGATGGAAATGTCCACCAACTGGTCGAATGACAAGTTGGTGTCCCTGCAGGCCAGCTCACGACGAACGTCCTCTTGTAGGGTGCACCTGTAGTGGTCGATGAGGGCCCTCTCATTCCACCCCGCATCCGCTGCTAGTGTCCGAAACTCCAGTGCGAAGTCCTGGGCGCTCCTCTTCCCCTGTCGGAGGTGGAACAGACGCTCTCCCGCCGCTCTACCCTCCGGTGGATGATCAAAGACAGTCCTGAAGCGGCGGGAGAACTCCGCGTAGGTGATGGTTGCGGCGTCTATTCCCCTCCATTCGGCGTTGGCCCATTCCAACGCCTTGCCGGATAAACAGGAGATGAGGGCAGAGACGCTCTCGTATCCCGAGGGCGCCGGGTGTATAGTAGCCAGGTACAGTTCCACCTGCAGCAGAAATCCCTGACACCCGGCTGCAGAACCGTCATATGCCCTCGGGAGCGAGAGTCGAATAGCACTGGGTTCCGGTGTTGAGAGAGGAGGACTGGCCGTTGGTGATGGGATGGTGTGCGAAGGCGTGGGCTCCTCCCTAGTCATCAAACGGCTCAGCATGTTGGACACCTCATTCATGGCGGACCCAAGTCGCTGGATCATGATGTCTTGGTCGCTGATCCTCTCCTCCAACGACCTGGGTGCCGCCACTGCTCCTGCTGACTCCATCATGGTGTGTTGTTCTGTCATGAGGTGAGGTGTAAGTGGTGTGGAAGTCAGGCGCAGGACACCGAGGCTCAGTCCAACAGAGTTTACTTAGAAATCCAAAAGGAAACGGTAAACAAACTTCCTCAAAAAATAATCAGAGGCGAGCATTTACGCACCATGCGTAAAACACAAAAACAACAAACAAGAAACAAAACACGCAGCACAACGACAGGCGAACAACAACACACAATCTAAACACTACAAAACAGGGAACTTATAGGACACGCAATCAGCACACAAACAGACACAGGTGTACAGAACAGACCAAAGCAATCACACATGAAACATCCAACGGTGGCAGCTAGTACTCCGGGGACGGCGAACGCCGATGCCTGCCCGAACCAGGAGGAGGAGCAGTCTCGGCCGAAACCGTGACAGGTAGCTAGGTGAGACAACCACATAATCCTGATATGAGCGTCTATGATAGAACGGTTGTTTATTTTTTATGACCAGACAACCATAAGAACTGAGGACATAAATTCACTGAAACAGACAGACACGATACAACACATTTAGACAAGAACAGTTATAAGCATTGCCATGGTGTAGCCTAATACAAAAAGAAATAAGGACAAAACATTGTTAGCTTACATTCCATGGCATATGGAACATTTTGCCCTTACAATAACTTATATTTGCTTTAATTTAATATTGTTAAACAGAACTCTTGTCGACTTTGTCAAAGTTGGTCTTGTTACCTCCTCAATCAGTCTTGGCATTTTCCTCGTCTTGAACCAAATCCTCTTCATCTTCTTCTCCTGATCCTTCTGATTCTGCAAAACCAGAGCCAACCTGGCTCCCAGCTCCATCACGTAGTCTGTCTAGATCGCCCTTTCCTCCAACCGACACTCACCCCTCCTCTGTGTCAGCGTTGAACCCTCCATGTCTTCCTCTTAGCTAACAATAACTCTGGAAAATACACAACGTTGTAGTAAGTGGGTGTTGCTAACCAAATAATAATGCATCTCTTTACAATGTGCACACGTTTTCTTCCCAGCTACTTACAATTAATCAAGTGAGAATCCTGATCCAGATATGTTTAGGCAATAGGCCTATCTGAATTACTAGTAAAAAGTTGGCTACTGGAAAAGCGACCAAGTTCAAATGAATCGATTTTGGCTGTTCTTATCATTTCGTGAACAATATCCTTCATGACATCATCATTGTGATGCAAGGCGTTGCCATGGCAGATGAAAAAGCACAACACAGACTTTAAAAAGCAAACTTCAGGGTCTTTCTGTACCTTACTATTGAGCCTTATTCAACCCCTCATGTAGCTCTACTCCATATTGGGCCTGGTTCTCACAAACCACACTAATCACTTCCATCATATCATTGAAAACACTGTGTTTTGGGTAGAAAATGACTCTATATCCATGCAGGACCTAACTTGTACAGTTTCATCTATTTTAAAAACCAAGGAGGTAAAAATGCCAGTCTTCTCTTTGAGTGCCCTTGAGTGCACCTCAATTTAAAGAGGTCTATCAATTCAACCATTTGAAATGGATGTCCATTCAATTAAGAACATATTATTCTTATTAGAAATGAATCAGCTACAAATTAGGTAGGCGTACTTGTTTTTTTACACAACCTACTCTTTTGGTACATATTTATTGAGATAATTGATTACAACATATGTTGGTGATTAACAAAGAGAGAGGTTTTTTTTCTGTCATCAATAGAATGCATTAGCCATTAGGCTGGCTCACTACAATTGTAACATGACATCTCAGGTGTCAGGATGAAGCATTTTCTCACAAAAAGAGGACTCAAGCAAACTATCTCTCTTCAACAGTTTCACTAGTCATGTTAGGTCTACTTAAAATGTCACATTCATTCACAAGTAATTTGAAAATAAGTTATACTACTGAAACACATTCACAATAAGTTATATTACAACCTACCTCTGAAGTAAGCAGTGTGTTCTCTCACTAATGAAATAGGACATTAATAATTTGTCAGTGGTTAGTTGAATCAGTCTCTTTGCACTGTTCAGTTTGTCTGTGCAACAGGTAACCTTCCAGAATCGGAATCTTGTGATGTCACAATGGAGTCCCCATTGCCATGGTTACCCACAGCAGCTTTCATGTGTTATCAAATGCTGGCACAATTTCGTTTATTTATTTTAGATTTTTTGTACCTATGCAGCACAGTCATACCTAATATATACAATGAATCCATATAACCTAATTTTTTATTAAAATAAAATGCTGTAACTCATGTAAAATGGTTGACCATTCAAACGACCTGTGTTTTGCCTAATTAAAAGTCTATATGTTTTAGATATCATAAATAGCAGCCAGGCTTACTTAGGTTGTTTGTTCGATCTCAGCCTACCACTAATGCCAATATTTTTCATCATCATCATCATCATCATCATCAATGAAATACATAGGCTACCTTACTACAGTAAAACAAGTCTTCCATAGTCTATGTCACCTCAGTAACAAAGTTCCAAAAAAGAAATGAGGGTTCAAGAAAACATCTCTCTTCAATGGCCTCAGCTATTAGCCATATGATCAACAAGGTCAACTGCAGCACTAAAATCAAGAAGCAGCTCATCCACAAGTTTATCTTGGTCAAGTGATCTGAGCCATTGATCGATTAAATCAACGAGAGCTGTTGCAGTCGAGTGATCCTTACGGTATCTTTACGGTACGCATGCTCATAGAGGGATAAAATTAGCTGGATGTGTAATTATATAGGCCCAAAAAATGTAATTGAAGAGTAGGTGTCATTGATGTTTAGCATTTAAGTTTAATAAATAATTAAATAAAGAAATCAATATCAGCTGACTATAGAAAAGTATTGTTTAAAATTATGTTTGAACATTTTCTTATCCGTGTCTTTCCAGTTGATATAACCAAACAGACAACCTTTGTTGCTCAAGAGCGTCACACATTCCTCCATTCATTCTCTGTCATATTCCCCTCCATCAAATTCCTCTATCATATTCCCTCCATCATATTCTCTCTATTATATTTCTCTCCATCATATTCCACTCCATCATAATACTCGCTATCATATTCCCTCTATCATATTCCTCTTTATTTTTACAGGGAATCCCAATTGAGACCAGTGTCTCTTTTTCAATGGTGCCCTGTGTTATATCAATTAACAATCCAAACAGCTTAAACAGATAAAATTACATACAGAGTAGAAAATATATAGAGCAAAATTATTAGACTTGAACACATACATTTCACAATGAACAGGTCTTGTATTTAACCAGTTGAGCTGACAACCATTTTGCACTGTTTCACTAGGGCTTTAGTCATCAATCTAGCAAGAGGGAAATATTTTATTAATGTAGTGGTGTCCCTCCCCCCAGGAAGCTACGACCTTTAGCTTTCACCTGGAATTGTTCATTTATGTCTGAGAAAAAAAACACTTTCCAAACCATATGATCTAGTACACAAGAAAAGTATAATACAACCTTCTTTACTACTTTGCCAAACATTTCATGACATTAGTGAGAGTCAAAATCTGTAAAATTTGTGAATGTCTAAATTAACATTTGGGCAATTTGACCAGTGTACATCACTCCTATAGACAATGAGAGATGGGCTATGTAAAGGTCTCGATTTTGTCGTTCTGAACAAATGTTTGACTTCCACACAAAATTACTTCTTGACTTATTTTAGGTTTAAGGAAGTGTGTAGGTTTAAACTATTGCTTTAAAGGGAAGAGAGGGGGAGGAGGAGAGAGCGCGAGAGATGGGGGGAGTGGGAGAAAGAGGGAAGGAGGGGGAGGAGGTGGAGGGCAGCTGTGTCCGACACACCATACTTACACCTGCAACAGGTAGGCCAGGGGGCGGGACCTGTAGGTGAGACTCATAACATGATAAGGGGGGCAGGTGAAGAAGGGGTGTTGCTGGAGTCAAGGAAGGGAGGGTGTTCCTACGAGCCCCCTGCCAGCGAGACGGGGAGCAGGGAGGAAGTCTGTCCATGGAGCATTTCTGGGTCATTGGGTCGCCTCCAATGAGATTAGATCACCCTCTACAATGTAAAGCAGTTTGAGTACTGGGGGGTTCTCTGTATAAATCCAAGGTGAAACCTCCAGGGGCTAGCCTTCTCTCAGCGGAGAGTCTGCTCTGGGCTGCCTTGCGAAAGGTGCTCCTCTGTGGGAAAGAGGAGAGAACAAGAGGCCCCAGAAGAGATCTCCTTATGGTAGTGATGGACAGATCAACTCTCCTTGTTATCTTCCACCTCTTCCTCTTCCTCTTGCTCGGCCTTCTCCCTCCTTTCCTTCTTACAGTCTTACAGTCCTTCTTACAGTCATTTTCTCCCTTTCCTCCTTCCTCTCCTCCCTCTTTCTCTTCCTCTACCTTCCTCTCCCTCCTTCCCTCTTGGTAAACCTTGTTTAGTCGAGCCAGATTGTGGATAGCTAGCCATGGTTTAGACCACTGTCGCTGTCTGGGTGGGGGGATACAGGACTGGTCCACTGGACTCAGCTCACATGGGGAGAACCTGCTGCTGCTGCCACTCCCCCTCTTACCTGGGATGAGATCACGTTTGGAGGAAACCTGGCACCATCCCTACGGTGAAGCATGGTGGTGGCAGCATCATGCTCCGGGGAGGATTTTCAGGGACAGGGACTGGGAACACGCCCCATTCACATCGACGGGGCTGTAGTGGAGCAGGTCGAGAGTTTCAAGTTCCTTGGTGTCCACATCACCAACAAACTATCATGGTTCAAACACACCAAGACAGTCGTGAAGAGGGCACGACAACGCCTTTTCCACCACAGGAGACTGAAAAGATTTGGCATTGGTCCCAAGATCCTCAAAAAGTTCTACAGCTGCACCATCGAGAGCTTCCTGACCAGTTGCATCACCGCCTGGTATGGCAACTGCTCGGCATCCGACCGTAAGGCGCTACAGAGGGTAGTGCGTACGGCCCAGTACATCACTGGAGCCAAGCTTCCTGCCATCCAGGACCTATATACTTGGAGGTGTAAGAGGGAGGCCCAAAAAATTGACAAAGACTCCAGTCACCCAAGTCAAAGACTGTTCTCTCTGCTACCGCACAGCAAGCGGTACCAGAGTGCCAAGTCTAGGTCCAAAAGGCCCCTTAACAGCTTCTATCCCCAATTCATAAGACTGCTGAACAATTAATCAAATGGCCACCCGGACTATTTACATTGACACCTCCCCCCTTTGTTTTTACACTGGTAATAGGAATCTGGATCGGTTTCCTTTTCTTTTTACCTTGCTTTTGTTATTATTATTATTTTTTAAAGTTTTCTTTTTACATTTCGTAAAATGTTATAATTACAAAAACATTTCATTTTAATTTCAATTTAGTAACATACTGTATCATTCAAATAAATATTATTATTTGTCTAATCATATTTTGCCAGCTAACTGGGTGGCAGGCTGCAATCAGTAGCTGTAATTAAGTACAGCAGCCACCAACCATCTAACGTTAATGCCTCGGATAATGAGGTTAGAAGAACAGCTGAATGGTCGGTAGCTAGCTGGCTCAATTACAGGTACTCTTAAGCGTGAAATAACATTGGAAACAACTAACCACAGTTGCTAAAAGTTACCAGTAGCTACCCACTAGCTAGCTAGCTTTGTTGGTCCAAGTGGTGGGTTAGCTAGCACTCGTGCTTCGCCGGGGTCCACCGAATAGAATACTTACCTACAATAATTACCTACAATAACCTACAATAACTACCTAAGTAAACTACCTATAATACCTGACTACAATACCTACATACAATCTAAATACATGGTTTAAGCTTTACTCAAGAACATATAAGAAGCCAGCTTATCTCCTGCTAGAGAAAACACAACCTCTCCCGACAACCTCGAGGCAAGAGACCTTTCTCTCTTTCTCGTCATCTTTCAACTTCTTATTCAGTTCCTTATTTTTCTCTTTTTCCTCCATCTTTAAAAATGTGACTTTCTGCTTGAGGTTCATGGCCAGAAAGCCCACTCTTCCCAGGATGGTCTCTGCTCTCTCTGATGAAACCGTCCCATTGGAGCTCTTGGAATGGGCACGGTCCGCCTCACTCTTCAAACCCTCCCTCGGGCTCACCTCCTCCTTGACGCTCCTCTCTTCACTCTCAATGTCAATGCCTGTCCAATAATCCTAACAGGAAGACATTGACTCTAGATGTAATATTGTTCCAATGTGGCACATTCAATACACATTTGAGTGATCAACATACATTGATGGCCTCATGGGGCAAACAATTTAGAGGACAGTAATTGAGGTAACTTGTTTATTTGTATCCCAAACCGATTTTGTAATAGCCATAGATGTTCTTCCTGGGTCCACACCAAACGTAATACAAATGTTAACCCTAGTAAGGGGTGATGTTTTATACTATGAGCATAGATTAGCAGGGTTGGGGTCAATTCAATTTCAATTCCAGTCAATTCAGGAAGTACTTAATTCAATGCTTTGAATTGAAATGGAACAGACCCCCAACCCTGTAGAGTAGAAGTGTAAAATACGACACCTACCTTTGCCTTTTTCAGCGTCCAGGGCCTGGGTTCCTCATCCTCTGACCTGCATATGGAGCCTCTCACTCTAACAGGCGTCTTAGTGGCCATGCAGAGCAGAGGGGTTGCCAGAGTTAAGTTAGCATCTGGGACCAGCTGGTGAGCATGAGGGCAGCGATCCACCTCTTCACTAGTGCCCTTCCCTTTCTGCTCTGGCTGCTTGTGGTCCTTGTCATGGATGCATGCCAGGCTTGGAGGAAGTGCTAGGACAGGGCTTTTATCACTCATCAGTTCCTCTCTCTTGACAGTGGATGCAACTGCACTTGCCTCTGTGTTAACTGAGCACTATGTGGTGTCCTCAACTGTCTCCTCTGGCTGCTTGTGGTCATTGTTGTTGTGAATGCATTGCAGACCTGGAGGACTTTTATCATCCCAGGTGTAAATAGCAACAGTTGCCTCTGTGTCGACTGAGCACTTTGTAGTGCACTCAACTGTCTTCCATAGCGGTTTGTGGTCATTGTTGTGGGTGCAGGTCAGGATTAGAGGCAGTGTTGCAGGTGCAGGAGGACTTTTATCAGCCAAACACTCCTCTGTGTGTACAGTGGACACAGAAACGGCTGCTTCCCTGGCAACTGGACACTTGTTGGTGTCCTCTACTGCCTCCCCTGGCAGAGTGTGGACAGTCGAGACGGAAACGGCCGCTTCCCTGGACACTTGACTCTTGGTGGTGTCCTCTACTGCCTCCTCTGGCTGCTTGTGGCCATTGTCTAGAATGTGTGGCAACTTTGAAGGCAGCATTGGAGCCGGGCTTTTATCACCCAACAGGTTCTCTCCCTGGACAATGTATGTGCCTGCAGTGATCGCTGTGGTAACGGAGGACTCGGTGGCATCCTCTTTTGTCTCCTCTGTCAGTTTGTGGTCAGAGTCTCGGATACATGGTGAGCTTGGAGGCAGTGCTGCAGGGTCAGGAGGGCTTTGATCAGCTGCCATGTCCTCTTTGAGGTGAGTGGACACATCATTGTTTGTTTCACTGATAACTGGACACTTGGTGGTGTCCTCTACTGCCTCCCCTGGCAGTTTGTAGTCAACTTCAAAGACAAGTGGCAGACTTGGAGGCAGCATTGGGACAGGGCATTTAGCTGCTGATCTGTACACTCCAAAATCAACAGTAGCTGTGCCTGCAGTGGTCTCTGTAGCAACTGAGACCTCATAGGTATCCTCTACTGTCTACTCTGATGGCATGAAGTCATCGTCAAAGACTGTTGGCAGGCATGTAGGCAGCACTGAAGGAAGACTTCTAGCTGCCCATCGATTCTCTCCCTTGACAGTGGCTGTGGTAGCAGTGGTCTCTGTGGCAACTGGGCACTCTGTGGCTGAAACAGCAGGCTTAGAGGTTTCAAGGAAATTGAATGAATTGCCAATGAACCGCTGAGCCAGGGGTGGGAGGGAGTAATGATAGAATCTGTCCTCTTCCTCAACATTAGATATTGCCACTGGAGCAACTGAGACCTCAGTGGTGCCCTCTACTGCCTGATGTGGCTGCATAGAGTCTTCGTCAAAGAAGTGTGGCAGGTATCGATGCAGCATTGAGGAAAGATGTATATCTGTCCATAGGTCCTCTCGTATACCTGTAGATACATCTGCAGTGGCCTCTGTGGCAACTGGGCATTCAGCAGACTGGCAGGTTTCAGGGACAAAGTATGAAAATACAATGAACCGCTGTGCATCCTGAGAGCGTATGGCAAATGGAGAGGGGGGATGCAACATGGTAGGTATAGGCCTCTGATTGGTGAAAGCCAGTGGTGGGAGGGAGTCAATACAGGGAGCCATGAACTCAGTGAGAGGACAGTTGCTCACATCTCACACATTCTGCGTGAGAAAAGAAACAGACATGATGAAAGTGATCACATTCAGTACATACATACATACTGTATGAGTCAGCACTACTTACTTATACATCACATATATATATATATATATATATATATATATATATATATAGTGTCCTCTAAGATGCTCTGCACCAGTCTGTCCCAACCCTTGGTCCCCTAGCCAATGGGCCAGCTAAGTGTAAAAATACATGCCCCACACCCAGCATAACATTTTACATTTTAGCCATTTATCAGACGCTTTTACCCAGAACGACTTATAGTTAGTTAGTGCATTCAACTTAAGGTAGCTAGGTGAGACAACCACATAATCCTGATATGAGCGTCTATGATAGAACGGTTGTTTATTTTTTTATGACCAGACAACCATAAGAACTGAGGACATAAATTCACTGAAACAGACAGACACGATACAACACATTTAGACAAGAACAGTTATAAGCATTGCCATGGTGTAGCCTAATACAAAAAGAAATAAGGACAAAACATTGTTAGCTTACATTCCATGGCATATGGAACATTTTGCCCTTACAATAACTTATATTTGCTTTAATTAATATTGTTAAACAGAACTCTTGTCGACTTTGTCAAAGTTGGTCTTGTTACCTCCTCAATCAGTCTTGGCATTTTCCTCGACTTGAACCAAATCCTCTTCATCTTCTTCTCCTGATCCTTCTGGATCTGCAAAACCAGAGCCAACCTGGCTCCCAGCTCCATCACGTAGTCTGTCTAGATCGCCCTTTCCTCCAACCGACACTCACCCCTCCTCTGTGTCAGCGTTGAACCCTCCATGTCTTCCTCTTAGCTAACAATAACTCTGGAAAATACACAACGTTGTAGTAAGTGGGTGTTGCTAACCAAATAATAATGCATCTCTTTACAATGTGCACACGTTTTCTTCCCAGCTACTTACAATTAATCAAGTGAGAATCCTGATCCAGATATGTTTAGGCAATAGGCCTATCTGAATTACTAGTAAAAAGTTGGCTACTGGAAAAGCGACCAAGTTCAAATGAATCGATTTTGGCTGTTCTTATCATTTCGTGAACAATATCCTTCATGACATCATCATTGTGATGCAAGGCGTTGCCATGGCAGATGAAAAAGCACAACACAGACTTTAAAAAGCAAACTTCAGGGTCTTTCTGTACCTTACCATTGAGCCTTATTCAACCCCTCATGTAGCTCTACTCCATATTGGGCCTGGTTCTCACAAACCACACTAATCACTTCCATCATATCATTGAAAACACTGTGTTTTGGGTAGAAAATGACTCTATATCCATGCAGGACCTAACTTGTACAGTTTCATCTATTTTAAAAACCAAGGAGGTAAAAATGCCAGTCTTCTCTTTGAGTGCCCTTGAGTGCACCTCAATTTAAAGAGGTCTATCAATTCAACCATTTGAAATGGATGTCCATTCAATTAAGAACATATTATTCTTATTAGAAATGAATCAGCTACAAATTAGGTAGGCGTACTTGTTTTTTTACACAACCTACTCTTTTGGTACATATTTATTGAGATAATTGATTACAACATATATATTATTATTATATTATTAACATATGTTGGTGAATAACACAGAGAGAGGTTTTTTTTCTATCATCAATAGAATGCATTAGCCATTAGGCTGGCTCACTACAATTGTAACATCACATTTACATTTTAGATTTTAGTCATTTAGCAGACACTCTTATCCAGAGCGACTTAAAGGAGCAATTAGGGTTAAGTGCCTTGCTCAAGGGCACATTTACCCCATTTAGCAGACGCTCTTATCCAGAGTGACTTACAAATTGGTGCATTCACCCTATAGCTAGTGGGATAACCACTTTACAATTTTCTTTTTTCTTTTTCTTTTCTCTATTTTTTTTTTTTTTTTTTTTTTGGGGGGGGTGGGTTGGGGTACGGGGGGTAGAAGGATTACATTATCCTATCCCAGGTATTCCTTAAAGAGGTGGGGTTTCAAATGTCTCCGGAAGGTGGTGAGTGACTCCGCTGTCCTGGCGTCGTGAGGGAGCTTGTTCCACCATTAGGGTGCCAGAGCAGCGAACAGTTTTGACTGGGCTGAGCGGGAGCTATGCTTCCGCAGAGGAAGGGGAGCCAGCAGGCCAGAGGTGGATGAACGCAATGCCCTCGTTTGGGTGTAGGGACTGATCAGAGCCTGAAGGTACGGCGGTGCCGTTCCCCTCACTGCTCCATAAGCAAGGACCATGGTCTTGTAACGGATGCGAGCTTCAACTGGAAGCCAGTGGAGTGTGCGGAGGAGGGGGGTGACGTGAG
Organism: Coregonus lavaretus; assembly: GCF_964263955.1. NCBI lineage: Eukaryota > Metazoa > Chordata > Actinopteri > Salmoniformes > Salmonidae > Coregonus > Coregonus lavaretus. The sequence goes on from NC_140022.1 coordinate 16,208,105, forward strand.
AGAACTTGGGAAGGTTGAACACCAGACGGGCGGCGGCATTCTGGATGAGTTGTAGGGGTTTAATGGCACAGGCAGGGAGCCCAGCCAACAGCGAGTTGCAGTAATCCAGACGGGAGATGACAAGTGCCTGGATTAGGACCTGTGCCGCTTCCTGTGTAAGGCAGGGTCGTACTCTCCGAATGTTGTAGAGCGTGGATCTGCAGGATCGGGTCACCGCCTTGATGTTAGCGGAGAACGACAGGGTGTTGTCCAGGGTCACGCCAAGGCTCTTCGCACTCTGGGAGGAGGACACAACGGAGTTGTCAATCGTGATGGCGAGGTCATGGAACGGGCAGTCCTTCCCCGGGAGGAAGAGCAGCTCCGTCTTGCCAGGGTTCAGCTTGAGGTGGTGATCCGACATCCATACTGATATGTCTGCCAGACATGCAGAGATGCGATTCGCCACCTGGTTATCAGAAGGGGGAAAGGAGAAGATTAGTTGTGTATCGTCAGCGTAGCAATGATAGGAGAGGCCATGTGAGGATATGACAGAGCCAAGTGACTTGGTGTATAGGGAGAATAGGAGAGGGCCTAGAACTGAGCCCTGGGGGACACCAGTGGTGAGAGCACGTGGTGCGGAGACAGCTTCTCGCCACGCCACTTGGTAGGAGCGACCGGTCAGGTAGGACGCAATCCAGGAGTGAGCCGCGCCGGAGATGCCCAGCTCGGAGAGGGTGGAGAGGAGGATCTGATGGTTCACAGTATCAAAGGCAGCAGACAGGTCTAGAAGGACAAGAGCAGAGGAGAGAGAGTTAGCTTTAGCAGTGCGGAGAGCCTCCGTGACACAGAGAAGAGCAGTCTCAGTTGAATGACCAGTCCTGAAACCTGACTGGTTTGGATCAAGAAGGTCATTCTGAGAGAGATAGCAACAGAGTTGGCTAAAGACGGCACGCTCAATAGTTTTGGAAAGAAAAGAAAGAAGGGATACTGGTCTGTAGTTGTTGACGTCAGTGGGATCGAGTGTTGGTTTTTTGAGAAGGGGTGCAACTCTCGCTCTCTTGAAGACGGAAGGGACATAGCCAGCGGTCAAGGATGAGTTGATCAGCGAGGTGAGGTAGGGGAGAAGGTCACCGGAGATGGTCTGGAGAAGAGAGGAGGGGATGGGGTCAAGCGGGCAGGTTGTTGGGCGGCCTGCAGTCACAAGTCGCAGGATTTTATCTGGAGAGAGAGGGGAGAAAGAAGTCAAAGCATAGGGTAGGGCAGTGTGAGTAGGACCAGCAGTGTCATTAGACTTAACAAACGAGGATCGGATGTCGTCAACCTTCTTTTCAAAGTGGTTGACGAAGTCATCCACCGAGAGAGAGGAGGGGGGGAGGGGGGGGGGGGATTCAGCAGGGAGGAGAATGTGGCAAAGAGCTTCCTAGGGTTAGAGGCAGATGCTTGGAATTTAGAGTGGTAGAAAGTGCCTTAGCAGCAGAAACAGATGAAGAAAATGTAGAGAGGAGGGAGTGAAAAGATGCCAGGTCGGCAGGGAGTTTAGTTTTCTTCCATTTCCGCTCCGCTGCCCGGAGCTCTGTTCTGTGAGCTCGCAATGAGTCATCAAGCCACGGAGCTGGAGGGGAGGACCGAGCCGGCCGGGAGGATAGGGGACACAGAGAGTCAAAGGATGCAGAAAGGGAGGAGAGGAGGGTTGAGGAGGCAGAATCAGGAGATTGGAGGGAGAAGGATTGAGCAGAGGGAAGTGATGATAGGATGGAAGAGGAGAGAGTAGTGGGAGAGAGAGAGCGAAGGTTGCGGCGGCGCATTACCATCTGTGTAGGGGCAGAGTGAGTAGTGTTGGAGGAGAGCGAGAGAGAAAAGGACACAAAGTAGTGGTCGGAGACATGGAGGGGAGTTGCAGTGAGATTAGTAGAAGAGCAGCATCTAGTAAAGATGAGGTCAAGCGTATTGCCTGCCTTGTGAGTAGGGAGGGACGGTGAGAGGGTGAGGTCAAAAGAGGAGAGGAGTGGAAAGAAGGAGGCAGAGAGAAATGAGTCAAATGTAGACGTAGGGAGGTTGAAATCCCCCAAAACTGTGAGGGGTGAGCCATCCTCAGGAAAGGAGCTTATCAAGGCGTCAAGCTCATTGATGAACTCTCCAAGGGAACCTGGAGGGCGATAGATGACAAGGATATTAATCTTAGATGGGCTAGTGACTGTGACAGCATGGAATTCAAATGAGGAGATAGACAGATGGGTTAGGGGAAAAATTGAGAATGTCCACTTGGGAGAGATGAGGATTCCTGTGCCACCACCCCTCTGACCAGATGCTCTCGGGGTATGCGAGAACACATGGTTAGACGAGGAGAGAGCAGTAGGAGTAGCAGTGTTTTCAGTGGTAATCCATGTTTCCGTCAGCGCCAGGAAGTCGAGGGAATGGAGGTTAGCATAGGCTGGGATGAAGTCAGCTTTGTTGGCAGCAGAACGGCAGTTCCAGAGGCTGCCTGAGACCTGGAACTCCAGGTGTGGGGTGCGTGCAGGGACCACCAGGTTAGAGGCAGCAGCCACGCGGTGTGAGGCGTTTGTGTGGCCTGTGCGGAGAGGAGAGAACAGGGATAGGCAGAGGCATAGTTGACAGGCTGTAGCAAATGGCTACAATAATGCAGAGGAGATCGGAATGAAATGAATTAAACATCAGGAAAAGGAGTGAGTAGGGCCTCCCTCGCCAAAACTTACACCTCAGAAACTATAATTGTTTCACTGAACCATCCAGATAAAAACTCTCCCAACTTCCACTTTTAGAAATTAGAATTGTTGTGAACTACAGCAGTTCAATGTTTCAAGGAATAGACTCAACTTGCTTTGTTCAGCTAGCTAAATATGACACCATGGCTGACTAGCATGCTAGCATCCAATAACACACAGTTTAGCACCAATGGCACCATTGCTGACTAGCATGCTAGCATCCAATAACACACAGTTTAGCACAAATGGCACCATGGCTGACCAGCATGCTAGCATCCAATAACACACAGTTTAGCACCAATACTTGGTTACAACAAACTAACAGTAGTGAGCTAACACACTAAACAGATCATTTGTGTGTTAACGAATTACGTTGGCTAGCTAGCACAAATATATTGTATTTAGCAGTGTTAGAAATTGCGTAATTCAAATCTGGTATTGGAATAAGAATCAAGAGATCTTCAATCCAAGTTTAATTTATTATATGCAAAATGTATGTATGATAAGTATGAAGGTTCGTATATACGGGTCCACCGAGATACCACGCAGGGCACTCTTAGAACTAAGAATCTGTAAACAATAATTCTTCTCAAATACTCTGACAGAAAGCCTCCACCTCTTCTGTTGGCCAACCAGAGCAAAGGACTGAGTGTTTTCCAGACTCCATTTCAGCCAATCTGTTCCATTTGTTACCAGGCATAGTTGCTATGATAATAACCTGCGGAGTCAGCACCTGAAAATACACAAATCCACTGTAGCCATGTTCAAGGACAGTTTCACAGACACAAAGAGAGAGTGTTCGCATAAGTCTTATCTGTCCTACCCCCAATGTTCCCCACCCTGTTATGTGAAACAATCCATATCAGTACAGTGCTCCTCATTAATGCATTCCTTCCAAGCTATCCATCACATACAGATCCAATTATGAGAAAAATAAAACCCAACAGCAGCTACAGTACAGTTGGCTGGTCATGTTGGCTAACTAGCAATGGCTACTGTGTTGACTTTGTTTGGAAAACGGCTAGCTAGCTACGTGCTACCTACAATAGCCACCCACAACAGCCCACGGTGCCTAGCTATGACGCTTTAGCCAACAAGCATGCTAGCATCCAATAACACACAGTTTAGCACCAATACTTGGTAACAACAAACGACCGATAGTGTTTTAACACGCTAAACAGATAATTCGTGTCTGTGTCTAGTTCCTATCATAACGCAGCAATAATTAAACGTTGGCTAGCTAGTACAAATATATTGTATTTAGCTGCTGCGGTACAGTTAGCTAGTCGTGATTGGCTACTGTGTTGACTTTGTATGAGACACGGCTAGCTAGCTGGCTAGCTTCGTGCTAATCCCCGGCATAGCCGAATATAATGCTAACCTACAATAACTATCCACAACAGCCCGCGATGCCTACTTACAATAACCAACTACGTTCTAAATACATAATTAAGCCTTACTCGACAAAGCCCAAGCTATGTACAAAGCCAAACTTACCCGACGCCAGCTGATATTTGTCTTCTGCAATCAGTAGGTGTAATTAAGTACAGTAGGTACTAACTGGTGGTTAGTTGAATCAGTCTCTTTGCACTGTTCAGTTTGTCTGTGCAACAGGTAACCTTCCAGAATCGGAATCTTGTGATGTCACAATGGAGTCCCCATTGCCATGGTTACCCACAGCAGCTTTCATGTGTTATCAAATGCTGGCACAATTTAGTTTATTTATTTTAGATTTTTTGTACCTATGCAGCACAGTCATACCTAATATATACAATGAATCCATATAACCTAATTTTTTATTTAAATAAAATGCTGTAACTCATGTAAAATGGTTGACCATTCAAACGACATGTGTTTTGCCTAATTAAAAGTCTATATGTTTTAGATATCATAAATAGCAGCCAGGCTTACTTAGGTTGTTTGTTCGATCTCAGCCTACCACTAATGCCAATATTTTTCATCATCATCATCATCATCATCAATGAAATACATAGGCTACCTTACTACAGTAAAACAAGTCTTCCATAGTCTATGTCACCTCAGTAACAAAGTTCCAAAAAAGAAATGAGGGTTCAAGAAAACATCTCTCTTCAATGGCCTCAGCTATTAGCCATATGATCAACAAGGTCAACTGCAGCACTAAAATCAAGAAGCAGCTCATCCACAAGTTTATCTTGGTCAAGTGATCTGAGCCATTGATCGATTAAATCAACGAGAGCTGTTGCAGTCGAGTGATCCTTACGGTATCTTTACGGTACGCATGCTCATAGAGGGATAAAATTAGCTGGATGTGTAATTATATAGGCCCAAAAAATGTAATTGAAGAGTAGGTGTCATTGATGTTTAGCATTTAAGTTTAATAAATAATTAAATAAAGAAATCAATATCAGCTGACTATAGAAAAGTATTGTTTAAAATTATGTTTGAACATTTTCTTATCCGTGTCTTTCCAGTTGATATAACCAAACAGACAACCTTTGTTGCTCAAGAGCGTCACACATTCCTCCATTCATTCTCTATCATATTCCCCTCCATCAAATTCCTCTATCATATTCCCTCCATCATATTCTCTCTATTATATTTCTCTCCATCATATTTCACTCCATCATAATACTCGCTATCATATTCCCTCTATCATATTCCTCTTTATTTTTACAGGGAATCCCAATTGAGACCAGTGTCTCTTTTTCAATGGTGCCCTGTGTTATATCAATTAACAATCCAAACAGCTTAAACAGATAAAATTACATACAGAGTAGAAAATATATAGAGCAAAATTATTAGACTTGAACACATACATTTCACAACGAACAGGTCTTGTATTTAACCAGTTGAGCTGACAACCATTTTGCACTGTTTCACTAGGGCTTTAGTCATCAATCTAGCAAGAGGGAAATATTTTATTAATGTAGTGGTGTCCCTCCCCCCAGGAAGCTACGACCTTTAGCTTTCACCTGGAATTGTTCATTTATGTCTGAGAAAAAAAACACTTTCCAAACCATATGATCTAGTACACAAGAAAAGTATAATACAACCTTCTTTACTACTTTGCCAAACATTTCATGACATTAGTGAGAGTCAAAATCTGTAAAATTTGTGAATGTCTAAATTAACATTTGGGCAATTTGACCAGTGTACATCACTCCTATAGACAATGAGAGATGGGCTATGTAAAGGTCTCGATTTTGTCGTTCTGAACAAATGTTTGACTTCCACACAAAATTACTTCTTGACTTATTTTAGGTTTAAGGAAGTGTGTAGGTTTAAACTATTGCTTTAAAGGGAAGAGAGGGGGAGGAGGAGAGAGCGCGAGAGATGGGGGGAGTGGGAGAAAGAGGGAAGGAGGGGGAGGAGGGGGAGGACAGCTGTGTCCGACACACCATACTTACACCTGCGACAGGTAGGCCAGGGGGCGGGACCTGTAGGTGAGACTCATAACATGATAAGGGGGGCAGGTGAAGAAGGGGTGTTGCTGGAGTCAAGGAAGGGAGGGTGTTCCTACGAGCCCCCTGCCAGCGAGACGGGGAGCAGGGAGGAAGTCTGTCCATGGAGCATTTCTGGGTCATTGGGTCGCCTCCACTGAGATTAGATCACCCTCTACAATGTAAAGCAGTTTGAGTACTGGGGGGTTCTCTGTATAAATCCAAGGTGAAACCTCCAGGGGCTAGCCTTCTCTCAGCGGAGAGTCTGCTCTGGGCTGCCTGCGAAAGGTGCTCCTCTGTGGGAAAGAGGAGAGAACAAGAGGCCCCAGAAGAGATCTCCTTATGGTAGTGATGGACAGATCAACTCTCCTTGTTATCTTCCACCTCTTCCTCTTCCTCTTGCTCGGCCTTCTCCCTCCTTTCCTTCTTACAGTCTTACAGTCCTTCTTACAGTCATTTTCTCCCTTTCCTCCTTCCTCTCCTCCCTCTTTCTCTTCCTCTACCTTCCTCTCCCTCCTTCCCTCTTGGTAAACCTTGTGTAGTCGAGCCAGATTGTGGATAGCTAGCCATGGTTTAGACCACTGTCGCTGTCTGGGTGGGGGGATACAGGACTGGTCCACTGGACTCAGCTCATATGGGGAGAACCTGCTGCTGCTGCCACTCCCCCTCTTACCTGGGATGAGATCACGTTTGGAGGAAACCTGGCACCATCCCTACGGTGAAGCATGGTGGTGGCAGCATCATGCTCCGGGGAGGATTATCAGGGACAGGGACTGGGAACACGCCCCATTCACATCGACGGGGCTGTAGTGGAGCAGGTCGAGAGTTTCAAGTTCCTTGGTGTCCACATCACCAACAAACTATCATGGTTTAAACACACCAAGACAGTCGGGAAGAGGGCACGACAACGCCTTTTCCACCTCAGGAGACTGAAAAGATTTGGCATTGGTCCCAAGATCCTCAAAAAGTTATACAGCTGCACCATCGAGAGCTTCCTGACCAGTTGCATCACCGCCTGGTATGGCAACTGCTCGGCATCCGACCGTAAGGCGCTACAGAGGGTAGTGCGTACGGCCCAGTACATCACTGGAGACAAGCTTCCTGCCATCCAGGACCTATATACTTGGAGGTGTAAGAGGGAGGCCCAAAAAATTGACAAAGACTCCAGTCACCCAAGTCATAGACTGTTCTCTCTGCTACCGCACAGCAAGCGTTACCAGAGTGCCAAGTCTAGGTCCAAAAGGCCCCTTAACAGCTTCTATCCCCAATTCATAAGACTGCTGAACAATTAATCAAATGGCCACCCAGACTATTTACATTGACACCTCCCCCCTTTGTTTTTACACTGGTAATAGGAATCTGGATCGGTTTCCTTTTCTTTTTACCTTGCCTTTGTTATTATTATTATTTTTTAAAGTTTTCTTTTTACATTTCGTAAAATGTTATAATTACAAAAACATTTCATTTTAATTTCAATTTAGTAACATACTGTATCATTCAAATAAATATTATTATTTGTCTAATCATATTTTGCCAGCTAACTGGGTGGCAGGCTGCAATCAGTAGCTGTAATTAAGTACAGCAGCCACCAACCATCTAACGTTAATGCCTCGGATAATGAGGTTAGAAGAACAGCTGAATGGTCGGTAGCTAGCTGGCTCAATTACAGGTACTCTTAAGCGTGAAATAACATTGGAAACAACTAACCACAGTTGCTAAAAGTTACCAGTAGCTACCCACTAGCTAGCTAGCTTTGTTGGTCCAAGTGGTGGGTTAGCTAGCACTCGTGCTTCGCCGGGGTCCACCGAATAGAATACTTACCTACAATAATTACCTACAATAACCTACAATAACTACCTAAGTAAACTACCTATAATACCTGACTACAATACCTACATACAATCTAAATACATGGTTTAAGCTTTACTCAACAACATATAAGAAGCCAGCTTATCTCCTGCTAGAGAAAACACAACCTCTCCCGACAACCTCGAGGCAAGAGACCTTTCTCTCTTTCTCGTCATCTTTCAACTTCTTATTCAGTTCCTTATTTTTCTCTTTTTCCTCCATCTTTAAAAATGTGACTTTCTGCTTGAGGTTCATGGCCAGAAAGCCCACTCTTCCCAGGATGGTCTCTGCTCTTTCTGATGAAACCGTCCCATTGGAGCTCTTGGAATGGGCACGGTCCGCCTCACTCTTCAAACCCTCCCTCGGGCTCACCTCCTCCTTGACGCTCCTCTCTTCACTCTCAATGTCAATGCCTGTCCAATAATCCTAACAGGAAGACATTGACTCTAGATGTAATATTGTTCCAATGTGGCACATTCAATACACATTTGAGTGATCAACATACATTGATGGCCTCATGGGGCACACAATTTAGAGGACAGTAATTGAGGTAACTTGTTTATTTGTATCCCAAACCGATTTTGTAATAGCCATAGATGTTCTTCCTGGGTCCACACCAAACGTAATACAAATGTTAACCCTAGTAAGGGGTGATGTTTTATACTATGAGCATAGATTAGCAGGGTTGGGGTCAATTCAATTTCAATTCCAGTCAATTCAGGAAGTACTTAATTCAATGCTTTGAATTGAAATGGAACAGACCCCCAACCCTGTAGAGTAGAAGTGTAAAATAGGACACCTACCTTTGCCTTTTTCAGCGTCCAGGGCTTGGGTTCCTCATCCTCTGACCTGCATATGGAGGCTCTCACTCTAACAGGCGTCTTAGTGGCCATGCAGAGCAGAGGGGTTGCCAGAGTTAAGTTAGCATCTGGGACCAGCTGGTGAGCATGAGGGCAGCGATCCACCTCTTCACTAGTGCCCTTCCCTTTCTGCTCTGGCTGCTTGTGGTCCTTGTCATGGATGCATGCCAGGCTTGGAGGAAGTGCTAGGACAGGGCTTTTATCACTCATCAGTTCCTCTCTCTTGACAGTGGATGCAACTGCACTTGCCTCTGTGTTAACTGAGCACTATGTGGTGTCCTCAACTGTCTCCTCTGGCTGCTTGTGGTCATTGTTGTTGTGAATGCATTGCAGACCTGGAGGACTTTTATCATCCCAGGTGTAAATAGCAACAGTTGCCTCTGTGTCGACTGAGCACTTTGTAGTGCACTCAACTGTCTTCCATAGCGGTTTGTGGTCATTGTTGTGGGTGCAGGTCAGGATTAGAGGCAGTGTTGCAGGTGCAGGAGGACTTTTATCAGCCAAACACTCCTCCGTGTGGACAGTGGACACAGAAACGGCTGCTTCCCTGGCAACTGGACACTTGTTGGTGTCCTCTACTGCCTCCCCTGGCAGAGTGTGGACAGTGGAGACGGAAACGGCCGCTTCCCTGGACACTTGACTCTTGGTGGTGTCCTCTACTGCCTCCTCTGGCTGCTTGTGGCCATTGTCTAGAATGTGTGGCAACTTTGAAGGCAGCATTGGAGCCGGGCTTTTATCACCCAACAGGTTCTCTCCCTGGACAATGGATGTGCCTGCAGTGATCGCTGTGGTAACGGAGGACTCGGTGGCATCCTCTTTTGTCTCCTCTGTCAGTTTGTGGTCAGAGTCTCGGATACATGGCGAGCTTGGAGGCAGTGCTGCAGGGTCAGGAGGGCTTTGATCAGCTGCCATGTCCTCTTTGAGGTGAGTGGACACATCATTGTTTGTTTCACTGATAACTGGACACTTGGTGGTGTCCTCTACTGCCTCCCCTGGCAGTTTGTAGTCAACTTCAAAGACAAGTGGCAGACTTGGAGGCAGCATTGGGACCGGGCATTTAGCTGCTGATCTGTACACTCCAAAATCAACAGTAGCTGTGCCTGCAGTGGTCTCTGTAGCAACTGAGACCTCATAGGTATCCTCTACTGTCTGCTCTGATGGCATGAAGTCATCGTCAAAGACTGTTGGCAGGCATGTAGGCAGCACTGAAGGAAGACTTCTAGCTGCCCATCGATTCTCTCCCTTGACAATGGCTGTGGTAGCAGTGGTCTCTGTGGCAACTGGGCACTCTGTGGCTGAAACAGCAGGCTTAGAGGTTTCGAGGAAATTGAATGAATTGCCAATGAACCGCTGAGCCAGGGGTGGGAGGGAGTAATGATAGAATCTTTCCTCTTCCTCAACATTAGATATTGCCACTGGAGCAACTGAGACCTCAGTGGTGCCCTCTACTGCCTGATGTGGCTGCATGGAGTCTTCGTCAAAGAAGTGTGGCAGGTATCGATGCAGCATTGAGGAAAGATGTATATCTGTCCATAGGTCCTCTCGTATACCTGTAGATACATCTGCAGTGGCCTCTGTGGCAACTGGGCATTCAGCAGACTGGCAGGTTTCAGGGACAAAGTATGAAAATACAATGAACCGCTGTGCATCCTGAGCGTGTATGGCAAATGGAGAGGGGGGATGCAACATGGTAGGTATAGGCCTCTGATTGGTGAAAGCCAGTGGTGGGAGGGAGTCAATACAGGGAGCCATGAACTCAGTGAGAGGACAGTTGCTCACATCTCACACATTCTGCGTGAGAAAAGAAACAGACATGATGAAAGTGATCACATTCAGTACATACATACATACTGTATGAGTCAGCACTACTTACTTATTCATCACACATATATATATATATATATATATATATATAGTGTTCTCTAAGATGCTCTGCACCAGTCTGTCCCAACCCTTGGTCCCCTAGCCAATGGGCCAGCTAAGTGTAAAAATACATGCCCCACACCCAGCATAACATTTGACATTTTAGCCATTTATCAGACGCTTTTACCCAGAACGACTTATAGTTAGTTAGTGCATTCAACTTAAGGTAGCTAGGTGAGACAACCACATAATCCTGATATGAGCGTCTATGATAGAACGGTTGTTTATTTTTTATGACCAGACAACCATAAGAACTGAGGACATAAATTCACTGAAACAGACAGACACGATACAACACATTTAGACAAGAACAGTTATAAGCATTGCCATGGTGTAGCCTAATACAAAAAGAAATAAGGACAAAACATTGTAAGCTTACATTCCATGGCATATGGAACATTTTGCCCTTACAATAACTTATATTTGCTTTAATTAATATTGTTAAACAGAACTCTTGTCGACTTTGTCAAAGTTGGTCTTGTTACCTCCTCAATCAGTCTTGGCATTTTCCTCGACTTGAACCAAATCCTCTTCATCTTCTTCTCCTGATCCTTCTGGATCTGCAAAACCAGAGCCAACCTGGCTCCCAGCTCCATCACGTAGTCTGTCTAGATCGCCCTTTCCTCCAACCGACACTCACCCCTCCTCTGTGTCAGCGTTGAACCCTCCATGTCTTCCTCTTAGCTAACAATAACTCTGGAAAATACACAACGTTGTAGTAAGTGGGTGTTGCTAACCAAATAATAATGCATATCTTTACAATGTGCACACGTTTTCTTCCCAGCTACTTACAATTAAGCAAGTGAGAATCCTGATCCAGATATGTTTAGGCAATAGGCCTATCTGAATTACTAGTAAAAAGTTGGCTACTGGAAAAGCGACCAAGTTCAAATGAATCGATTTTGGCTGTTCTTATCATTTCGTGAACAATATCCTTCATGACATCATCATTGTGATGCAAGGCGTTGCCATGGCAGATGAAAAAGCACAACACAGACTTTAAAAAGCAAACTTCAGGGTCTTTCTGTACCTTACTATTGAGCCTTATTCAACCCCTCATGTAGCTCTACTCCATATTGGGCCTGGTTCTCACAAACCACACTAATCACTTCCATCATATCATTGAAAACACTGTGTTTTGGGTAGAAAATTACTCTATATCCATGCAGGACCTAACTTGTACAGTTTCATCTATTTTAAAAACCAAGGAGGTAAAAATGCCAGTCTTCTCTTTGAGTGCCCTTGAGTGCACCTCAATTTAAAGAGGTCTATCAATTCAACCATTTGAAATGGATGTCCATTCAATTAAGAACATATTATTCTTATTAGAAATGAATCAGCTACAAATTAGGTAGGCGTACTTGTTTTTTTACACAACCTACTCTTTTGGTACATATTTATTGAGATAATTGATTACAACATATGTTGGTGATTAACACAGAGAGAGGTTTTTTTTCTGTCATCAATAGAATGCATTAGCCATTAGGCTGGCTCACTACAATTGTAACATTACATTTACATTTTACATTTTAGTCATTTAGCAGACGCTCTTATCCAGAGCGACTTACAGGAGCAATTAGGGTTAAGTGCCTTGCTCAAGGGCACATTTACCCCATTTAGCAGACGCTCTTATCCAGAGTGACTTACAAATTGGTGCATTCACCCTATAGCTAGTGGGATAACCACTTTACAATTTTCTTTTTTCTTTTTTTTTTCTCTTATTTTTTTTTTCTTTTTTTTTTGGGGGGGGTGGGTTGGGGTACGGGGGGTAGAAGGATTACATTATCCTATCCCAGGTATTCCTTAAAGAGGTGGGGTTTCAAATGTCTCCGGAAGGTGGTGAGTGACTCCGCTGTCCTGGCGTCGTGAGGGAGCTTGTTCCACCATTGGGGTGCCAGAGCAGCGAACAGTTTTGACTGGGCTGAGCGGGAGCTATGCTTCCGCAGAGGAAGGGGAGCCAGCAGGCCAGAGGTGGATGAACGCAATGCCCTCGTTTGGGTGTAGGGACTGATCAGAGCCTGAAGGTACGGCGGTGCCGTTCCCCTCACTGCTCCATAAGCAAGCACCATGGTCTTGTAACGGATGCGAGCTTCAACTGGAAGCCAGTGGAGTGTGCGGAGGAGGGGGGTGACGTGAGAGAACTTGGGAAGGTTGAACACCAGACGGGCGGCGGCATTCTGGATGAGTTGTAGGGGTTTAATAGCACAGGCAGGGAGCCCAGCCAACAGCGAGTTGCAGTAATCCAGACGGGAGATGACAAGTGCCTGGATTAGGACCTGTGCCGCTTCCTGTGTAAGGCAGGGTCGTACTCTCCGAATGTTGTAGAGCGTGGATCTGCAGGATCGGGTCACCGCCTTGATGTTAGCGGAGAACGACAGGGTGTTGTCCAGGGTCACGCCAAGGCTCTTCGCACTCTGGGAGGAGGACACAACGGAGTTGTCAATCGTGATGGCGAGGTCATGGAACGGGCAGTCCTTCCCCGGGAGGAAGAGCAGCTCCGTCTTGCCAGGGTTCAGCTTGAGGTGGTGATCCGACATCCATACTGATATGTCTGCCAGACATGCAGAGATGCGATTCGCCACCTGGTTATCAGAAGGGGGAAAGGAGAAGATTAGTTGTGTATCGTCAGCGTAGCAATGATAGGAGAGGCCATGTGAGGATATGACAGAGCCAAGTGACTTGGTGTATAGGGAGAATAGGAGAGGGCCTAGAACTGAGCCCTGGGGGACACCAGTGGTGAGAGCACGTGGTGCGGAGACAGCTTCTCGCCACGCCACTTGGTAGGAGCGACCGGTCAGGTAGGACGCAATCCAGGAGTGAGCCGCGCCGGAGATGCCCAGCTCGGAGAGGGTGGAGAGGAGGATCTGATGGTTCACAGTATCAAAGGCAGCAGACAGGTCTAGAAGGACAAGAGCAGAGGAGAGAGAGTTAGCTTTAGCAGTGCGGAGAGCCTCCGTGACACAGAGAAGAGCAGTCTCAGTTGAATGACCAGTCCTGAAACCTGACTGGTTTGGATCAAGAAGGTCATTCTGAGAGAGATAGCAAGAGAGTTGGCTAAAGACGGCACGCTCAATAGTTTTGGAAAGAAAAGAAAGAAGGGATACTGGTCTGTAGTTGTTGACGTCAGTGGGATCGAGTGTTGGTTTTTTGAGAAGGGGTGCAACTCTCGCTCTCTTGAAGACGGAAGGGACATAGCCAGCGGTCAAGGATGAGTTGATCAGCGAGGTGAGGTAGGGGAGAAGGTCACCGGAGATGGTCTGGAGAAGAGAGGAGGGGATGGGGTCAAGCGGGCAGGTTGTTGGGCGGCCTGCAGTCACAAGTCGCAGGATTTTATCTGGAGAGAGAGGGGAGAAAGAAGTCAAAGCATAGGGTAGGGCAGTGTGAGTAGGACCAGCAGTGTCATTAGACTTAACAAACGAGGATCGGATGTCGTCAACCTTCTTTTCAAAGTGGTTGACGAAGTCATCCACCGAGAGAGAGGAGGGGGGGAGGGGGGGGGGGATTCAGCAGGGAGGAGAATGTGGCAAAGAGCTTCCTAGGGTTAGAGGCAGATGCTTGGAATTTAGAGTGGTAGAAAGTGCCTTAGCAGCAGAAACAAATGAAGAAAATGTAGAGAGGAGGGAGTGAAAAGATGCCAGGTCGGCAGGGAGTTTAGTTTTCTTCCATTTCCGCTCCGCTGCCCGGAGCTCTGTTCTGTGAGCTCGCAATGAGTCATCAAGCCACGGAGCTGGAGGGGAGGACCGAGCCGGCCGGGAGGATAGGGGACACAGAGAGTCAAAGGATGCAGAAAGGGAGGAGAGGAGGGTTGAGGAGGCAGAATCAGGAGATTGGAGGGAGAAGGATTGAGCAGAGGGAAGTGATGATAGGATGGAAGAGGAGAGAGTAGTGGGAGAGAGAGAGCGAAGGTTGCGGCGGCGCATTACCATCTGTGTAGGGGCAGAGTGAGTAGTGTTGGAGGAGAGCGAGAGAGAAAAGGACACAAAGTAGTGGTCGGAGACATGGAGGGGAGTTGCAGTGAGATTAGTAGAAGAGCAGCATCTAGTAAAGATGAGGTCAAGCGTATTGCCTGCCTTGTGAGTAGGGAGGGACGGTGAGAGGGTGAGGTCAAAAGAGGAGAGGAGTGGAAAGAAGGAGGCAGAGAGAAATGAGTCAAATGTAGACGTAGGGAGGTTGAAATCCCCCAAAACTGTGAGGGGTGAGCCATCCTCAGGAAAGGAGCTTATCAAGGCGTCAAGCTCATTGATGAACTCTCCAAGGGAACCTGGAGGGCGATAGATGACAAGGATATTAAGCTTAGATGGGCTAGTGACTGTGTGGGATTCAGCAGGGAGGAGAATGTGGCAAAGAGCTTCCTAGGGTTAGAGGCAGATGCTTGGAATTTAGAGTGGTAGAAAGTGCCTTAGCAGCAGAAACAAATGAAGAAAATGTAGAGAGGAGGGAGTGAAAAGATGCCAGGTCGGCAGGGAGTTTAGTTTTCTTCCATTTCCGCTCCGCTGCCCGGAGCTCTGTTCTGTGAGCTCGCAATGAGTCATCAAGCCACGGAGCTGGAGGGGAGGACCGAGCCGGCCGGGAGGATAGGGGACACAGAGAGTCAAAGGATGCAGAAAGGGAGGAGAGGAGGGTTGAGGAGGCAGAATCAGGAGATTGGAGGGAGAAGGATTGAGCAGAGGGAAGTGATGATAGGATGGAAGAGGAGAGAGTAGTGGGAGAGAGAGAGCGAAGGTTGCGGCGGCGCATTACCATCTGTGTAGGGGCAGAGTGAGTAGTGTTGGAGGAGAGCGAGAGAGAAAAGGACACAAAGTAGTGGTCGGAGACATGGAGGGGAGTTGCAGTGAGATTAGTAGAAGAGCAGCATCTAGTAAAGATGAGGTCAAGCGTATTGCCTGCCTTGTGAGTAGGGAGGGACGGTGAGAGGGTGAGGTCAAAAGAGGAGAGGAGTGGAAAGAAGGAGGCAGAGAGAAATGAGTCAAATGTAGACGTAGGGAGGTTGAAATCCCCCAAAACTGTGAGGGGTGAGCCATCCTCAGGAAAGGAGCTTATCAAGGCGTCAAGCTCATTGATGAACTCTCCAAGGGAACCTGGAGGGCGATAGATGACAAGGATATTAAGCTTAGATGGGCTAGTGACTGTGACAGCATGGAATTCAAATGAGGAGATAGACAGATGGGTTAGGGGAAAAATTGAGAATGTCCACTTGGGAGAGATGAGGATTCCTGTGCCACCACCCCTCTGACCAGATGCTCTCGGGGTATGCGAGAACACATGGTTAGACGAGGAGAGAGCAGTAGGAGTAGCAGTGTTTTCAGTGGTAATCCATGTTTCCGTCAGCGCCAGGAAGTCGAGGGAATGGAGGTTAGCATAGGCTGGGATGAAGTCAGCTTTGTTTGCAGCAGAACGGCAGTTCCAGAGGCTGCCTGAGACCTGGAACTCCAGGTGTGGGGTGCGTGCAGGGACCACCAGGTTAGAGGCAGCAGCCACGCGGTGTGAGGCGTTTGTGTGGCCTGTGCGGAGAGGAGAGAACAGGGATAGGCAGAGGCATAGTTGACAGGCTGTAGCAAATGGCTACAATAATGCAGAGGAGATCGGAATGAAATGAATTAAACATCAGCAAAAGGAGTGAGTAGGGCCTCCCTCGCCAAAACTTACACCTCAGAAACTATAATTGTTTCACTGAACCATCCAGATAAAAACTCTCCCAACTTCCACTTTTAGAAATTAGAATTGTTGTGAACTACAGCAGTTCAATGTTTCAAGGAATAGACTCAACTTTCTTTGTTCAGCTAGCTAAATATGACACCATGGCTGACTAGCATCCAATAACACACAGTTTAGCACCAATGGCACCATTGCTGACTAGCATGCTAGCATCCAATAACACACAGTTTAGCACAAATGGCACCATGGCTGACCAGCATGCTAGCATCCAATAACACACAGTTTAGCACCAATACTTGGTTACAACAAACTAACAGTAGTGAGCTAACACACTAAACAGATAATTTGTGTGTTAACGAATTACGTTGGCTAGCTAGCACAAATATATTGTATTTAGCAGCTACAGTACAGTTGGCTGGTCATGTTGGCTAACTAGCAATGGCTACTGTGTTGACTTTGTTTGGAAAACGGCTAGCTAGCTACGTGCTACCTACAATAGCCACCCACAACAGCCCACGGTGCCTAGCTATGACGCTTTAGCCAACAAGCATGCTAGCATCCAATAACACACAGTTTAGCACCAATACTTGGTAACAACAAACGACCGATAGTGTTTTAACACGCTAAACAGATAATTCGTGTCTGTGTCTAGTTCCTATCATAACGCAGCAATAATTAAACGTTGGCTAGCTAGTACAAATATATTGTATTTAGCTGCTGCGGTACAGTTAGCTAGTCGTGATTGGCTACTGTGTTGACTTTGTATGAGACACGGCTAGCTAGCTGGCTAGCTTCGTGCTAATCCCCGGCATAGCCGAATATAATGCTAACCTACAATAACTATCCACAACAGCCCGCGATGCCTACTTACAATAACCAACTACGTTCTAAATACATAATTAAGCCTTACTCGACAAAGCCCAAGCTATGTACAAAGCCAAACTTACCCGACGCCAGCTGATATTTGTCTTCTGCAATCAGTAGGTGTAATTAAGTACAGTAGGTACTAACTACCTAACGCTGATGCCTCAGATAATGAAGTTAGAAAAACGGCTGAAATGGTAGAAAGCTAGCTGGCTTAATTACAGGTACTCTTAAGCGTGAATAACATTGGAAACAGCTATCCACCGTGGCATGACATCTCAGGTGTCAGGATGAAGCATTTTCTCACAAAAAGAGGACTCAAGCAAACTATCTCTCTTCAACAGTTTCACTAGTCATGTTAGGTCTACTTAAAATGTCACATTCATACACAAGTAATTTGAAAATAAGTTATACTACTGAAACACATTCACAATAAGTTATATTACAACCTACCTCTGAAGTAAGCAGTGTGTTCTCTCACTAATGAAATAGGACATTAATAATTTGTCAGTGGTTAGTTGAATCAGTCTCTTTGCACTGTTCAGTTTGTCTGTGCAACAGGTAACCTTCCAGAATCGGAATCTTGTGATGTCACAATGGAGTCCCCATTGCCATGGTTACCCACAGCAGCTTTCATGTGTTATCAAATGCTGGCACAATTTAGTTTATTTATTTTAGATTTTTTGTACCTATGCAGCACAGTCATACCTAATATATACAATGAATCCATATAACCTAATTTTTTATTTAAATAAAATGCTGTAACTCATGTAAAATGGTTGACCATTCAAACGACATGTGTTTTGCCTAATTAAAAGTCTATATGTTTTAGATATCATAAATAGCAGCCAGGCTTACTTAGGTTGTTTGTTCGATCTCAGCCTACCACTAATGCCAATATTTTTCATCATCATCATCATCAATGAAATACATAGGCTACCTTACTACAGTAAAACAAGTCTTCCATAGTCTATGTCACCTCAGTAACAAAGTTCCAAAAAAGAAATGAGGGTTCAAGAAAACATCTCTCTTCAATGGCCTCAGCTATTAGCCATATGATCAATAAGGTCAACTGCAGCACTAAAATCAAGAAGCAGCTCATCCACAAGTTTATCTTGGTCAAGTGATCTGAGCCATTGATCGATTAAATCAACGAGAGCTGTTGCAGTCGAGTGATCCTTACGGTATCTTTACGGTACGCATGCTCATAGAGGGATAAAATTAGCTGGATGTGTAATTATATAGGCCCAAAAAATGTAATTGAAGAGTAGGTGTCATTGATGTTTAGCATTTAAGTTTAATAAATAATTAAATAAAGATATCAATATCAGCTGACTATAGAAAAGTATTGTTTAAAATTATGTTTGAACATTTTCTTATCCGTGTCTTTCCAGTTGATATAACCAAACAGACAACCTTTGTTGCTCAAGAGCGTCACACATTCCTCCATTCATTCTCTATCATATTCCCCTCCATCAAATTCCTCTATCATATTCCCTCCATCATATTCTCTCTATTATATTTCTCTCCATCATATTCCACTCCATCATAATACTCGCTATCATATTCCCTCTATCATATTCCTCTTTATTTTTACAGGGAATCCCAATTGAGACCAGTGTCTCTTTTTCAATGGTGCCCTGTGTTATATCAATTAACAATCCAAACAGCTTAAACAGATAAAATTACATACAGAGTAGAAAATATATAGAGCAAAATTATTAGACTTGAACACATACATTTCACAATGAACAGGTCTTGTATTTAACCAGTTGAGCTGACAACCATTTTGCACTGTTTCACTAGGGCTTTAGTCATCAATCTAGCAAGAGGGAAATATTTTATTAATGTAGTGGTGTCCCTCCCCCCAGGAAGCTACGACCTTTAGCTTTCACCTGGAATTGTTCATTTATGTCTGAGAAAAAAAACACTTTCCAAACCATATGATCTAGTACACAAGAAAAGTATAATACAACCCTCTTTACTACTTTGCCAAACATTTCATGACATTAGTGAGAGTCAAAATCTGTAAAATTTGTGAATGTCTAAATTAACATTTGGGCAATTTGACCAGTGTACATCACTCCTATAGACAATGAGAGATGGGCTATGTAAAGGTCTCGATTTTGTCGTTCTGAACAAATGTTTGACTTCCACACAAAATTACTTCTTGACTTATTTTAGGTTTAAGGAAGTGTGTAGGTTTAAACTATTGCTTTAAAGGGAAGAGAGGGGGAGGAGGAGAGAGCGCGAGAGATGGGGGGAGTGGGAGAAAGAGGGAAGGAGGGGGAGGAGGGGGAGGAGGGGGAGGAGGTGGAGGGCAGCTGTGTCCGACACACCATACTTACACCTGCAACAGGTAGGCCAGGGGGCGGGACCTGTAGGTGAGACTCATAACATGATAAGGGGGACAGGTGAAGAAGGGGTGTTGCTGGAGTCAAGGAAGGGAGGGTGTTCCTACGAGCCCCCTGCCAGCGAGACGGGGAGCAGGGAGGAAGTCTGTCCATGGAGCATTTCTGGGTCATTGGGTCGCCTCCAATGAGATTAGATCACCCTCTACAATGTAAAGCAGTTTGAGTACTGGGGGGTTCTCTGTATAAATCCAAGGTGAAACCTCCAGGGGCTAGCCTTCTCTCAGCGGAGAGTCTGCTCTGGGCTAACTGCGAAAGGTGCTCCTCTGTGGGAAAGAGGAGAGAACAAGAGGCCCCAGAAGAGATCTCCTTATGGTAGTGATGGACAGATCAACTCTCCTTGTTATCTTCCACCTCTTCCTCTTCCTCTTGCTCGGCCTTCTCCCTCCTTTCCTTCTTACAGTCTTACAGTCCTTCTTACAGTCATTTTCTCCCTTTCCTCCTTCCTCTCCTCCCTCTTTCTCTTCCTCTACCTTCCTCCCCCTCCTTCCCTCTTGGTAAACCTTGTTTAGTCGAGCCAGATTGTGGATAGCTAGCCATGGTTTAGACCACTGTCGCTGTCTGGGTGGGGGGATACAGGACTGGTCCACTGGACTCAGCTCACATGGGGAGAACCTGCTGCTGCTGCCACTCCCCCTCTTACCTGGGATGAGATCACGTTTGGAGGAAACCTGGCACCATCCCTACGGTGAAGCATGGTGGTGGCAGCATCATGCTCCGGGGAGGATTTTCAGGGACAGGGACTGGGAACACGCCCCATTCACATCGACGGGGCTGTAGTGGAGCAGGTCGAGAGTTTCAAGTTCCTTGGTGTCCACATCACCAACAAACTATCATGGTTCAAACACACCAAGACAGTCGTGAAGAGGGCACGACAACGCCTTTTCCTACACAGGAGACTGAAAAGATTTGGCATTGGTCCCAAGATCCTCAAAAAGTTCTACAGCTGCACCATCGAGAGCTTCCTGACCAGTTGCATCACCGCCTGGTATGGCAACTGCTCGGCATCCGACCGTAAGGCGCTACAGAGGGTAGTGCGTACGGCCCAGTACATCACTGGAGCCAAGCTTCCTGCCATCCAGGACCTATATACTTGGAGGTGTAAGAGGGAGGCCCAAAAAATTGACAAAGACTCCAGTCACCCAAGTCATAGACTGTTCTCTCTGCTACCGCACAGCAAGCGGTACCAGAGTGCCAAGTCTAGGTCCAAAAGGCCCCTTAACAGCTTCTATCCCCAATTCATAAGACTGCTGAACAATTAATCAAATGGCCACCCGGACTATTTACATTGACACCTCCCCCCTTTGTTTTTACACTGGTAATAGGAATCTGGATCGGTTTCCTTTTCTTTTTACCTTGCTTTTGTTATTATTATTATTTTTTAAAGTTTTCTTTTTACATTTCGTAAAATGTTATAATTACAAAAACATTTCATTTTAATTTCAATTTAGTAACATACTGTATCATTCAAATAAATATTATTATTTGTCTAATCATATTTTGCCAGCTAACTGGGTGGCAGGCTGCAATCAGTAGCTGTAATTAAGTACAGCAGCCACCAACCATCTAACGTTAATGCCTCGGATAATGAGGTTAGAAGAACAGCTGAATGGTCGGTAGCTAGCTGGCTCAATTACAGGTACTCTTAAGCGTGAAATAACATTGGAAACAACTAACCACAGTTGCTAAAAGTTACCAGTAGCTACCCACTAGCTAGCTAGCTTTGTTGGTCCAAGTGGTGGGTTAGCTAGCACTCGTGCTTCGCCGGGGTCCACCGAATAGAATACTTACCTACAATAATTACCTACAATAACCTACAATAACTACCTAAGTAAACTACCTATAATACCTGACTACAATACCTACATACAATCTAAATACATGGTTTAAGCTTTACTCAACAACATATAAGAAGCCAGCTTATCTCCTGCTAGAGAAAACACAACCTCTCCCGACAACCTCGAGGCAAGAGACCTTTCTCTCTTTCTCGTCATCTTTCAACGTCTTATTCAGTTCCTTATTTTTCTCTTTTTCCTCCATCTTTAAAAATGTGACTTTCTGCTTGAGGTTCATGGCCAGAAAGCCCACTCTTCCCAGGATGGTCTCTGCTCTCTCTGATGAAACCGTCCCATTGGAGCTCTTGGAATGGGCACGGTCCGCTCACTCTTCAAACCCTCCCTCGATCTCACCTCCTCCTTGACGCTCCTCTCTTCACTCTCAATGTCAATGCCTGTCCAATAATCCTAACAGGAAGACATTGACTCTAGATGTAATATTGTTCCAATGTGGCACATTCAATACACATTTGAGTGATCAACATACATTGATGGCCTCATGGGGCACACAATTTAGAGGACAGTAATTGAGGTAACTTGTTTATTTGTATCCCAAACTGATTTTGTAATAGCCATAGATGTTCTTCCTGGGTCCACACCAAACGTAATACAAATGTTAACCCTAGTAAGGGGTGATGTTTTATACTATGAGCATAGATTAGCAGGGTTGGGGTCAATTCAATTTCAATTCCAGTCAATTCAGGAAGTACTTAATTCAATGCTTTGAATTGAAATGGAACAGACCCCCAACCCTGTAGAGTAGAAGTGTAAAATAGGACACCTACCTTTGCCTTTTTCAGCGTCCAGGGCCTGGGTTCCTCATCCTCTGACCTGCATATGGAGGCTCTCACTCTAACAGGCGTCTTAGTGGCCATGCAGAGCAGAGGGGTTGCCAGAGTTAAGTTAGCATCTGGGACCAGCTGGTGAGCATGAGGGCAGCGATCCACCTCTTCACTAGTGCCCTTCCCTTTCTGCTCTGGCTGCTTGTGGTCCTTGTCATGGATGCATGCCAGGCTTGGGGGAAGTGCTAGGACAGGGCTTTTATCACTCATCAGTTCCTCTCTCTTGACAGTGGATGCAACTGCACTTGCCTCTGTGTTAACTGAGCACTATGTGGTGTCCTCAACTGTCTCCTCTGGCTGCTTGTGGTCATTGTTGTTGTGAATGCATTGCAGACCTGGAGGACTTTTATCATCCCAGGTGTAAATAGCAACAGTTGCCTCTGTGTCGACTGAGCACTTAGTAGTGCACTCAACTGTCTTCCATAGCGGTTTGTGGTCATTGTTGTGGGTGCAGGTCAGGATTAGAGGCAGTGTTGCAGGTGCAGGAGGACTTTTATCAGCCAAACACTCCTCCGTGTGGACAGTGGACACAGAAACGGCTGCTTCCCTGGCAACTGGACACTTGTTGGTGTCCTCTACTGCCTCCCCTGGCAGAGTGTGGACAGTGGAGACGGAAACGGCCGCTTCCCTGGACACTTGACTCTTGGTGGTGTCCTCTACTGCCTCCTCTGGCTGCTTGTGGCCATTGTCTAGAATGTGTGGCAACTTTGAAGGCAGCATTGGAGCCGGGCTTTTATCACCCAACAGGTTCTCTCCCTGGACAATGGATGTGCCTGCAGTGATCGCTGTGGTAACGGAGGACTCGGTGGCATCCTCTTTTGTCTCCTCTGTCAGTTTGTGGTCAGAGTCTCGGATACATGGCGAGCTTGGAGGCAGTGCTGCAGGGTCAGGAGGGCTTTGATCAGCTGCCATGTCCTCTTTGAGGTGAGTGGACACATCATTGTTTGTTTCACTGATAACTGGACACTTGGTGGTGTCCTCTACTGCCTCCCCTGGCAGTTTGTAGTCAACTTCAAAGACAAGTGGCAGACTTGGAGGCAGCATTGGGACCGGGCATTTAGCTGCTGATCTGTACACTCCAAAATCAACAGTAGCTGTGCCTGCAGTGGTCTCTGTAGCAACTGAGACCTCATAGGTATCCTCTACTGTCTGCTCTGATGGCATGAAGTCATCGTCAAAGACTGTTGGCAGGCATGTAGGCAGCACTGAAGGAAGACTTCTAGCTGCCCATCGATTCTCTCCCTTGACAGTGGCTGTGGTAGCAGTGGTCTCTGTGGCAACTGGGCACTCTGTGGCTGAAACAGCAGGCTTAGAGGTTTCGAGGAAATTGAATGAATTGCCTATGAACCGCTGAGCCAGGGGTGGGAGGGAGTAATGATAGAATCTGTCCTCTTCCTCAACATTAGATATTGCCACTGGAGCAACTGAGACCTCAGTGGTGCCCTCTACTGCCTGATGTGGCTGCATGGAGTCTTCGTCAAAGAAGTGTGGCAGGTATCGATGCAGCATTGAGGAAAGATGTATATCTGTCCATAGGTCCTCTCGTATACCTGTAGATACATCTGCAGTGGCCTCTGTGGCAACTGGGCATTCAGCAGACTGGCAGGTTTCAGGGACAAAGTATGAAAATACAATGAACCGCTGTGCATCCTGAGCGCGTATGGCAAATGGAGAGGGGGGATGCAACATGGTAGGTATAGGCCTCTGATTGGTGAAAGCCAGTGGTGGGAGGGAGTCAATACAGGGAGCCATGAACTCAGTGAGAGGACAGTTGCTCACATCTCACACATTCTGCGTGAGAAAAGAAACAGACATGATGAAAGTGATCACATTCAGTACATACATACATACTGTATGAGTCAGCACTACTTACTTATACATCACATATATATATATATATATATATATATATATAGTGTCCTCTAAGATGCTCTGCACCAGTCTGTCCCAACCCTTGGTCCCCTAGCCAATGGGCCAGCTAAGTGTAAAAATACATGCCCCACACCCAGCATAACATTTGACATTTTAGCCATTTATCAGACGCTTTTATCCAGAACGACTTATAGTTAATTAGTGCATTCAACTTAAGGTAGCTAGGTGAGACAACCACATAATCCTGATATGAGCGTCTATGATAGAACGGTTGTTTATTTTTTATGACCAGACAACCATAAGAACTGAGGACATAAATTCACTGAAACAGACAGACACGATACAACACATTTAGACAAGAACAGTTATAAGCATTGCCATGGTGTAGCCTAATACAAAAAGAAATAAGGACAAAACATTGTTAGCTTACATTCCATGCCATATGGAACATTTTGCCCTTACAATAACTTATATTTGCTTTAATTAATATTGTTAAACAGAACTCTTGTCGACTTTGTCAAAGTTGGTCTTGTTACCTCCTCAATCAGTCTTGGCATTTTCCTCGACTTGAACCAAATCCTCTTCATCTTCTTCTCCTGATCCTTCTGGATCTGCAAAACCAGAGCCAACCTGGCTCCCAGCTCCATCACGTAGTCTGTCTAGATCTCCCTTTCCTCCAACCGACACTCACCCCTCCTCTGTGTCAGCGTTGAACCCTCCATGTCTTCCTCTTAGCTAACAATAACTCTGGAAAATACACAACGTTGTAGTAAGTGGGTGTTGCTAACCAAATAATAATGCATCTCTTTACAATGTGCACACGTTTTCTTCCCAGCTACTTACAATTAAGCAAGTGAGAATCCTGATCCAGATATGTTTAGGCAATAGGCCTATCTGAATTACTAGTAAAAAGTTGGCTACTGGAAAAGCGACCAAGTTCAAATGAATCGATTTTGGCTGTTCTTATCATTTCGTGAACAATATCCTTCATGACATCATCATTGTGATGCAAGGCGTTGCCATGGCAGATGAAAAAGCACAACACAGACTTTAAAAAGCAAACTTCAGGGTCTTTCTGTACCTTACTATTGAGCCTTATTCAACCCCTCATGTAGCTCTACTCCATATTGGGCCTGGTTCTCACAAACCACACTAATCACTTCCATCATATCATTGAAAACACTGTGTTTTGGGTAGAAAATGACTCTATATCCATGCAGGACCTAACTTGTACAGTTTCATCTATTTAAAAAACCAAGGAGGTAACAATGCAATGTCTTCTCTTTGAGTGCCCTTGAGTGCACATCAATTTAAAGAGGTCTATCAATTCAACCATTTGAAATGGATGTCCATTCAATTAAGAACATATTATTCTTATTAGAAATGAATCAGCTACAAATTAGGTAGGCGTACTTGTTTTTTTACACAACCTACTCTTTTGGTACATATTTATTGAGATAATTGATTACAACATATGTTGGTGATTAACACAGAGAGAGGTTTTTTTTCTGTCATCAATAGAATGCATTAGCCATTAGGCTGGCTCACTACAATTGTAACATTACATTTACATTTTAGATTTTAGTCATTTAGCAGACGCTCTTATCCAGAGCGACTTACAGGAGCAATTAGGGTTAAGTGCCTTGCTCAAGGGCACATTTACCCCATTTAGCAGACGCTCTTATCCAGAGTGACTTACAAATTGGTGCATTCACCCTATAGCTAGTGAGATAATATTTTTTTTTTTCTTTTTTTTTTGTTTTTCTTTTTTTTGGGGGGGGGGGGGTTGGGTTGGGGTACGGGGCGTAGAAGGATTACATTATCCTATCCCAGGTATTCCTTAAAGAGGTGGGGTTTCAAATGTCTCCGGAAGGTGGTGAGTGACTCCGCTGTCCTGGCGTCGTGAGGGAGCTTGTTCCACCATTGGGGTGCCAGAGCAGCGAACAGTTTTGACTGGGCTGAGCGGGAGCTATGCTTCCGCAGAGGAAGGGGAGCCAGCAGGCCAGAGGTGGATGAACGCAATGCCCTCGTTTGGGTGTAGGGACTGATCAGAGCCTGAAGGTACGGCGGTGCCGTTCCCCTCACTGCTCCATAAGCAAGCACCATGGTCTTGTAACGGATGCGAGCTTCAACTGGAAGCCAGTGGAGTGTGCGGAGGAGGGGGGTGACGTGAGAGAACTTGGGAAGGTTGAACACCAGACGGGCGGCGGCATTCTGGATGAGTTGTAGGGGTTTAATGGCACAGGCAGGGAGCCCAGCCAACAGCGAGTTGCAGTAATCCAGACGGGAGACTACAAGTGCCTGGATTAGGACCTGTGCCGCTTCCTGTGTAAGGCAGGGTCGTACTCTCCAAATGTTGTAGAGTGTGGATCTGCAGGATCGGGTCACCGCCTTGATGTTAGCGGAGAACGACAGGGTGTTGTCCAGGGTCACGCCAAGGCTCTTCGCACTCTGGGAGGAGGACACAACGGAGTTCTCAATCGTGATGGCGAGGTCATGGAACGGGCAGTCCTTCCCCGGGAGGAAGAGCAGCTCCGTCTTGCCAGGGTTCAGCTTGAGGTGGTGATCCGACATCCATACTGATATGTCTGCCAGACATGCAGAGATGCGATTCGCCACCTGGTTATCAGAAGGGGGAAAGGAGAAGATTAGTTGTGTATCGTCAGCGTAGCAATGAGAGGAGAGGCCATGTGAGGATATGACAGAGCCAAGTGACTTGGTGTACAGGGAGAATAGGAGAGGGCCTAGAACTGAGCCCTGGGGGACACCAGTGGTGAGAGCACGTGGTGCGGAGACAGCTTCTCGCCACGCCACTTGGTAGGAGCGACCGGTCAGGTAGGACGCAATCCAGGAGTGAGCCGCGCCGGAGATGCCCAGCTCGGAGAGGGTGGAGAGGAGGATCTGATGGTTCACAGTATCAAAGGCAGCAGACAGGTCTAGAAGGACAAGAGCAGAGGAGAGAGAGTTAGCTTTAGCAGTGCGGAGAGCCTCCGTGACACAGAGAAGAGCAGTCTCAGTTGAATGACCAGTCCTGAAACCTGACTGGTTTGGATCAAGAAGGTCATTCTGAGAGAGATAGCAAGAGAGTTGGCTAAAGACGGCACGCTCAATAGTTTTGGAAAGAAAAGAAAGAAGGGATACTGGTCTGTAGTTGTTGACGTCAGTGGGATCGAGTGTTGGTTTTTTGAGAAGGGGTGCAACTCTCGCTCTCTTGAAGACGGAAGGGACATAGCCAGCGGTCAAGGATGAGTTGATCAGCGAGGTGAGGTAGGGGAGAAGGTCACCGGAGATGGTCTGGAGAAGAGAGGAGGGGATGGGGTCAAGCGGGCAGGTTGTTGGGCGGCCTGCAGTCACAAGTCGCAGGATTTTATCTGGAGAGAGAGGGGAGAAAGAAGTCAAAGCATAGGGTAGGGCAGTGTGAGTAGGACCAGCAGTGTCATTAGACTTAACAAACGAGGATCGGATGTCGTCAACCTTCTTTTCAAAGTGGTTGACGAAGTCATCCACCGAGAGAGAGGAGGGGGGGAGGGGGGGGGGGGGATTCAGCAGGGAGGAGAATGTGGCAAAGAGCTTCCTAGGGTTAGAGGCAGATGCTTGGAATTTAGAGTGGTAGAAAGTGCCTTAGCAGCAGAAACAGATGAAGAAAATATAGAGAGGAGGGAGTGAAAAGATGCCAGGTCGGCAGGGAGTTTAGTTTTCTTCCATTTCTGCTCCGCTGCCCGGAGCTCTGTTCTGTGAGCTCGCAATGAGTCATCAAGCCACGGAGCTGGAGGGGAGGACCGAGCCGGCCGGGAGGATAGGGGACACAGAGAGTCAAAGGATGCAGAAAGGGAGGAGAGGAGGGTTGAGGAGGCAGAATCAGGAGATTGGAGGGAGAAGGATGGGGCAGAGGGAAGTGATGATAGGATGGAAGAGGAGAGAGTAGTGGGAGAGAGAGAGAGCGAAGGTTGCGGCGGCGCATTACCATCTGTGTAGGGGCAGAGTGAGTAGTGTTGGAGGAGAGCGAGAGAGAAAAGGACACAAAGTAGTGGTCGGAGACATGGAGGGGAGTTGCAGTGAGATTAGTAGAAGAGCAGCATCTAGTAAAGATGAGGTCAAGCGTATTGCCTGCCTTGTGAGTAGGGAGGGACGGTGAGAGGGTGAGGTCAAAAGAGGAGAGGAGTGGAAAGAAGGAGGCAGAGAGAAATGAGTCAAATGTAGACGTAGGGAGGTTGAAATCCCCCAAAACTGTGAGGCGTGAGCCATCCTCAGGAAAGGAGCTTATCAAGGCGTCAAGCTCATTGATGAACTCTCCAAGGGAACCTGGAGGGCGATAGATGACAAGGATATTAAGCTTAGATGGGCTAGTGACTGTGACAGCATGGAATTCAAATGAGGAGATAGACAGATGGGTTAGGGGAAAAATTGAGAATGTCCACTTGGGAGAGATGAGGATTCCTGTGCCACCACCCCTCTGACCAGATGCTCTCGGGGTATGCGAGAACACATGGTCAGACGAGGAGAGAGCAGTAGGAGTAGCAGTGTTTTCAGTGGTAATCCATGTTTCCGTCAGCGCCAGGAAGTCGAGGGAATGGAGGTTAGCATAGGCTGGGATGAAGTCAGCTTTGTTGGCAGCAGAACGGCAGTTCCAGAGGCTGCCTGAGACCTGGAACTCCAGGTGTGGGGTGCGTGCAGGGACCACCAGGTTAGAGAGGCAGCAGCCACGCGGTGTGAGGCGTTTGTGTGGCCTGTGCGGAGAGGAGAGAACAGGGATAGGCAGAGGCATAGTTGACAGGCTGTAGCAAATGGCTACAATAATGCAGAGGAGATCGGAATGAAATGAATTAAACATCAGGAAAAGGAGTGAGTAGGGCCTCCCTCGCCAAAACTTACACCTCAGAAACTATAATTGTTTCACTGAATCATCCAGATAAAAACTCTCCCAACTTCCACTTTTAGAAATTAGAATTGTTGTGAACTACAGCAGTTCAATGTTTCAAGGAATAGACTCAACTTGCTTTGTTCAGCTAGCTAAATATGACACCATGGCTGACTAGCATGCTAGCATCCAATAACACACAGTTTAGCACCAATGGCACCATTGCTGACTAGCATGCTAGCATCCAATAACACACAGTTTAGCACAAATGGCACCATGGCTGACCAGCATGCTAGCATCCAATAACACACAGTTTAGCACCAATACTTGGTTACAACAAACTAACAGTAGTGAGCTAACACACTAAACAGATAATTTGTGTGTTAACGAATTACGTTGGCTAGCTAGCACAAATATATTGTATTTAGCAGCTACAGTACAGTTGGCTGGCCATGTTGGCTAACTAGCAATGGCTACTGTGTTGACTTTGTTTTGAAAACGGCTAGCTAGCTACGTGCTACCTACAATAGCCACCCACAACAGCCCACGGTGCCTAGCTATGACGCTTTAGCCAACAAGCATGCTAGCATCCAATAACACACAGTTTATTACCAATACTTGGTAACAACAAACGACCGATAGTGTTTTAACACGCTAAACAGATAATTCGTGTCTGTGTCTAGTTCCTATCATAACGCAGCAATAATTAAACGTTGGCTAGCTAGTACAAATATATTGTATTTAGCTGCTGCGGTACAGTTAGCTAGTCGTGATTGGCTACTGTGTTGACTTTGTATGAGACACGGCTAGCTAGCTGGCTAGCTTCGTGCTAATCCCCGGCATAGCCGAATATAATGCTAACCTACAATAACTATCCACAACAGCCCGCGATGCCTACTTACAATAACCAACTACGTTCTAAATACATAATTAAGCCTTACTCGACAAAGCCCAAGCTATGTACAAAGCCAAACTTACCCGACGCCAGCTGATATTTGTCTTCTGCAATCAGTAGGTGTAATTAAGTACAGTAGGTACTAACTACCTAACGCTGATGCCTCAGATAATGAAGTTAGAAAAACGGCTGAAATGGTAGAAAGCTAGCTGGCTTAATTACAGGTACTCTTAAGCGTGAATAACATTGGAAACAGCTATCCACCGTGGCATGACATCTCAGGTGTCAGGATGAAGCATTTTCTCACAAAAAGAGGACTCAAGCAAACTATCTCTCTTCAACAGTTTCACTAGTCATGTTAGGTCTACTTAAAATGTCACATTCATACACAAGTAATTTGAAAATAAGTTATACTACTGAAACACATTCACAATAAGTTATATTACAACCTACCTCTGAAGTAAGCAGTGTGTTCTCTCACTAATGAAATAGGACATTAATAATTTGTCAGTGGTTAGTTGAATCAGTCTCTTTGCACTGTTCAGTTTGTCTGTGCAACAGGTAACCTTCCAGAATCGGAATCTTGTGATGTCACAATGGAGTCCCCATTGCCATGGTTACCCACAGCAGCTTTCATGTGTTATCAAATGCTGGCACAATTTAGTTTATTTATTTTAGATTTTTTGTACCTATGCAGCACAGTCATACCTAATATATACAATGAATCCATATAACCTAATTTTTTATTAAAATAAAATGCTGTAACTCATGTAAAATGGTTGACCATTCAAACGACATGTGTTTTGCCTAATTAAAGGTCTATATGTTTTAGATATCATAAATAGCAGCCAGGCTTACTTAGGTTGTTTGTTCGATCTCAGCCTACCACTAATGCCAATATTTTTCATCATCATCATCATCATCATCAATGAAATACATAGGCTACCTTACTACAGTAAAACAAGTCTTCCATAGTCTATGTCACCTCAGTAACAAAGTTCCAAAAAAGAAATGAGGGTTCAAGAAAACATCTCTCTTCAATGGCCTCAGCTATTAGCCATATGATCAACAAGGTCAACTGCAGCACTAAAATCAAGAAGCAGCTCATCCACAAGTTTATCTTGGTCAAGTGATCTGAGCCATTGATCGATTAAATCAACGAGAGCTGTTGCAGTCGAGTGATCCTTACGGTATCTTTACGGTACGCATGCTCATAGAGGGATAAAATTAGCTGGATGTGTAATTATATAGGCCCAAAAAATGTAATTGAAGAGTAGGTGTAATTGATGTTTAGCATTTAAGTTTAATAAATAATTAAATAAAGAAATCAATATCAGCTGACTATAGAAAAGCATTGTTTAAAATTATGTTTGAACATTTTCTTATCCGTGTCTTTCCAGTTGATATAACCAAACAGACAACCTTTGTTGCTCAAGAGCGTCACACATTCCTCCATTCATTCTCTATCATATTCCCCTCCATCAAATTCCTCTATCATATTCCCTCCATCATATTCTCTCTATTATATTTCTCTCCATCATATTCCACTCCATCATAATACTCGCTATCATATTCCCTCTATCATATTCCTCTTTATTTTTTACAGGGAATCCCAATTGAGACCAGTGTCTCTTTTTCAATGGTGCCCTGTGTTATATCAATTAACAATCCAAACAGCTTAAACAGATAAAATTACATACAGAGTAGAAAATATCTAGAGCAAAATTATTAGACTTGAACACATACATTTCACAATGAACAGGTCTTGTATTTAACCAGTTGAGCTGACAACCATTTTGCACTGTTTCACTAGGGCTTTAGTCATCAATCTAGCAAGAGGGAAATATTTTATTAATGTAGTGGTGTCCCTCCCCCCAGGAAGCTACGACCTTTAGCTTTCACCTGGAATTGTTCATTTATGTCTGAGAAAAAAAACACTTTCCAAACCATATGATCTAGTACACAAGAAAAGTATAATACAACCTTCTTTACTACTTTGCCAAACATTTCATGACATTAGTGAGAGTCAAAATCTGTAAAATTTGTGAATGTCTAAATTAACATTTGGGCAATTTGACCAGTGTACATCACTCCTATAGACAATGAGAGATGGGCTATGTAAAGGTCTCGAGGAGAGAGCGCGAGAGATGGGGGGAGTGGGAGAAAGAGGGAAGGAGGGGGAGGAGGGGGAGGAGGTGGAGGGCAGCTGTGTCCGACACACCATACTTACACCTGCAACAGGTAGGCCAGGGGGCGGGACCTGTAGGTGAGACTCATAACATGATAAGGGGGACAGGTGAAGAAGGGGTGTTGCTGGAGTCAAGGAAGGGAGGGTGTTCCTACGAGCCCCCTGCCAGCGAGACGGGGAGCAGGGAGGAAGTCTGTCCATGGAGCATTTCTGGGTCATTGGGTCGCCTCCAATGAGATTAGATCACCCTCTACAATGTAAAGCAGTTTGAGTACTGGGGGGTTCTCTGTATAAATCCAAGGTGAAACCTCCAGGGGCTAGCCTTCTCTCAGCGGAGAGTCTGCTCTGGGCTGCCTGCGAAAGGTGCTCCTCTGTGGGAAAGAGGAGAGAATAAGAGGCCCCAGAAGAGATCTCCTTATGGTAGTGTTGGACAGATCAACTCTCCTTGTTATCTTCCACCTCTTCCTCTTCCTCTTGCTCGGCCTTCTCCCTCCTTTCCTTCTTACAGTCTTACAGTCCTTCTTACAGTCATTTTCTCCCTTTCCTCCTTCCTCTCCTCCCTCTTTCTCTTCCTCTACCTTCCTCTCCCTCCTTCCCTCTTGGCAAACCTTGTTTAGTCGAGCCAGATTGTGGATAGCTAGCCATGGTTTAGACCACTGTCGCTGTCTGGGTGGGGTGATACAGGACTGGTCCACTGGACTCAGCTCACATGGGGAGAACCTGCTGCTGCTGCCACTCCCCCTCTTACCTGGGATGAGATCACGTTTGGAGGAAACCTGGCACCATCCCTACGGTGAAGCATGGTGGTGGCAGCATCATGCTCCGGGGAGGATTTTCAGGGACAGGGACTGGGAACACGCCCCATTCACATCGACGGGGCTGTAGTGGAGCAGGTCGAGAGTTTCAAGTTCCTTGGTGTCCACATCACCAACAAACTATCATGGTTCAAACACACCAAGACAGTCGTGAAGAGGGCACGACAACGCCTTTTCCACCTCAGGAGACTGAAAAGATTTGGCATTGGTCCCAAGATCCTCAAAAAGTTCTACAGCTGCACCATCGAGAGCTTCCTGACCAGTTGCATCACCGCCTGGTATGGCAACTGCTCGGCATCCGACCGTAAGGCGCTACAGAGGGTAGTGCGTACGGCCCAGTACATCACTGGAGCCAAGCTTCCTGCCATCCAGGACCTATATACTTGGAGGTGTAAGAGGGAGGCCCAAAAAATTGACAAAGACTCCAGTCACCCAAGTCATAGACTGTTCTCTCTGCTACCGCACAGCAAGCGGTACCAGAGTGCCAAGTCTAGGTCCAAAAGGCTCCTTAACAGCTTCTATCCCCAATTCATAAGACTGCTGAACAATTAATCAAATGGCCACCCGGACTATTTACATTGACACCTCCTCCCTTTGTTTTTACACTGGTAATAGGAATCTGGATCGGTTTCCTTTTCTTTTTACCTTGCTTTTGTTATTATTATTATTTTTTTAAGTTTTCTTTTTACATTTCGTAAAATGTTATAATTACAAAAACATTTCATTTTAATTTCAATTTAGTAACATACTGTATCATTCAAATAAATATTATTATTTGTCTAATCATATTTTGCCAGCTTACTGGGTGGCAGGCTGCAATCAGTAGCTGTAATTAAGTACAGCAGCCACCAACCATCTAACATTAATGCCTCGGATAATGAGGTTAGAAGAACAGCTGAATGGTCGGTAGCTAGCTGGCTCAATTACAGGTACTCTTAAGCGTGAAATAACATTGGAAACAACTAACCACAGTTGCTAAAAGTTACCAGTAGCTACCCACTAGCTAGCTAGCTTTGTTGGTCCAAGTGGTGGGTTAGCTAGCACTCGTGCTTCGCCGGGGTCCACCGAATAGAATACTTACCTACAATAATTACCTACAATAACCTACAATAACTACCTAAGTAAACTACATATAATACCTGACTACAATACCTACATACAATCTAAATACATGGTTTAAGCTTTACTCAACAACATATAAGAAGCCAGCTTATCTCCTGCTAGAGAAAACACAACCTCTCCCGACAACCTCGAGGCAAGAGACCTTTCTCTCTTTCTCGTCATCTTTCAACTTCTTATTCAGTTCCTTATTTTTCTCTTTTTCCTCCATCTTTAAAAATGTGACTTTCTGCTTGAGGTTCATGGCCAGAAAGCCCACTCTTCCCAGGATGGTCTCTGCTCTCTCTGATGAAACCGTCCCATTGGAGCTCTTGGAATGGGCACGGTCCGCCTCACTCTTCAAACCCTCCCTCGATCTCACCTCCTCCTTGACGCTCCTCTCTTCACTCTCAATGTCAATGCCTGTCCAATAATCCTAACAGGAAGACATTGACTCTAGATGTAATATTGTTCCAATGTGGCACATTCAATACACATTTGAGTGATCAACATACATTGATGGCCTCATGGGGCACACAATTTAGAGGGCAGTAATTGAGGTAACTTGTTTATTTGTATCCCAAACCGATTTTGTAATAGCCATAGATGTTCTTCCTGGGTCCACACCAAACGTAATACAAATGTTAACCCTAGTAAGGGGTGATGTTTTATACTATGAGCATAGATTAGCAGGGTTGGGGTCAATTCAATTTCAATTCCAGTCAATTCAGGAAGTACTTAATTCAATGCTTTGAATTGAAATGGAACAGACCCCCAACCCTGTAGAGTAGAAGTGTAAAATAGGACACCTACCTTTGCCTTTTTCAGCGTCCAGGGCCTGGGTTCCTCATCCTCTGACCTGCATATGGAGGCTCTCACTCTAACAGGCGTCTTAGTGGCCATGCAGAGCAGAGGGGTTGCCAGAGTTAAGTTAGCATCTGGGACCAGCTGGTGCGCATGAGGGCAGCGATCCACCTCTTCACTAGTGCCCTTCCCTTTCTGCTCTGGCTGCTTGTGGTCCTTGTCATGGATGCATGCCAGGCTTGGAGGAAGTGCTAGGACAGGGCTTTTATCACTCATCAGTTCCTCTCTCTTGACAGTGGATGCAACTGCACTTGCCTCTGTGTTAACTGAGCACTATGTGGTGTCCTCAACTGTCTCCTCTGGCTGCTTGTGGTCATTGTTGTTGTGAATGCATTGCAGACCTGGAGGACTTTTATCATCCCAGGTGTAAATAGCAACAGTTTCCTCTGTGTCGACTGAGCACTTTGTAGTGCACTCAACTGTCTTCCATAGCGGTTTGTGGTCATTGTTGTGGGTGCAGGTCAGGATTAGAGGCAGTGTTGCAGGTGCAGGAGGACTTTTATCAGCCAAACACTCCTCCGTGTGGACAGTGGACACAGAAACGGCTGCTTCCCTGGCAACTGGACACTTGTTGGTGTCCTCTACTGCCTCCCCTGGCAGAGTGTGGACAGTGGAGACGGAAACGGCCGCTTCCCTGGACACTTGACTCTTGGTGGTGTCCTCTACTGCCTCCTCTGGCTGCTTGTGGCCATTGTCTAGAATGTGTGGCAACTTTGAAGGCAGCATTGGAGCCGGGCTTTTATCACCCAACAGGTTCTCTCCCTGGACAATGGATGTGCCTGCAGTGATCGCTGTGGTAACGGAGGACTCGGTGGCATCCTCTTTTGTCTCCTCTGTCAGTTTGTGGTCAGAGTCTCGGATACATGGCGAGCTTGGAGGCAGTGCTGCAGGGTCAGGAGGGCTTTGATCAGCTGCCATGTCCTCTTTGAGGTGAGTGGACACATCATTGTTTGTTTCACTGATAACTGGACACTTGGTGGTGTCCTCTACTGCCTCCCCTGGCAGTTTGTAGTCAACTTCAAAGACAAGTGGCAGACTTGGAGGCAGCATTGGGACAGGGCATTTAGCTGCTGATCTGTACACTCCAAAATCAACAGTAGCTGTGCCTGCAGTGGTCTCTGTAGCAACTGAGACCTCATAGGTATCCTCTACTGTCTGCTCTGATGGCATGAAGTCATCGTCAAAGACTGTTGGCAGGCATGTAGGCAGCACTGAAGGAAGACTTCTAGCTGCCCATCGATTCTCTCCCTTGACAGTGGCTGTGGTAGCAGTGGTCTCTGTGGCAACTGGGCACTCTGTGGCTGAAACAGCAGGCTTAGAGGTTTCGAGGAAATTGAATGAATTGCCAATGAACCGCTGAGCCAGGGGTGGGAGGGAGTAATGATAGAATATGTCCTCTTCCTCAACATTAGATATTGCCACTGGAGCAACTGAGACCTCAGTGGTGCCCTCTACTGCCTGATGTGGCTGCATGGAGTCTTCGTCAAAGAAGTGTGGCAGGTATCGATGCAGCATTGAGGAAAGATGTATATCTGTCCATAGGTCCTCTCGTATACCTGTAGATACATCTGCAGTGGCCTCTGTGGCAACTGGGCATTCAGCAGACTGGCAGGTTTCAGGGACAAAGTATGAAAATACAATGAACCGCTGTGCATCCTGAGCGCGTATGGCAAATGGAGAGGGGGGATGCAACATGGTAGGTATAGGCCTCTGATTGGTGAAAGCCAGTGGTGGGAAGGAATCATTACAGGGAACCATGAACTCAGTGAGAGGACAGTTGCTCACATCTCACACATTCTGCGTGAGAAAAGAAAAAGACATGATGAAAGTGATCACATTCAGTACATACATACATACTGTATGAGTCAGCACTACTTACTTATACATCATATATATATATATATAGTGTCCTCTAAGATGCTCTGCACCAGTCTGTCCCAACCCTTGGTCCCCTAGCCAATGGGCCAGCTAAGTGTAAAAATACATGCCCCACACCCAGCATAACATTTGACATTTTAGCCATTTATCAGACGCTTTTATCCAGAACGACTTATAGTTAGTTAGTGCATTCAACTTAAGGTAGCTAG
The DNA here is from genome assembly GCF_964263955.1 of Coregonus lavaretus. Taxonomy (NCBI): domain Eukaryota; kingdom Metazoa; phylum Chordata; class Actinopteri; order Salmoniformes; family Salmonidae; genus Coregonus; species Coregonus lavaretus. The sequence goes on from NC_140022.1 coordinate 16,245,144, forward strand.
TTGAGACAACAACATAATCCTGATATGAGCGTCTATGATAGAACGGTTGTTTATTTTTTATGACCAGACAACCATAAGAACTGAGGACATAAATTCACTGAAACAGACAGACACGATACAACACATTTAGACAAGAACAGTTATAAGCATTGCCATGGTGTAGCCTAATACAAAAAGAAATAAGGACAAAACATTGTTAGCTTACATTCCATGGCATATGGAACATTTTGCCCTTACAATAACTTATATTTGCTTTAATTTAATATTGTTAAACAGAACTCTTGTCGACTTTGTCAAAGTTGGTCTTGTTACCTCCTCAATCAGTCTTGGTATTTTCCTCGTCTTGAACCAAATCCTCTTCATCTTCTTCTCCTGATCCTTCTGATTCTGCAAAACCAGAGCCAACTTGGCTCCCAGCTCCATCACGTAGTCTGTCTAGATCGCCCTTTCCTCCAACCGACACTCACCCCTCCTCTGTGTCAGCGTTGAACCCTCCATGTCTTCCTCTTAGCTAACAATAACTCTGGAAAATACACAACGTTGTAGTAAGTGGGTGTTGCTAACCAAATAATAATGCATCTCTTTACAATGTGCACACGTTTTCTTCCCAGCTACTTACAATTAATCAAGTGAGAATCCTGATCCAGATATGTTTAGGCAATAGGCCTATCTGAATTACTAGTAAAAAGTTGGCTACTGGAAAAGCGACCAAGTTCAAATGAATCGATTTTGGCTGTTCTTATCATTTCGTGAACAATATCCTTCATGACATCATCATTGTGATGCAAGGCGTTGCCATGGCAGATGAAAAAGCACAACACAGACTTTAAAAAGCAAACTTCAGGGTCTTTCTGTACCTTACTATTGAGCCTTATTCAACCCCTCATGTAGCTCTACTCCATATTGGGCCTGGTTCTCACAAACCACACTAATCACTTCCATCATATCATTGAAAACACTGTGTTTTGGGTAGAAAATGACTCTATATCCATGCAGGACCTAACTTGTACAGTTTCATCTATTTTAAAAACCAAGGAGGTAAAAATGCCAGTCTTCTCTTTGAGTGCCCTTGAGTGCACCTCAATTTAAAGAGGTCTATCAATTCAACCATTTGAAATGGATGTCCATTCAATTAAGAACATATTATTCTTATTAGAAATGAATCAGCTACAAATTAGGTAGGCGTACTTGTTTTTTTACACAACCTACTCTTTTGGTACATATTTATTGAGATAATTGATTACAACATATGTTGGTGATTAACACAGAGAGAGGTTTTTTTTCTGTCATCAATAGAATGCATTAGCCATTAGGCTGGCTCACTACAATTGTAACATGACATCTCAGGTGTCAGGATGAAGCATTTTCTCACAAAAAGAGGACTCAAGCAAACTATCTCTCTTCAACAGTTTCACTAGTCATGTTAGGTCTACTTAAAATGTCACATTCATTCACAAGTAATTTGAAAATAAGTTATACTACTGAAACACATTCACAATAAGTTATATTACAACCTACCTCTGAAGTAAGCAGTGTGTTCCCTCACTAATGAAATAGGACATTAATAATTTTTCAGTGGTTAATTGAATCAGTCTCTTTGCACTGTTCAGTTTGTCTGTGCAACAGGTAACCTTCCAGAATCGGAATCTTGTGATGTCACAATGGAGTCCCCATTGCCATGGTTACCCACAGCAGCTTTCATGTGTTATCAAATGCTGGCACAATTTAGTTTATTTATTTTAGATTTTTTGTACCTATGCAGCACAGTCATACCTAATATATACAATGAATCCATATAACCTAATTTTTTATTAAAATAAAATGCTGTAACTCATGTAAAATGGTTGACCATTCAAACGACATGTGTTTTGCCTAATTAAAAGTCTATATGTTTTAGATATCATAAATAGCAGCCAGGCTTACTTAGGTTGTTTGTTCGATCTCAGCCTACCACTAATGCCAATATTTTTCATCATCATCATCATCATCATCAATGAAATACATAGGCTACCTTACTACAGTAAAACAAGTCTTCCATAGTCTATGTCACCTCAGTAACAAAGTTCCAAAAAAGAAATGAGGGTTCAAGAAAACATCTCTCTTCAATGGCCTCAGCTATTAGCCATATGATCAACAAGGTCAACTGCAGCACTAAAATCAAGAAGCAGCTCATCCACAAGTTTATCTTGGTCAAGTGATCTGAGCCATTGATCGATTAAATCAACGAGAGCTGTTGCAGTCGAGTGATCCTTACGGTATCTTTACGGTACGCATGCTCATAGAGGGATAAAATTAGCTGGATGTGTAATTATATAGGCCCAAAAAATGTAATTGAAGAGTAGGTGTCATTGATGTTTAGCATTTAAGTTTAATAAATAATTAAATAAAGAAATCAATATCAGCTGACTATAGAAAAGTATTGTTTAAAATTATGTTTGAACATTTTCTTATCCGTGTCTTTCCAGTTGATATAACCAAACAGACAACCTTTGTTGCTCAAGAGCGTCACACATTCCTCCATTCATTCTCTATCATATTCCCCTCCATCAAATTCCTCTATCATATTCCCTCCATCATATTCTCTCTATTATATTTCTCTCCATCATATTCCACTCCATCATAATACTCGCTATCATATTCCCTCTATCATATTCCTCTTTATTTTTACAGGGAATCCCAATTGAGACCAGTGTCTCTTTTTCAATGGTGCCCTGTGTTATATCAATTAACAATCCAAACAGCTTAAACAGATAAAATTACATACAGAGTAGAAAATATATAGAGCAAAATTATTAGACTTGAACACATACATTTCACAATGAACAGGTCTTGTATTTAACCAGTTGAGCTGACAACCATTTTGCACTGTTTCACTAGGGCTTTAGTCATCAATCTAGCAAGAGGGAAATATTTTATTAATGTAGTGGTGTCCCTCCCCCCAGGAAGCTACGACCTTTAGCTTTCACCTGGAATTGTTAATTTATGTCTGAGAAAAAAAACACTTTCCAAACCATATGATCTAGTACACAAGAAAAGTATAATACAACCTTCTTTACTACTTTGCCAAACATTTCATGACATTAGTGAGAGTCAAAATCTGTAAAATTTGTGAATGTCTAAATTAACATTTGGGCAATTTGACCAGTGTACATCACTCCTATAGACAATGAGAGATGGGCTATGTAAAGGTCTCGATTTTGTCGTTCTGAACAAATGTTTGACTTCCACACAAAATTACTTCTTGACTTATTTTAGGTTTAAGGAAGTGTGTAGGTTTAAACTATTGCTTTAAAGGGAAGAGAGGGGGAGGAGGAGAGAGCGCGAGAGATGGGGGGAGTGGGAGAAAGAGGGAAGGAGGGGGAGGAGGGGGAGGAGGGGGAGGAGGTGGAGGGCAGCTGTGTCCGACACACCATACTTACACCTGCAACAGGTAGGCCAGGGGGCGGGACCTGTAGGTGAGACTCATAACATGATAAGGGGGGCAGGTGAAGAAGGGGTGTTGCTGGAGTCAAGGAAGGGAGGGTGTTCCTACGAGCCCCCTGCCAGCGAGACGGGGAGCAGGGAGGAAGTCTGTCCATGGAGCATTTCTGGGTCATTGGGTCGCCTCCAATGAGATTAGATCACCCTCTACAATGTAAAGCAGTTTGAGTACAAGGGGGGTTCTCTGTATAAATCCAAGGTGAAACCTCCAGGGGCTAGCCTTCTCTCAGCGGAGAGTCTGCTCTGGGCTGCCTGCGAAAGGTGCTCCTCTGTGGGAAAGAGGAGAGAACAAGAGGCCCCAGAAGAGATCTCCTTATGGTAGTGATGGACAGATCAACTCTCCTTGTTATCTTCCACCTCTTCCTCTTCCTCTTGCTCGGCCTTCTCCCTCCTTTCCTTCTTACAGTCTTACAGTCCTTCTTACAGTCATTTTCTCCCTTTCCTCCTTCCTCTCCTCCCTCTTTCTCTTCCTCTACCTTCCTCTCCCTCCTTCCCTCTTGGTAAACCTTGTTTAGTCGAGCCAGATTGTGGATAGCTAGCCATGGTTTAGACCACTGTCGCTGTCTGGGTGGCGGGATACAGGACTGGTCCACTGGACTCAGCTCACATGGGGATAACCTGCTGCTGCTGCCACTCCCCCTCTTACCTGGGATGAGATCACGTTTGGAGGAAACCTGGCACCATCCCTACGGTGAAGCATGGTGGTGGCAGCATCATGCTCCGGGGAGGATTTTCAGGGACAGGGACTGGGAACACGCCCCATTCACATCGACGGGGCTGTAGTGGAGCAGGTCGAGAGTTTCAAGTTCCTTGGTGTCCACATCACCAACAAACTATCATGGTTCAAACACACCAAGACAGTCGTGAAGAGGGCACGACAACGCCTTTTCCACCTCAGGAGACTGAAAAGATTTGGCATTGGTCCCAAGATCCTCAAAAAGTTCTACAGCTGCACCATCGAGAGCTTCCTGACCAGTTGCATCACCGCCTGGTATGGCAACTGCTCGGCATCCGACCGTAAGGCACTACAGAGGGTAGTGCGTACGGCCCAGTACATCACTGGAGCCAAGCTTCCTGCCATCCAGGACCTATATACTTGGAGGTGTAAGAGGGAGGCCCAAAAAATTGACAAAGACTCCAGTCACCCAAGTCATAGACTGTTCTCTCTGCTACCGCACAGCAAGCGGTACCAGAGTGCCAAGTCTAGGTCCAAAAGGCTACTTAACAGCTTCTATCCCCAATTCATAAGACTGCTGAACAATTAATCAAATGGCCACCCGGACTATTTACATTGACACCTCCCCCCTTTGTTTTTACACTGGTAATAGGAATCTGGATCGGTTTCCTTTTCTTTTTACCTTGCTTTTGTTATTATTATTATTTTTTTAAGTTTTCTTTTTACATTTCGTAAAATGTTATAATTAGAAAAACATTTCATTTTAATTTCAATTTAGTAACATACTGTATCATTCAAATAAATATTATTATTTGTCTAATCATATTTTGCCAGCTAACTGGGTGGCAGGCTGCAATCAGTAGCTGTAATTAAGTACAGCAGCCACCAACCATCTAACGTTAATGCCTCGGATAATGAGGTTAGAAGAAGAGCTGAATGGTCGGTAGCTAGCTGGCTCAATTACAGGTACTCTTAAGTGTGAAATAACATTGGAAACAACTAACCACAGTTGCTAAAAGTTACCAGTAGCTACCCACTAGCTAGCTAGCTTTGTTGGTCCAAGTGGTGGGTTAGCTAGCACTCGTGCTTCGCCGGGGTCCACCGAATAGAATACTTACCTACAATAATTACCTACAATAACCTACAATAACTACCTAAGTAAACTACCTATAATACCTGACTACAATACCTACATACAATCTAAATACATGGTTTAAGCTTTACTCAACAACATATAAGAAGCCAGCTTATCTCCTGCTAGAGAAAACACAACCTCTCCCGACAACCTCGAGGCAAGAGACCTTTCTCTCTTTCTCGTCATATTTCAACTTCTTATTCAGTTCCTTATTTTTCTCTTTTTCCTCCATCTTTAAAAATGTGACTTTCTGCTTGAGGTTCATGGCCAGAAAGCCCACTCTTCCCAGGATGGTCTCTGCTCTCTCTGATGAAACCGTCCCATTGGAGCTCTTGGAATGGGCACGGTCCGCCTCACTCTTCAAACCCTCCCTCGGGCTCACCTCCTCCTTGACGCTCCTCTCTTCACTCTCAATGTCAATGCCTGTCCAATAATCCTAACAGGAAGACATTGACTCTAGATGTAATATTGTTCCAATGTGGCACATTCAATACACATTTGAGTGATCAACATACATTGATGGCCTCATGGGGCACACAATTTAGAGGACAGTAATTGAGGTAACTTGTTTATTTGTATCCCAAACCGATTTTGTAATAGCCATAGATGTTCTTCCTGGGTCCACACCAAACGTAATACAAATGTTAACCCTAGTAAGGGGTGATGTTTTATACTATGAGCATAGATTAGCAGGGTTGGGGTCAATTCAATTTCAATTCCAGTCAATTCAGGAAGTACTTAATTCAATGCTTTGAATTGAAATGGAACAGACCCCCAACCCTGTAGAGTAGAAGTGTAAAATAGGACACCTACCTTTGCCTTTTTCAGCGTCCAGGGCCTGGGTTCCTCATCCTCTGACCTGCATATGGAGGCTCTCACTCTAACAGGCGTCTTAGTGGCCATGCAGAGCAGAGGGGTTGCCAGAGTTAAGTTAGCATCTGGGACCAGCTGGTGAGCATGAGGGCAGCGATCCACCTCTTCACTAGTGCCCTTCCCTTTCTGCTCTGGCTGCTTGTGGTCCTTGTCATGGATGCATGCCAGGCTTGGAGGAAGTGCTAGGACAGGGCTTTTATCACTCATCAGTTCCTCTCTCTTGACAGTGGATGCAACTGCACTTGCCTCTGTGTTAACAAAGCACTATGTGGTGTCCTCAACTGTCTCCTCTGGCTGCTTGTGGTCATTGTTGTTGTGAATGCATTGCAGACCTGGAGGACTTTTATCATCCCAGGTGTAAATAGCAACAGTTGCCTCTGTGTCGACTGAGCACTTTGTAGGGCACTCAACTGTCTTCCATAGCGGTTTGTGGTCATTGTTGTGGGTGCAGGTCAGGATTAGAGGCAGTGTTGCAGGTGCAGGAGGACTTTTATCAGCCAAACACTCCTCCGTGTGGACAGTGGACACAGAAACGGCTGCTTCCCTGGCAACTGGACACTTGTTGGTGTCCTCTACTGCCTCCCCTGGCAGAGTGTGGACAGTGGAGACGGAAATGGCCGCTTCCCTGGACACTTGACTCTTGGTGGTGTCCTCTACTGCCTCCTCTGGCTGCTTGTGGCCATTGTCTAGAATGTGTGGCAACTTTGAAGGCAGCATTGGAGCCGGGCTTTTATCACCCAACAGGTTCTCTCCCTGGACAATGGATGTGCCTGCAGTGATCGCTGTGGTAACGGAGGACTCGGTGGCATCCTCTTTTGTCTCCTCTGTCAGTTTGTGGTCAGAGTCTCGGATACATGGCGAGCTTGGAGGCAGTGCTGCAGGGTCAGGAGGGCTTTGATCAGCTGCCATGTCCTCTTTGAGGTGAGTGGACACATCATTGTTTGTTTCACTGATAACTGGACACTTGGTGGTGTCCTCTACTGCCTCCCCTGGCAGTTTGTAGTCAACTTCAAAGACAAGTGGCAGACTTGGAGGCAGCATTGGGACAGGGCATTTAGCTGCTGATCTGTACACTCCAAAATCAACAGTAGCTGTGCCTGCAGTGGTCTCTGTAGCAACTGAGACCTCATAGGTATCCTCTACTGTCTGCTCTGATGGCATGAAGTCATCGTCAAAGACTGTTGGCAGGCATGTAGGCAGCACTGAAGGAAGACTTCTAGCTGCCCATCGATTCTCTCCCTTGACAGTGGCTGTGGTAGCAGTGGTCTCTGTGGCAACTGGGCACTCTGTGGCTGAAACAGCAGGCTTAGAGGTTTCGAGGAAATTGAATGAATTGCCAATGAACCGCTGAGCCAGGGGTGGGAGGGAGTAATGATAGAATCTGTCCTCTTCCTCAACATTAGATATTGCCACTGGAGCAACTGAGACCTCAGTGGTGCCCTCTACTGCCTGATGTGGCTGCATGGAGTCTTCGTCAAAGAAGTGTGGCAGGTATCGATGCAGCATTGAGGAAAGATGTATATCTGTCCATAGGTCCTCTCGTATACCTGTAGATACATCTGCAGTGGCCTCTGTGGCAACTGGGCATTCAGCAGACTGGCAGGTTTCAGGGACAAAGTATGAAAATACAATGAACCGCTGTGCATCCTGAGCGCGTATGGCAAATGGAGAGGGGGGATGCAACATGGTAGGTATAGGCCTCTGATTGGTGAAAGCCAGTGGTGGGAGGGAGTCAATACAGGGAGCCATGAACTCAGTGAGAGGACAGTTGCTCACATCTCACACATTCTGCGTGAGAAAAGAAACAGACATGATGAAAGTGATCACATTCAGTACATACATACATACTGTATGAGTCAGCACTACTTACTTATACATCACATATATATATATATATATATATATATATATATATATATATATATATATATAGTGTCCTCTAAGATGCTCTGCACCAGTCTGTCCCAACCCTTGGTCCCCTAGCCAATGGGCCAGCTAAGTGTAAAAATACATGCCCCACACCCAGCATAACATTTGACATTTTAGCCATTTATCAGACGCTTTTATCCAGAACGACTTATAGTTAGTTAGTGCATTCAACTTAAGGTAGCTAGGTGAGACAACCACATAATCCTGATATGAGCGTCTATGATAGAACGGTTGTTTATTTTTTATGACCAGACAACCATAAGAACTGAGGACATAAATTCACTGAAACAGACAGACACGATACAACACATTTAGACAAGAACAGTTATAAGCATTGCCATGGTGTAGCCTAATACAAAAAGAAATAAGGACAAAACATTGTCAGCTTACATTCCATGGCATATGGAACATTTTGCCCTTACAATAACTTATATTTGCTTTAATTAATATTGTTAAACAGAACTCTTGTCGACTTTGTCAAAGTTGGTCTTGTTACCTCCTCAATCAGTCTTGGCATTTTCCTCGTCTTGAACCAAATCCTCTTCATCTTCTTCTCCTGATCCTTCTGGATCTGCAAAACCAGAGCCAACCTGGCTCCCAGCTCCATCACGTAGTCTGTCTAGATCTCCCTTTCCTCCAACCGACACTCACCCCTCCTCTGTGTCAGCGTTGAACCCTCCATGTCTTCCTCTTAGCTAACAATAACTCTGGAAAATACACAACGTTGTAGTAAGTGGGTGTTGCTAACCAAATAATAATGCATCTCTTTACAATGTGCACACGTTTTCTTCCCAGCTACTTACAATTAATCAAGTGGGAATCCTTATCCAGATATGTTTAGGCAATAGGCCTATCTGAATTACTAGTAAAAAGTTGGCTACTGGAAAAGCGACCAAGTTCAAATGAATCGATTTTGGCTGTTCTTATCATTTCGTGAACAATATCCTTCATGACATCATCATTGTGATGCAAGGCGTTGCCGTGGCAGATGAAAAAGCACAACACAGACTTTAAAAAGCAAACTTCAGGGTCTTTCTGTACCTTACTATTGAGCCTTATTCAACCCCTCATGTAGCTCTACTCCATATTGGGCCTGGTTCTCACAAACCACACTAATCACTTCCAACATATCATTGAAAACACTGTGTTTTGGGTAGAAAATGACTCTATATCCATACAGGACCTAACTTGTACAGTTTCATCTATTTTAAAAACCAAGGAGGTAAAAATGCCAGTCTTCTCTTTGAGTGCCCTTGAGTGCACCTCAATTTAAAGAGGTCTATCAATTCAACCATTTGAAATGGATGTCCATTCAATTAAGAACATATTATTCTTATTAGAAATGAATCAGCTACAAATTAGGTAGGCGTACTTGTTTTTTTACACAACCTACTCTTTTGGTACATATTTATTGAGATAATTGATTACAACATATGTTGGTGATTAACACAGAGAGAGTTTTTTTTTCTGTCATCAATAGAATGCATTAGCCATTAGGCTGGCTCACTACAATTGTAACATGACATCTCAGGTGTCAGGATGAAGCATTTTCTCACAAAAAGAGGACTCAAGCAAACTATCTCTCTTCAACAGTTTCACTAGTCATGTTAGGTCTACTTAAAATGTCACATTCATACACAAGTAATTTGAAAATAAGTTATACTACTGAAACACATTCACAATAAGTTATATTACAACCTACCTCTGAAGTAAGCAGTGTGTTCTCTCACTAATGAAATAGGACATTAATAATTTGTCAGTGGTTAGTTGAATCAGTCTCTTTGCACTGTTCAGTTTGTCTGTGCAACAGGTAACCTTCCAGAATCGGAATCTTGTGATGTCACAATGAAGTCCCCATTGCCATGGTTACCCACAGCAGCTTTCATGTGTTATCAAATGCTGGCACAATTTAGTTTATTTATTTTAGATTTTTTGCACCTATGCAGCACAGTCATACCTAATATATACAATGAATCCATATAACCTAATTTTTTATTAAAATAAAATGCTGTAACTCATGTAAAATGGTTGACCATTCAAACGACATGTGTTTTGCCTAATTAAAAGTCTATATGTTTTAGATATCATAAATAGCAGCCAGGCTTACTTAGGTTGTTTGTTCGATCTCAGCCTACCACTAATGCCAATATTTTTCATCATCATCATCATCATCAATGAAATACATAGGCTACCTTACTACAGTAAAACAAGTCTTCCATAGTCTATGTCACCTCAGTAACAAAGTTCCAAAAAAGAAAAGAGAGTTCAAGAAAACATCTCTCTTCAATGGCCTCAGCTATTAGCCATATGATCAACAAGGTCAACTGCAGCACTAAAATCAAGAAGCAGCTCATCCACAAGTTTATCTTGGTCAAGTGATCTGAGCCATTGATCGATTAAATCAACGAGAGCTGTTGCAGTCGAGTGATCCTTACGGTATCTTTACGGTACGCATGCTCATAGAGGGATAAAATTAGCTGGATGTGTAATTATATAGGCCCAAAAAATGTAATTGAAGAGTAGGTGTCATTGATGTTTAGCATTTAAGTTTAATAAATAATTAAATAAAGAAATCAATATCAGCTGACTATAGAAAAGTATTGTTTAAAATTATGTTTGAACATTTTCTTATCCGTGTCTTTCCAGTTGATATAACCAAACAGACAACCTTTGTTGCTCAAGAGCGTCACACATTCCTCCATTCATTCTCTATCATATTCCCCTCCATCAAATTCCTCTATCATATTCCCTCCATCATATTCTCTCTATTATATTTCTCTCCATCATATTCCACTCCATCATAATACTCGCTATCATATTCCCTCTATCATATTCCTCTTTATTTTTACAGGGAATCCCAATTGAGACCAGTGTCTCTTTTTCAATGGTGCCCTGTGTTATATCAATTAACAATCCAAACAGCTTAAACAGATAAAATTACATACAGAGTAGAAAATATATAGAGCAAAATTATTAGACTTGAACACATACATTTCACAATGAACAGGTCTTGTATTTAACCAGTTGAGCTGACAACCATTTTGCACTGTTTCACTAGGGCTTTAGTCATCAATCTAGCAAGAGGGAAATATTTTATTAATGTAGTGGTGTCCCTCCCCCCAGGAAGCTACGACCTTTAGCTTTCACCTGGAATTGTTCATTTATGTCTGAGAAAAAAAACACTTTCCAAACCATATGATCTAGTACACAAGAAAAGTATAATACAACCTTCTTTACTACTTTGCCAAACATTTCATGACATTAGTGAGAGTCAAAATCTGTAACATTTGTGAATGTCTAAATTAACATTTGGGCAATTTGACCAGTGTACATCACTCCTATAGACAATGAGAGATGGGCCATGTAAAGGTCTCGATTTTGTCGTTCTGAACAAATGTTTGACTTCCACACAAAATTACTTCTTGACTTATTTTAGGTTTAAGGAAGTGTGTAGGTTTAAACTATTGCTTTAAAGGGAAGAGAGGGGGAGGAGGAGAGAGCGCGAGAGATGGGGGGAGTGGGAGAAAGAGGGAAGGAGGGGGAGGACAGCTGTGTCCGACACACCATACTTACACCTGCAACAGGTAGGCCAGGGGGCGGGACCTGTAGGTGAGACTCATAACATGATAAGGGGGGCAGGTGAAGAAGGGGTGTTGCTGGAGTCAAGGAAGGGAGGGTGTTCCTACGAGCCCCCTGCCAGCGAGACGGGGAGCAGGGAGGAAGTCTGTCCATGGAGCATTTCTGGGTCATTGGGTCGCCTCCAATGAGATTAGATCACCCTCTACAATGTAAAGCAGTTTGAGTACTGGGGGGTTCTCTGTATAAATCCAAGGTGAAACCTCCAGGGGCTAGCCTTCTCTCAGCGGAGAGTCTGCTCTGGGCTGCCTGCGAAAGGTGCTCCTCTGTGGGAAAGAGGAGAGAACAAGAGGCCCCAGAAGAGATCTCCTTATGGTAGTGATGGACAGATCAACTCTCCTTGTTATCTTCCACCTCTTCCTCTTCCTCTTGCTCGGCCTTCTCCCTCCTTTCCTTCTTACAGTCTTACAGTCCTTCTTACAGTCATTTTCTCCCTTTCCTCCTTCCTCTCCTCCCTCTTTCTCTTCCTCTACCTTCCTCTCCCTCCTTCCCTCTTGGTAAACCTTGTTTAGTCGAGCCAGATTGTGGATAGCTAGCCATGGTTTAGACCACTGTCGCTGTCTGGGTGGGGGGATACAGGACTGGTCCACTGGACTCAGCTCACATGGGGAGAACCTGCTGCTGCTGCCACTCCCCCTCTTACCTGGGATGAGATCACGTTTGGAGGAAACCTGGCACCATCCCTACGGTGAAGCATGGTGGTGGCAGCATCATGCTCCGGGGAGGATTTTCAGGGACAGGGACTGGGAACACGCCCCATTCACATCGACGGGGCTGTAGTGGAGCAGGTCGAGAGTTTCAAGTTCCTTGGTGTCCATATCACCAACAAACTGTCATGGTTCAAACACACCAAGACAGTCGTGAAGAGGGCACGACAACGCCTTTTCCACCTCAGGAGACTGAAAAGATTTGGCATTGGTCCCAAGATCCTCAAAAAGTTCTACAGCTGCACCATCGAGAGCTTCCTGACCAGTTGCATCACCGCCTGGCATGGCAACTGCTCGGCATCCGACCGTAAGGCGCTACAGAGGGTAGTGCGTACGGCCCAGTACATCACTGGAGCCAAGCTTCCTGCCATCCAGGACCTATATACTTGGAGGTGTAAGAGGGAGGCCCAAAAAATTGACAAAGACTCCAGTCACCCAAGTCATAGACTGTTCTCTCTGCTACCGCACAGCAAGCGGTACCAGAGTGCCAAGTCTAGGTCCAAAAGGCCCCTTAACAGCTTCTATCCCCAATTCATAAGACTGCTGAACAATTAATCAAATGGCCACCCGGACTATTTACATTGACACCTCCCCCCTTTGTTTTTACACTGGTAATAGGAATCTGGATCGGTTTCCTTTTCTTTTTACCTTGCTTTTGTTATTATTATTATTTTTTAAGGTTTTCTTTTTACATTTCGTAAAATGTTATAATTACAAAAACATTTCATTTTAATTTCAATTTAGTAACATATTGTATCATTCAAATAAATATTATTATTTGTCTAATCATATTTTGCCAGCTAACTGGGTGGCAGGCTGCAATCAGTAGCTGTAATTAAGTACAGCAGCCACCAACCATCTAACGTTAATGCCTCGGATAATGAGGTTAGAAGAACAGCTGAATGGTCGGTAGCTAGCTGGCTCAATTACAGGTTCTCTTAAGCGTGAAATAACATTGGAAACAACTAACCACAGTTGCTAAAAGTTACCAGTAGCTACCCACTAGCTAGCTAGCTTTGTTGGTCCAAGTGGTGGGTTAGCTAGCACTCGTGCTTCGCCGGGGTCCACCGAATAGAATACTTACCTACAATAATTACCTACAATAACCTACAATAACTACCTAAGTAAACTACCTATAATACCTGACTACAATACCTACATACAATCTAAATACATGGTTTAAGCTTTACTCAACAACATATAAGAAGCCAGCTTATCTCCTGCTAGAGAAAACACAACCTCTCCCGACAACCTCGAGGCAAGAGACCTTTCTCTCTTTCTCGTCATCTTTCAACTTCTTATTCAGTTCCTTATTTTTCTCTTTTTCCTCCATCTTTAAAAATGTGACTTTCTGCTTGAGGTTCATGGCCAGAAAGCCCACTCTTCCCAGGATGGTCTCTGCTCTCTCTGATGAAACCGTCCCATTGGAGCTCTTGGAATGGGCACGGTCCGCCTCACTCTTCAAACCCTCCCTCGGGCTCACCTCCTCCTTGACGCTCCTCTCTTCACTCTCAATGTCAATGCCTGTCCAATAATCCTAACAGGAAGACATTGACTCTAGATGTAATATTGTTCCAATGTGGCACATTCAATACACATTTGAGTGATCAACATACATTGATGGCCTCATGGGGCACACAATTTAGAGGACAGTAATTGAGGTAACTTGTTTATTTGTATCCCAAACCGATTTTGTAATAGCCATAGATGTTCTTCCTGGGTCCACACCAAACGTAATACAAATGTTAACCCTAGTAAGGGGTGATGTTTTATACTATGAGCATAGATTAGCAGGGTTGGGGTCAATTCAATTTCAATTCCAGTCAATTCAGGAAGTACTTAATTCAATGCTTTGAATTGAAATGGAACAGACCCCCAACCCTGTAGAGTAGAAGTGTAAAATAGGACACCTACCTTTGCCTTTTTCAGCGTCCAGGGCCTGGGTTCCTCATCCTCTGACCTGCATATGGAGGCTCTCACTCTAACAGGCGTCTTAGTGGCCATGCAGAGCAGAGGGGTTGCCAGAGTTAAGTTAGCATCTGGGACCAGCTGGTGAGCATGAGGGCAGCGATCCACCTCTTCACTAGTGCCCTTCCCTTTCTGCTCTGGCTGCTTGTGGTCCTTGTCATGGATGCATGCCAGGCTTGGAGGAAGTGCTAGGACAGGGCTTTTATCACTCATCAGTTCCTCTCTCTTGACAGTGGATGCAACTGCACTTGCCTCTGTGTTAACTGAGCACTATGTGGTGTCCTCAACTGTCTCCTCTGGCTGCTTGTGGTCATTGTTGTTGTGAATGCATTGCAGACCTGGAGGACTTTTATCATCCCAGGTGTAAATAGCAAAAGTTGCCTCTGTGTCGACTGAGCACTTTGTAGTGCACACAACTGTCTTCCATAGCGGTTTGTGGTCATTGTTGTGGGTGCAGGTCAGGATTAGAGGCAGTGTTGCAGGTGCAGGAGGACTTTTATCAGCCAAACACTCCTCCGTGTGGACAGTGGACACAGAAACGGCTGCTTCCCTGGCAACTGGACACTTGTTGGTGTCCTCTACTGCCTCCCCTGGCAGAGTGTGGACAGTGGAGACGGAAACGGCCGCTTCCCTGGACACTTGACTCTTGGTGGTGTCCTCTACTGCCTCCTCTGGCTGCTTGTGGCCATTGTCTAGAATGTGTGGCAACTTTGAAGGCAGCATTGGAGCCGGGCTTTTATCACCCAACAGGTTCTCTCCCTGGACAATGGATGTGCCTGCAGTGATCGCTGTGGTAACGGAGGACTCGGTGGCATCCTCTTTTGTCTCCTCTGTCAGTTTGTGGTCAGAGTCTCGGATACATGGCGAGCTTGGAGGCAGTGCTGCAGGGTCAGGAGGGCTTTGATCAGCTGCCATGTCCTCTTTGAGGTGAGTGGACACATCATTGTTTGTTTCACTGATAACTGGACACTTGGTGGTGTCCTCTACTGCCTCCCCTGGCAGTTTGTAGTCAACTTCAAAGACAAGTGGCAGACTTGGAGGCAGCATTGGGACAGGGCATTTAGCTGCTGATCTGTACACTCCAAAATCAACAGTAGCTGTGCCTGCAGTGGTCTCTGTAGCAACTGAGACCTCATAGGTATCCTCTACTGTCTGCTCTGATGGCATGAAGTCATCGTTAAAGACTGTTGGCAGGCATATAGGCAGCACTGAAGGAAGACTTCTAGCTGCCCATCGATTCTCTCCCTTGACAGTGGCTGTGGTAGCAGTGGTCTCTGTGGCAACTGGGCACTCTGTGGCTGAAACAGCAGGCTTAGAGGTTTCGAGGAAATTGAATGAATTGCCAATGAACCGCTGAGCCAGGGGTGGGAGGGAGTAATGATAGAATCTGTCCTCTTCCTCAACATTAGATATTGCCACTGGAGCAACTGAGACCTCAGTGGTGCCCTCTACTGCCTGATGTGGCTGCATGGAGTCTTCGTCAAAGAAGTGTGGCAGGTATCGATGCAGCATTGAGGAAAGATGTATATCTGTCCATAGGTCCTCTCGTATACCTGTAGATACATCTGCAGTGGCCTCTGTGGCAACTGGGCATTCAGCAGACTGGCAGGTTTCAGGGACAAAGTATGAAAATACAATGAACCGCTGTGCATCCTGAGCGCGTATGGCAAATGGAGAGGGGGGATGCAACATGGTAGGTATAGGCCTCTGATTGGTGAAAGCCAGTGGTGGGAGGGAGTCAATACTGGGAGCCATGAACTCAGTGAGAGGACAGTTGCTCACATCTCACACATTCTGCGTGAGAAAAGAAACAGACATGATGAAAGTGATCACATTCAGTACATACATACATACTGTATGAGTCAGCACTACTTACTTATACATCACATATACATATATATATATAGTGTCCTCTAAGATGCTCTGCACCAGTCTGTCCCAACCCTTGGTCCCCTAGCCAATGGGCCAGCTAAGTGTAAAAATACATGCCCCACACCCAGCATAACATTTGACATTTTAGCCATTTATCAGACGCTTTTACCCAGAACGACTTATAGTTAGTTAGTGCATTCAACTTAAGGTAGCTAGGTGAGACAACCACGTAATCCTGATATGAGCGTCTATGATAGAACGGTTGTTTATTTTTATGACCAGACAACCATAAGAACTGAGGACATAAATTCACTGAAACAGACAGACACGATACAACACATTTAGACAAGAACAGTTATAAGCATTGCCATGGTGTAGCCTAATACAAAAAGAAATAAGGACAAAACATTGTTAGCTTACATTCCATGGCATATGGAACATTTTGCCCTTACAATAACTTATATTTGCTTTAATTAATATTGTTAAACAGAACTCTTGTCGACTTTGTCAAAGTTGGTCTTGTTACCTCCTCAATCAGTCTTGGCATTTTCCTCGTCTTGAACCAAAACCTCTTCATCTTCTTCTCCTGATCCTTCTGGATCTGCAAAACCAGAGTCAACCTGGCTCCCAGCTCCATCACGTAGTCTGTCTAGATCGCCCTTTCCTCCAACCGACACTCACCCCTCCTCTGTGTCAGCGTTGAACCCTCCATGTCTTCCTCTTAGCTAACAATAACTCTGGAAAATACACAACGTTGTAGTAAGTGGGTGTTGCTAACCAAATAATAATGCATCTCTTTACAATGTGCACACGTTTTCTTCCCAGCTACTTACAATTAATCAAGTGAGAATCCTGATCCAGATATGTTTAGGCAATAGGCCTATCTGAATTACTAGTAAAAAGTTGGCTACTGGAAAAGCGACCAAGTTCAAATGAATCGATTTTGGCTGTTCTTATCATTTCGTGAACAATATCCTTCATGACATCATCATTGTGATGCAAGGCGTTGCCATGGCAGATGAAAAAGCACAACACAGACTTTAAAAAGCAAACTTCAGGGTCTTTCTGTACCTTACTATTGAGCCTTATTCAACCCCTCATGTAGCTCAACTCTATATTGGGCCTGGTTTTCACAAACCACACTAATCACTTCCATCATATCATTGAAAACACTGTGTTTTGGGTAGAAAATGACTCTATATCCATGCAGGACCTAACTTGTACAGTTTCATCTATTTTAAAAACCAAGGAGGTAAAAATGCCAGTCTTCTATTTGAGTGCCCTTGAGTGCACCTCAATTTAAAGAGGTCTATCAATTCAACCATTTGAAATGGATGTCCATTCAATTAAGAACATATTATTCTTATTAGAAATGAATCAGCTACAAATTAGGTAGGCGTACTTGTTTTTTTACACAACCTACTCTTTTGGTACATATTTATTGAGATAATTGATTACAACATATGTTGGTGATTAACACAGAGAGAGGTTTTTTTTCTGTCATCAATAGAATGCATTAGCCATTAGGCTGGCTCACTACAATTGTAACATGACATCTCAGGTGTCAGGATGAAGCATTTCTCACAAAAAGAGGACTCAAGCAAACTATCTCTCTTCAACAGTTTCACTAGTCATGTTAGGTCTACTTAAAATGTCACATTCATACACAAGTCATTTGAAAATAAGTTATACTACTGAAACACATTCACAATAAGTTATATTACAACCTACCTCTGAAGTAAGCAGTGTGTTCTCTCACTAATGAAATAGGACATTAATAATTTGTCAGTGGTTAGTTGAATCAGTCTCTTTGCACTGTTCAGTTTGTCTGTGCAACAGGTAACCTTCCAGAATCTGAATCTTGTGATGTCACAATGGAGTCCCCATTGCCATGGTTACCCACAGCAGCTTTCATGTGTTATCAAATGCTGGCACAATTTAGTTTATTTATTTTAGATTTTTTGTACCTATGCAGCACAATCATACCTAATATATACAATGAATCCATATAACCTAATTTTTTATTAAAATAAAATGCTGTAACTCATGTAAAATGGTTGACCATTCAAACGACATGTGTTTTGCCTAATTAAAAGTCTATATGTTTTAGATATCATAAATAGCAGCCAGGCTTACTTAGGTTGTTTGTTCGATCTCAGCCTACCACTAATGCCAATATTTTTCATCATCATCATCATCATCAATGAAATACATAGGCTACCTTACTACAGTAAAACAAGTCTTCCATAGTCTATGTCACCTCAGTAACAAAGTTCCAAAAAAGAAATGAGGGTTCAAGAAAACATCTCTCTTCAATGGCCTCAGCTATTAGCTATATGATCAACAAGGTCAACTGCAGCACTAAAATCAAGAAGCAGCTCATCCACAAGTTTATCTTGGTCAAGTGATCTGAGCCATTGATCGATTAAATCAACGAGAGCTGTTGCAGTCGAGTGATCCTTACGGTATCTTTACGGTACGCATGCTCATAGAGGGATAAAATTAGCTGGATGTGTAATTATATAGGCCCAAAAAATGTAATTGAAGAGTAGGTGTCATTGATGTTTAGCATTTAAGTTTAATAAATAATTAAATAAAGAAATCAATATCAGCTGACTATAGAAAAGTATTGTTTAAAATTATGTTTGAACATTTTCTTATCCGTGTCTTTCCAGTTGATATAACCAAACAGACAACCTTTGTTGCTCAAGAGCGTCACACATTCCTCCATTCATTCTCTATCATATTCCCCTCCATCAAATTCCTCTATCATATTCCCTCCATCATATTCTCTCTATTATATTTCTCTCCATCATATTCCACTCCATCATAATACTCGCTATCATATTCCCTCTATCATATTCCTCTTTATTTTTACAGGGAATCCCAATTGAGACCAGTGTCTCTTTTTCAATGGTGCCCTGTGTTATATCAATTAACAATCCAAACAGCTTAAACAGATAAAATTACATACAGAGTAGAAAATATATAGAGCAAAATTATTAGACTTGAACACATACATTTCACAATGAACAGGTCTTGTATTTAACCAGTTGAGCTGACAACCATTTTGCACTGTTTCACTAGGGCTTTAGTCATCAATCTAGCAAGAGGGAAATATTTTATTAATGTAGTGGTGTCCCTCCCCCCAGGAAGCTACGACCTTTAGCTTTCACCTGGAATTGTTCATTTATGTCTGAGAAAAAAAACACTTTCCAAACCATATGATCTAGTACACAAGAAAAGTATAATACAACCTTCTTTACTACATTGCCAAACATTTCATGACATTAGTGAGAGTCAAAATCTGTAAAATTTGTGAATGTCTAAATTAACATTTGGGCAATTTGACCAGTGTACATCACTCCTATAGACAATGAGAGATGGGCTATGTAAAGGTCTCGATTTTGTCGTTCTGAACAAATGTTTGACTTCCACACAAAATTACTTCTTGACTTATTTTAGGTTTAAGGAAGTGTGTAGGTTTAAACTATTGCTTTAAAGGGAAGAGAGGGGGAGGAGGAGAGAGCGCGAGAGATGGGGGGAGTGGGAGAAAGAGGGAAGGAGGGGGAGGAGGTGGAGGGCAGCTGTGTCCGACACACCATACTTACACCTGCAACAGGTAGGCCAGGGGGCGGGACCTGTAGGTGAGACTCATAACATGATAAGGGGGGCAGGTGAAGAAGGGGTGTTGCTGGAGTCAAGGAAGGGAGGGTGTTCCTACGAGCCCCCTGCCAGCGAGACGGGGAGCAGGGAGGAAGTCTGTCCATGGAGCATTTCTGGGTCATTGGGTCGCCTCCAATGAGATTAGATCACCCTCTACAATGTAAAGCAGTTTGAGTACTGGGGGGTTCTCTGTATAAATCCAAGGTGAAACCTCCAGGGGCTAGCCTTCTCTCAGCGGAGAGTCTGCTCTGGGCTGCCTGCGAAAGGTGCTCCTCTGTGGGAAAGAGGAGAGAACAAGAGGCCCCAGAAGAGATCTCCTTATGGTAGTGATGGACAGATCAACTCTCCTTGTTATCTTCCACCTCTTCCTCTTCCTCTTGCTCGGCCTTCTCCCTCCTTTCCTTCTTACAGTCTTACAGTCCTTCTTACAGTCATTTTCTCCCTTTCCTCCTTCCTCTCCTCCCTCTTTCTCTTCCTCTACCTTCCTCTCCCTCCTTCCCTCTTGGTAAACCTTGTTTAGTCGAGCCAGATTGTGGATAGCTAGCCATGGTTTAGACCACTGTCGCTGTCTGGGTGGGGGGATACAGGACTGGTCCACTGGACTCAGCTCACATGGGGAGAACCTGCTGCTGCTGCCACTCCCCCTCTTACCTGGGATGAGATCACGTTTGGAGGAAACCTGGCACCATCCCTACGGTGAAGCATGGTGGTGGCAGCATCATGCTCCGGAGAGGATTTTCAGGGACATGGACTGGGAACACGCCCCAATCACATCGACCAGGCTGTAGTGGAGCAGGTCGAGAGTTTCAAGTTCCTTGGTGTCCACATCACCAACAAACTATCATGGTTCAAACACACCAAGACAGTCGTGAAGAGGGCACGACAACGCCTTTTCCACCTCAGGAGACTGAAAAGATTTGGCATTGGTCCCAAGATCCTCAAAAAGTTCTACAGCTGCACCATCGAGAGCTTCCTGACCAGTTGCATCACCGCCTGGTATGGCAACTGCTCGGCATCCGACCGTAAGGCGCTACAGAGGGTAGTGCGTACGGCCCAGTACATCACTGGAGCCAAGCTTCCTGCCATCCAGGACCTATATACTTGGAGGTGTAAGAGGGAGGCCCAAAAAATTGACAAAGACTCCAGTCACCCAAGTCATAGACTGTTCTCTCTGCTACCGCACAGCAAGCGGTACCAGAGTGCCAAGTCTAGGTCCAAAAGGCTCCTTAACAGCTTCTATCCCCAATTCATAAGACTGCTGAACAATTAATCAAATGGCCACCCGGACTATTTACATTGACACCTCCCCCCTTTGTTTTTACACTGGTAATAGGAATCTGGATCGGTTTCCTTTTCTTTTTACCTTGCTTTTGTTATTATTATTTTTTTTTAAAGTTTTCTTTTTACATTTCGTAAAATGTTATAATTACAAAAACATTTCATTTTAATTTCAATTTAGTAACATACTGTATCATTCAAATAAATATTATTATTTGTCTAATCATATTTTGCCAGCTAACTGGGTGGCAGGCTGCAATCAGTAGCTGTAATTAAGTACAGCAGCCACCAACCATCTAACGTTAATGCTTCGGATAATGAGGTTAGAAGAACAGCTGAATGGTCGGTAGCTAGCTGGCTCAATTACAGGTACTCTTAAGCGTGAAATAACATTGGAAACAACTAACCACAGTTGCTAAAAGTTACCAGTAGCTACCCGCTAGCTAGCTAGCTTTGTTGGTCCAAGTGGTGGGTTAGCTAGCACTCGTGCTTCGCCGGGGTCCACCGAATAGAATACTTACCTACAATAATTACCTACAATAACCTACAATAACTACCTAAGTAAACTACCTATAATACCTGACTACAATACCTACATACAATCTAAATACATGGTTTAAGCTTTACTCACTGGCTTGCTGGTGCTCTTTCATGCCGTCCCTAGGAGGGGTGCGTCACTTGAGTGGGTTGAGTTACTGACGTGATCTTCCTGTCTGGGTTGGCGCCCCCCCTTGGTTTGTGCTGTGGTGGAGACCTCTGTGGGCTATACTCGGCCTTGTCTCAGGATTGTAAGTTGGTGGTTGAGGATATCCCTCTAGTGGTGCGGGGGCTGTGCTTTGGCAGAGTGGGTGGGGTTATATCCTTCCTGTTTGGCCCTGTCCGGGGGTTTCTTCGGATGGGGCCACAGTGTCTCCGGACCGCTCCTGTCTCAGCCTCCAGTATTTATGCTGCAGTAGTTTATGTGTCGGGGGGCTGGGGTCAGTTGGTTATACCTGGAGTACTTCTCCTGTCTTATCCAGTGTCCTGTGTGAATTTAAGTATGCTCTCTCTAATTCTCTCGTTCTCTCTTTCTCTCTGAGAACCTGAGCCCTAGGACCATACGTCAGGACTACCGGGCATGCCGACACCTTGCTGTCCCCAGTCCGCCTGGCCTTGCTGCTATTCCAGTTTCAACTGTTCTGCCTGCGGTTACGAAACCCCTACCTGTCCCAGACCTGCTGTTTTCAACTCTTAATGATCGGCTATGAAAAGCCAACTGAGAGACCTGAGCCCTAGGACCATACGTCGGGACTACCGGCCGTGGTGACTCCTTGCTGTCCCCAGTCCGCCTGGCCTTGCTGCTATTCCAGTTTCAACTGTTCTGCCTGCGGTTATGGAACCCCTACCTGTCCCAGACCTGCTGTTTTCAACTCTTAATGATCGGCTATGAAAAGCCAACTGAGATTTATTCCTGATTATTATTTGACCATGCTTGTCACTTATGAACATTTTTGAACATCTTGGCATGGTTCTGTTATAATCTCCACCCGGCACAGCCAGAAGAGGACTGGCCACCCCTCATAGCCTGGTTCCTCTCTAGGTTTCTTCCTAGGTTTTGGCCTTTCTAGGGAGTTTTTCCTAGCCACCGTGCTTCTACACCTGCATTACTAGCTGTTTGGGGTTTTAGGCTGGGTTTCTGTACAGCACTTCGAGATATTAGCTGATGTACGAAGGGCTATATAAAATAAAATTGATTGAAATTGATTGATATAAGAAGCCAGCTTATCTCCTGCTAGAGAAAACACAACCTCTCCCGACAACCTCGAGGCAAGAGACCTTTCTCTCTTTCTCGTCATCTTTCAACTTCTTATTCAGTTCCTTATTTTTCTCTTTTTCCTCCATCTTTAAAAATGTGACTTTCTGCTTGAGGTTCATGGCCAGAAAGCCCACTCTTCCCAGGATGGTCTCTGCTCTCTCTGATGAAACCGTCCCATTGGAGCTCTTGGAATGGGCACGGTCCGCCTCACTCTTCAAACCCTCCCTCGGGCTCACCTCCTCCTTGACGCTCCTCTCTTCACTCTCAATGTCAATGCCTGTCCAATAATCCTAACAGGAAGACATTGACTCTAGATGTAATATTGTTCCAATGTGGCACATTCAATACACATTTGAGTGATCAACATACATTGACGGCCTCATGGGGCACACAATTTAGAGGACAGTAATTGAGGTAACTTGTTTATTTGTATCCCAAACCGATTTTGTAATAGCCATAGATGTTCTTCCTGGGTCCACACCAAACGTAATACAAATGTTAACCCTAGTAAGGGGTGATGTTTTATACTGAGCATAGATTAGCAGGGTTGGGGTCAATTCAATTTCAATTCCAGTCAATTCAGGAAGTACTTAATTCAATGCTTTGAATTGAAATGGAACAGACCCCCAACCCTGTAGAGTAGAAGTGTAAAATAGGACACCTACCTTTGGCTTTTTCACCGTCCAGGGCCTGGGTTCCTCATCCTCTGACCTGCATATGGAGGCTCTCAGTCTAACAGGCGTCTTAGTGGCCATGCAGAGCAGAGGGGTTGCCAGAGTTAAGTTAGTATCTGGGACCAGCTGGTGAGCATGAGGGCAGCGATCCACCTCTTCACTAGTGCCCTTCCCTTTCTGCTCTGGCTGCTTGTGGTCCTTGTCATGGATGCATGCCAGGCTTGGAGGAAGTGCTAGGACAGGGCTTTTATCACTCATCAGTTCCTCTCTCTTGACAGTGGATGCAACTGCACTTGCCTCTGTGTTAACTGAGCACTATGTGGTGTCCTCAACTGTCTCCTCTGGCTGCTTGTGGTCATTGTTGTTGTGAATGCATTGCAGACCTGGAGGACTTTTATCATCCCAGGTGTAAATAGCAACAGTTGCCTCTGTGTCGACTGAGCACTTTGTAGTGCACACAACTGTCTTCCATAGCGGTTTGTGGTCATTGTTGTGGGTGCAGGTCAGGATTAGAGGCAGTGTTGCAGGTGCAGGAGGACTTTTATCAGCCAAACACTCCTCCGTGTGGACAGTGGACACAGAAACGGCTTCTTCCCTGGCAACTGGACACTTGTTGGTGTCCTCTACTGCCTCCCCTGGCAAAGTGTGGACAGTGGAGACGGAAACGGCCGCTTCCCTGGACACTTGACTCTTGGTGGTGTCCTCTACTGCCTCCTCTGGCTGCTTGTGGCCATTGTCTAGAATGTGTGGCAACTTTGAAGGCAGCATTGGAGCCTGGCTTTTATCACCCAACAGGTTCTCTCCCTGGACAATGGATGTGCCTGCAGTGATCGCTGTGGTAACGGAGGACTCGGTGGCATCCTCTTTTGTCTCCTCTGTCAGTTTGTGGTCAGAGTCTCGGATACATGGCGAGCTTGGAGGCAGTGCTGCAGGGTCAGGAGGGCTTTGATCAGCTGCCATGTCCTCTTTGAGGTGAGTGGACACATCATTGTTTGTTTCACTGATAACTGGACACTTGGTGGTGTCCTCTACTGCCTCCCCTGGCAGTTTGTAGTCAACTTCAAAGACAAGTGGCAGACTTGGAGGCAGCATTGGGACAGGGCATTTAGCTGCTGATCTGTACACTCCAAAATCAACAGTAGCTGTGCCTGCAGTGGTCTCTGTAGCAACTGAGACCTCATAGGTATCCTCTACTGTCTGCTCTGATGGCATGAAGTCATCGTCAAAGACTGTTGGCAGGCATGTAGGCAGCACTGAAGGAAGACTTCTAGCTGCCCATCGATTCTCTCCCTTGACAGTGGCTGTGGTAGCAGTGGTCTCTGTGGCAACTGGGCACTCTGTGGCTGAAACAGCAGGCTTAGAGGTTTCGAGGAAATTGAATGAATTGCCAATGAACCGCTGAGCCAGGGGTGGGAGGGAGTAATGATAGAATCTGTCCTCTTCCTCAACATTAGATATTGCCACTGGAGCAACTGAGACCTCAGTGGTGCCCTCTACTGCCTGATGTGGCTGCATGGAGTCTTCGTCAAAGAAGTGTGGCAGGTATCGATGCAGCATTGAGGAAAGATGTATATCTGTCCATAGGTCCTCTCGTATACCTGTAGATACATCTGCAGTGGCCTCTGTGGCAACTGGGCATTCAGCAGACTGGCAGGTTTCAGGGACAAAGTATGAAAATACAATGAACCGCTGTGCATCCTGAGCGCGTATGGCAAATGGAGAGGGGGGATGCAACATGGTAGGTATAGGCCTCTGATTGGTGAAAGCCAGTGGTGGGAGGGAGTCAATACAGGGAGCCATGAACTCAGTGAGAGGACAGTTGCTCACATCTCACACATCCTGCGTGAGAAAAGAAACAGACATGATGAAAGTGATCACATTCAGTACATACATACATACTGTATGAGTCAGCACTACTTACTTATACATCACATATATATATATATAGTGTCCTCTAAGATGCTCTGCACCAGTCTGTCCCAACCCTTGGTCCCCTAGCCAATGGGCCAGCTAAGTGTAAAAATACATGCCCCACACCCAGCATAACATTTGACATTTTAGCCATTTATCAGACGCTTTTACCCAGAACGACTTATAGTTAGTTAGTGCATTCAACTTAAGGTAGCTAGGTGAGACAACCACATAATCCTGATATGAGCGTCTATGATAGAACGGTTGTTTATTTTTTATGACCAGACAACCATAAGAACTGAGGACATAAATTCACTGAAACAGACAGACACGATACAACACATTTAGACAAGAACAGTTATAAGCATTGCCATGGTGTAGCCTAATACAAAAAGAAATAAGGACAAAACATTGTTAGCTTACATTCCATGGCATATGGAACATTTTGCCTTTACAATAACTTATATTTGCTTTAATTAATATTGTTAAACAGAACTCTTGTCGACTTTGTCAAAGTTGGTCTTGTTACCTCCTCAATCAGTCTTGGCATTTTCCTCGACTTGAACCAAATCCTCTTCATCTTCTTCTCCTGATCCTTCTGGATCTGCAAAACCAGAGCCAACCTGGCTCCCAGCTCCATCACGTAGTCTGTCTAGATCTCCCTTTCCTCCAACCGACACTCACCCCTCCTCTGTGTCAGCGTTGAACCCTCCATGTCTTCCTCTTAGCTAACAATAACTCTGGAAAATACACAACGTTGTAGTAAGTGGGTGTTGCTAACCAAATAATAATGCATCTCTTTACAATGTGCACACGTTTTCTTCCCAGCTACTTACAATTAAGCAAGTGAGAATCCTGATCCAGATATGTTTAGGCAATAGGCCTATCTGAATTACTAGTAAAAAGTTGGCTACTGGAAAAGCGACCAAGTTCAAATGAATCGATTTTGGCTGTTCTTATCATTTCGTGAACAATATACTTCATGACATCATCATTGTGATGCAAGGCGTTGCTATGGCAGATGAAAAAGCACAACACAGACTTTAAAAAGCAAACTTCAGGGTCTTTCTGTACCTTACTATTGAGCCTTATTCAACCCCTCATGTAGCTCTACTCCATATTGGGCCTGGTTCTCACAAACCACACTAATCACTTCCATCATATCATTGAAAACACTGTGTTTTGGGTAGAAAATGACTCTATATCCATGCAGGACCTAACTTGTACAGTTTCATCTATTTTAAAAACCAAGGAGGTAAAAATGCCAGTCTTCTCTTTGAGTGCCCTTGAGTGCACCTCAATTTAAAGAGGTCTATCAATTCAACCATTTGAAATGGATGTCCATTCAATTAAGAACATATTATTCTTATTAGAAATGAATCAGCTACAAATTAGGTAGGCGTACTTGTTTTTTTACACAACCTACTCTTTTGGTACATATTTATTGAGATAATTGATTACAACATATGTTGGTGATTAACACAGAGAGAGGTTTTTTTTCTGTCATCAATAGAATGCATTAGCCATTAGGCTGGCTCACTACAATTGTAACATGACATCTCAGGTGTCAGGATGAAGCATTTTCTCACAAAAAGAGGACTCAAGCAAACTATCTCTCTTCAACAGTTTCACTAGTCATGTTAGGTCTACTTAAAATGTCACATTCATACACAAGTAATTTGAAAATAAGTTATACTACTGAAACACATTCACAATAAGTTATATTACAACCTACCTCTGAAGTAAGCAGTGTGTTCTCTCACTAATGAAATAGGACATTAATAATTTGTCAGTGGTTAGTTGAATCAGTCTCTTTGCACTGTTCAGTTTGTCTGTGCAACAGGTAACCTTCCTGAATCGGAATCTTGTGATGTCACAATGGAGTCCCCATTGCCATGGTTACCCACAGCAGCTTTCATGTGTTATCAAATGCTGGCACAATTTAGTTTATTTATTTTAGATTTTTTGTACCTATGCAGCACAGTCATACCTAATATATACAATGAATCCATATAACCTAATTTTTTATTAAAATAAAATGCTGTAACTCATGTAAAATGGTTGACCATTCAAACGACATGTGTTTTGCCTAATTAAAAGTCTATATGTTTTAGATATCATAAATAGCAGCCAGGCTTACTTAGGTTGTTTGTTCGATCTCAGCCTACCACTAATGCCAATATTTTTCATCATCATCATCATCATCATCATCATCAATGAAATACATAGGCTACCTTACTACAGTAAAACAAGTCTTCCATAGTCTATGTCACCTCAGTAACAAAGTTCCAAAAAAGAAATGAGGGTTCAAGAAAACATCTCTCTTCAATGGCCTCAGCTATTAGCCATATGATCAACAAGGTCAACTGCAGCACTAAAATCAAGAAGCAGCTCATCCACAAGTTTATCTTGGTCAAGTGATCTGAGCCATTGATCGATTAAATCAACGAGAGCTGTTGCAGTCGAGTGATCCTTACGGTATCTTTACGGTACGCATGCTCATAGAGGGATAAAATTAGCTGGATGTGTAATTATATAGGCCCAAAAAATGTAATTGAAGAGTAGGTGTCATTGATGTTTAGCATTTAAGTTTAATAAATAATTAAATAAAGAAATCAATATCAGCTGACTATAGAAAAGTATTGTTTAAAATTATGTTTGAACATTTTCTTATCCGTGTCTTTCCAGTTGATATAACCAAACAGACAACCTTTGTTGCTCAAGAGCGTCACACATTCCTCCATTCATTCTCTATCATATTCCCCTCCATCAAATTCCTCTATCATATTCCCTCCATCATATTCTCTCTATTATATTTCTCTCCATCATATTCCACTCCATCATAATACTCGCTATCATATTCCCTCTATCATATTCCTCTTTATTTTTACAGGGAATCCCAATTGAGACCAGTGTCTCTTTTTCAATGGTGCCCTGTGTTATATCAATTAACAATCCAAACAGCTTAAACAGATAAAATTACATACAGAGTAGAAAATATATAGAGCAAAATTATTAGACTTGAACACATACATTTCACAATGAACAGGTCTTGTATTTAACCAGTTGAGCTGACAACCATTTTGCACTGTTTCACTAGGGCTTTAGTCATCAATCTAGCAAGAGGGAAATATTTTATTAATGTAGTGGTGTCCCTCCCCCCAGGAAGCTACGACCTTTAGCTTTCACCTGGAATTGTTCATTTATGTCTGAGAAAAAAAACACTTTCCAAACCATATGATCTAGTACACAAGAAAAGTATAATACAACCTTCTTTACTACTTTGCCAAACATTTCATGACATTAGTGAGAGTCAAAATCTGTAAAATGTGTGAATGTCTAAATTAAAATTTGGGCAATTTGACCAGTGTACATCACTCCTATAGACAATGAGAGATGGGCTATGTAAAGGTCTCGATTTTGTCGTTCTGAACAAATGTTTGACTTCCACACAAAATTACTTCTTGACTTATTTTAGGTTTAAGGAAGTGTGTAGGTTTAAACTATTGCTTTAAAGGGAAGAGAGGGGGAGGAGGAGAGAGCGCGAGAGATGGGGGGAGTGGGAGAAAGAGGGAAGGAGGGGGAGGACAGCTGTGTCCGACACACCATACTTACACCTGCAACAGGTAGGCCAGGGGGCGGGACCTGTAGGTGAGACTCATAACATGATAAGGGGGGCAGGTGAAGAAGGGGTGTTGCTGGAGTCAAGGAAGGGAGGGTGTTCCTACGAGCCCCCTGCCAGCGAGACGGGGAGCAGGGAGGAAGTCTGTCCATGGAGCATTTCTGGGTCATTGGGTCGCCTCCAATGAGATTAGATCACCCTCTACAATGTAAAGCAGTTTGAGTACTGGGGGGTTCTTTGTATAAATCCAAGGTGAAACCTCCAGGGGCTAGCCTTCTCTCAGCGGAGAGTCTGCTCTGGGCTGCCTGCGAAAGGTGCTCCTCTGTGGGAAAGAGGAGAGAACAAGAGGCCCCAGAAGAGATCTCCTTATGGTAGTGATGGACAGATCAACTCTCCTTGTTATCTTCCACCTCTTCCTCTTCCCCTTGCTCGGCCTTCTCCCTCCTTTCCTTCTTACAGTCTTACAGTCCTTCTTACAGTCATTTTCTCCCTTTCCTCCTTCCTCTCCTCCCTCTTTCTCTACCTTCCTCTCCCTCCTTCCCTCTTGGTAAACCTTGTTTAGTCGAGCCAGATTGTGGATAGCTAGCCATGGTTTAGACCACTGTCGCTGTCTGGGTGGGGGGATACAGGACTGGTCCACTGGACTCAGCTCACATGGGGAGAACCTGCTGCTGCTGCCACTCCCCCTCTTACCTGGGATGAGATCACGTTTGGAGGAAACCTGGCACCATCCCTACGGTGAAGCATGGTGGTGGCAGCATCATGCTCCGGGGAGGATTTTCAGGGACAGGGACTGGGAACACGCCCCATTCACATCGACGGGGCTGTAGTGGAGCAGGTCGAGAGTTTCAAGTTCCTTGGTGTCCACATCACCAACAAACTATCATGGTTCAAACACACCAAGACAGTCGGGAAGAGGGCACGACAACGCCTTTTCCACCTCAGGAGACTGAAAAGATTTGGCATTGGTCCCAAGATCCTCAAAAAGTTCTACAGCTGCACCATCGAGAGCTTCCTGACCAGTTGCATCACCGCCTGGTATGGCAACTGCTCGGCATCCGACCGTAAGGCACTACAGAGGGTAGTGCGTACGGCCCAGTACATCACTGGAGCCAAGCTTCCTGCCATCCAGGACCTATATACTTGGAGGTGTAAGAGGGAGGCCCAAAAAATTGACAAAGACTCCAGTCACCCAAGTCATAGACTGTTCTCTCTGCTACCGCACAGCAAGCGGTACCAGAGTGCCAAGTCTAGGTCCAAAAGGCCCCTTAACAGCTTCTATCCCCAATTCATAAGACTGCTGAACAATTAATCAAATGGCCACCCGGACTATTTACATTGACACCTCCCCCCTTTGTTTTTACACTGGTAATAGGAATCTGGATCGGTTTCTTTTTCTTTTTACCTTGCTTTTGTTATTATTATTATTTTTTAAACTTTTCTTTTTACATTTCGTAAAATGTTATAATTACAAAAACATTTCATTTTAATTTCAATTTAGTAACATACTGTATCATTCAAATAAATATTATTATTTGTCTAATCATATTTTGCCAGCTAACTGGGTGGCAGGCTGCAATCAGTAGCTGTAATTAAGTACAGCAGCCACCAACCATCTAACGTTAATGCCTCGGATAATGAGGTTAGAAGAACAGCTGAATGGTCGGTAGCTAGCTGGCTCAATTACAGGTACTCTTAAGCGTGAAATAACATTGGAAACAACTAACCACAGTTGCTAAAAGTTACCAGTAGCTACCCACTAGCTAGCTAGCTTTGTTGGTCCAAGTGGTGGGTTAGCTAGCACTCGTGCTTCGCCGGGGTCCACCGAATAGAATACTTACCTACAATAATTACCTACAATAACCTACAATAACTACCTAAGTAAACTACCTATAATACCTGACTACAATACCTACATACAATCTAAATACATGGTTTAAGCTTTACTCAACAACATATAAGAAGCCAGCTTATCTCCTGCTAGAGAAAACACAACCTCTCCCGACAACCTCGAGGCAAGAGACCTTTCTCTCTTTCTCGTCATCTTTCAACTTCTTATTCAGTTCCTTATTTTTCTCTTTTTCCTCCATCTTTAAAAATGTGACTTTCTGCTTGAGGTTCATGGCCAGAAAGCCCACTCTTCCCAGGATGGTCTCTGCTCTCTCTGATGAAACCGTCCCATTGGAGCTCTTGGAATGGGCACGGTCCGCCTCACTCTTCAAACCCTCCCTCGGGCTCACCTCCTCCTTGACGCTCCTCTCTTCACTCTCAATGTCAATGCCTGTCCAATAATCCTAACAGGAAGACATTGACTCTAGATGTAATATTGTTCCAATGTGGCACATTCAATACACATTTGAGTGATCAACATACATTGACGGCCTCATGGGGCACACAATTTAGAGGACAGTAATTGAGGTAACTTGTTTATTTGTATCCCAAACCGATTTTGTAATAGCCATAGATGTTCTTCCTGGGTCCACACCAAACGTAATACAAATGTTAACCCTAGTAAGGGGTGATGTTTTATACTATGAGCATAGATTAGCAGGGTTGGGGTCAATTCAATTTCAATTCCAGTCAATTCAGGAAGTACTTAATTCAATGCTTTGAATTGAAATGGAACAGACCCCCAACCCTGTAGAGTAGAAGTGTAAAATAGGACACCTACCTTTGGCTTTTTCAGCGTCCAGGGCCTGGGTTCCTCATCCTCTGACCTGCATATGGAGGCTCTCACTCTAACAGGCGTCTTAGTGGCCATGCAGAGCAGAGGGGTTGCCAGAGTTAAGTTAGCATCTGGGACCAGCTGGTGAGCATGAGGGCAGCGATCCACCTCTTCACTAGTGCCATTCCCTTTCTGCTCTGGCTGCTTGTGGTCCTTGTCATGGATGCATGCCAGGCTTGGAGGAAGTGCTAGGACAGGGCTTTTATCACTCATCAGTTCATCTCTCTTGACAGTGGATGCAACTGCACTTGCCTCTGTGTTAACTGAGCACTATGTGGTGTCCTCAACTGTCTCCTCTGGCTGCTTGTGGTCATTGTTGTTGTGAATGCATTGCAGACCTGGAGGACTTTTATCATCCCAGGTGTAAATAGCAACAGTTGCCTCTGTGTCGACTGAGCACTTTGTAGTGCACACAACTGTCTTCCATAGCGGTTTGTGGTCATTGTTGTGGGTGCAGGTCAGGATTAGAGGCAGTGTTGCAGGTGCAGGAGGACTTTTATCAGCCAAACACTCCTCCGTGTGGACAGTGGACACAGAAACGGCTGCTTCCCTGGCAACTGGACACTTGTTGGTGTCCTCTACTGCCTCCCCTGGCAAAGTGTGGACAGTGGAGACGGAAACGGCCGCTTCCCTGGACACTTGACTCTTGGTGGTGTCCTCTACTGCCTCCTCTGGCTGCTTGTGGCCATTGTCTAGAATGTGTGGCAACTTTGAAGGCAGCATTGGAGCCGGGCTTTTATCACCCAACAGGTTCTCTCCCTGGACAATGGATGTGCCTGCAGTGATCGCTGTGGTAACGGAGGACTCGGTGGCATCCTCTTTTGTCTCCTCTGTCAGTTTGTGGTCAGAGTCTCGGATACATGGCAAGCTTGGAGGCAGTGCTGCAGGGTCAGGAGGGCTTTGATCAGCTGCCATGTCCTCTTTGAGGTGAGTGGACACATCATTGTTTGTTTCACTGATAACTATACACTTGGTGGTGTCCTCTACTGCCTCCCCTGGCAGTTTGTAGTCAACTTCAAAGACAAGTGGCAGACTTGGAGGCAGCATTGGGACAGGGCATTTAGCTGCTGATCTGTACACTCCAAAATCAACAGTAGCTGTGCCTGCAGTGGTCTCTGTAGCAACTGAGACCTCATAGGTATCCTCTACTGTCTGCTCTGATGGCATGAAGTCATCGTCAAAGACTGTTGGCAGGCATGTAGGCAGCACTGAAGGAAGACTTCTAGCTGCCCATCGATTCTCTCCCTTGACAGTGGCTGTGGTAGCAGTGGTCTCTGTGGCAACTGGGCACTCTGTGGCTGAAACAGCAGGCTTAGAGGTTTCGAGGAAATTGAATGAATTGCCAATGAACCGCTGAGCCAGGGGTGGGAGGGAGTAATGATAGAATCTGTCCTCTTCCTCAACATTAGATATTGCCACTGGAGCAACTGAGACCTCAGTGGTGCCCTCTACTGCCTGATGTGGCTGCATGGAGTCTTCGTCAAAGAAGTGTGGCAGGTATCGATGCAGCATTGAGGAAAGATGTATATCTGTCCATAGGTCCTCTCGTATACCTGTAGATACATCTGCAGTGGCCTCTGTGGCAACTGGGCATTCAGCAGACTGGCAGGTTTCAGGGACAAAGTATGAAAATACAATGAACCGCTGTGCATCCTGAGCGCGTATGGCAAATGGAGAGGGGGGATGCAACATGGTAGGTATAGGCCTCTGATTGGTGAAAGCCAGTGGTGGGAGGGAGTCAATACAGGGAGCCATGAACTCAGTGAGAGGACAGTTGCTCACATCTCACACATTCTGCGTGAGAAAAGAAACAGACATGATGAAAGTGATCACATTCAGTACATACATACATACTGTACGAGTCAGCACTACTTACTTATACATCACATATATATATATAGTGTCCTCTAAGATGCTCTGCACCAGTCTGTCCCAACCCTTGGTCCCCTAGCCAATGGGCCAGCTAAGTGTAAAAATACATGCCCCACACCCAGCATAACATTTGACATTTTAGCCATTTATCAGACGCTTTTACCCAGAACGACTTATAGTTAGTTAGTGCATTCAACTTAAGGTAGCTAGGTGAGACAACCACATAATCCTGATATGAGCGTCTATGATAGAACGGTTGTTTATTTTTTATGACCAGACAACCATAAGAACTGAGGACATAAATTCACGGAAACAGACAGACACGATACAACACATTTAGACAAGAACAGTTATAAGCATTGCCATGGTGTAGCCTAATACAAAAAGAAATAAGGACAAAACATTGTTAGCTTACATTCCATGGCATATGGAACATTTTGCCCTTACAATAACTTATATTTGCTTTAATTAATATTGTTAAACAGAACTCTTGTCGACTTTGTCAAAGTTGGTCTTGTTACCTCCTCAATCAGTCTTGGCATTTTCCTCGACTTGAACCAAATCCTCTTCATCTTCTTCTCCTGATCCTTCTGGATCTGCAAAACCAGAGCCAACCTGGCTCCCAGCTCCATCACGTAGTCTGTCTAGATCTCCCTTTCCTCCAACCGACACTCACCCCTCCTCTGTGTCAGCGTTGAACCCTCCATGTCTTCCTCTTAGCTAACAATAACTCTGGAAAATACACAACGTTGTAGTAAGTGGGTGTTGCTAACCAAATAATAATGCATCTCTTTACAATGTGCACACGTTTTCTTCCCAGCTACTTACAATTAAGCAAGTGAGAATCCTGATCCAGATATGTTTAGGCAATAGGCCTATCTGAATTACTAGTAAAAAGTTGGCTACTGGAAAAGCGACCAAGTTCAAATGAATCGATTTTGGCTGTTCTTATCATTTCGTGAACAATATCCTTCATGACATCATCATTGTGATGCAAGGCGTTGCCATGGCAGATGAAAAAGCACAACACAGACTTTAAAAAGCAAACTTCAGGGTCTTTCTGTACCTTACTATTGAGCCTTATTCAACCCCTCATGTAGCTCTACTCCATATTGGGCCTGGTTCTCACAAACCACACTAATCACTTCCATCATATCATTGAAAACACTGTGTTTTGGGTAGAAAATGACTCTATATCCATGCAGGACCTAACTTGTACAGTTTCATCTATTTTAAAAACCAAGGAGGTAAAAATGCCAGTCTTCTCTTTGAGTGCCCTTGAGTGCACCTCAATTTAAAGAGGTCTATCAATTCAACCATTTGAAATGGATGTCCATTCAATTAAGAACATATTATTCTTAATAGAAATGAATCAGCTACAAATTAGGTAGGCGTACTTGTTTTTTTACACAACCTACTCTTTTGGTACATATTTATTGAGATAATTGATTACAACATATGTTGGTGATTAACACAGAGAGAGGTTTTTTTTCTGTCATCAATAGAATGCATTAGCCATTAGGCTGGCTCACTACAATTGTAACATGACATCTCAGGTGTCAGGATGAAGCATTTTCTCACAAAAAGAGGACTCAAGCAAACTATCTCTCTTCAACAGTTTCACTAGTCATGTTAGGTCTACTTAAAATGTCACATTCATACACAAGTAATTTGAAAATAAGTTATACTACTGAAACACATTCACAATAAGTTATATTACAACCTACCTCTGAAGTAAGCAGTGTGTTCTCTCACTAATGAAATAGGACATTAATAATTTGTCAGTGGTTAGTTGAATCAGTCTCTTTGCACTGTTCAGTTTGTCTGTGCAACAGGTAACCTTCCAGAATCGGAATCTTGTGATGTCACAATGGAGTCCCCATTGCCATGGTTACCCACAGCAGCTTTCATGTGTTATCAAATGCTGGCACAATTTAGTTTATTTATTTGAGATTTTTTGTACCTATGCAGCACAGTCATACCTAATATATACAATGAATCCATATAACCTAATTTTTTATTAAAATAAAATGCTGTAACTCATGTAAAATGGTTGACCATTCAAACGACATGTGTTTTGCCTAATTAAAAGTCTATATGTTTTAGATATCATAAATAGCAGCCAGGCTTACTTAGGTTGTTTGTTCGATCTCAGCCTACCACTAATGCCAATATTTTTCATCATCATCATCATCATCATCAATGAAATACATAGGCTACCTTACTACAGTAAAACAAGTCTTCCATAGTCTATGTCACCTCAGTAACAAAGTTCCAAAAAAGAAATGAGGGTTCAAGAAAACATCTCTCTTCAATGGCCTCAGCTATTAGCCATATGATCAACAAGGTCAACTGCAGCACTAAAATCAAGAAGCAGCTCATCCACAAGTTTATCTTGGTCAAGTGATCTGAGCCATTGATCGATTAAATCAACGAGAGCTGTTGCAGTCGAGTGATCCTTACGGTATCTTTACGGTACGCATGCTCATAGAGGGATAAAATTAGCTGGATGTGTAATTATATAGGCCCAAAAAATGTAATTGAAGAGTAGGTGTCATTGATGTTTAGCATTTAAGTTTAATAAATACTTAAATAAAGAAATCAATATCAGCTGACTATAGAAAAGTATTGTTTAAAATTATGTTTGAACATTTTCTTATCCGTGTCTTTCCAGTTGATATAACCAAACAGACAACCTTTGTTGCTCAAGAGCGTCACACATTCCTCCATTCATTCTCTATCATATTCCCCTCCATCAAATTCCTCTATCATATTCCCTCCATCATATTCTCTCTATTATATTTCTCTCCATCATATTCCACTCCATCATAATACTCGCTATCATATTCCCTCTATCATATTCCTCTTTATTTTTACAGGGAATCCCAATTGAGACCAGTGTCTCTTTTTCAATGGTGCCCTGTGTTATATCAATTAACAATCCAAACAGCTTAAACAGATAAAATTACATACAGAGTAGAAAATATATAGAGCAAAATTATTAGACTTGAACACATACATTTCACAATGAACAGGTCTTGTATTTAACCAGTTGAGCTGACAACCATTTTGCACTGTTTCACTAGGGCTTTAGTCATCAATCTAGCAAGAGGGAAATATTTTATTAATGTAGTGGTGTCCCTCCCCCCAGGAAGCTACGACCTTTAGCTTTCACCTGGAATTGTTCATTTTTGTCTGAGAAAAAAAACACTTTCCAAACCATATGATCTAGTACACAAGAAAAGTATAATACAACCTTCTTTACTACTTTGCCAAACATTTCATGACATTAGTGAGAGTCAAAATCTGTAAAATATGTGAATGTCTAAATTAAAATTTGGGCAATTTGACCAGTGTACATCACTCCTATAGACAATGAGAGATGGGCTATGTAAAGGTCTCGATATTGTCGTTCTGAACAAATGTTTGACTTCCACACAAAATTACTTCTTGACTTATTTTAGGTTTAAGGAAGTGTGTAGGTTTAAACTATTGCTTTAAAGGGAAGAGAGGGGGAGGAGGAGAGAGCGCGAGAGATGGGGGGAGTGGGAGAAAGAGGGAAGGAGGGGGAGGAGGGGGAGGAGGGGGAGGAGGTGGAGGGCAGCTGTGTCCGACACACCATACTTACACCTGCAACAGGTAGGCCAGGGGGCGGGACCTGTAGGTGAGACTCATAACATGATAAGGGGGGCAGGTGAAGAAGGGGTGTTGCTGGAGTCAAGGAAGAGAGGGTGTTCCTACGAGCCCCCTGCCAGCGAGACGGGGAGCAGGGAGGAAGTCTGTCCATGGAGCATTTCTGGGTCATTGGGTCGCCTCCAATGAGATTAGATCACCCTCTACAATGTAAAGCAGTTTGAGTACTGGGGGGTTCTCTGTATAAATCCAAGGTGAAACCTCCAGGGGCTAGCCTTCTCTCAGCGGAGAGTCTGCTCTGGGCTGCCTGCGAAAGGTGCTCCTCTGTGGGAAAGAGGAGAGAACAAGAGGCCCCAGAAGAGATCTCCTTATGGTAGTGATGGACAGATCAACTCTCCTTGTTATCTTCCACCTCTTCCTCTTCCTCTTGCTCGGCCTTCTCCCTCCTTTCCTTCTTACAGTCTTACAGTCCTTCTTACAGTCACTTTCTCCCTTTCCTCCTTCCTCTCCTCCCTCTTTCTCTTCCTCTACCTTCCTCTCCCTCCTTCCCTCTTGGTAAACCTTGTTTAGTCGAGCCAGATTGTGGATAGCTAGCCATGGTTTAGACCACTGTCGCTGTCTGGGTGGGGGGATACAGGACTGGTCCACTGGACTCAGCTCACATGGGGAGAACCTGCTGCTGCTACCACTCCCCCTCTTACCTGGGATGAGATCACGTTTGGAGGAAACCTGGCACCATCCCTACGGTGAAGCATGGTGGTGGCAGCATCATGCTCCGGGGAGGATTTTCAGGGACAGGGACTGGGAACACGCCCCAATCACATCGACCAGGCTGTAGTGGAGCAGGTCGAGAGTTAAGTTCCTTGGTGTCCACATCACCAACAAACCTCTGTGGTCCTCTGTAGCTCAGCTGGTAGAGCACGGCGCTTGTAACGCCAAGGTAGTGGGTTCGATCCCCGGGACCACCCATACACAAAAATGTATGCACGCATGACTGTAAGTCGCTTTGGATAAAAGCGTCTGCTAAATGGCATATTATTATTTTTATTATTAAACTATCATGGTTCAAACACACCAAGACAGTCGTGAAGAGGGCACGACAACGCCTTTTCCACCTCAGGAGACTGAAAAGATTTGGCATTGGTCCCAAGATCCTCAAAAAGTTCTACAGCTGCACCATCGAGAGCTTCCTGACCAGTTGCATCACCGCCTGGTATGGCAACTGCTCGGCATCCGACCGTAAGGCGCTACAGAGGGTAGTGCGTACGGCCCAGTACATCACTGGAGCCAAGCTTCCTGCCATCCAGGACCTATATACTTGGAGGTGTAAGAGGGAGGCCCAAAAAATTGACAAAGACTCCAGTCACCCAAGTCATAGACTGTTCTCTCTGCTACCGCACAGCAAGCGGTACCAGAGTGCCAAGTCTAGGTCCAAAAGGCTCCTTAACAGCTTCTATCCCCAATTCATAAGACTGCTGAACAATTAATCAAATGGCCACCCGGACTATTTACATTGACACCTCCCCCCTTTGTTTTTACACTGGTAATAGGAATCTGGATCGGTTTCCTTTTCTTTTTACCTTGCTTTTGTTATTATTATTATTTTTTAAAGTTTTCTTTTTACATTTCGTAAAATGTTATAATTACAAAAACATTTCATTTTAATTTCAATTTAGTAACATACTGTATCATTCAAATAAATATTATTATTTGTCTAATCATATTTTGCCAGCTAACTGGGTGGCAGGCTGCAATCAGTAGCTGTAATTAAGTACAGCAGCCACCAACCATCTAACGTTAATGCCTCTGATAATGAGGTTAGAAGAACAGCTGAATGGTCGGTAGCTAGCTGGCTCAATTACAGGTACTCTTAAGCGTGAAATAACATTGGAAACAACTAACCACAGTTGCTAAAAGTTACCAGTAGCTACCCGCTAGCTAGCTAGCTTTGTTGGTCCAAGTGGTGGGTTAGCTAGCACTCGTGCTTCGCCGGGGTCCACCGAATAGAATACTTACCTACAATAATTACCTACAATAACCTACAATAACTACCTAAGTAAACTACCTATAATACCTGACTACAATACCTACATACAATCTAAATACATGGTTTAAGCTTTACTCACTGGCTTGCTGGTGCTCTTTCATGCCGTCCCTAGGAGGGGTGCGTCACTTGAGTGGGTTGAGTTACTGACGTGATCTTCCTGTCTGGGTTGGCGCCCCCCCTTGGTTGTGGTGTGGTGGAGACCTCTGTGGGCTATACTCGGCCTTGTCTCAGGATTGTAAGTTGGTGGTTGAGGATATCCC
Source organism: Coregonus lavaretus (assembly GCF_964263955.1). Classification (NCBI taxonomy): domain Eukaryota; kingdom Metazoa; phylum Chordata; class Actinopteri; order Salmoniformes; family Salmonidae; genus Coregonus; species Coregonus lavaretus. The sequence continues at coordinate 16,284,903 of NC_140022.1, forward strand.
TCTAGTGGTGCGGGGGCTGTGCTTTGGCAGAGTGGGTGGGGTTATATCCTTCCTGTTTGGCCCTGTCCGGGGGTTTCTTCGGATGGGGCCACAGTGTCTCCGGACCGCTCCTGTCTCAGCCTCCAGTATTTATGCTGCAGTAGTTTATGTGTCGGGGGGCTGGGGTCAGTTGGTTATACCTGGAGTACTTCTCCTGTCTTATCCAGTGTCCTGTGTGATTTTAAGTATGCTCTCTCTAATTCTCTCGTTCTCTCTTTCTCTCTGAGAACCTGAGCCCTAGGACCATACGTCAGGACTACCGGGCATGCCGACACCTTGCTGTCCCCAGTCCGCCTGGCCTTGCTGCTATTCCAGTTTCAACTGTTCTGCCTGCGGTTACGAAACCCCTACCTGTCCCAGACCTGCTGTTTTCAACTCTTAATGATCGGCTATGAAAAGCCAACTGAGAGACCTGAGCCCTAGGACCATACGTCGGGACTACCGGCCGTGGTGACTCCTTGCTGTCCCCAGTCCGCCTGGCCTTGCTGCTATTCCAGTTTCAACTGTTCTGCCTGCGGTTATGGAACCCCTACCTGTCCCAGACCTGCTGTTTTCAACTCTTAATGATCGGCTATGAAAAGCCAACTGAGATTTATTCCTGATTATTATTTGACCATGCTTGTCACTTATGAACATTTTTGAACATCTTGGCATGGTTCTGTTATAATCTCCACCCGGCACAGCCAGAAGAGGACTGGCCACCCCTCATAGCCTGGTTCCTCTCTAGGTTTCTTCCTAGGTTTTGGCCTTTCTAGGGAGTTTTTCCTAGCCACCGTGCTTCTACACCTGCATTACTAGCTATTTGGGGTTTTAGGCTGGGTTTCTGTACAGCACTTCGAGATATTAGCTGATGTACGAAGGGCTATATAAAATAAAATTGATTGAAATTGATTGATATAAGAAGCCAGCTTATCTCCTGCTAGAGAAAACACAACCTCTCCCGACAACCTCGAGGCAAGAGACCTTTCTCTCTTTCTCGTCATCTTTCAACTTCTTATTCAGTTCCTTATTTTTCTCTTTTTCCTCCATCTTTAAAAATGTGACTTTCTGCTTGAGGTTCATGGCCAGAAAGCCCACTCTTCCCAGGATGGTCTCTGCTCTCTCTGATGAAACCGTCCCATTGGAGCTCTTGGAATGGGCACGGTCCGCCTCACTCTTCAAACCCTCCCTCGGGCTCACCTCCTCCTTGACGCTCCTCTCTTCACTCTCAATGTCAATGCCTGTCCAATAATCCTAACAGGAAGACATTGACTCTAGATGTAATATTGTTCCAATGTGGCACATTCAATACACATTTGAGTGATCAACATACATTGATGGCCTCATGGGGCACACAATTTAGAGGACAGTAATTGAGGTAACTTGTTTATTTGTATCCCAAACCGATTTTGTAATAGCCATAGATGTTCTTCCTGGGTCCACACCAAACGTAATACAAATGTTAACCCTAGTAAGGGGTGATGTTTTATACTATGAGCATAGATTAGCAGGGTTGGGGTCAATTCAATTTCAATTCCAGTCAATTCAGGAAGTACTTAATTCAATGCTTTGAATTGAAATGGAACAGACCCCCAACCCTGTAGAGTAGAAGTGTAAAATAGGACACCTACCTTTGCCTTTTTCAGCGTCCAGGGCCTGGGTTCCTCATCCTCTGACCTGCATATGGAGGCTCTCACTCTAACAGGCGTCTTAGTGGCCATGCAGAGCAGAGGGGTTGCCAGAGTTAAGTTAGCATCTGGGACCAGCTGGTGAGCATGAGGGCAGCGATCCACCTCTTCACTAGTGCCCTTCCCTTTCTGCTCTGGCTGCTTGTGGTCCTTGTCATGGATGCATGCCAGGCTTGGAGGAAGTGCTAGGACAGGGCTTTTATCACTCATCAGTTCCTCTCTCTTGACAGTGGATGCAACTGCACTTGCCTCTGTGTTAACTGAGCACTATGTGGTGTCCTCAACTGTCTCCTCTGGCTGCTTGTGGTCATTGTTGTTGTGAATGCATTGCAGACCTGGAGGACTTTTATCATCCCAGGTGTAAATAGCAACAGTTGCCTCTGTGTCGACTGAGCACTTTGTAGTGCACTCAACTGTCTTCCATAGCGGTTTGTGGTCATTGTTGTGGGTGCAGGTCAGGATTAGAGGCAGTGTTGCAGGTGCAGGAGGACTTTTATCAGCCAAACACTCCTCCGTGTGGACAGTGGACACAGAAACGGCTGCTTCCCTGGCAACTGGACACTTGTTGGTGTCCTCTACTGCCTCCCCTGGCAGAGTGTGGACAGTGGAGACGGAAACGGCCGCTTCCCTGGACACTTGACTCTTGGTGGTGTCCTCTACTGCCTCCTCTGGCTGCTTGTGGCCATTGTCTAGAATGTGTGGCAACTTTGAAGGCAGCATTGGAGCCGGGCTTTTATCACCCAACAGGTTCTCTCCCTGGACAATGGATGTGCCTGCAGTGATCGCTGTGGTAACGGAGGACTCGGTGGCATCCTCTTTTGTCTCCTCTGTCAGTTTGTGGTCAGAGTCTCGGATACATGGCGAGCTTGGAGGCAGTGCTGCAGGGTCAGGAGGGCTTTGATCAGCTGCCATGTCCTCTTTGAGGTGAGTGGACACATCATTGTTTGTTTCACTGATAACTGGACACTTGGTGGTGTCCTCTACTGCCTCCCCTGGCAGTTTGTAGTCAACTTCAAAGACAAGTGGCAGACTTGGAGGCAGCATTGGGACAGGGCATTTAGCTGCTGATCTGTACACTGCAAAATCAACAGTAGCTGTGCCTGCAGTGGTCTCTGTAGCAACTGAGACCTCATAGGTATCCTCTACTGTCTGCTCTGATGGCATGAAGTCATCGTCAAAGACTGTTGGCAGGCATGTAGGCAGCACTGAAGGAAGACTTCTAGCTGCCCATCGATTCTCTCCCTTGGCAGTGGCTGTGGTAGCAGTGGTCTCTGTGGCAACTGGGCACTCTGTGGCTGAAACAGCAGGCTTAGAGGTTTCGAGGAAATTGAATGAATTGCCAATGAACCGCTGAGCCAGGGGTGGGAGGGAGTAATGATAGAATCTGTCCTCTTCCTCAACATTAGATATTGCCACTGGAGCAACTGAGACCTCAGTGGTGCCCTCTACTGCCTGATGTGGCTGCATGGAGTCTTCGTCAAAGAAGTGTGGCAGGTATCGATGCAGCATTGAGGAAAGATGTATATCTGTCCATAGGTCCTCTCGTATACCTGTAGATACGTCTGCAGTGGCCTCTGTGGCAACTGGGCATTAAGCAGACTGGCAGGTTTCAGGGACAAAGTATGAAAATACAATGAACCGCTGTGCATCCTGAGCGCGTATGGCAAATGGAGAGGGGGGATGCAACATGGTAGGTATAGGCCTCTGATTGGTGAAAGCCAGTGGTGGGAGGGAGTCAATACAGGGAGCCATGAACTCAGTGAGAGGACAGTTGCTCACATCTCACACATTCTGCGTGAGAAAAGAAACAGACATGATGAAAGTGATCACATTCAGTACATACATACATACATACTGTATGAGTCAGCACTACTTACTTATACATCACATATATATATATATATATATATATATATATATATATATATATATATATATATATATATATATATATATATATATAGTGTCCTCTAAGATGCTCTGCACCAGTCTGTCCCAACCCTTGGTCCCCTAGCCAATGGGCCAGCTAAGTGTAAAAATACATGCCCCACACCCAGCATAACATTTGACATTTTAGCCATTTATCAGACGCTTTTATCCAGAATGACTTATAGTTAGTTAGTGCATTCAACTTAAGGTAGCTAGGTGAGACAACCACATAATCCTGATATGAGCGTCTATGATAGAACGGTTGTTTATTTCTTATGACCAGACAACCATAAGAACTGAGGACATAAATTCAATGAAACAGACAGACACGATACAACACATTTAGACAAGAACAGTTATAAGCATTGCCATGGTGTAGCCTAATACAAAAAGAAATAAGGACAAAACATTGTTAGCTTACATTCCATGGCATATGGAACATTTTGCCCTTACAATAACTTATATTTGCTTTAATTAATATTGTTAAACAGAACTCTTGTCGACTTTGTCAAAGTTGGTCTTGTTACCTCCTCAATCAGTCTTGGCATTTTCCTCGTCTTGAACCAAATCCTCTTCATCTTCTTCTCCTGATCCTTCTGGATCTGCAAAACCAGAGCCAACCTGGCTCCCAGCTCCATCACGTAGTCTGTCTAGATCGCCCTTTCCTCCAACCGACACTCACCCCTCCTCTGTGTCAGCGTTGAACCCTCCATGTCTTCCTCTTAGCTAACAATAACTCTGGAAAATACACAACGTTGTAGTAAGTGGGTGTTGCTAACCAAATAATAATGCATCTCTTTACAATGTGCACACGTTTTCTTCCCAGCTACTTACAATTAATCAAGTGAGAATCCTGATCCAGATATGTTTAGGCAATAGGCCTATCTGAATTACTAGTAAAAAGTTGGCTACTGGAAAAGCGACCAAGTTCAAATGAATCGATTTTGTCTGTTCTTATCATTTCGTGAACAATATCCTTCATGACATCATCATTGTGATGCAAGGCGTTGCCATGGCAGATGAAAAAGCACAACACAGACTTTAAAAAGCAAACTTCAGGGTCTTTCTGTACCTTACTATTGAGCCTTATTCAACCCCTCATGTAGCTCTACTCCATATTGGGCCTGGTTCTCACAAACCACACTAATCACTTCCATCATATCATTGAAAACACTGTGTTTTGGGTAGAAAATGACTCTATATCCATGCAGGACCTAACTTGTACAGTTTCATCTATTTTAAAAACCAAGGAGGTAAAAATGCCAGTCTTCTCTTTGAGTGCCCTTGAGTGCACCTCAATTTAAAGAGGTCTATCAATTCAACCATTTGAAATGGATGTCCATTCAATTAAGAACATATTATTCTTATTAGAAATGAATCAGCTACAAATTAGGTAGGCGTACTTGTTTTTTTACACAACCTACTCTTTTGGTACATATTTATTGAGATAATTGATTACAACATATGTTGGTGATTAACAAAGAGAGAGGTTTTTTTTCTGTCATCAATAGAATGCATTAGCCATTAGGCTGGCTCACTACAATTGTAACATGACATCTCAGGTGTCAGGATGAAGCATTTTCTCACAAAAAGAGGACTCAAGCAAACTATCTCTCTTCAACAGTTTCACTAGTCATGTTAGGTCTACTTAAAATGTCACATTCATACACAAGTAATTTGAAAATAAGTTATACTACTGAAACACATTCACAATAAGTTATATTACAACCTACCTCTGAAGTAAGCAGTGTGTTCTCTCACTAATGAAATAGGACATTAATAATTTGTCAGTGGTTAGTTGAATCAGTCTCTTTGCACTGTTCAGTTTGTCTGTGCAACAGGTAACCTTCCAGAATCGGAATCTTGTGATGTCACAATGGAGTCCCCATTGCCATGGTTACCCACAGCAGCTTTCATGTGTTATCAAATGCTGGCACAATTTAGTTTATTTATTTTAGATTTTTTGTACCTATGCAGCACAGTCATACCTAATATATACAATGAATCCATATAACCTAATTTTTTATTAAAATAAAATGCTGTAACTCATGTAAAATGGTTGACCATTCAAACGACATGTGTTTTGCCTAATTAAAAGTCTATATGTTTTAGATATCATAAATAGCAGCCAGGCTTACTTAGGTTGTTTGTTCGATCTCAGCCTACCACTAATGCCAATATTTTTCATCATCATCATCATCATCATCAATGAAATACATAGGCTACCTTACTACAGTAAAACAAGTCTTCCATAGTCCATGTCACCTCAGTAACAAAGTTCCAAAAAAGAAATGAGGGTTCAAGAAAACATCTCTCTTCAATGGCCTCAGCTATTAGCCATATGATCAACAAGGTCAACTGCAGCACTAAAATCAAGAAGCAGCTCATCCAAAAGTTTATCTTGGTCAAGTGATCTGAGCCATTGATCGATTAAATCAACGAGAGCTGTTGCAGTCGAGTGATCCTTACGGTATCTTTACGGTACGCATGCTCATAGAGGGATAAAGTTAGCTGGATGTGTAATTATATAGGCCCAAAAAATGTAATTGAAGAGTAGGTGTCATTGATGTTTAGCATTTATGTTTAATAAATAATTAAATAAAGAAATCAATATCAGCTGACTATAGAAAAGTATTGTTTAAAATTATGTTTGAACATTTTCTTATCCGTGTCTTTCCAGTTGATATAACCAAACAGACAACCTTTGTTGCTCAAGAGCGTCACACATTCCTCCATTCATTCTCTATCATATTCCCCTCCATCAAATTCCTCTATCATATTCCCTCCATCATATTCTCTCTATTATATTTCTCTCCATCATATTCCACTCCATCATAATACTCGCTATCATATTCCCTCTATCATATTCCTCTTTATTTTTACAGGGAATCCCAATTGAGACCAGTGTCTCTTTTTCAATGGTGCCCTGTGTTATATCAATTAACAATCCAAACAGCTTAAACAGATAAAATTACATACAGAGTAGAAAATATATAGAGCAAAATTATTAGACTTGAACACATACATTTCACAACGAACAGGTCTTGTATTTAACCAGTTGAGCTGACAACCATTTTGCACTGTTTCACTAGGGCTTTAGTCATCAATCTAGCAAGAGGGAAATATTTTATTAATGTAGTGGTGTCCCTCCCCCCAGGAAGATACGACCTTTAGCTTTCACCTGGAATTGTTCATTTATGTCTGAGAAAAAAAACACTTTCCAAACCATATGATCTAGTACACAAGAAAAGTATAATACAACCTTCTTTACTACTTTGCCAAACATTTCATGACATTAGTGAGAGTCAAAATCTGTAAAATTTGTGAATGTCTAAATTAACATTTGGGCAATTTGACCAGTGTACATCACTCCTATAGACAATGAGAGATGGGCTATGTAAAGGTCTCGATTTTGTCGTTCTGAACAAATGTTTGACTTCCACACAAAATTACTTCTTGACTTATTTTAGGTTTAAGGAAGTGTGTAGGTTTAAACTATTGCTTTAAAGGGATGAGAGGGGGAGGAGGAGAGAGCGCGAGAGATGGGGGAGTGGGAGAAAGAGGGAAGGAGGGGGAGGAGGGGGAGGAGGGGGAGGAGGTGGAGGGCAGCTGTGTCCTACACACCATACTCACACCTGCAACAGGTAGGCCAGGGGGCGGGACCTGTAGGTGAGACTCATAACATGATAAGGGGGGCAGGTGAAGAAGGGGTGTTGCTGGAGTCAAGGAAGGGAGGGTGTTCCTACGAGCCCCCTGCCAGCGAGACGGGGAGCAGGGAGGAAGTCTGTCCATGGAGCATTTCTGGGTCATTGGGTCGCCTCCAATGAGATTAGATCACCCTCTACAATGTAAAGCAGTTTGAGTACTGGGGGGTTCTCTGTATAAATCCAAGGTGAAACCTCCAGGGGCTAGCCTTCTCTCAGCGGAGAGTCTGCTCTGGGCTGCCTGCGAAAGGTGCTCCTCTGTGGGAAAGAGGAGAGAACAAGAGGCCCCAGAAGAGATCTCCTTATGGTAGTGATGGACAGATCAACTCTCCTTGTTATCTTCCACCTCTTCCTCTTCCTCTTGCTCGGCCTTCTCCCTCCTTTCCTTCTTACAGTCTTACAGTCCTTCTTACAGTCATTTTCTCCCTTTCCTCCTTCCTCTCCTCCCTCTTTCTCTTCCTCTACCTTCCTCTCCCTCCTTCCCTCTTGGTAAACCTTGTTTAGTCGAGCCAGATTGTGGATAGCTAGCCATGGTTTAGACCACTGTCGCTGTCTGGGTGGGGGGATACAGGACTGGTCCACTGGACTCAGCTCACATGGGGAGAACCTGCTGCTGCTGCCACTCCCCCTCTTACCTGGGATGAGATCACGTTTGGAGGAAACCTGGCACCATCCCTACGGTGAAGCATGGTGGTGGCAGCATCATGCTCCGGGGAGGATTTTCAGGGACAGGGACTGGGAACACGCCCAATTCACATCAACGGGGCTGTAGTGGAGCAGGTCGAGAGTTTCAAGTTCCTTGGTGTCCACATCACCAACAAACTATCATGGTTCAAACACACCAAGACAGTCGTGAAGAGGGCACGACAACGCCTTTTCCACCACAGGAGACTGAAAAGATTTGGCATTGGTCCCAAGATCCTCAAAAAGTTCTACAGCTGCACCATCGAGAGCTTCCTGACCAGTTGCATCACCGCCTGGTATGGCAACTGCTCGGCATCCGACCGTAAGGCGCTACAGAGGGTAGTGCGTACGGCCCAGTACATCACTGGAGCCAAGCTTCCTGCCATCCAGGACCTATATACTTGGAGGTGTAAGAGGGAGGCCCAAAAAATTGACAAAGACTCCAGTCACCCAAGTCATAGACTGTTCTCTCTGCTACCGCACAGCAAGCGGTACCAGAGTGCCAAGTCTAGGTCCAAAAGGCCCATTAACAGCTTCTATCCCCAATTCATAAGACTGCTGAACAATTCATCAAATGGCCACCCGGACTATTTACATTGACACCTCCCCCCTTTGTTTTTACACTGGTAATAGGAATCTGGATCGGTTTCCTTTTCTTTTTACCTTGCTTTTGTTATTATTATTATTTTTTAAAGTTTTCTTTTTACATTTCGTAAAATGTTATAATTACAAAAACATTTCATTTTAATTTCAATTTAGTAACATACTGTATCATTCAAATAAATATTATTATTTGTCTAATCATATTTTGCCAGCTAACTGGGTGGCAGGCTGCAATCAGTAGCTGTAATTAAGTACAGCAGCCACCAACCATCTAACGTTAATGCCTCGGATAATGAGGTTAGAAGAACAGCTGAATGGTCGGTAGCTAGCTGGCTCAATTACAGGTACTCTTAAGCGTGAAATAACATTGGAAACAACTAACCACAGTTGCTAAAAGTTACCAGTAGCTACCCACTAGCTAGCTAGCTTTGTTGGTCCAAGTGGTGGGTTAGCTAGCACTCGTGCTTCGCCGGGGTCCACCGAATAGAATACTTACCTACAATAATTACCTACAATAACCTACAATAACTACCTAAGTAAACTACCTATAATACCTGACTACAATACCTACATACAATCTAAATACATGGTTTAAGCTTTACTCAACAACATATAAGAAGCCAGCTTATCTCCTCCTAGAGAAAACACAACCTCTCCCGACAACCTCGAGGCAAGAGACCTTTCTCTCTTTCTCGTCATCTTTCAACTTCTTATTCAGTTCCTTATTTTTCTCTTTTTCCTCCATCTTTAAAAATGTGACTTTCTGCTTGAGGTTCATGGCCAGAAAGCCCACTCTTCCCAGGATGGTCTCTGCTCTCTCTGATGAAACCGTCCCATTGGAGCTCTTGGAATGGGCACGGTCCGCCTCACTCTTCAAACCCTCCCTCGGGCTCACCTCCTCCTTGACGCTCCTCTCTTCACTCTCAATGTCAATGCCTATCCAATAATCCTAACAGGAAGACATTGACTCTAGATGTAATATTGTTCCAATGTGGCACATTCAATACACATTTGAGTGATCAACATACATTGATGGCCTCATGGGGCACACAATTTAGAGGACAGTAATTGAGGTAACTTGTTTATTTGTATCCCAAACTGATTTTGTAATAGCCATAGATGTTCTTCCTGGGTCCACACCAAACGTAATACAAATGTTAACCCTAGTAAGGGGTGATGTTTTATACTATGAGCATAGATTAGCAGGGTTGGGGTCAATTCAATTTCAATTCCAGTCAATTCAGGAAGTACTTAATTCAATGCTTTGAATTGAAATGGAACAGACCCCCAACCCTGTAGAGTAGAAGTGTAAAATAGGACACCTACCTTTGCCTTTTTCAGCGTCCAGGGCCTGGGTTCCTCATCCTCTGACCTGCATATGGAGGCTCTCACTCTAACAGGCGTCTTAGTGGCCATGCAGAGCAGAGGGGTTGCCAGAGTTAAGTTAGCATCTGGGACCAGCTGGTGAGCATGAGGGCAGCGATCCACCTCTTCACTAGTGCCCTTCCCTTTCTGCTCTGGCTGCTTGTGGTCCTTGTCATGGATGCATGGCAGGCTTGGAGGAAGTGCTAGGACAGGGCTTTTATCACTCATCAGTTCCTCTCTCTTGACAGTGGATGCAACTGCACTTGCCTCTGTGTTAACTGAGCACTATGTGGTGTCCTCAACTGTCTCCTCTGGCTGCTTGTGGTCATTGTTGTTGTGAATGCATTGCAGACCTGGAGGACTTTTATCATCCCAGGTGTAAATAGCAACAGTTGCCTCTGTGTCGACTGAGCACTTTGTAGTGCACTCAACTGTCTTCCATAGCGGTTTGTGGTCATTGTTGTGGGTGCAGGTCAGGATTAGAGGCAGTGTTGCAGGTGCAGGAGGACTTTTATCAGCCAAACACTCCTCCGTGTGGACAGTGGACACAGAAACGGCTGCTTCCCTGGCAACTGGACACTTGTTGGTGTCCTCTACTGCCTCCCCTGGCAGAGTGTGGACAGTGGAGACGGAAACGGCCGCTTCCCTGGACACTTGACTCTTGGTGGTGTCCTCTACTGCCTCCTCTGGCTGCTTGTGGCCATTGTCTAGAATGTGTGGCAACTTTGAAGGCAGCATTGGAGCCGGGCTTTTATCACCCAACAGGTTCTCTCCCTGGACAATGGATGTGCCTGCAGTGATCGCTGTGGTAACGGAGGACTCGGTGGCATCCTCTTTTGTCTCCTCTGTCAGTTTGTGGTCAGAGTCTCGGATACATGGCGAGCTTGGAGGCAGTGCTGCAGGGTCAGGAGGGCTTTGATCAGCTGCCATGTCCTCTTTGAGGTGAGTGGACACATCATTGTTTGTTTCACTGATAACTGGACACTTGGTGGTGTCCTCTACTGCCTCCCCTGGCAGTTTGTAGTCAACTTCAAAGACAAGTGGCAGACTTGGAGGCAGCATTGGGACAGGGCATTTAGCTGCTGATCTGTACACTGCAAAATCAACAGTAGCTGTGCCTGCAGTGGTCTCTGTAGCAACTGAGACCTCATAGGTATCCTCTACTGTCTGCTCTGATGGCATGAAGTCATCGTCAAAGACTGTTGGCAGGCATGTAGGCAGCACTGAAGGAAGACTTCTAGCTGCCCATCGATTCTCTCCCTTGGCAGTGGCTGTGGTAGCAGTGGTCTCTGTGGCAACTGGGCACTCTGTGGCTGAAACAGCAGGCTTAGAGGTTTCGAGGAAATTGAATGAATTGCCAATGAACCGCTGAGCCAGGGGTGGGAGGGAGTAATGATAGAATCTGTCCTCTTCCTCAACATTAGATATTGCCACTGGAGCAACTGAGACCTCAGTGGTGCCCTCTACTGCCTGATGTGGCTGCATGGAGTCTTCGTCAAAGAAGTGTGGCAGGTATCGATGCAGCATTGAGGAAAGATGTATTTCTGTCCATAGGTCCTCTCGTATACCTGTAGATACATCTGCAGTGGCCTCTGTGACAACTGGGCATTCAGCAGACTGGCAGGTTTCAGGGACAAAGTATGAAAATACAATGAACCGCTGTGCATCCTGAGCGCGTATGGCAAATGGAGAGGGGGGATGCAACATGGTAGGTATAGGCCTCTGATTGGTGAAAGCCAGTGGTGGGAGGGAGTCAATACAGGGAGCCATGAACTCAGTGAGAGGACAGTTGCTCACATCTCACACATTCTGCGTGAGAAAAGAAACAGACATGATGAAAGTGATCACATTCAGTACATACATACATACATACTGTATGAGTCAGCACTACTTACTTATACATCACATATATATATATATATATATATATATATATAGTGTCCTCTAAGATGCTCTGCACCAGTCTGTCCCAACCCTTGGTCCCCTAGCCAATGGGCCAGCTAAGTGTAAAAATACATGCCCCACACCCAGCATAACATTTGACATTTTAGCCATTTATCAGACGCTTTTATCCAGAATGACTTATAGTTAGTTAGTGCATTCAACTTAAGGTAGCTAGGTGAGACAACCACATAATCCTGATATGAGCGTCTATGATAGAACGGTTGTTTATTTCTTATGACCAGACAACCATAAGAACTGAGGACATAAATTCAATGAAACAGACAGACACGATACAACACATTTAGACAAGAACAGTTATAAGCATTGCCATGGTGTAGCCTAATACAAAAAGAAATAAGGACAAAACATTGTTAGCTTACATTCCATGGCATATGGAACATTTTGCCCTTACAATAACTTATATTTGCTTTAATTAATATTGTTAAACAGAACTCTTGTCGACTTTGTCAAAGTTGGTCTTGTTACCTCCTCAATCAGTCTTGGCATTTTCCTCGTCTTGAACCAAATCCTCTTCATCTTCTTCTCCTGATCCTTCTGGATCTGCAAAACCAGAGCCAACCTGGCTCCCAGCTCCATCACGTAGTCTGTCTAGATCGCCCTTTCCTCCAACCGACACTCACCCCTCCTCTGTGTCAGCGTTGAACCCTCCATGTCTTCCTCTTAGCTAACAATAACTCTGGAAAATACACAACGTTGTAGTAAGTGGGTGTTGCTAACCAAATAATAATGCATCTCTTTACAATGTGCACACGTTTTCTTCCCAGCTACTTACAATTAATCAAGTGAGAATCCTGATCCAGATATGTTTAGGCAATAGGCCTATCTGAATTACTAGTAAAAAGTTGGCTACTGGAAAAGCGACCAAGTTCAAATGAATCGATTTTGTCTGTTCTTATCATTTCGTGAACAATATCCTTCATGACATCATCATTGTGATGCAAGGCGTTGCCATGGCAGATGAAAAAGCACAACACAGACTTTAAAAAGCAAACTTCAGGGTCTTTCTGTACCTTACTATTGAGCCTTATTCAACCCCTCATGTAGCTCTACTCCATATTGGGCCTGGTTCTCACAAACCACACTAATCACTTCCATCATATCATTGAAAACACTGTGTTTTGGGTAGAAAATGACTCTATATCCATGCAGGACCTAACTTGTACAGTTTCATCTATTTTAAAAACCAAGGAGGTAAAAATGCCAGTCTTCTCTTTGAGTGCCCTTGAGTGCACCTCAATTTAAAGAGGTCTATCAATTCAACCATTTGAAATGGATGTCCATTCAATTAAGAACATATTATTCTTATTAGAAATGAATCAGCTACAAATTAGGTAGGCGTACTTGTTTTTTTACACAACCTACTCTTTTGGTACATATTTATTGAGATAATTGATTACAACATATGTTGGTGATTAACAAAGAGAGAGGTTTTTTTTCTGTCATCAATAGAATGCATTAGCCATTAGGCTGGCTCACTACAATTGTAACATGACATCTCAGGTGTCAGGATGAAGCATTTTCTCACAAAAAGAGGACTCAAGCAAACTATCTCTCTTCAACAGTTTCACTAGTCATGTTAGGTCTACTTAAAATGTCACATTCATACACAAGTAATTTGAAAATAAGTTATACTACTGAAACACATTCACAATAAGTTATATTACAACCTACCTCTGAAGTAAGCAGTGTGTTCTCTCACTAATGAAATAGGACATTAATAATTTGTCAGTGGTTAGTTGAATCAGTCTCTTTGCACTGTTCAGTTTGTCTGTGCAACAGGTAACCTTCCAGAATCGGAATCTTGTGATGTCACAATGGAGTCCCCATTGCCATGGTTACCCACAGCAGCTTTCATGTGTTATCAAATGCCGGCACAATTTAGTTTATTTATTTTAGATTTTTTGTACCTATGCAGCACAGTCATACCTAATATATACAATGAATCCATATAACCTAATTTTTTATTAAAATAAAATGCTGTAACTCATGTAAAATGGTTGACCATTCAAACGACATGTGTTTTGCCTAATTAAAAGTCTATATGTTTTAGATATCATAAATAGCAGCCAGGCTTACTTAGGTTGTTTGTTCGATCTCAGCCTACCACTAATGCCAATATTTTTCATCATCATCATCATCATCATCATCAATGAAATACATAGGCTACCTTACTACAGTAAAACAAGTCTTCCATAGTCTATGTCACCTCAGTAACAAAGTTCCAAAAAAGAAATGAGGGTTCAAGAAAACATCTCTCTTCAATGGCCTCAGCTATTAGCCATATGATCAACAAGGTCAACTGCAGCACTAAAATCAAGAAGCAGCTCATCCAAAAGTTTATCTTGGTCAAGTGATCTGAGCCATTGATCGATTAAATCAACGAGAGCTGTTGCAGTCGAGTGATCCTTACGGTATCTTTACGGTACGCATGCTCATAGAGGGATAAAATTAGCTGGATGTGTAATTATATAGGCCCAAAAAATGTAATTGAAGAGTAGGTGTCATTGATGTTTAGCATTTATGTTTAATAAATAATTAAATAAAGAAATCAATATCAGCTGACTATAGAAAAGTATTGTTTAAAATTATGTTTGAACATTTTCTTATCCGTGTCTTTCCAGTTGATATAACCAAACAGACAACCTTTGTTGCTCAAGAGCGTCACACATTCCTCCATTCATTCTCTATCATATTCCCCTCCATCAAATTCCTCTATCATATTCCCTCCATCATATTCTCTCTATTATATTTCTCTCCATCATATTCCACTCCATCATAATACTCGCTATCATATTCCCTCTATCATATTCCTCTTTATTTTTACAGGGAATCCCAATTGAGACCAGTGTCTCTTTTTCAATGGTGCCCTGTGTTATATCAATTAACAATCCAAACAGCTTAAACAGATAAAATTACATACAGAGTAGAAAATATATAGAGCAAAATTATTAGACTTGAACACATACATTTCACAACGAACAGGTCTTGTATTTAACCAGTTGAGCTGACAACCATTTTGCACTGTTTCACTAGGGCTTTAGTCATCAATCTAGCAAGAGGGAAATATTTTATTAATGTAGTGGTGTCCCTCCCCCCAGGAAGCTACGACCTTTAGCTTTCACCTGGAATTGTTCATTTATGTCTGAGAAAAAAAACACTTTCCAAACCATATGATCTAGTACACAAGAAAAGTATAATACAACCTTCTTTACTACTTTGCCAAACATTTCATGACATTAGTGAGAGTCAAAATCTGTAAAATTTGTGAATGTCTAAATTAACATTTGGGCAATTTGACCAGTGTACATCACTCCTATAGACAATGAGAGATGGGCTATGTAAAGGTCTCGATTTTGTCGTTCTGAACAAATGTTTGACTTCCACACAAAATTACTTCTTGACTTATTTTAGGTTTAAGGAAGTGTGTAGGTTTAAACTATTGCTTTAAAGGGAAGAGAGGGGGAGGAGGAGAGAGCGCGAGAGATGGGGGGAGTGGGAGAAAGAGGGAAGGAGGGGGAGGAGGGGGAGGAGGTGGAGGGCAGCTGTGTCCGACACACCATACTCACACCTGCAACAGGTAGGCCAGGGGGCGGGACCTGTAGGTGAGACTCATAACATGATAAGGGGGGCAGGTGAAGAAGGGGTGTTGCTGGAGTCAAGGAAGGGAGGGTGTTCCTACGAGCCCCCTGCCAGCGAGACGGGGAGCAGGGAGGAAGTCTGTCCATGGAGCATTTCTGGGTCATTGGGTCGCCTCCAATGAGATTAGATCACCCTCTACAATGTAAAGCAGTTTGAGTACTGGGGGGTTCTCTGTATAAATCCAAGGTGAAACCTCCAGGGGCTAGCCTTCTATCAGCGGAGAGTCTGCTCTGGGCTGCCTGCGAAAGGTGCTCCTCTGTGGGAAAGAGGAGAGAACAAGAGGCCCCAGAAGAGATCTCCTTATGGTAGTGATGGACAGATCAACTCTCCTTGTTATCTTCCACCTCTTCCTCTTCCTCTTGCTCGGCCTTCTCCCTCCTTTCCTTCTTACAGTCTTACAGTCCTTCTTACAGTCATTTTCTCCCTTTCCTCCTTCCTCTCCTCCCTCTTTCTCTTCCTCTACCTTCCTCTCCCTCCTTCCCTCTTGGTAAACCTTGTTTAGTCGAGCCAGATTGTGGATAGCTAGCCATGGTTTAGACCACTGTCGCTGTCTGGGTGGGGGGATACAGGACTGGTCCACTGGACTCAGCTCACATGGGGAGAACCTGCTGCTGCTGCCACTCCCCCTCTTACCTGGGATGAGATCACGTTTGGAGGAAACCTGGCACCATCCCTACGGTGAAGCATGGTGGTGGCAGCATCATGCTCCGGGGAGGATTTTCAGGGACAGGGACTGGGAACACGCCCAATTCACATCAACGGGGCTGTAGTGGAGCAGGTCGAGAGTTTCAAGTTCCTTCCACATCACCAACAAACTATCATGGTTCAAACACACCAAGACAGTCGTGAAGAGGGCACGACAACGCCTTTTCCACCACAGGAGACTGAAAAGATTTGGCATTGGTCCCAAGATCCTCAAAAAGTTCTACAGCTGCACCATCGAGAGCTTCCTGACCAGTTGCATCACCGCCTGGTATGGCAACTGCTCGGCATCCGACCGTAAGGCGCTACAGAGGGTAGTGCGTACGGCCCAGTACATCACTGGAGCCAAGCTTCCTGCCATCCAGGACCTATATACTTGGAGGTGTAAGAGGGAGGCCCAAAAAATTGACAAAGACTCCAGTCACCCAAGTCATAGACTGTTCTCTCTGCTACCGCACAGCAAGCGGTACCAGAGTGCCAAGTCTAGGTCCAAAAGGCCCCTTAACAGCTTCTATCCCCAATTCATAAGACTGCTGAACAATTCATCAAATGGCCACCCGGACTATTTACATTGACACCTCCCCCCTTTGTTTTTACACTGGTAATAGGAATCTGGATCGGTTTCCTTTTCTTTTTACCTTGCTTTTGTTATTATTATTATTTTTTAAAGTTTTCTTTTTACATTTCGTAAAATGTTAAAATTACAAAAACATTTCATTTTAATTTCAATTTAGTAACATACTGTATCATTCAAATAAATATTATTATTTGTCTAATCATATTTTGCCAGCTAACTGGGTGGCAGGCTGCAATCAGTAGCTGTAATTAAGTACAGCAGCCACCAACCATCTAACGTTAATGCCTAGGATAATGAGGTTAGAAGAACAGCTGAATGGTCGGTAGCTAGCTGGCTCAATTACAGGTACTCTTAAGCGTGAAATAACATTGGAAACAACTAACCACAGTTGCTAAAAGTTACCAGTAGCTACCCACTAGCTAGCTAGCTTTGTTGGTCCAAGTGGTGGGTTAGCTAGCACTCGTGCTTCGCCGGGGTCCACCGAATAGAATACTTACCTACAATAATTACCTACAATAACCTACAATAACTACCTAAGTAAACTACCTATAATACCTGACTACAATACCTACATACAATCTAAATACATGGTTTAAGCTTTACTCAACAACATATAAGAAGCCAGCTTATCTCCTGCTAGAGAAAACACAACCTCTCCCGACAACCTCGAGGCAAGAGACCTTTCTCTCTTTCTCGTCATCTTTCAACTTCTTATTCAGTTCCTTATTTTTCTCTTTTTCCTCCATCTTTAAAAATGTGACTTTCTGCTTGAGGTTCATGGCCAGAAAGCCCACTCTTCCCAGGATGGTCTCTGCTCTCTCTGATGAAACCGTCCCATTGGAGCTCTTGGAATGGGCACGGTCCGCCTCACTCTTCAAACCCTCCCTCGGGCTCACCTCCTCCTTGACGCTCCTCTCTTCACTCTCAATGTCAATGCCTGTCCAATAATCCTAACAGGAAGACATTGACTCTAGATGTAATATTGTTCCAATGTGGCACATTCAATACACATTTGAGTGATCAACATACATTGATGGCCTCATGGGGCACACAATTTAGAGGACAGTAATTGAGGTAACTTGTTTATTTGTATCCCAAACTGATTTTGTAATAGCCATAGATGTTCTTCCTGGGTCCACACCAAACGTAATACAAATGTTAACCCTAGTAAGGGGTGATGTTTTATACTATGAGCATAGATTAGCAGGGTTGGGGTCAATTCAATTTCAATTCCAGTCAATTCAGGAAGTACTTAATTCAATGCTTTGAATTGAAATGGAACAGACCCCCAACCCTGTAGAGTAGAAGTGTAAAATAGGACACCTACCTTTGCCTTTTTCAGCGTCCAGGGCCTGGGTTCCTCATCCTCTGACCTGCATATGGAGGCTCTCACTCTAACAGGCGTCTTAGTGGCCATGCAGAGCAGAGGGGTTGCCAGAGTTAAGTTAGCATCTGGGACCAGCTGGTGAGCATGAGGGCAGCGATCCACCTCTTCACTAGTGCCCTTCCCTTTCTGCTCTGGCTGCTTGTGGTCCTTGTCATGGATGCATGCCAGGCTTGGAGGAAGTGCTAGGACAGGGCTTTTATCACTCATCAGTTCCTCTCTCTTGACAGTGGATGCAACTGCACTTGCCTCTGTGTTAACTGAGCACTATGTGGTGTCCTCAACTGTCTCCTCTGGCTGCTTGTGGTCATTGTTGTTGTGAATGCATTGCAGACCTGGAGGACTTTTATCATCCCAGGTGTAAATAGCAACAGTTGCCTCTGTGTCGACTGAGCACTTTGTAGTGCACTCAACTGTCTTCCATAGCGGTTTGTGGTCATTGTTGTGGGTGCAGGTCAGGATTAGAGGCAGTGTTGCAGGTGCAGGAGGACTTTTATCAGCCAAACACTCCTCCGTGTGGACAGTGGACACAGAAACGGCTGCTTCCCTGGCAACTGGACACTTGTTGGTGTCCTCTACTGCCTCCCCTGGCAGAGTGTGGACAGTGGAGACGGAAACGGCCGCTTCCCTGGACACTTGACTCTTGGTGGTGTCCTCTACTGCCTCCTCTGGCTGCTTGTGGCCATTGTCTAGAATGTGTGGCAACTTTGAAGGCAGCATTGGAGCCGGGCTTTTATCACCCAACAGGTTCTCTCCCTGGACAATGGATGTGCCTGCAGTGATCGCTGTGGTAACGGAGGACTCGGTGGCATCCTCTTTTGTCTCCTCTGTCAGTTTGTGGTCAGAGTCTCGGATACATGGCGAGCTTGGAGGCAGTGCTGCAGGGTCAGGAGGGCTTTGATCAGCTGCCATGTCCTCTTTGAGGTGAGTGGACACATCATTGTTTGTTTCACTGATAACTGGACACTTGGTGGTGTCCTCTACTGCCTCCCCTGGCAGTTTGTAGTCAACTTCAAAGACAAGTGGCAGACTTGGAGGCAGCATTGGGACAGGGCATTTAGCTGCTGATCTGTACACTGCAAAATCAACAGTAGCTGTGCCTGCAGTGGTCTCTGTAGCAACTGAGACCTCATAGGTATCCTCTACTGTCTGCTCTGATGGCATGAAGTCATCGTCAAAGACTGTTGGCAGGCATGTAGGCAGCACTGAAGGAAGACTTCTAGCTGCCCATCGATTCTCTCCCTTGACAGTGGCTGTGGTAGCAGTGGTCTCTGTGGCAACTGGGCACTCTGTGGCTGAAACAGCAGGCTTAGAGGTTTCGAGGAAATTGAATGAATTGCCAATGAACCGCTGAGCCAGGGGTGGGAGGGAGTAATGATAGAATCTGTCCTCTTCCTCAACATTAGATATTGCCACTGGAGCAACTGAGACGTCAGTGGTGCCCTCTACTGCCTGATGTGGCTGCATGGAGTCTTCGTCAAAGAAGTGTGGCAGGTGTCGATGCAGCATTGAGGAAAGATGTATATCTGTCCATAGGTCCTCTCGTATACCTGTAGATACGTCTGCAGTGGCCTCTGTGGCAACTGGGCATTCAGCAGACTGGCAGGTTTCAGGGACAAAGTATGAAAATACAATGCACCGCTGTGCATCCTGAGCGCGTATGGCAAATGGAGAGGGGGGATGCAACATGGTAGGTATAGGCCTCTGATTGGTGAAAGCCAGTGGTGGGAGGGAGTCAATACAGGGAGCCATGAACTCAGTGAGAGGACAGTTGCTCACATCTCACACATTCTGCGTGAGAAAAGAAACAGACATGATGAAAGTGATCACATTCAGTACATACATACATACTGTATGAGTCAGCACTACTTACTTATACATCACACATATATATATATATATATATATATATATATATATATATATATATATATATATATATATATATATATATATATATATAGTGTCCTCTAAGATGCTCTGCACCAGTCTGTCCCAACCCTTGGTCCCCTAGCCAATGGGCCAGCTAAGTGTAAAAATACATGCCCCACACCCAGCATAACATTTGACATTTTAGCCATTTATCAGACGCTTTTATCCAGAACGACTTATAGTTAGTTAGTGCATTCAACTTAAGGTAGCTAGGTGAGACAACCACATAATCCTGATATGAGCGTCTATGATAGAACGGTTGTTTATTTTTTATGACCAGACAACCATAAGAACTGAGGACATAAATTCACTGAAACAGACAGACACGATACAACACATTTAGACAAGAACAGTTATAAGCATTGCCATGGTGTAGCCTAATACAAAAAGAAATAAGGACAAAACATTGTTAGCTTACATTCCATGGCATATGGAACATTTTGCCCTTACAATAACTTATATTTGCTTTAATTAATATTGTTAAACAGAACTCTTGTCGACTTTGTCAAAGTTGGTCTTGTTACCTCCTCAATCAGTCTTGGCATTTTCCTCGTCTTGAACCAAATCCTCTTCATCTTCTTCTCCTGATCCTTCTGGATCTGCAAAACCAGAGCCAACCTGGCTCCCAGCTCCATCACGTAGTCTGTCTAGATCGCCCTTTCCTCCAACCGACACTCACCCCTCCTCTGTGTCAGCGTTGAACCCTCCATGTCTTCCTCTTAGCTAACAATAACTCTGGAAAATACACAACGTTGTAGTAAGTGGGTGTTGCTAACCAAATAATAATGCATCTCTTTACAATGTGCACACGTTTTCTTCCCAGCTACTTACAATTAATCAAGTGAGAATCCTGATCCAGATATGTTTAGGCAATAGGCCTATCTGAATTACTAGTAAAAAGTTGGCTACTGGAAAAGCGACCAAGTTCAAATGAATCGATTTTGGCTGTTCTTATCATTTCGTGAACAATATCCTTCATGACATCATCATTGTGATGCAAGGCGTTGCCATGGCAGATGAAAAAGCACAACACAGACTTTAAAAAGCAAACTTCAGGGTCTTTCTGTACCTTACTATTGAGCCTTATTCAACCCCTCATGTAGCTCTACTCCATATTGGGCCTGGTTCTCACAAACCACACTAATCACTTCCATCATATCATTGAAAACACTGTGTTTTGGGTAGAAAATGACTCTATATCCATGCAGGACCTAACTTGTACAGTTTCATCTATTTTAAAAACCAAGGAGGTAAAAATGCCAGTCTTCTCTTTGAGTGCCCTTGAGTGCACCTCAATTTAAAGAGGTCTATCAATTCAACCATTTGAAATGGATGTCCATTCAATTAAGAACATATTATTCTTATTAGAAATGAATCAGCTACAAATTAGGTAGGCGTACTTGTTTTTTTACACAACCTACTCTTTTGGTACATATTTATTGAGATAATTGATTACAACATATGTTGGTGATTAACACAGAGAGAGGTTTTTTTTCTGTCATCAATAGAATGCATTAGCCATTAGGCTGGCTCAATACAATTGTAACATGACATCTCAGGTGTCAGGATGAAGCATTTTCTCACAAAAAGAGGACTCAAGCAAACTATCTCTCTTCAACAGTTTCACTAGTCATGTTAGGTCTACTTAAAATGTCACATTCATACACAAGTAATTTGAAAATAAGTTATACTACTGAAACACATTCACAATAAGTTATATTACAACCTACCTCTGAAGTAAGCAGTGTGTTCTCTCACTAATGAAATAGGACATTAATAATTTGTCAGTGGTTAGTTGAATCAGTCTCTTTGCACTGTTCAGTTTGTCTGTGCAACAGGTAACCTTCCAGAATCGGAATCTTGTGATGTCACAATGGAGTCCCCATTGCCATGGTTACCCACAGCAGCTTTCATGTGTTATCAAATGCTGGCACAATTTAGTTTATTTATTTTAGATTTTTTGTACCTATGCAGCACAGTCATACCTAATATATACAATGAATCCATATAACCTAATTTTTTATTAAAATAAAATGCTGTAACTCATGTAAAATGGTTGACCATTCAAACGACATGTGTTTTGCCTAATTAAAAGTCTATATGTTTTAGATATCATAAATAGCAGCCAGGCTTACTTAGGTTGTTTGTTCGATCTCAGCCTACCACTAATGCCAATATTTTTCATCATCATCATCATCATCATCATCATCAATGAAATACATAGGCTACCTTACTACAGTAAAACAAGTCTTCCATAGTCTATGTCACCTCAGTAACAAAGTTCCAAAAAAGAAATGAGGGTTCAAGAAAACATCTCTCTTCAATGGCCTCAGCTATTAGCCATATGATCAACAAGGTCAACTGCGGCACTAAAATCAAGAAGCAGCTCATCCACAAGTTTATCTTGGTCAAGTGATCTGAGCCATTGATCGATTAAATCAACGAGAGCTGTTGCAGTCGAGTGATCCTTACGGTATCTTTACGGTACGCATGCTCATAGAGGGATAAAATTAGCTGGATGTGTAATTATATAGGCCCAAAAAATGTAATTGAAGAGTAGGTGTCATTGATGTTTAGCATTTAAGTTTAATAAATCATTAAATAAAGAAATCAATATCAGCTGACTATAGAAAAGTATTGTTTAAAATTATGTTTGAACATTTTCTTATCCGTGTCTTTCCAGTTGATATAACCAAACAGACAACCTTTGTTGCTCAAGAGCGTCACACATTCCTCCATTCATTCTCTATCATATTCCCCTCCATCAAATTCCTCTATCATATTCCCTCCATCATATTCTCTCTATTATATTTCTCTCCATCATATTCCACTCCATCATAATACTCGCTATCATATTCCCTCTATCATATTCCTCTTTATTTTTACAGGGAATCCCAATTGAGACCAGTGTCTCTTTTTCAATGGTGCCCTGTGTTATATCAATTAACAATCCAAACAGCTTAAACAGATAAAATTACATACAGAGTAGAAAATATATAGAGCAAAATTATTAGACTTGAACACATACATTTCACAACGAACAGGTCTTGTATTTAACCAGTTGAGCTGACAACCATTTTGCACTGTTTCACTAGGGCTTTAGTCATCAATCTAGCAAGAGGGAAATATTTTATTAATGTAGTGGTGTCCCTCCCCCCAGGAAGCTACGACCTTTAGCTTTCACCTGGAATTGTTCATTTATGTCTGAGAAAAAAAAACACTTTCCAAACCATATGATCTAGTACACAAGAAAAGTATAATACAACCTTCTTTACTACTTTGCCAAACATTTCATGACATTAGTGAGAGTCAAAATCTGTAAAATTTGTGAATGTCTAAATTAACATTTGGGCAATTTGACCAGTGTACATCACTCCTATAGACAATGAGAGATGGGCTATGTAAAGGTCTCGATTTTGTCGTTCTGAAGAAATGTTTGACTTCCACACAAAATTACTTCTTGACTTATTTTAGGTTTAAGGAAGTGTGTAGGTTTAAACTATTGCTTTAAAGGGAAGAGAGGGGGAGGAGGAGAGAGCGCGAGAGATGGGGGGAGTGGGAGAAAGAGGGAAGGAGGGGGAGGAGGGGGAGGAGGGGGAGGAGGTGGAGGGCAGCTGTGTCCGACACACCATACTTACACCTGCAACAGGTAGGCCAGGGGGGGGGACCTGTAGGTGAGACTCATAACATGATAAGGGGGGCAGGTGAAGAAGGGGTGTTGCTGGAGTCAAGGAAGGGAGGGTGTTCCTACGAGCCCCCTGCCAGCGAGACGGGGAGCAGGGAGGAAGTCTGTCCATGGAGCATTTCTGGGTCATTGGGTCGCCTCCAATGAGATTAGATCACCCTCTACAATGTAAAGCAGTTTGAGTACTGGGGGGTTCTCTGTATAAATCCAAGGTGAAACCTCCAGGGGCTAGCCTTCTCTCAGCGGAGAGTCTGCTCTGGGCTGCCTGCGAAAGGTGCTCCTCTGTGGGAAAGAGGAGAGAACAAGAGGCCCCAGAAGAGATCTCCTTATGGTAGTGATGGACAGATCAACTCTCCTTGTTATCTTCCACCTCTTCCTCTTCCTCTTGCTCGGCCTTCTCCCTCCTTTCCTTCTTACAGTCTTACAGTCCTTCTTACAGTCATTTTCTCCCTTTCCTCCTTCCTCTCCTCCCTCTTTCTCTTCCTCTACCTTCCTCTCCCTCCTTCCCTCTTGGTAAACCTTGTTTAGTCGAGCCAGATTGTGGATAGCTAGCCATGGTTTAGACCACTGTCGCTGTCTGGGTGGGGGGATACAGGACTGGTCCACTGGACTCAGCTCACATGGGGAGAACCTGCTGCTGCTGCCACTCCCCCTCTTACCTGGGATGAGATCACGTTTGGAGGAAACCTGGCACCATCCCTACGGTGAAGCATGGTGGTGGCAGCATCATGCTCCGGGGAGGATTTTCAGGGACAGGGACTGGGAACACGCCCCATTCACATCGACGGGGCTGTAGTGGAGCAGGTCGAGAGTTTCAAGTTCCTTGGTGTCCACATCACCAACAAACTATCATGGTTCAAACACACCAAGACAGTCGTGAAGAGGGCACGACAACGCCTTTTCCACCTCAGGAGACTGAAAAGATTTGGCATTGGTCCCAAGATCCTCAAAAAGTTCTACAGCTGCACCATCGAGAGCTTCCTGACCAGTTGCATCACCGCCTGGTATGGCAACTGCTCGGCATCCGACCGTAAGGCGCTACAGAGGGTAGTGCGTACATCCCCAGTACATCACTGGAGCCAAGCTTCCTGCCATCCAGGACCTATATACTTGGAGGTGTAAGAGGGAGGCCCAAAAAATTGACAAAGACTCCAGTCACCCAAGTCATAGACTGTTCTCTCTGCTACCGCACAGCAAGCGGTACCAGAGTGCCAAGTCTAGGTCAAAAGGCTCCTTAACAGCTTCTATCCCCAATTCATAAGACTGCTGAACAATTAATCAAATGGCCACCCGGACTATTTACATTGACACCTCCCCCCTTTGTTTTTACACTGGTAATAGGAATCTGGATCGGTTTCCTTTTCTTTTTACCTTGCTTTTGTTATTATTATTATTTTTTAAAGTTTTCTTTTTACATTTCGTAAAATGTTATAATTACAAAAACATTTCATTTTAATTTCAATTTAGTAACATACTGTATCATTCAAATAAATATTATTATTTGTCTAATCATATTTTGCCAGCTAACTGGGTGGCAGGCTGCAATCAGTAGCTGTAATTAAGTACAGCAGCCACCAACCATCTAACGTTAATGCCTCGGATAATGAGGTTAGAAGAAAAGCTGAATGGTCGGTAGCTAGCTGGCTCAATTACAGGTACTCTTAAGCGTGAAATAACATTGGAAACAACTAACCACAGTTGCTAAAAGTTACCAGTAGCTACCCGCTAGCTAGCTAGCTTTGTTGGTCCAAGTGGTGGGTTAGCTAGCACTCGTGCTTCTCCGGGGTCCACCGAATAGAATACTTACCTACAATAATTACCTACAATAACCTACAATAACTACCTAAGTAAACTACCTATAATACCTGACTACAATACCTACATACTATCTAAATACATGGTTTAAGCTTTACTCAACAACATATAAGAAGCCAGCTTATCTCCTGCTAGAGAAAACACAACCTCTCCCGACAACCTCGAGGCAAGAGACCTTTCTCGTCATCTTTCAACTTCTTATTCAGTTCCTTATTTTTCTCTTTTTCCTCCATCTTTAAAAATGTGACTTTCTGCTTGAGGTTCATGGCCAGAAAACCCACTCTTCCCAGGATGGTCTCTGCTCTCTCTGATGAAACCGTCCCATTGGAGCTCTTGGAATGGGCACGGTACGCCTCACTCTTCAAACCCTCCCTCGGGCTCACCTCCTCCTTGACGCTCCTCTCTTCACTCTCAATGTCAATGCCTGTCCAATAATCCTAACAGGAAGACATTGACTCTAGATGTAATATTGTTCCAATGTGGCACATTCAATACACATTTGAGTGATCAACATACATTGACGGCCTCATGGGGCACACAATTTAGAGGACAGTAATTGAGGTAACTTGTTTATTTGTATCCCAAACCGATTTTGTAATAGCCATAGATGTTCTTCCTGGGTCCACACCAAACGTAATACAAATGTTAACCCTAGTAAGGGGTGATGTTTTATACTATGAGCATAGATTAGCAGGGTTGGGGTCAATTCAATTTCAATACCAGTCAATTCAGGAAGTACTTAATTCAATGCTTTGAATTGAAATGGAACAGACCCCCAACCCTGTAGAGTAGAAGTGTAAAATAGGACACCTACCTTTGGCTTTTTCAGCGTCCAGGGCCTGGGTTCCTCATCCTCTGACCTGCATATGGAGGCTCTCACTCTAACAGGCGTCTTAGTGGCCATGCAGAGCAGAGGGGTTGCCAGAGTTAAGTTAGCATCTGGGACCAGCTGGTGAGCATGAGGGCAGCGATCCACCTCTTCACTAGTGCCCTTCCCTTTCTGCTCTGGCTGCTTGTGGTCCTTGTCATGGATGCATGCCAGGCTTGGAGGAAGTGCTAGGACAGGGCTTTTATCACTCATCAGTTCCTCTCTCTTGACAGTGGATGCAACTGCACTTGCCTCTGTGTTAACTGAGCACTATGTGGTGTCCTCAACTGTCTCCTCTGGCTGCTTGTGGTCATTGTTGTTGTGAATGCATTGCAGACCTGGAGGACTTTTATCATCCCAGGTGTAAATAGCAACAGTTGCCTCTGTGTCGACTGAGCACTTTGTAGTGCACTCAACTGTCTTCCATAGCGGTTTGTGGTCATTGTTGTGGGTGCAGGTCAGGATTAGAGGCAGTGTTGCAGGTGCAGGAGGACTTTTATCAGCCAAACACTCCTCCGTGTGGACAGTGGACACAGAAACGGCTGCTTCCCTGGCAACTGGACACTTGTTGGAGTCCTCTACTGCCTCCCCTGGCAAAGTGTGGACAGTGGAGACGGAAACGGCCGCTTCCCTGGACACTTGACTCTTGGTGGTGTCCTCTACTGCCTCCTCTGGCTGCTTGTGGCCATTGTCTAGAATGTGTGGCAACTTTGAAGGCAGCATTGGAGCCGGGCTTTTATCACCCAACAGGTTCTCTCCCTGGACAATGGATGTGCCTGCAGTGATCGCTGTGGTAACGGAGGACTCGGTGGCATCCTCTTTTGTCTCCTCTGTCAGTTTGTGGTCAGAGTCTCGGATACATGGCGAGCTTGGAGGCAGTGCTGCAGGGTCAGGAGGGCTTTGATCAGCTGCCATGTCCTCTTTGAGGTGAGTGGACACATCATTGTTTGTTTCACTGATAACTGGACACTTGGTGGTGTCCTCTACTGCCTCCCCTGGCAGTTTGTAGTCAACTTCAAAGACAAGTGGCAGACTTGGAGGCAGCATTGGGACAGGGCATTTAGCTGCTGATCTGTACACTCCAAAATCAACAGTAGCTGTGCCTGCAGTGGTCTCTGTAGCAACTGAGACCTCATAGGTATCCTCTACTGTCTGCTCTGATGGCATGAAGTCATCGTCAAAGACTGTTGGCAGGCATGTAGGCAGCACTGAAGGAAGACTTCTAGCTGCCCATCGATTCTCTCCCTTGACAGTGGCTGTGGTAGCAGTGGTCTCTGTGGCAACTGGGCACTCTGTGGCTGAAACAGCAGGCTTAGAGGTTTCGAGGAAATTGAATGAATTGCCAATGAACCGCTGAGCCAGGGGTGGGAGGGAGTAATGATAGAATCTGTCCTCTTCCTCAACATTAGATATTGCCACTGGAGCAACTGAGACCTCAGTGGTGCCCTCTACTGCCTGATGTGGCTGCATGGAGTCTTCGTCAAAGAAGTGTGGCAGGTATCGATGCAGCATTGAGGAAAGATGTATATCTGTCCATAGGTCCTCTCGTATACCTGTAGATACGTCTGCAGTGGCCTCTGTGGCAACTGGGCATTCAGCAGACTGGCAGGTTTCAGGGACAAAGTATGAAAATACAATGAACCGCTGTGCATCCTGAGCGCGTATGGCAAATGGAGAGGGGGGATGCAACATGGTAGGTATAGGCCTCTGATTGGTGAAAGCCAGTGGTGGGAGGGAGTCAATACAGGGAGCCATGAACTCAGTGAGAGGACAGTTGCTCACATCTCACACATTCTGCGTGAGAAAAGAAACAGACATGATGAAAGTGATCACATTCAGTACATACATACATACTGTATGAGTCAGCACTACTTACTTATACATCACATATATATATATATAGTGTCCTCTAAGATGCTCTGCACCAGTCTGTCCCAACCCTTGGTCCCCTAGCCAATGGGCCAGCTAAGTGTAAAAATACATGCCCCACACCCAGCATAACATTTGACATTTTAGCCATTTATCAGACGCTTTTATCCAGAACGACTTATAGTTAGTTAGTGCATTCAACTTAAGGTAGCTAGGTGAGACAACCACATAATCCTGATATGAGCGTCTATGATAGAACGGTTGTTTATTTTTTATGACCAGACAACCATAAGAACTGAGGACATAAATTCACTGAAACAGACAGACACGATACAACACATTTAGACAAGAACAGTTATAAGCATTGCCATTGTGTAGCCTAATACAAAAAGAAATAAGGACAAAACATTGTTAGCTTACATTCCATGGCATATGGAACATTTTGCCCTTACAATAACTTATATTTGCTTTAATTAATATTGTTAAACAGAACTCTTGTCGACTTTGTCAATGTTGGTCTTGTTACCTCCTCAATCAGTCTTGGCATTTTCCTCGTCTTGAACCAAATCCTCTTCATCTTCTTCTCCTGATCCTTCTGGATCTGCAAAACCAGAGCCAACCTGGCTCCCAGCTCCATCACGTAGTCTGTCTAGATCGCCCTTTCCTCCAACCGACACTCACCTCTCCTCTGTGTCAGCGTTGAACCCTCCATGTCTTCCTCTTAGCTAACAATAACTCTGGAAAATACACAACGTTGTAGTAAGTGGGTGTTGCTAACCAAATAATAATGCATCTCTTTACAATGTGCACACGTTTTCTTCCCAGCTACTTACAATTAATCAAGTGAGAATCCTGATCCAGATATGTTTAGGCAATAGGCCTATCTGAATTACTAGTAAAAAGTTGGCTACTGGAAAAGCGACCAAGTTCAAATGAATCGATTTTGGCTGTTCTTATCATTTCGTGAACAATATCCTTCATGACATCATCATTGTGATGCAAGGCGTTGCCATGGCAGATGAAAAAGCACAACACAGACTTTAAAAAGCAAACTTCAGGGTCTTTCTGTACCTTACTATTGAGCCTTATTCAACCCCTCATGTAGCTCTACTCCATATTGGGCCTGGTTCTCACAAACCACACTAATCACTTCCATCATATCATTGAAAACACTGTGTTTTGGGTAGAAAATGACTCTATATCCATGCAGGACCTAACTTGTACAGTTTCATCTATTTTAAAAACCAAGGAGGTAAAAATGCCAGTCTTCTCTTTGAGTGCCCTTGAGTGCACCTCAATTTAAAGAGGTCTATCAATTCAACCATTTGAAATGGATGTCCATTCAATTAAGAACATATTATTCTTATTAGAAATGAATCAGCTACAAATTAGGTAGGCGTACTTGTTTTTTTACACAACCTACTCTTTTGGTACATATTTATTGAGATAATTGATTACAACATATGTTGGTGATTAACACAGAGAGAGGTTTTTTTTTCTGTCATCAATAGAATGCATTAGCCATTAGGCTGGCTCACTACAATTGTAACATTACATTTACATTTTACATTTTAGTCATTTAGCAGACGCTCTTATCCAGAGCGACTTACAGGAGCAATTAGGGTTAAGTGCCTTGCTCAAGGGCACATTTACCCCATTTAGCAGACGCTCTTATCCAGAGTGACTTACAAATTGGTGCATTCACCCTATAGCTAGTGGGATAACCACTTTACAATTTTATTTTATTTTTATTTTCTCTTTTTATTTTTTTTTGGGGGGGGGGGGGTGGGTTGGGGTACGGGGGGTAGAAGGATTACATTATCCTATCCCAGGTATTCCTTAAAGAGGTGGGGTTTCAAATGTCTCCGGAAGGTGGTGAGTGACTCCGCTGTCCTGGCGTCGTGAGGGAGCTTGTTCCACCATTGGGGTGCCAGAGCAGCGAACAGTTTTGACTGGGCTGAGCGGGAGCTATGCTTCCGCAGAGGAAGGGGAGCCAGCAGGCCAGAGGTGGATGAACGCAATGCCCTCGTTTGGGTGTAGGGACTGATCAGAGCCTGAAGGTACGGCGGTGCCGTTCCCCTCACGGCTCCATAAGCAAGCACCATGGTCTTGTAACGGATGCGAGCTTCAACTGGAAGCCAGTGGAGTGTGCGGAGGAGGGGGGTGACGTGAGAGAACTTGGGAAGGTTGAACACCAGACGGGCGGCGGCATTCTGGATGAGTTGTAGGGGTTTAATGGCACAGGCAGGGAGCCCAGCCAACAGCGAGTTGCAGTAATCCAGACGGGAGATGACAAGTGCCTGGATTAGGACCTGTGCCGCTTCCTGTGTAAGGCAGGGTCGTACTCTCCGAATGTTGTAGAGCGTGGATCTGCAGGATCGGGTCACCGCCTTGATGTTAGCGGAGAACGACAGGGTGTTGTCCAGGGTCACGCCAAGGCTCTTCGCACTCTGGGAGGAGGACACAACGGAGTTCTCAATCGTGATGGCGAGGTCATGGAACGGGCAGTCCTTCCCCGGGAGGAAGAGCAGCTCCGTCTTGCCAGGGTTCAGCTTGAGGTGGTGATCCGACATCCATACTGATATGTCTGCCAGACATGCAGAGATGCGATTCGCCACCTGGTTATCAGAAGGGGGAAAGGAGAAGATTAGTTGTGTATCGTCAGCGTAGCAATGATAGGAGAGGCCATGTGAGGATATGACAGAGCCAAGTGACTTGGTGTATAGGGAGAATAGGAGAGGGCCTAGAACTGAGCCCTGGGGGACACCAGTGGTGAGAGCACGTGGTGCGGAGACAGCTTCTCGCCACGCCACTTGGTAGGAGCGACCGGTCAGGTAGGACGCAATCCAGGAGTGAGCCGCGCCGGAGATGCCCAGCTCGGAGAGGGTGGAGAGGAGGATCTGATGGTTCACAGTATCAAAGGCAGCAGACAGGTCTAGAAGGACAAGAGCAGAGGAGAGAGAGTTAGCTTTAGCAGTGCGGAGAGCCTCCGTGACACAGAGAAGAGCAGTCTCAGTTGAATGACCAGTCCTGAAACCTGACTGGTTTGGATCAAGAAGGTCATTCTGAGAGAGATAGCAAGAGAGTTGGCTAAAGACGGCACGCTCAATAGTTTTGGAAAGAAAAGAAAGAAGGGATACTGGTCTGTAGTTGTTGACGTCAGTGGGATCGAGTGTTGGTTTTTTGAGAAGGGGTGCAACTCTCGCTCTCTTGAAGACGGAAGGGACATAGCCAGCGGTCAAGGATGAGTTGATCAGCGAGGTGAGGTAGGGGAGAAGGTCACCGGAGATGGTCTGGAGAAGAGAGGAGGGGATGGGGTCAAGCGGGCAGGTTGTTGGGCGGCCTGCAGTCACAAGTCTCAGGATTTTATCTGGAGAGAGAGGGGAGAAAGAAGTCAAAGCATAGGGTAGGGCAGTGTGAGTAGGACCAGCAGTGTCATTAGACTTAACAAACGAGGATCGGATGTCGTCAACCTTCTTTTCAAAGTGGTTGACGAAGTCATCCACCGAGAGAGAGGAGGGGGGGAGGGGGGGGGGATTCAGCAGGGAGGAGAATGTGGCAAAGAGCTTCCTAGGGTTAGAGGCAGATGCTTGGAATTTAGAGTGGTAGAAAGTGCCTTAGCAGCAGAAACAGATGAAGAAAATGTAGAGAGGAGGGAGTGAAAAGATGCCAGGTCGGCAGGGAGTTTAGTTTTCTTCCATTTCCGCTCCGCTGCCCGGAGCTCTGTTCTGTGAGCTCGCAATGAGTCATCAAGCCACGAAGCTGGAGGGGAGGACCGAGCCGGCCGGGAGGATAGGGGACACAGAGAGTCAAAGGATGCAGAAAGGGAGGAGAGGAGGGTTGAGGAGGCAGAATCAGGAGATTGGAGGGAGAAGGATTGAGCAGAGGGAAGTGATGATAGGATGGAAGAGGAGAGAGTAGTGGGAGAGAGAGAGCGAAGGTTGCGGCGGCGCATTACCATCTGTGTAGGGGCAGAGTGAGTAGTGTTGGAGGAGAGCGAGAGAGAAAAGGACACAAAGTAGTGGTCGGAGACATGGAGGGGAGTTGCAGTGAGATTAGTAGAAGAGCAGCATCTAGTAAAGATGAGGTCAAGCGTATTGCCTGCCTTGTGAGTAGGGAGGGACGGTGAGAGGGTGAGGTCAAAAGAGGAGAGGAGTGGAAAGAAGGAGGCAGAGAGAAATGAGTCAAATGTAGACGTAGGGAGGTTGAAATCCCCCAAAACTGTGAGGGGTGAGCCATCCTCAGGAAAGGAGCTTATCAAGGCGTCAAGCTCATTGATGAACTCTCCAAGGGAACCTGGAGGGCGATAGATGACAAGGATATTAAGCTTAGATGGGCTAGTGACTGTGACAGCATGGAATTCAAATGAGGAGATAGACAGATGGGTTAGGGGAAAAATTGAGAATGTCCACTTGGGAGAGATGAGGATTCCTGTGCCACCACCCCTCTGACCAGATGCTCTCGGGGTATGCGAGAACACATGGTCAGACGAGGAGAGAGCAGTAGGAGCAATAGGAGTGTTTTCAGTGGTAATCCATGTTTCCGTCAGCGCCAGGAAGTCGAGGGAATGGAGGTTAGCATAGGCTGGGATGAAGTCAGCTTTGTTGGCAGCAGAACGGCAGTTCCAGAGGCTGCCTGAGACCTGGAACTCCAGGTGTGGGGTGCGTGCAGGGACCACCAGGTTAGAGGCAGCAGCCACGCGGTGTGAGGCGTTTGTGTGGCCTGTGCGGAGAGGAGAGAACAGGGATAGGCAGAGGCATAGTTGACAGGCTGTAGCAAATGGCTACAATAATGCAGAGGAGATCGGAATGAAATGAATTAAACATCAGGAAAAGGAGTGAGTAGGGCCTCCCTCGCCAAAACTTACACCTCAGAAACTATAATTGTTTCACTGAACCATCCAGATAAAAACTCTCCCAACTTCCACTTTTAGAAATTAGAATTGTTGTGAACTACAGCAGTTCAATGTTTCAAGGAATAGACTCAACTTGCTTTGTTCAGCTAGCTAAATATGACACCATGGCTGACTAGCATGCTAGCATCCAATAACACACAGTTTAGCACCA
This sequence comes from Coregonus lavaretus, assembly GCF_964263955.1. Lineage (NCBI taxonomy): Eukaryota > Metazoa > Chordata > Actinopteri > Salmoniformes > Salmonidae > Coregonus > Coregonus lavaretus. The sequence continues at coordinate 16,318,396 of NC_140022.1, forward strand.
ATGGCACCATTGCTGACTAGCATGCTAGCATCCAATAACACACAGTTTAGCACAAATGGCACCATGGCTGACCAGCATGCTAGCATCCAATAACACACAGTTTAGCACCAATACTTGGTTACAACAAACTAACGGTAGTGAGCTACAACACTAAACAGAGAATTTGTGTGTTGACGAATTACGTTGGCCAGCTAGCACAAATATATTGTATTTAGCAGCTACAGTACAGTTGGCTGGTCATGTTGGCTAACTAGCAATGGCTACTGTGTTGACTTTGTTTGGAAAACGGCTAGCTAGCTACGTGCTACCTACAATAGCCACCCACAACAGCCCACGGTGCCTAGCTATGACGCTTTAGCCAACAAGCATGCTAGCATCCAATAACACACCGTTTAGCACCAATACTTGGTAACAACAAACGACCGATAGTGTTTTAACACGCTAAACAGATAATTTGTGTCTGTGTCTAGTTCCAATCATAACGCAGCAATAATTAAAGGTTGGCTAGCTAGTACAAATATATTTTATTTAGCTGCTGCGGTACAGTTAGCTAGTCGTGATTGGCTACTGTGTTGACTTTGTATGAGACACGGCTAGCTAGCTGGCTAGCTTCGTGCTAATCCCTGGCATTGCCGAATATAATGCTAACCTACAATAACTATCCACAACAGCCCGCGATGCCTACTTACAATAACCAACTACGTTCTAAATACATAATTAAGCCTTACTCGACAAAGCCCAAGCTATGTACAAAGCCAAACTTACCCGACGCCAGCTGATATTTGTCTTCTGCAATCAGTAGGTGTAATTAAGTACAGTAGGTACTAACTACCTAACGCTGATGCCTCAGATAATGAAGTTAGAAAAACGGCTGAAATGGTAGAAAGCTAGCTGGCTTAATTACAGGTACACTTAAGCGTGAATAACATTGGAAACAGCTATCCACCGTGGCATGACATCTCAGGTGTCAGGATGAAGCATTTTCTCACAAAAAGAGGACTCAAGCAAACTATCTCTCTTCAACAGTTTCACTAGTCATGTTAGGTCTACTTAAAATGTCACATTCATACACAAGTAATTTGAAAATAAGTTATACTACTGAAACACATTCACAATAAGTTATATTACAACCTACCTCTGAAGTAAGCAGTGTGTTCTCTCACTAATGAAATAGGACATTAATAATTTGTCAGTGGTTAGTTGAATCAGTCTCTTTGCACTGTTCAGTTTGTCTGTGCAACAGGTAACCTTCCAGAATCGGAATCTTGTGATGTCACAATGGAGTCCCCATTGCCATGGTTACCCACAGCAGCTTTCATGTGTTATCAAATGCTGGCACAATTTAGTTTATTTATTTGAGATTTTTTGTACCTATGCAGCACAGTCATACCTAATATATACAATGAATCCATATAACCTAATTTTTTATTAAAATAAAATGCTGTAACTCATGTGAAATGGTTGACCATTCAAACGACATGTGTTTTGCCTAATTAAAAGTCTATATGTTTTAGATATCATAAATAGCAGCCAGGCTTACTTAGGTTGTTTGTTCGATCTCAGCCTACCACTAATGCCAATATTTTTCATCATCATCATCATCATCATCAATGAAATACATAGGCTACCTTACTACAGTAAAACAAGTCTTCCATAGTCTATGTCACCTCAGTAACAAAGTTCCAAAAAAGAAATGAGGGTTCAAGAAAACATCTCTCTTCAATGGCCTCAGCTATTAGCCATATGATCAACAAGGTCAACTGCAGCACTAAAATCAAGAAGCAGCTCATCCACAAGTTTATCTTGGTCAAGTGATCTGAGCCATTGATCGATTAAATCAACGAGAGCTGTTGCAGTCGAGTGATCCTTACGGTATCTTTACGGTACGCATGCTCATAGAGGGATAAAATTAGCTGGATGTGTAATTATATAGGCCCAAAAAATGTAATTGAAGAGTAGGTGTCATTGATGTTTAGCATTTAAGTTTAATAAATACTTAAATAAAGAAATCAATATCAGCTGACTATAGAAAAGTATTGTTTAAAATTATGTTTGAACATTTTCTTATCCGTGTCTTTCCAGTTGATATAACCAAACAGACAACCTTTGTTGCTCAAGAGCGTCACACATTCCTCCATTCATTCTCTATCATATTCCCCTCCATCAAATTCCTCTATCATATTCCCTCCATCATATTCTCTCTATTATATTTCTCTCCATCATATTCCACTCCATCATAATACTCGCTATCATATTCCCTCTATCATATTCCTCTTTATTTTTACAGGGAATCCCAATTGAGACCAGTGTCTCTTTTTCAATGGTGCCCTGTGTTATATCAATTAACAATCCAAACAGCTTAAACAGATAAAATTACATACAGAGTAGAAAATATATAGAGCAAAATTATTAGACTTGAACACATACATTTCACAATGAACAGGTCTTGTATTTAACCAGTTGAGCTGACAACCATTTTGCACTGTTTCACTAGGGCTTTAGTCATCAATCTAGCAAGAGGGAAATATTTTATTAATGTAGTGGTGTCCCTCCCCCCAGGAAGCTACGACCTTTAGCTTTCACCTGGAATTGTTCATTTATGTCTGAGAAAAAAAACACTTTCCAAACCATATGATCTAGTACACAAGAAAAGTATAATACAACCCTCTTTACTACTTTGCCAAACATTTCATGACATTAGTGAGAGTCAAAATCTGTAAAATTTGTGAATGTTTAAATTAACATTTGGGCAATTTGACCAGTGTACATCACTCCTATAGACAATGAGAGATGGGCTATGTAAAGGTCTCGATTTTGTCGTTCTGAACAAATGTTTGACTTCCACACAAAATTACTTCTTGACTTATTTTAGGTTTAAGGAAGTGTGTAGGTTTAAACTATTGCTTTAAAGGGAAGAGAGGGGGAGGAGGAGAGAGCGCGAGAGATGGGGGGAGTGGGAGAAAGAGGGAAGGAGGGGGAGGAGGGGGAGGAGGGGGAGGAGGTGGAGGGCAGCTGTGTCCGACACACCATACTTACACCTGCAACAGGTAGGCCAGGGGGCGGGACCTGTAGGTGAGACTCATAACATGATAAGGGGGGCAGGTGAAGAAGGGGTGTTGCTGGAGTCAAGGAAGGGAGGGTGTTCCTACGAGCCCCCTGCCAGCGAGACGGGGAGCAGGGAGGAAGTCTGTCCATGGAGCATTTCTGGGTCATTGGGTCGCCTCCAATGAGATTAGATCACCCTCTACAATGTAAAGCAGTTTGAGTACTGGGGGGTTCTCTGTATAAATCCAAGGTGAAACCTCCAGGGGCTAGCCTTCTCTCAGCGGAGAGTCTGCTCTGGGCTGCCTGCGAAAGGTGCTCCTCTGTGGGAAAGAGGAGAGAACAAGAGGCCCCAGAAGAGATCTCCTTATGGTAGTGATGGACAGATCAACTCTCCTTGTTATCTTCCACCTCTTCCTCTTCCTCTTGCTCGGCCTTCTCCCTCCTTTCCTTCTTACAGTCTTACAGTCCTTCTTACAGTCATTTTCTCCCTTTCCTCCTTCCTCTCCTCCCTCTTTCTCTTCCTCTACCTTCCTCTCCCTCCTTCCCTCTTGGTAAACCTTGTTTAGTCGAGCCAGATTGTGGATAGCTAGCCATGGTTTAGACCACTGTCGCTGTCTGGGTGGGGGGATACAGGACTGGTCCACTGGACTCAGCTCACATGGGGAGAACCTGCTGCTGCTGCCACTCCCCCTCTTACCTGGGATGAGATCACGTTTGGAGGAAACCTGGCACCATCCCTACGGTGAAGCATGGTGGTGGCAGCATCATGCTCCGGGGAGGATTTTCAGGGACAGGGACTGGGAACACGCCCCATTCACCTCGACGGGGCTGTAGTGGAGCAGGTCGAGAGTTTCAAGTTCCTTGGTGTCCACATCACCAACAAACTATCATGGTTCAAACACACCAAGACAGTCGTGAAGAGGGCACGACAACGCCTTTTCCACCACAGGAGACTGAAAAGATTTGGCATTGGTCCCAAGATCCTCAAAAAGTTCTACAGCTGCACCATCGAGAGCTTCCTGACCAGTTGCATCACCGCCTGGTATGGCAACTGCTCGGCATCCGACCGTAAGGCGCTACAGAGGGTAGTGCGTACGGCCCAGTACATCACTGGAGCCAAGCTTCCTGCCATCCAGGACCTATATACTTGGAGGTGTAAGAGGGAGGCCCAAAAAATTGACAAAGACTCCAGTCACCCAAGTCATAGACTGTTCTCTCTGCTACCGCACAGCAAGCGGTACCAGAGTGCCAAGTCTAGGTCCAAAAGGCCCCTTAACAGCTTCTATCCCCAATTCATAAGACTGCTGAACAATTCATCAAATGGCCACCCGGACTATTTACATTGACACCTCCCCCCTTTGTTTTTACACTGGTAATAGGAATCTGGATCGGTTTCCTTTTCTTTTTACCTTGCTTTTGTTATTATTATTATTTTTTAAAGTTTTCTTTTTACATTTCGTAAAATGTTATAATTACAAAAACATTTCATTTTAATTTCAATTTAGTAACATACTGTATCATTCAAATAAATATTATTATTTGTCTAATCATATTTTGCCAGCTAACTGGGTGGCAGGCTGCAATCAGTAGCTGTAATTAAGTACAGCAGCCACCAACCATCTAACGTTAATGCCTCGGATAATGAGGTTAGAAGAACAGCTGAATGGTCGGTAGCTAGCTGGCTCAATTACAGGTACTCTTAAGCGTGAAATAACATTGGAAACAACTAACCACAGTTGCTAAAAGTTACCAGTAGCTACCCACTAGCTAGCTAGCTTTGTTGGTCCAAGTGGTGGGTTAGCTAGCACTCGTGCTTCGCCGGGGTCCACCGAATAGAATACTTACCTACAATAATTACCTACAATAACCTACAATAACTACCTAAGTAAACTACCTATAATACCTGACTACAATACCTACATACAATCTAAATACATGGTTTAAGCTTTACTCAACAACATATAAGAAGCCAGCTTATCTCCTGCTAGATAAAACACAACCTCTCCCGACAACCTCGAGGCAAGAGACCTTTCTCTCTTTCTCGTCATCTTTCAACTTCTTATTCAGTTCCTTATTTTTCTCTTTTTCCTCCATCTTTAAAAATGTGACTTTCTGCTTGAGGTTCATGGCCAGAAAGCCCACTCTTCCCAGGATGGTCTCTGCTCTCTCTGATGAAACCGTCCCATTGGAGCTCTTGGAATGGGCACGGTCCGCCTCACTCTTCAAACCCTCCCTCGATCTCACCTCCTCCTTGACGCTCCTCTCTTCACTCTCAATGTCAATGCCTGTCCAATAATCCTAACAGGAAGACATTGACTCTAGATGTAATATTGTTCCAATGTGGCACATTCAATACACATTTGAGTGATCAACATACATTGATGGCCTCATGGGGCACACAATTTAGAGGACAGTAATTGAGGTAACTTGTTTATTTGTATCCCAAACTGATTTTGTAATAGCCATAGATGTTCTTCCTGGGTCCACACCAAACGTAATACAAATGTTAACCCTAGTAAGGGGTGATGTTTTATACTATGAGCATAGATTAGCAGGGTTGGGGTCAATTCAATTTCAATTCCAGTCAATTCAGGAAGTACTTAATTCAATGCTTTGAATTGAAATGGAACAGACCCCCAACCCTGTAGAGTAGAAGTGTAAAATAGGACACCTACCTTTGCCTTTTTCAGCGTCCAGGGCCTGGGTTCCTCATCCTCTGACCTGCATATGGAGGCTCTCACTCTAACAGGCGTCTTAGTGGCCATGCAGAGCAGAGGGGTTGCCAGAGTTAAGTTAGCATCTGGGACCAGCTGGTGAGCATGAGGGCAGCGATCCACCTCTTCACTAGTGCCCTTCCCTTTCTGCTCTGGCTGCTTGTGGTCCTTGTCATGGATGCATGCCAGGCTTGGAGGAAGTGCTAGGACAGGGCTTTTATCACTCATCAGTTCCTCTCTCTTGACAGTGGATGCAACTGCACTTGCCTCTGTGTTAACTGAGCACTATGTGGTGTCCTCAACTGTCTCCTCTGGCTGCTTGTGGTCATTGTTGTTGTGAATGCATTGCAGACCTGGAGGACTTTTATCATCCCAGGTGTAAATAGCAACAGTTGCCTCTGTGTCGACTGAGCACTTTGTAGTGCACTCAACTGTCTTCCATAGCGGTTTGTGGTCATTGTTGTGGGTGCAGGTCAGGATTAGAGGCAGTGTTGCAGGTGCAGGAGGACTTTTATCAGCCAAACACTCCTCCGTGTGGACAGTGGACACAGAAACGGCTGCTTCGCTGGCAACTGGACACTTGTTGGTGTCCTCTACTGCCTCCCCTGGCAGAGTGTGGACAGTGGAGACGGAAACGGCCGCTTCCCTGGACACTTGACTCTTGGTGGTGTCCTCTACTGCCTCCTCTGGCTGCTTGTGGCCATTGTCTAGAATGTGTGGCAACTTGGAAGGCAGCATTGGAGCCGGGCTTTTATCACCCAACAGGTTCTCTCCCTGGACAATGGATGTGCCTGCAGTGATCGCTGTGGTAACGGAGGACTCGGTGGCATCCTCTTTTGTCTCCTCTGTCAGTTTGTGGTCAGAGTCTCGGATACATGGCGAGCTTGGAGGCAGTGCTGCAGGGTCAGGAGGGCTTTGATCAGCTGCCATGTCCTCTTTGAGGTGAGTGGACACATCATTGTTTGTTTCACTTTTAACTGGACACTTGGTGGTGTCCTCTACTGCCTCCCCTGGCAGTTTGTAGTCAACTTCAAAGACAAGTGGCAGACTTGGAGGCAGCATTGGGACAGGGCATTTAGCTGCTGATCTGTACACTCCAAAATCAACAGTAGCTGTGCCTGCAGTGGTCTCTGTAGCAACTGAGACCTCATAGGTATCCTCTACTGTCTGCTCTGATGGCATGAAGTCATCGTCAAAGACTGTTGGCAGGCATGTAGGCAGCACTGAAGGAAGACTTCTAGCTGCCCATCGATTCTCTCCCTTGACAGTGGCTGTGGTAGCTGTGGTCTCTGTGGCAACTGGGCACTCTGTGGCTGAAACAGCAGGCTTAGAGGTTTCGAGGAAATTGAATGAATGGCCAATGAACCGCTGAGCCAGGGGTGGGAGGGAGTAATGATAGAATCTGTCCTCTTCCTCAACATTAGATATTGCCACTGGAGCAACTGAGACCTCAGTGGTGCCCTCTACTGCCTGATGTGGCTGCATGGAGTCTTCGTCAAAGAAGTGTGGCAGGTATCGATGCAGCATTGAGGAAAGATGTATATCTGTCCATAGGTCCTCTCGTATACCTGTAGATACATCTGCAGTGGCCTCTGTGGCAACTGGGCATTCAGCAGACTGGCAGGTTTCAGGGACAAAGTATGAAAATACAATGAACCGCTGTGCATCCTGAGCGCGTATGGCAAATGGAGAGGGGGGATGCAACATGGTAGGTATAGGCCTCTGATTGGTGAAAGCCAGTGGTGGGAGGGAGTCAATACAGGGAGCCATGAACTCAGTGAGAGGACAGTTGCTCACATCTCACACATTCTGCGTGAGAAAAGAAACAGACATGATGAAAGTGATCACATTCAGTACATACATACATACTGTATGAGTCAGCACTACTTACTTATACATCACATATATATATATATATATATATATATATATATAGTGTCCTCTAAGATGCTCTGCACCAGTCTGTCCCAACCCTTGGTCCCCTAGCCAATGGGCCAGCTAAGTGTAAAAATACATGCCCCACACCCAGCATAACATTTGACATTTTAGCCATTTATCAGACGCTTTTATCCAGAACGACTTATAGTTAGTTAGTGCATTCAACTTAAGGTAGCTAGGTGAGACAACCACATAATCCTGATATGAGCGTCTATGATAGAACGGTTGTTTATTTTTTATGACCAGACAACCATAAGAACTGAGGACATAAATTCACTGAAACAGACAGACACGATACAACACATTTAGACAAGAACAGTTATAAGCATTGCCATGGTGTAGCCTAATACAAAAAGAAATAAGGACAAAACATTGTTAGCTTACATTCCATGGCATATGGAACATTTTGCCCTTACAATAACTTATATTTGCTTTAATTAATATTGTTAAACAGAACTCTTGTCGACTTTGTCAAAGTTGGTCTTGTTACCTCCTCAATCAGTCTTGGCATTTTCCTCGTCTTGAACCAAATCCTCTTCATCTTCTTCTCCTGATCCTTCTGGATCTGCAAAACCAGAGCCAACCTGGCTCCCAGCTCCATCACGTAGTCTGTCTAGATCGCCCTTTCCTCCAACCGACACTCACCCCTCCTCTGTGTCAGCGTTGAACCCTCCATGTCTTCCTCTTAGCTAACAATAACTCTGGAAAATACACAACGTTGTAGTAAGTGGGTGTTGCTAACCAAATAATAATGCATCTCTTTACAATGTGCACACGTTTTCTTCCCAGCTACTTACAATTAATCAAGTGAGAATCCTGATCCAGATATGTTTAGGCAATAGGCCTATCTGAATTACTAGTAAAAAGTTGGCTACTGGAAAAGCGACCAAGTTCAAATGAATCGATTTTGGCTGTTCTTATCATTTCGTGAACAATATCCTTCATGACATCATCATTGTGATGCAAGGCGTTGCCATGGCAGATGAAAAAGCACAACACAGACTTTAAAAAGCAAACTTCAGGGTCTTTCTGTACCTTACTATTGAGCCTTATTCAACCCCTCATGTAGCTCTACTCCATATTGGGCCTGGTTCTCACAAACCACACTAATCACTTCCATCATATCATTGAAAACACTGTGTTTTGGGTAGAAAATGACTCTATATCCATGCAGGACCTAACTTGTACAGTTTCATCTATTTTAAAAACCAAGGAGGTAAAAATGCCAGTCTTCTCTTTGAGTGCCCTTGAGTGCACCTCAATTTAAAGAGGTCTATCAATTCAACCATTTGAAATGGATGTCCATTCAATTAAGAACATATTATTCTTATTAGAAATGAATCAGCTACAAATTAGGTAGGCGTACTTGTTTTTTTACACAACCTACTCTTTTGGTACATATTTATTGAGATAATTGATTACAACATATGTTGGTGATTAACACAGAGAGAGGTTTTTTTTTCTGTCATCAATAGAATGCATTAGCCATTAGGCTGGCTCACTACAATTGTAACATTACATTTACATTTTACATTTTAGTCATTTAGCAGACGCTCTTATCCAGAGCGACTTACAGGAGCAATTAGGGTTAAGTGCCTTGCTCAAGGGCACATTTACCCCATTTAGCAGACGCTCTTATCCAGAGTGACTTACAAATTGGTGCATTCACCCTATAGCTAGTGGGATAACCACTTTACAATTTTATTTTATTTTCTCTTTTTTTTTTTTTTTTTGGGGGGGGGGGTGGGTTGGGGTACGGGGGGTAGAAGGATTACATTATCCTATCCCAGGTATTCCTTAAAGAGGTGGGGTTTCAAATGTCTCCGGAAGGTGGTGAGTGACTCCGCTGTCCTGGCGTCGTGAGGGAGCTTGTTCCACCATTGGGGTGCCAGAGCAGCGAACAGTTTTGACTGGGCTGAGCGGGAGCTATGCTTCCGCAGAGGAAGGGGAGCCAGCAGGCCAGAGGTGGATGAACGCAATGCCCTCGTTTGGGTGTAGGGACTGATCAGAGCCTGAAGGTACGGCGGTGCCGTTCCCCTCACTGCTCCATAAGCAAGCACCATGGTCTTGTAACGGATGCGAGCTTCAACTGGAAGCCAGTGGAGTGTGCGGAGGAGGGGGGTGACGTGAGAGAACTTGGGAAGGTTGAACACCAGACGGGCGGCGGCATTCTGGATGAGTTGTAGGGGTTTAATGGCACAGGCAGGGAGCCCAGCCAACAGCGAGTTGCAGTAATCCAGACGGGAGATGACAAGTGCCTGGATTAGGACCTGTGCCGCTTCCTGTGTAAGGCAGGGTCGTACTCTCCGAATGTTGTAGAGCGTGGATCTGCAGGATCGGGTCACCGCCTTGATGTTAGCGGAGAACGACAGGGTGTTGTCCAGGGTCACGCCAAGGCTCTTCGCACTCTGGGAGGAGGACACAACGGAGTTCTCAATCGTGATGGCGAGGTCATGGAACGGGCAGTCCTTCCCCGGGAGGAAGAGCAGCTCCGTCTTGCCAGGGTTCAGCTTGAGGTGGTGATCCGACATCCATACTGATATGTCTGCCAGACATGCAGAGATGCGATTCGCCACCTGGTTATCAGAAGGGGGAAAGGAGAAGATTAGTTGTGTATCGTCAGCGTAGCAATGATAGGAGAGGCCATGTGAGGATATGACAGAGCCAAGTGACTTGGTGTATAGGGAGAATAGGAGAGGGCCTAGAACTGAGCCCTGGGGGACACCAGTGGTGAGAGCACGTGGTGCGGAGACAGCTTCTCGCCACGCCACTTGGTAGGAGCGACCGGTCAGGTAGGACGCAATCCAGGAGTGAGCCGCGCCGGAGATGCCCAGCTCGGAGAGGGTGGAGAGGAGGATCTGATGGTTCACAGTATCAAAGGCAGCAGACAGGTCTAGAAGGACAAGAGCAGAGGAGAGAGAGTTAGCTTTAGCAGTGCGGAGAGCCTCCGTGACACAGAGAAGAGCAGTCTCAGTTGAATGACCAGTCCTGAAACCTGACTGGTTTGGATCAAGAAGGTCATTCTGAGAGAGATAGCAAGAGAGTTGGCTAAAGACGGCACGCTCAATAGTTTTGGAAAGAAAAGAAAGAAGGGATACTGGTCTGTAGTTGTTGACGTCAGTGGGATCGAGTGTTGGTTTTTTGAGAAGGGGTGCAACTCTCGCTCTCTTGAAGACGGAAGGGACATAGCCAGCGGTCAAGGATGAGTTGATCAGCGAGGTGAGGTAGGGGAGAAGGTCACCGGAGATGGTCTGGAGAAGAGAGGAGGGGATGGGGTCAAGCGGGCAGGTTGTTGGGCGGCCTGCAGTCACAAGTCGCAGGATTTTATCTGGAGAGAGAGGGGAGAAAGAAGTCAAAGCATAGGGTAGGGCAGTGTGAGTAGGACCAGCAGTGTCATTAGACTTAACAAACGAGGATCGGATGTCGTCAACCTTCTTTTCAAAGTGGTTGACGAAGTCATCCACCGAGAGAGAGGAGGGGATTCAGCAGGGAGGAGAATGTGGCAAAGAGCTTCCTAGGGTTAGAGGCAGATGCTTGGAATTTAGAGTGGTAGAAAGTGCCTTAGCAGCAGAAACAGATGAAGAAAATGTAGAGAGGAGGGAGTGAAAAGATGCCAGGTCGGCAGGGAGTTTAGTTTTCTTCCATTTCCGCTCCGCTGCCCGGAGCTCTGTTCTGTGAGCTCGCAATGAGTCATCAAGCCACGGAGCTGGAGGGGAGGACCGAGCCGGCCGGGAGGATAGGGGACACAGAGAGTCAAAGGATGCAGAAAGGGAGGAGAGGAGGGTTGAGGAGGCAGAATCAGGAGATTGGAGGGAGAAGGATTGAGCAGAGGGAAGTGATGATAGGATGGAAGAGGAGAGAGTAGTGGGAGAGAGAGAGCGAAGGTTGCGGCGGCGCATTACCATCTGTGTAGGGGCAGAGTGAGTAGTGTTGGAGGAGAGCGAGAGAGAAAAGGACACAAAGTAGTGGTCGGAGACATGGAGGGGAGTTGCAGTGAGATTAGTAGAAGAGCAGCATCTAGTAAAGATGAGGTCAAGCGTATTGCCTGCCTTGTGAGTAGGGAGGGACGGTGAGAGGGTGAGGTCAAAAGAGGAGAGGAGTGGAAAGAAGGAGGCAGAGAGAAATGAGTCAAATGTAGACGTAGGGAGGTTGAAATCCCCCAAAACTGTGAGGGGTGAGCCATCCTCAGGAAAGGAGCTTATCAAGGCGTCAAGCTCATTGATGAACTCCCCAAGGGAACCTGGAGGGCGATAGATGACAAGGATATTAAGCTTAGATGGGCTAGTGACTGTGACAGCATGGAATTCAAATGAGGAGATAGACAGATGGGTTAGGGGAAAAATTGAGAATGTCCACTTGGGAGAGATGAGGATTCCTGTGCCACCACCCCTCTGACCAGATGCTCTCGGGGTATGCGAGAACACATGGTCAGACGAGGAGAGAGCAGTAGGAGTAGCAGTGTTTTCAGTGGTAATCCATGTTTCCGTCAGCGCCAGGAAGTCGAGGGAATGGAGGTTAGCATAGGCTGGGATGAAGTCAGCTTTGTTGGCAGCAGAACGGCAGTTCCAGAGGCTGCCTGAGACCTGGAACTCCAGGTGTGGGGTGCGTGCAGGGACCACCAGGTTAGAGAGGCAGCAGCCACGCGGTGTGAGGCGTTTGTGTGGCCTGTGCAGAGAGGAGAGAACAGGTATAGGCAGAGGCATAGTTGACAGGCTGTAGCAAATGGCTACAATAATGCAGAGGAGATCGGAATGAAATGAATTAAACATCAGGAAAAGGAGTGAGTAGGGCCTCCCTCGCCAAAACTTACACCTCAGAAACTATAATTGTTTCACTGAACCATCCAGATAAAAACTCTCCCAACTTCCACTTTTAGAAATTAGAATTGTTGTGAACTACAGCAGTTCAATGTTTCAAGGAATAGACTCAACTTGCTTTGTTCAGCTAGCTAAATATGACACCATGGCTGACTAGCATGCTAGCATCCAATAACACACAGTTTAGCACCAATGGCACCATTGCTGACTAGCATGCTAGCATCAAATAACACACAGTTTAGCACAAATGGCACCATGGCTGACCAGCATGCTAGCATCCAATAACACACAGTTTAGCACCAATACTTGGTTACAACAAACTAACAGTAGTGAGCTAACACACTAAACAGATAATTTGTGTGTTAACGAATTACGTTGGCTAGCTAGCACAAATATATTGTATTTAGCAGCTACAGTACAGTTGGCTGGTCATGTTGGCTAACTAGCAATGGCTACTGTGTTGACTTTGTTTGGAAAACGGCTAGCTAGCTACGTGCTACCTACAATAGCCACCCACAACAGCCCACGGTGCCTAGCTATGACGCTTTAGCCAACAAGCATGCTAGCATCCAATAACACACAGTTTAGCACCAATACTTGGTAACAACAAACGACCGATAGTGTTTTAACACGCTAAACAGATAATTCGTGTCTGTGTCTAGTTCCTATCATAACGCAGCAATAATTAAACGTTGGCTAGCTAGTACAAATATATTGTATTTAGCTGCTGCGGTACAGTTAGCTAGTCGTGATTGGCTACTGTGTTGACTTTGTATGAGACACGGCTAGCTAGCTGGCTAGCTTCGTGCTAATCCCCGGCATAGCCGAATATAATGCTAACCTACAATAACTATCCACAACAGCCCGCGATGCCTACTTACAATAACCAACTACGTTCTAAATACATAATTAAGCCTTACTCGACAAAGCCCAAGCTATGTACAAAGCCAAACTTACCCGACGCCAGCTGATATTTGTCTTCTGCAATCAGTAGGTGTAATTAAGTACAGTAGGTACTAACTACCTAACGCTGATGCCTCAGATAATGAAGTTAGAAAAACGGCTGAAATGGTAGAAAGCTAGCTGGCTTAATTACAGGTACTCTTAAGCGTGAATAACATTGGAAACAGCTATCCACCGTGGCATGACATCTCAGGTGTCAGGATGAAGCATTTTCTCACAAAAAGAGGACTCAAGCAAACTATCTCTCTTCAACAGTTTCACTAGTCATGTTAGGTCTACTTAAAATGTCACATTCATACACAAGTAATTTGAAAATAAGTTATACTACTGAAACACATTCACAATAAGTTATATTACAACCTACCTCTGAAGTAAGCAGTGTGTTCTCTCACTAATGAAATAGGACATTAATAATTTGTCAGTGGTTAGTTGAATCAGTCTCTTTGCACTGTTCAGTTTGTCTGTGCAACAGGTAACCTTCCAGAATCGGAATCTTGTGATGTCACAATGGAGTCCCCATTGCCATGGTTACCCACAGCAGCTTTCATGTGTTATCAAATGCTGGCACAATTTAGTTTATTTATTTTAGATTTTTTGTACCTATGCAGCACAGTCATACCTAATATATACAAAGAATCCATATAACCTAATTTTTTATTAAAATAAAATGCTGTAACTCATGTAAAATGGTTGACCATTCAAACGACATGTGTTTTGCCTAATTAAAAGTCTATATGTTTTAGATATCATAAATAGCAGCCAGGCTTACGTAGGTTGTTTGTTCGATCTCAGCCTACCACTAATGCCAATGTTTTTCATCATCATCATCATCATCATCATCATCATCAATGAAATACATAGGCTACCTTACTACAGTAAAACAAGTCTTCCATAGTCTATGTCACCTCAGTAACAAAGTTCCAAAAAAGAAATGAGGGTTCAAGAAAACATCTCTCTTCAATGGCCTCAGCTATTAGCCATATGATCAACAAGGTCAACTGCAGCACTAAAATCAAGAAGCAGCTCATCCACAAGTTTATCTTGGTCAAGTGATCTGAGCCATTGATCGATTAAATCAACGAGAGCTGTTGCAGTCGAGTGATCCTTACGGTATCTTTACGGTACGCATGCTCATAGAGGGATAAAATTAGCTGGATGTGTAATTATATAGGCCCAAAAAATGTAATTGAAGAGTAGGTGTCATTGATGTTTAGCATTTAAGTTTAATAAATAATTAAATAAAGAAATCAATATCAGCTGACTATAGAAAAGTATTGTTTAAAATTATGTTTGAACATTTTCTTATCCGTGTCTTTCCAGTTGATATAACCAAACAGACAACCTTTGTTGCTCAAGAGCGTCACACATTCCTCCATTCATTCTCTATCATATTCCCCTCCATCAAATTCCTCTATCATATTCCCTCCATCATATTCTCTCTATTATATTTCTCTCCATCATATTCCACTCCATCATAATACTCGCTATCATATTCCCTCTATCATATTCCTCTTTATTTTTACAGGGAATCCCAATTGATACCAGTGTCTCTTTTTCAATGGTGCCCTGTGTTATATCAATTAACAATCCAAACAGCTTAAACAGATAAAATTACATACAGAGTAGAAAATATATAGAGCAAAATTATTAGACTTGAACACATACATTTCACAATGAACAGGTCTTGTATTTAACCAGTTGAGCTGACAACCATTTTGCACTGTTTCACTAGGGCTTTGGTCATCAATCTAGCAAGAGGGAAATATTTTATTAATGTAGTGGTGTCCCTCCCCCCAGGAAGCTACGACCTTTAGCTTTCACCTGGAATTGTTCATTTATGTCTGAGAAAAAAAACACTTTCCAAACCATATGATCTAGTACACAAGAAAAGTATAATACAACCTTCTTTACTACTTTGCCAAACATTTCATGACATTAGTGAGAGTCAAAATCTGTAAAATTTGTGAATGTCTAAATTAACATTTGGGCAATTTGACCAGTGTACATCACTCCTATAGACAATGAGAGATGGGCTATGTAAAGGTCTCGATTTTGTCGTTCTGAACAAATGTTTGACTTCCACACAAAATTACTTCTTGACTTATTTTAGGTTTAAGGAAGTGTGTAGGTTTAAACTATTGCTTTAAAGGGAAGAGAGGGGGAGGAGGAGAGAGCGCGAGAGATGGGGGGAGTAAAGAAAGAGGGAAGGAGGGGGAGGAGGGGGAGGAGGGGGAGGAGGTGGAGGGCAGCTGTGTCCGACACACCATACTTACACCTGCAACAGGTAGGCCAGGGGGCGGGACCTGTAGGTGAGACTCATAACATGATAAGGGGGGCAGGTGAAGAAGGGGTGTTGCTGGAGTCAAGGAAGGGAGGGTGTTCCTACGAGCCCCCTGCCAGCGAGACGGGGAGCAGGGAGGAAGTCTGTCCATGGAGCATTTCTGGGTCATTGGGTCGCCTCCAATGAGATTAGATCACCCTCTACAATGTAAAGCAGTTTGAGTACTGGGGGGTTCTCTGTATAAATCCAAGGTGAAACCTCCAGGGGCTAGCCTTCTCTCAGCGGAGAGTCTGCTCTGGGCTGCCTGCGAAAGGTGCACCTCTGTGGGAAAGAGGAGAGAACAAGAGGCCCCAGAAGAGATCTCCTTATGGTAGGGATGGACAGATCAACTCTCCTTGTTATCTTCCACCTCTTCCTCTTCCTCTTGCTCGGCCTTCTCCCTCCTTTCCTTCTTACAGTCTTACAGTCCTTCTTACAGTCATTTTCTCCCTTTCCTCCTTCCTCTCCTCCCTCTTTCTCTTCCTCTACCTTCCTCTCCCTCCTTCCCTCTTGGTAAACCTTGTTTAGTCGAGCCAGATTGTGGATAGCTAGCCATGGTTTAGACCACTGTCGCTGTCTGGGTGGGGGGATACAGGACTGGTCCACTGGACTCAGCTCACATGGGGAGAACCTGCTGCTGCTGCCACTCCCCCTCTTACCTGGGATGAGATCACGTTTGGAGGAAACCTGGCACCATCCCTACGGTGAAGCATGGTGGTGGCAGCATCATGCTCCGGGGAGGATTTTCAGGGACAGGGACTGGGAACACGCCCCATTCACATCGACGGGGCTGTAGTGGAGCAGGTCGAGAGTTTCAAGTTCCTTGGTGTCCACATCACCAACAAACTATCATGGTTCAAACACACCAAGACAGTCGTGAAGAGGGCACGACAACGCCTTTTCCACCACAGGAGACTGAAAAGATTTGGCATTGGTCCCAAGATCCTCAAAAAGTTCTACAGCTGCACCATCGAGAGCTTCCTGACCAGTTGCATCACCGCCTGGTATGGCAACTGCTCGGCATCCGACCGTAAGGCGCTACAGAGGGTAGTGCGTACGGCCCAGTACATCACTGGAGCCAAGCTTCCTGCCATCCAGGACCTATATACTTGGAGGTGTAAGAGGGAGGCCCAAAAAATTGACAAAGACTCCAGTCACCCAAGTCATAGACTGTTCTCTCTGCTCCCGCACAGCAAGCGGTACCAGAGTGCCAAGTCTAGGTCCAAAAGGCCCCTTAACAGCTTCTATCCCCAATTCATAAGACTGCTGAACAATTAATCAAATGGCCACCCGGACTATTTACATTGACACCTCCCCCCTTTGTTTTTACACTGGTAATAGGAATCTGGATCGGTTTCCTTTTCTTTTTACCTTGCTTTTGTTATTATTATTATTTTTTAAAGTTTCTTTTTACATTTCGTAAAATGTTATAATTACAAAAACATTTCATTTTAATTTCAATTTAGTAACATACTGTATCATTCAAATAAATATTATTATTTGTCTAATCATATTTTGCCAGCTAACTGGGTGGCAGGCTGCAATCAGTAGCTGTAATTAAGTACAGCAGCCACCAACCATCTAACGTTAATGCCTCGGATAATGAGGTTAGAAGAACAGCTGAATGGTCGGTAGCTAGCTGGCTCAATTACAGGTACTCTTAAGCGTGAAATAACATTGGAAACAACTAACCACAGTTGCTAAAAGTTACCAGTAGCTACCCACTAGCTAGCTAGCTTTGTTGGTCCAAGTGGTGGGTTAGCTAGCACTCGTGCTTCGCCGGGGTCCACCGAATAGAATACTTACCTACAATAATTACCTACAATAACCTACAATAACTACCTAAGTAAACTACCTATAATACCTGACTACAATACCTACATACAATCTAAATACATGGTTTAAGCTTTACTCAACAACATATAAGAAGCCAGCTTATCTCCTGCTAGAGAAAACACAACCTCTCCCGACAACCTCGAGGCAAGAGACCTTTCTCTCTTTCTCGTCATCTTTCAACTTCTTATTCAGTTCCTTATTTTTCTCTTTTTTCTCCATCTTTAAAAATGTGACTTTCTGCTTGAGGTTCATGGCCAGAAAGCCCACTCTTCCCAGGATGGTCTCTGCTCTCTCTGATGAAACCGTCCCATTGGAGCTCTTGGAATGGGCACGGTCCGCCTCACTCTTCAAACCCTCCCTCGGGCTCACCTCCTCCTTGACGCTCCTCTCTTCACTCTCAATGTCAATGCCTGTCCAATAATCCTAACAGGAAGACATTGACTCTAGATGTAATATTGTTCCAATGTGGCACATTCAATACACATTTGAGTGATCAACATACATTGATGGCCTCATGGGGCACACAATTTAGAGGACAGTAATTGAGGTAACTTGTTTATTTGTATCCCAAACCGATTTTGTAATAGCCATAGATGTTCTTCCTGGGTCCACACCAAACGTAATACAAATGTTAACCCTAGTAAGGGGTGATGTTTTATACTATGAGCATAGATTAGCAGGGTTGGGGTCAATTCAATTTCAATTCCAGTCAATTCAGGAAGTACTTAATTCAATGCTTTGAATTGAAATGGAACAGACCCCCAACCCTGTAGAGTAGAAGTGTAAAATAGGACACCTACATTTGCCTTTTTCAGCGTCCAGGGCCTGGGTTCCTCATCCTCTGACCTGCATATGGAGGCTCTCACTCTAACAGGTGTCTTAGTGGCCATGCAGAGCAGAGGGGTTGCCAGAGTTAAGTTAGCATCTGGGACCAGCTGGTGAGCATGAGGGCAGCGATCCACCTCTTCACTAGTGCCCTTCCCTTTCTGCTCTGGCTGCTTGTGGTCCTTGTCATGGATGCATGCCAGGCTTGGAGGAAGTGCTAGGACAGGGCTTTTATCACTCATCAGTTCCTCTCTCTTGACAGTGGATGCAACTGCACTTGCCTCTGTGTTAACTGAGCACTATGTGGTGTCCTCAACTGTCTCCTCTGGCTGCTTGTGGTCATTGTTGTTGTGAATGCATTGCAGACCTGGAGGACTTTTATCATTACAGGTGTAAATAGCAACAGTTGCCTCTGTGTCGACTGAGCATTTTGTAGTGCACTCAACTGTCTTCCATAGCGGTTTGTGGTCATTGTTGTGGGTGCAGGTCAGGATTAGAGGCAGTGTTGCAGGTGCAGGAGGACTTTTATCAGCCAAACACTCCTCCGTGTGGACAGTGGACACAGAAACGGCTGCTTCCCTGGCAACTGGACACTTGTTGGTGTCCTCTACTGCCTCCCCTGGCAGAGTGTGGACAGTGGAGACGGAAACGGCCGCTTCCCTGGACACTTGACTCTTGGTGGTGTCCTCTACTGCCTCCTCTGGCTGCTTGTGGCCATTGTCTAGAATGTGTGGCAACTTTGAAGGCAGCATTGGAGCCGGGCTTTTATCACCCAACAGGTTCTCTCCCTGGACAATGGATGTGCCTGCAGTGATCGCTGTGGTAACGGAGGACTCGGTGGCATCCTCTTTTGTCTCCTCTGTCAGTTTGTGGTCAGAGTCTCGGATACATGGCGAGCTTGGAGGCAGTGCTGCAGGGTCAGGAGGGCTTTGATCAGCTGCCATGTCCTCTTTGAGGTGAGTGGACACATCATTGTTTGTTTCACTGATAACTGGACACTTGGTGGTGTCCTCTACTGCCTCCCCTGGCAGTTTGTAGTCAACTTCAAAGACAAGTGGCAGACTTGGAGGCAGCATTGGGACAGGGCATTTAGCTGCTGATCTGTACACTCCAAAATCAACAGTAGCTGTGCCTGCAGTGGTCTCTGTAGCAACTGAGACCTCATAGGTATCCTCTACTGTCTGCTCTGATGGCATGAAGTCATCGTCAAAGACTGTTGGCAGGCATGTAGGCAGCACTGAAGGAAGACTTCTAGCTGCCCATCGATTATCTCCCTTGACAGTGACTGTGGTAGCAGTGGTCTCTGTGGCAACTGGGCACTCTGTGGCTGAAACAGCAGGCTTAGAGGTTTCGAGGAAATTGAATGAATTGCCAATGAACCGCTGAGCCAGGGGTGGGAGGGAGTAATGATAGAATCTGTCCTCTTCCTCAACATTAGATATTGCCACTGGAGCAACTGAGACCTCAGTGGTGCCCTCTACTGCCTGATGTGGCTGCATGGAGTCTTCGTCAAAGAAGTGTGGCAGGTATCGATGCAGCATTGAGGAAAGATGTATATCTGTCCATAGGTCCTCTCGTATACCTGTAGATACATCTGCAGTGGCCTCTGTGGCAACTGGGCATTCAGCAGACTGGCAGGTTTCAGGGACAAAGTATGAAAATACAATGAACCGCTGTGCATCCTGAGCGCGTATGGCAAATGGAGAGGGGGGATGCAACATGGTAGGTATAGGCCTCTGATTGGTGAAAGCCAGTGGTGGGAGGGAGTCAATACAGGGAGCCATGAACTCAGTGAGAGGACAGTTGCTCACATCTCACACATTCTGCGTGAGAAAAGAAACAGACATGATGAAAGTGATCACATTCAGTACATACATACATACTGTATGAGTCAGCACTACTTACTTATACATCACATATATATATATATATATATATATATATATATATATATATATATATATATATATATATATATATATAGTGTCCTCTAAGATGCTCTGCACCAGTCTGTCCCAACCCTTGGTCCCCTAGCCAATGGGCCAGCTAAGTGTAAAAATACATGCCCCACACCCAGCATAACATTTGACATTTTAGCCATTTATCAGACGCTTTTATCCAGAACGACTTATAGTTAGTTAGTGCATTCAACTTAAGGTAGCTAGGTGAGACAACCACATAATCCTGATATGAGCGTCTATGATAGAACGGTTGTTTATTTTTTATGACCAGACAACCATAAGAACTGAGGACATAAATTCACTGAAACAGACAGACACGATACAACACATTTAGACAAGAACAGTTATAAGCATTGCCATGGTGTAGCCTAATACAAAAAGAAATAAGGACAAAACATTGTTAGCTTACATTCCATGGCATATGGAACATTTTGCCCTTACAATAACTTATATTTGCTTTAATTAATATTGTTAAACAGAACTCTTGTCGACTTTGTCAAAGTTGGTCTTGTTACCTCCTCAATCAGTCTTGGCATTTTCCTCGTCTTGAACCAAATCCTCTTCATCTTCTTCTCCTGATCCTTCTGGATCTGCAAAACCAGAGCCAACCTGGCTCCCAGCTCCATCACGTAGTCTGTCTAGATCGCCCTTTCCTCCAACCGACACTCACCCCTCCTCTGTGTCAGCGTTGAACCCTCCATGTCTTCCTCTTAGCTAACAATAACTCTGGAAAATACACAACGTTGTAGTAAGTGGGTGTTGCTAACCAAATAATAATGCATCTCTTTACAATGTGCACACGATTTCTTCCCAGCTACTTACAATTAATCAAGTGAGAATCCTGATCCAGATATGTTTAGGCAATAGGCCTATCTGAATTACTAGTAAAAAGTTGGCTACTGGAAAAGCGACCAAGTTCAAATGAATCGATTTTGGCTGTTCTTATCATTTCGTGAACAATATCCTTCATGACATCATCACTGTGATGCAAGGCGTTGCCATGGCAGATGAAAAAGCACAACACAGACTTTAAAAAGCAAACTTCAGGGTCTTTCTGTACCTTACTATTGAGCCTTATTCAACCCCTCATGTAGCTCTACTCCATATTGGGCCTGGTTCTCACAAACCACACTAATCACTTCCATCATATCATTGAAAACACTGTGTTTTGGGTAGAAAATGACTCTATATCCATGCAGGACCTAACTTGTACAGTTTCATCTATTTTAAAAACCAAGGAGGTAAAAATGCCAGTCTTCTCTTTGAGTGCCCTTGAGTGCACCTCAATTTAAAGAGGTCTATCAATTCAACCATTTGAAATGGATGTCCATTCAATTAAGAACATATTATTCTTATTAGAAATGAATCAGCTACAAATTAGGTAGGCGTACTTGTTTTTTTACACAACCTACTCTTTTGGTACATATTTATTGAGATAATTGATTACAACATATGTTGGTGATTAACACAGAGAGAGGTTTTTTTTCTGTCATCAATAGAATGCATTAGCCATTAGGCTGGCTCACTACAATTGTAACATGACATCTCAGGTGTCAGGATGAAGCATTTTCTCACAAAAAGAGGACTCAAGCAAACTATCTCTCTTCAACAGTTTCACTAGTCATGTTAGGTCTACCTAAAATGTCACATTCATTCACAAGTAATTTGAAAATAAGTTATACTACTGAAACACATTCACAATAAGTTATATTACAACCTACCTCTGAAGTAAGCAGTGTGTTCTCTCACTAATGAAATAGGACATTAATAATTTGTCAGTGGTTAGTTGAATCAGTCTCTTTGCACTGTTCAGTTTGTCTGTGCAACAGGTAACCTTCCAGAATCGGAATCTTGTGATGTCACAATGGAGTCCCCATTGCCATGGTTACCCACAGCAGCTTTTATGTGTTATCAAATGCTGGCACAATTTAGTTTATTTATTTTAGATTTTTTGTACCTATGCAGCACAGTCATACCTAATATATACAATGAATCCATATAACCTAATTTTTTATTAAAATAAAATGCTGTAACATGTAAAATGGTTGACCATTCAAACGACATGTGTTTTGCCTAATTAAAAGTCTATATGTTTTAGATATCATAAATAGCAGCCAGGCTTACTTAGGTTGTTTGTTCGATCTCAGCCTACCACTAATGCCAATATTTTTCATCATCATCATCATCATCAATGAAATACATAGGCTACCTTACTACAGTAAAACAAGTCTTCCATAGTCTATGTCACCTCAGTAACAAAGTTCCAAAAAAGAAATGAGGGTTCAAGAAAACATCTCTCTTCAATGGCCTCAGCTATTAGCCATATGATCAACAAGGTCAACTGCAGCACTAAAATCAAGAAGCAGCTCATCCACAAGTTTATCTTGGTCAAGTGATCTGAGCCATTGATCGATTAAATCAACGAGAGCTGTTGCAGTCGAGTGATCCTTACGGTATCTTTACGGTACGCATGCTCATAGAGGGATAAAATTAGCTGGATGTGTAATTATATAGGCCCAAAAAATGTAATTGAAGAGTAGGTGTCATTGATGTTTAGCATTTAAGTTTAATAAATAATTAAATAAAGAAATCAATATCAGCTGACTATAGAAAAGTATTGTTTAAAATTATGTTTGAACATTTTCTTATCCGTGTCTTTCCAGTTGATATAACCAAACAGACAACCTTTGTTGCTCAAGAGCGTCACACATTCCTCCATTCATTCTCTATCATATTCCCCTCCATCAAATTCCTCTATCATATTCCCTCCATCATATTCTCTCTATTATATTTCTCTCCATCATATTCCACTCCATCATAATACTCGCTATCATATTCCCTCTATCATATTCCTCTTTATTTTTACAGGGAATCCCAATTGAGACCAGTGTCTCTTTTTCAATGGTGCCCTGTGTTATATCAATTAACAATCCAAACAGCTTAAACAGATAAAATTACATACAGAGTAGAAAATATCTAGAGCAAAATTATTAGACTTGAACACATACATTTCACAATGAACAGGTCTTGTATTTAACCAGTTGAGCTGACAACCATTTTGCACTGTTTCACTAGGGCTTTAGTCATCAATCTAGCAAGAGGGAAATATTTTATTAATGTAGTGGTGTCCCTCCCCCCAGGAAGCTACGACCTTTAGCTTTCACCTGGAATTGTTCATTTATGTCTGAGAAAAAAAACACTTTCCAAACCATATGATCTAGTACACAAGAAAAGTATAATACAACCTTCTTTACTACTTTGCCAAACATTTCATGACATTAGTGAGAGTCAAAATCTGTAAAATTTGTGAATGTCTAAATTAACATTTGGGCAATTTGACCAGTGTACATCACTCCTATAGACAATGAGAGATGGGCTATGTAAAGGTCTCGATTTTGTCGTTCTGAACAAATGTTTGACTTCCACACAAAATTACTTCTTGACTTATTTTAGGTTTAAGGAAGTGTGTAGGTTTAAACTATTGCTTTAAAGGGAAGAGAGGGGGAGGAGGAGAGAGCGCGAGAGATGGGGGGAGTGGGAGAAAGAGGGAAGGAGGGGGAGGAGGTGGAGGGCAGCTGTGTCCGACACACCATACTTACACCTGCAACAGGTAGGCCAGGGGGCGGGACCTGTAGGTGAGACTCATAACATGATAAGGGGGGCAGGTGAAGAAGGGGTGTTGCTGGAGTCAAGGAAGGGAGGGTGTTCCTACGAGCCCCCTGCCAGCGAGACGGGGAGCAGGGAGGAAGTCTGTCCATGGAGCATTTCTGGGTCATTGGGTCGCCTCCAATGAGATTAGATCACCCTCTACAATGTAAAGCAGTTTGAGTACTGGGGGGTTCTCTGTATAAATCCAAGGTGAAACCTCCAGGGGCTAGCCTTCTCTCAGCGGAGAGTCTGCTCTGGGCTGCCTGCGAAAGGTGCTCCTCTGTGGGAAAGAGGAGAGAACAAGAGGCCCCAGAAGAGATCTCCTTATGGTAGTGATGGACAGATCAACTCTCCTTGTTATCTTCCACCTCTTCCTCTTCCTCTTGCTCGGCCTTCTCCCTCCTTTCCTTCTTACAGTCTTACAGTCCTTCTTACAGTCATTTTCTCCCTTTCCTCCTTCCTCTCCTCCCTCTTTCTCTTCCTCTACCTTCCTCTCCCTCCTTCCCTCTTGGTAAACCTTGTTTAGTCGAGCCAGATTGTGGATAGCTAGCCATGGTTTAGACCACTGTCGCTGTCTGGGTGGGGGGATACAGGACTGGTCCACTGGACTCAGCTCACATGGGGAGAACCTGCTGCTGCTGCCACTCCCCCTCTTACCTGGGATGAGATCACGTTTGGAGGAAACCTGGCACCATCCCTACGGTGAAGCATGGTGGTGGCAGCATCATGCTCCGGGGAGGATTTTCAGGGACAGGGACTGGGAACACGCCCCATTCACATCGACGGGGCTGTAGTGGAGCAGGTCGAGAGTTTCAAGTTCTTTGGTGTCCACATCACCAACAAACTATCATGGTTCAAACACACCAAGACAGTCGTGAAGAGGGCACGACAACGCCTTTTCCACCACAGGAGACTGAAAAGATTTGGCATTGGTCCCAAGATCCTCAAAAAGTTCTACAGCTGCACCATCGAGAGCTTCCTGACCAGTTGCATCACCGCCTGGTATGGCAACTGCTCGGCATCCGACCGTAAGGCGCTACAGAGGGTAGTGCGTACGGCCCAGTACATCACTGGAGCCAAGCTTCCTGCCATCCAGGACCTATATACTTGGAGGTGTAAGAGGGAGGCCCAAAAAATTGACAAAGACTCCAGTCACCCAAGTCATAGACTGTTCTCTCTGCTACCGCACAGCAAGCGGTACCAGAGTGCCAAGTCTAGGTCCAAAAGGCTCCTTAACAGCTTCTATCCCCAATTCATAAGACTGCTGAACAATTAATCAAATGGCCACCCGGACTATTTACATTGACACCTCCCCCCTTTGTTTTTACACTGGTAATAGGAATCTGGATCGGTTTCCTTTTCTTTTTACCTTGCTTTTGTTATTATTATTATTTTTTAAAGTTTTCTTTTTACATTTCGTAAAATGTTATAATTACAAAAACATTTCATTTTAATTTCAATTTAGTAACATACTGTATCATTCAAATAAATATTATTATTTGTCTAATCATATTTTGCCAGCTAACTGGGTGGCAGGCTGCAATCAGTAGCTGTAATTAAGTACAGCAGCCACCAACCATCTAACGTTAATGCCTCGGATAATGAGGTTAGAAGAACAGCTGAATGGTCGGTAGCTAGCTGGCTCAATTACAGGTACTCTTAAGCGTGAAATAACATTGGAAACAACTAACCACAGTTGCTAAAAGTTACCAGTAGCTACCCACTAGCTAGCTAGCTTTGTTGGTCCAAGTGGTGGGTTAGCTAAGAAATAAACAACCGTTCTATCATAGACGCTCATATCAGGATTATGTGGTTGTCTCACCTAGCTACCTTAAGTTGAATGCACTAACTAACTATAAGTCATTCTGGATAAAAGCGTCTGATAAATGGCTAAAATGTCAAATGTTATGCTGGGTGTGGGGCATGTATTTTTACACTTAGCTGGCCCATTGGCTAGGGGACCAAGGGTTGGGACAGACTGGTGCAGAGCATCTTAGAGGACACTATATATATATATATATATATATATATATATATATATATATATATATATATATATATATATATATATATGTGATGTATGAGTAAGTAGTGCTGACTCATACAGTATGTATGTATGTACTGAATGTGATCACTTTCATCATGTCTGTTTCTTTTCTCACGCAGAATGTGTGAGATGTGAGCAACTGTCCTCTCACTGAGTTCATGGCTCCCTGTATTGACTCCCTCCCACCACTGGCTTTCACCAATCAGAGGCCTATACCTACCATGTTGCATCCCCCCTCTCCATTTGCCATACGCGCTCAGGATGCACAGCGGTTCATTGTATTTTCATACTTTGTCCCTGAAACCTGCCAGTCTGCTGAATGCCCAGTTGCCACAGAGGCCACTGCAGACGTATCTACAGGTATACGAGAGGACCTATGGACAGATATACATCTTTCCTCAATGCTGCATCGATACCTGCCACACTTCTTTGACGAAGACTCCATGCAGCCACATCAGGCAGTAGAGGGCACCACTGAGGTCTCAGTTGCTCCAGTGGCAATATCTAATGTTGAGGAAGAGGACAGATTCTATCATTACTCCCTCCCACCCCTGGCTCAGCGGTTCATTGGCAATTCATTCAATTTCCTCGAAACCTCTAAGCCTGCTGTTTCAGCCACAGAGTGCCCAGTTGCCACAGAGACCACTGCTACCACAGCCACTGCCAAGGGAGAGAATCGATGGGCAGCTAGAAGTCTTCCTTCAGTGCTGCCTACATGCCTGCCAACAGTCTTTGACGATGACTTCATGCCATCAGAGCAGACAGTAGAGGATACCTATGAGGTCTCAGTTGCTACAGAGACCACTGCAGGCACAGCTACTGTTGATTTTGGAGTGTACAGATCAGCAGCTAAATGCCCTGTCCCAATGCTGCCTCCAAGTCTGCCACTTGTCTTTGAAGTTGACTACAAACTGCCAGGGGAGGCAGTAGAGGACACCACCAAGTGTCCAGTTATCAGTGAAACAAACAATGATGTGTCCACTCACCTCAAAGAGGACATGGCAGCTGATCAAAGCCCTCCTGACCCTGCAGCACTGCCTCCAAGCTCGCCATGTATCCGAGACTCTGACCACAAACTGACAGAGGAGACAAAAGAGGATGCCACCGAGTCCTCCGTTACCACAGCGATCACTGCAGGCACATCCATTGTCCAGGGAGAGAACCTGTTGGGTGATAAAAGCCCGGCTCCAATGCTGCCTTCAAAGTTGCCACACATTCTAGACAATGGCCACAAGCAGCCAGAGGAGGCAGTAGAGGACACCACCAAGAGTCAAGTGTCCAGGGAAGCGGCCGTTTCCGTCTCCACTGTCCACACTCTGCCAGGGGAGGCAGTAGAGGACACCAACAAGTGTCCAGTTGCCAGGGAAGCAGCCGTTTCTGTGTCCACTGTCCACACGGAGGAGTGTTTGGCTGATAAAAGTCCTCCTGCACCTGCAACACTGCCTCTAATCCTGACCTGCACCCACAACAATGACCACAAACCGCTATGGAAGACAGTTGAGTGCACTACAAAGTGCTCAGTCGACACAGAGGCAACTGTTGCTATTTACACCTGGGATGATAAAAGTCCTCCAGGTCTGCAATGCATTCACAACAACAATGACCACAAGCAGCCAGAGGAGACAGTTGAGGACACCACATAGTGCTCAGTTAACACAGAGGCAAGTGCAGTTGCATCCACTGTCAAGAGAGAGGAACTGATGAGTGATAAAAGCCCTGTCCTAGCACTTCCTCCAAGCCTGGCATGCATCCATGACAAGGACCACAAGCAGCCAGAGCAGAAAGGGAAGGGCACTAGTGAAGAGGTGGATCGCTGCCCTCATGCTCACCAGCTGGTCCCAGATGCTAACTTAACTCTGGCAACCCCTCTGCTCTGCATGGCCACTAAGACGCCTGTTAGAGTGAGAGCCTCCATATGCAGGTCAGAGGATGAGGAACCCAGGCCCTGGACGCTGAAAAAGGCAAAGGTAGGTGTCCTATTTTACACTTCTACTCTACAGGGTTGGGGGTCTGTTCCATTTCAATTCAAAGCATTGAATTAAGTACTTCCTGAATTGACTGGAATTGAAATTGAATTGACCCCAACCCTGCTAATCTATGCTCATAGTATAAAACATCACCCCTTACTAGGGTTAACATTTGTATTACGTTTGGTGTGGACCCAGGAAGAACATCTATGGCTATTACAAAATCGGTTTGGGATACAAATAAACTAGTTACCTCAAATACTGTCCTCTAAATTGTGTGCCCCATGAGGCCATCAATGTATGTTGATCACTCAAATGTGTATTGAATGTGCCACATTGGAACAATATTACATCTAGAGTCAATGTCTTCCTGTTAGGATTATTGGACAGGCATTGACATTGAGAGTGAAGAGAGGAGCGTCAAGGAGGAGGTGAGCCCGAGGGAGGGTTTGAAGAGTGAGGCGGACCGTGCCCATTCCAAGAGCTCCAATGGGACGGTTTCATCAGAGAGAGCAGAGACCATCCTGGGAAGAGTGGGCTTTCTGGCCATGAACCTCAAGCAGAAAGTCACATTTTTAAAGATGGAGGAAAAAGAGAAAAATAAGGAACTGAATAAGAAGTTGAAAGATGACGAGAAAGAGAGAAAGGTCTCTTGCCTCGAGGTTGTCGGGAGAGGTTGTGTTTTCTCTAGCAGGAGATAAGCTGGCTTCTTATATGTTGTTGAGTAAAGCTTAAACCATGTATTTAGATTGTATGTAGGTATTGTAGTCAGGTATTATAGGTAGTTTACTTAGGTAGTTATTGTAGGTTATTGTAGGTAATTATTGTAGGTAAGTATTCTATTCGGTGGACCCCGGCGAAGCACGAGTGCTAGCTAACCCACCACTTGGACCAATAAAGCTAGCTAGCTAGTGGGTAGCTACTGGTAACTTTTAGCAACTGTGGTTAGTTGTTTCCAATGTTATTTCACGCTTAAGAGTACCTGTAATTGAGCCAGCTAGCTACCGACCATTCAGCTGTTCTTCTAACCTCATTATCCGAGGCATTAACGTTAGATGGTTGGTGGCTGCTGTACTTAATTACAGCTACTGATTGCAGCCTGCCACCCAGTTAGCTGGCAAAATATGATTAGACAAATAATAATATTTATTTGAATGATACAGTATGTTACTAAATTGAAATTAAAATGAAATGTTTTTGTAATTATAACATTTTACGAAATGTAAAAAGAAAACTTTAAAAAATAATAATCATAACAAAACCAAGGTAAAAAGAAAAGGAAACCGATCCAGATTCCTATTACCAGTGTAAAAACAAAGGGGGGAGGTGTCAATGTAAATAGTCCGGGTGGCCTTTTGAATAATTGTTCAGCAGTCTTATGAATTGGGGATAGAAGCTGTTAAGGAGCCTTTTGGACCTAGACTTGGCACTCTGGTACCGCTTGCTGTGCGGTAGCAGAGAGAACAGTCTATGACTTGGGTGACTGGAGTCTTTGTCAATTTTTTGGGCCTCCCTCTTACACCTCCAAGTATATAGGTCCTGGATGGCAGGAAGCTTGGCTCCAGTGATGTACTGGGCCGTACGCACTACCCTCTGTAGCGCCTTACGGTCGGATGCCGAGCAGTTGCCATACCAGGCGGTGATGCAACTGGTCAGGAAGCTCTCGACGGTGCAGCTGTAGAACTTTTTGAGGATCTTGGGACCAATGCCAAATCTTTTCAGTCTCCTGAGGTGGAAAAGGCGTTGTCGTGCCCTCTTCACGACTGTCTTGGTGTGTTTGAACCATGATAGTTTGTTGGTGATGTGGACACCAAGGAACTTAAAACTCTCGACCTGCTCCACTACAGCCCCGTCGATGTGAATGGGGCGTGTTCCCAGTCCCTGTCCCTGAAAATCCTCCCCGGAGCATGATGCTGCCACCACCATGCTTCACCTTAGGGATGGTGCCAGGTTTCCTCCAAACGTGATCTCATCCCAGGTAAGAGGGGGAGTGGCAGCAGCAGCAGGTTCTCCCCATGTGAGCTGAGTCCAGTGGACCAGTCCTGTATCCCCCCACCCAGACAGCGACAGTGGTCTAAACCATGGCTAGCTATCCACAATCTGGCTCGACTAAACAAGGTTTACCAAGAGGGAAGGAGGGAGAGGAAGGTAGAGGAAGAGAAAGAGGGAGGAGAGGAAGGAGGAAAGGGAGAAAATGACTGTAAGAAGGACTGTAAGACTGTAAGAAGGAAAGGAGGGAGAAGGCCGAGCAAGAGGAAGAGGAAGAGGTGGAAGATAACAAGGAGAGTTGATCTGTCCATCACTACCATAAGGAGATCTCTTCTGGGGCCTCTTGTTCTCTCCTCTTTCCCACAGAGGAGCACCTTTCGCAGGCAGCCCAGAGCAGACTCTCCGCTGAGAGAAGGCTAGCCCCTGGAGGTTTCACCTTGGATTTATACAGAGAACCCCCCAGTACTCAAACTGCTTTACATTGTAGAGGGTGATCTAATCTCATTGGAGGCGACCCAATGACCCAGAAATGCTTCATGGACAGACTTCCTCCCTGCTCCCCGTCTCGCTGGCAGGGGGCTCGTAGGAACACCCTCCCTTCCTTGACTCCAGCAACACCCCTTCTTCACCTGCCCCCCTTATCATGTTATGAGTCTCACCTACAGGTCCCGCCCCCTGGCCTACCTGTTGCAGGTGTAAGTATGGTGTGTCGGACACAGCTGCCCTCCACCTCCTCCCCCTCCTCCCCCTCCTTCCCTCTTTCTCCCACTCCCCCCATCTCTCGCGCTCTCTCCTCCTCCCCCTCTCTTCCCTTTAAAGCAATACTTAGACCAGGCTTTCTGCCTCCTCTACCCCTCTCCACCTCCTCTTCCATTCCTACTCTCTTTCTCTCCACCTCCTCCTCCTCTTTGTTCCCCCTCTCCCGCCCTCCAGTGAGAGAGGCAGGTCACCTCGCCGTCACTCTATCCAGCTGGAGCCACTCCACTGAGAGGGCGAAGAGGAGAGGATAGGTATAGAGGAAGACCAGAGGAGACAAGAGGGAGAGGAGGAGAGGAGGAGAGGGAGTGAGACACTATGTTAGCTGTTGTGGTGTGATATATGTAGTTACTTGTAATAACCACTAGAGCAGGGGTGTCAAACTCATTTTGGTTCAGGGGCCACATACAGCGCAATCTGATCTCAAGTGGGCCGGGCCAGTCAAAAATAATAGCAAAATAACCTATAAATAACGTCAACAAATCTTTACCTTTGTTTTTCAATATTATGCCTTAATTTATCATTTAGCCTACATATGTGCATTATAACTCACAGATCACATTGGATCTACAAAGGCACAAAACATTTATTCACAGATAGGCCTATGGAACTGAAAAAATTGCATTTCACTTTGATTAAAACAACTTGTTTTATTAACTTATTAACTTAACTTATTTTAATGTACAGTATACATTCTGACCACCTGAACTGACTCACCACACTATGCACAAACTAAAGTCGGAGCAATGAAGAACGTTATCACAATGTTCATGGTCTTTAAATATTACATTACCACAGTAAATGTTATTTTTTCACAGAACTGTATTCTTCAGAGTGAAAAAAGTCTCTTAAAGAGCATTACAAGTCTTACAATTAGACTTGACCTACTCGCTTGTCAATGCTCCGTCGTGGGTGTGGTGGAGGAGTCAGGCGCAGGAGAACAGAGGTATAGTCCAACAAGACTTTTAATAGTCTTAAACATATAAATACAACCTCGACATAAAACAAAAGTAGCGAGGGAGAATTTACGCATACGCGTAAAACACTAAACATGAATAACTAATAAGGAAAAACAACAAACACGTATCAAATACGGAGGCAACAGGAAAAACAACACACAACTAACCTAGATCACACCACTGAACTTATAAGACACGTAATCAACACTAAAACAGACACAGGTGTGACAGACAGACAAAAGCAATCTACCACAGAAACATAGAGCAGTGGCAGCTAGTACTCCGGGGACGGCGAACGCCGAAGCCTGCCCGAACCAGGAGGAGGAGCAGCCTCGGCCGAAACCGTGACAGTACCCCCCCCCTTGACCTCGGGGACGGCCTCGGGGACGGCCAGGAGGACGCGGACCCGGGCGCGTGGGATGCCCATGGTGAAACTCAGTCAGGAGGGATGGATTGAGAATGTCCCTCCTGAACACCCAGCACCGTTCCTCCGGACCGTACCCCTCCCACTCCACGAGATACTGGAGACCACTCCTCCGGCGCCTCGAGTCCAAGATGGTCCGGACCCTGTACGCCGGGGCCCCGTCGATGTCCAAAGGGGGCGGAGGGGTCTCTCCTGTCTCATCTTCTTGGAGTGGACCAGCTACCACCGGCCTGAGAAGAGACACATGGAACGAGGGGTTAATATTTTTGTACTCTATAGGCAATTGTAACCTGTAACACACCTCGTTCAATCTTCTCAGGACTTTGAAGGGCCCCACAAACCGCCGACCCAGCTTCCGGCAGGGCAGGCGGAGGGGCAGGTTTCGAGTCGAGAGCCAGACTCGATCTCCCGGTGCGTACACCGGTCCCTCACTGCGGTGGCGGTCGGCGCTCGCCTTTTGTTGACGGATGGCACGCTGCAGATGGACATGGGCAGCGTCCCACGTGTCCTCCGAGCGCCGAATCCAATCGTCCACCGCAGGGGCCTCGATCTGGCTCTCGTTCCATGGCGCCAGGACCGGCTGATAACCTAAAACACACTGGAAGGGTGTTAAATTGGTGGAGGAGTGGCGGAGAGAGTTCTGGGCCATCTCTGCCCAGGGGATGAACCTCGACCACTCCTCCGGCTGGTCCCAGCAATAGGACCTCAAAAACCTACCCACATCCTGGTTGACACGTTCTACCTGCCCATTGCTCTTTGGGTGATACCCCGAGGTAAGGCTTACCGAGACCCCCAACCGTTCCATAAATGCCCCCCAAACTCTGGAGGTGAACTGGGGACCTCGGTCAGACACTATATCCTCGGGGACCCCATAGTGCCGGAACACATGGGTAAATAGGGCCTCAGCGGTTTGTAGGGCAGTAGGGAGACCCGGCATGGGAAGGAGACGACAGGCCTTGGAAAACCGATCCACAACGACCAAAATGGTGGTATTCCCCTGGGAGGGGGGTAGATCGGTAACAAAATCTACCGAGAAGTGGGACCATGGTCGTTGTGGAACGGGCAGGGGATGTAGCTTTCCCCTGGGCAAATGTCTAGGCGCCTTACACTGGGCACACACCGAGCAGGAGGAGACATAAACCCTCACATCCCTAGCTAACGTTGGCCACCAGTATTTCATGCTAAGACAGTGCACTGTCCGGCCAATACCTGGATGTCCAGAGGAGGGCGATGTATGAGCCCAATAAATAAGACGATCACGAATCTCGAGCGGCACGTACGTCCGCCCCACAGGACACTCGGGGGGAGTAGGGTCGGTACGCAGTGCCCGCTCGATTTCCGCATCGACCTCCCATACCACCGGAGCCACCAAACAAGACTCCGGCAATATGGAAATAGGCTCGTTGGACCTCTCCTCTGTGTCATACCGCCGGGACAGGGCGTCTGCCTTACCATTCTGGGACCCAGGGATGTACGTGATCTTAAAAACAAACCGGGTTAGGAACATGTTCCACCTACCCTGACGAGGGTTTAATCTCCTAGCTGCCCGGATGTACTCCAGGTTACGGTGATCAGTCAGAATGAGGAAAGGGTGTTGAGCCCCCTCTAGCCAATGCCTCCACACCTTTAGGGCCTGGACTAGTGCTAACAGCTCCCTGTCCCCTACATCATAGTTGCGCTCCGCCGAGCTGAGCTTCTTGGAGTAGAACGCACAGGGGCGGAGTTTAGGTGGCGTGCCGGACCGTTGTGATAGAACTGCCCCAATACCGGTCTCGGACGCGTCAACCTCTACTTGGAATGGCAAAGAGGGATCCGGATGCGCCAGCACGGGAGCCGAGGTGAACAGGTTCTTTAGTTTGACAAATGCCCTGTCCGCCTCAGCCGACCACTGCAAACGAACCGGACCACCCTTTAGCAGGGACGTAATGGGAGCTGCAACCTGTCCAAAGCCCCGAATAAACCTCCGGTAGTAATTAGCAAAACCCAAGAACTGCTGCACCTCCTTTACAGTAGTTGGAGATTGCCAATTACGCACGGCCGATACCCGGTCTACCTCTATCTCCACACCAGACGCGGACAACCGATAACCCAAAAAGGAGACGGACTCCTGGAAGAACAGGCATTTCTCTATCTTGACATACAAGTCATGCTCCAACAGTCTTCTCAACACTCGGCGCACCTGGGCTACATGCTCGGCTCGTGTAGAAGAATACACTAGGATGTCGTCGATGTAAACTACTACACCCTGCCCATGCATGTCCCGGAAAATCTCGTCAACAAAGGATTGGAAGACTGAAGGAGCATTCATTAACCCGTATGGCATGACGAGATACTCGTAATGACCCGAGGTGGTGCTAAATGCTGTTTTCCATTCATCCCCCTCCCTAATGCGCACCAGATTATACGCGCTCCTGAGATCCAACTTTGTGAAGAAGCGCGCTCCGCGTAACGACTCCGTCATCGTCGCAATCAGAGGAAGTGGGTAGCTGTACTTAACTGTGATCTGATTGAGACTACGGTAATCAATACACGGGCGCAATCCCCCGTCCTTCTTCTTCACAAAGAAGAAACTCGAGGAGACCGGGGAAGTAGAGGACCGTATGTATCCCTGTGCCAAGGACTCGGCTATGTAAGTCTCCATAGCCGCTGTCTCCTCTTGAGACAGGGGATACCCATGACTCCGTGGCAGAGCCGCTCCTGTTTGGAGATTTATCGCACAGTCCCCCTGTCTATGAGGAGGTAGCCGTGTTGCCCTCAATTTACTAAACACAAGTGCTAAATCCTCATACTCAGGGGGAATGCGTAGTGCGGGCACTTGGTTCGGACTCTCGACCAAGGTCGCCCCTACGGAAACACCTAGACATCTCCCTACACACTGGGCAGACCACTCCATAAGAGCCCTCTGTTGCCACGCTATGGTAGGATCATGGGTACTTAACCAGGGAAGACCTAGCACCACGGGATACGCAGGAGAGTCAATCAGATAAAACTGAATGATCTCCTCATGACCCCCCTGCATCGTCATAGTCAGTGGTGCTGTGACCTCCCTGATCAGGCCCGACCCCAACGGCTGGCTGTCTAAAGCATGGACAGTAAATGGAGTTTCTACCGGCCGAAGGGGAATTCCTAACCTACGACAAAAAGCCCGATCAATAAAGTTCCCAGCTGCGCCTGAATCTACTAGTTCCTTATGCTGGGAAAGAGGTGCCACCTGTGGAAATCTCACAGGAATACTCATGTGACCAACAGAGAGCTCTGGTTAAGTGGGGCGCCTACTCACCTGAAATGACTCCCCAGTGCGTGGCCTGTCGTCACCCCCCTCAGGAGACCCTCCCCAGCACCTGGCCGCGGTGTGTCCTCCATGACCACAGGTGGTGCAGGGGATGGCCCCCCTCGGGTTACCTCTCCTCCTCTCTCTAGCGCCAGCACCCCTGAGCTCCATAGGAATCGGCTCGGAGGTGTTGGAGGGCGGAATGGACGACCCCCACTCGGGAAGTCCGCGGGTAGCCAGCAGGGTGTCTAGACGGATGGAAATGTCCACCAACTGGTCGAACGATAGGTTGGTGTCCCTGCAGGCCAGCTCACGATGAACGTCCTCTCGTAGGCTACACCGGTAGTGGTCGATGAGGGCCCTCTCATTCCACCCCGCATCCGCTGCTAGTGTCCGGAACTCCAGTGCGAACTCCTGTGCGCTCCTCTTCTCCTGTCGGAGGTGGAACAGACGCTCTCCCGCCGCTTTCCCCTCAGGTGGATGATCGAAGACAGCCCTGAAGCGGCGGGAGAACTCTGTGTAGGTGACGGTTGCGGCGTCTATTCCCCTCCATTCGGCGTTGGCCCACTCCAACGCCTTGCCGGAGAGACAGGAGATGAGGGCGGAGACGCTCTCGTATCCCGAGGGCGCCGGGTGTATGGTGGCCAGTTAAAGTTCCACCTGCAGAAGAAATCCCTGACACCCGGCTGCAGAACCGTCATATGCCCTCGGGAGCGAGAGCCAAATGCCACTGGGTTCCGGTGCTGAGAGAGGAGGACTGGCCGTTGGTGAGTGGATGTTGTGAGAGTGCGTGGGCACCTCTCGGTTCACCAAACGGCGCAGATGGTTGGACACCTCTTCCACGGCGGCCCCGAGTTGCCGGATCAAGGTGTCCTGGTAATTGATCCGGTCCTCCAGGGATTCGGGTGCCGCCGCTGTTCCTGCTAACTCCATGATGGTGTGTTGTTCTGTCAATGCTCCGTCGTGGGTGTGGTGGAGGAGTCAGGCGCAGGAGAACAGAGGTATAGTCCAACAAGACTTTTAATAGTCGTAAACATATAAATACAACATCGACATAAAACAAAAGTAGCGAGGGAGAATTTACGCATACGCGTAAAACACTAAACATGAATAACTAATAAGGAAAAACAACAAACACGTATCAAATACGGAGGCAACAGGAAAAACAACACACAACTAACCTAGATCACATCACTGAACTTATAAGACACGTAATCAACACTAAAACAGACACAGGTGTGACAGACAGACAAAAGCAATCTACCACAGAAACATAGAGCAGTGGCAGCTAGTACTCCGGGGACGGCGAACGCCGAAGCCTACCCGAACCAGGAGGAGGAGCAGCCTCGGCCGAAACCGTGACAGTACCCCCCCCCTTGACCTCGGGGACGGCCTCGGGGACGGCCAGGAGGACGCGGACCCGGGCGCGTGGGATGCCCATGGTGAAACTCAGTCAGGAGGGATGGATTGAGAATGTCCCTCCTGAACACCCAGCACCGTTCCTCCGGACCGTACCCCTCCCACTCCACGAGATACTGGAGACCACTCCTCCGGCGCCTCGAGTCCAAGATGGTCCGGACCCTGTACGCCGGGGCCCCCTCGATGTCCAAAGGGGGCGGAGGGGTCTCTCCTGTCTCATCTTCTTGGAGTGGACCAGCTACCACCGGCCTGAGAAGAGACACATGGAACGAGGGGTTAATATTTTTGTACTCTATAGGCAATTGTAACCTGTAACACACCTCGTTCAATCTTCTCAGGACTTTGAAGGGCCCCACAAACCGCCGACCCAGCTTCCGGCAGGGCAGGCGGAGGGGCAGGTTTCGAGTCGAGAGCCAGACTCGATCTCCCGGTGCGTACACCGGTCCCTCACTGCGGTGGCGGTCGGCGCTCGCCTTTTGTTGACGGATGGCACGCTGCAGATGGACATGGGCAGTGTCCCACGTGTCCTCCGAGCGCCGAATCCAATCGTCCACCGCAGGGGCCTCGATCTGGCTCTCGTGCCATGGCGCCAGGACCGGCTGATAACCTAAAACACACTGGAAGGGTGTTAAATTGGTGGAGGAGTGGCGGAGAGAGTTCTGGGCCATCTCTGCCCAGGGGATGAACCTCGACCACTCCTCCGGCTGGTCCCGGCAATAGGACCTCAAAAACCTACCCACATCCTGCTTGACACGTTCTACCTGCCCATTGCTCTTTGGGTGATACCCCGAGGTAAGGCTTACCGAGACCCCCAACCGTTCCATAAATGCCCCCCAAACTCTGGAGGTGAACTGGGGACCTCGGTCAGACACTATATCCTCGGTGACCCAATAGTGCCGGAACACATGGGTAAATAGGGCCTCAGCGGTTTGTAGGGCAGTAGGGAGACCCGGCATGGGAAGGAGACGACAGGCCTTGGAAAACCGATCCACAACGACCAAAATGGTGGTATTCCCCTGGGAGGGGGGTAGATCGGTAACAAAATCTACCGAGAAGTGGGACCATGGTCGTTGTGGAACGGGCAGGGGATGTAGCTTTCCCCTGGGCAAATGTCTAGGCGCCTTACACTGGGCACACACCGAGCAGGAGGAGACATAAACCCTCACATCCCTAGCTAACGTTGGCCACCAGTATTTCATGCTAAGACAGTGCACTGTCCGGCCAATACCTGGATGTCCAGAGGAGGGCGATGTATGAGCCCAATAAATAAGACTATCACGAATCTCGAGCGGCACGTACGTCCGCCCCACAGGACACTCGGGGGGAGTAGGGTCGGTACGCAGTGCCCGCTCGATTTCCGCATCGACCTCCCATACCACCGGAGCCACCAAACAAGACTCCGGCAATATGGAAGTAGGCTCGTTGGACCTCTCCTCTGTGTCATACCGCCGGGACAGGGCGTCTGCCTTACCATTCTGGGACCCAGGGATGTACGTGATCTTAAAAACAAACCGGGTTAGGAACATGTTCCACCTACCCTGACGAGGGTTTAATCTCCTAGCTGCCCGGATGTACTCCAGGTTACGGTGATCAGTCAGAATGAGGAAAGGGTGTTGAGCCCCCTCTAGCCAATGCCTCCACACCTTTAGGGCCTGGACTACTGCTAACAGCTCCCTGTCCCCTACATCATAGTTGCGCTCCGCCGAGCTGAGCTTCTTGGAGTAGAACGCACAGGGGCGGAGTTTAGGTGGCGTGCCGGACCGTTGTAATAGAACTGCCCCAATACCGGTCTCGGACGCGTCAACCTCTACTTGGAATGGCAAAGAGGGATCCGGATGCGCCAGCACGGGAGCCGAGGTGAACAGGTTCTTTAGTTTGACAAAT
This sequence comes from Coregonus lavaretus, assembly GCF_964263955.1. NCBI lineage: Eukaryota > Metazoa > Chordata > Actinopteri > Salmoniformes > Salmonidae > Coregonus > Coregonus lavaretus. Next base: position 16,357,179 of record NC_140022.1, read on the forward strand.
GCCCTGTCCGCCTCAGCCGACCACTGCAAACGAACCGGACCACCCTTTAGCAGGGACGTAATGGGAGCTGCAACCTGTCCAAAGCCCCGAATAAACCTCCGGTAGTAATTAGCAAAACCCAAGAACTGCTGCACCTCCTTTACAGTAGTTGGAGTTTGCCAATTACGCACGGCCGATACCCGGTCTACCTCTATCTCCACACCAGACGCGGACAACCGATAACCCAAAAAGGAGACGGACTCCTGGAAGAACAGGCATTTCTCTATCTTGACATACAAGTCATGCTCCAACAGTCTTCTCAACACTCGGCGCACCTGGGCTACATGCTCGGCTCGTGTAGAAGAATACACTAGGATGTCGTCGATGTAAACTACTACACCCTGCCCATGCATGTCCCGGAAAATCTCGTCAACAAAGGATTGGAAGACTGAAGGAGCATTCATTAACCCGTATGGCATGACGAGATACTCGTAATGACCCGAGGTGGTGCTAAATGCTGTTTTCCATTCATCCCCCTCCCTAATGCGCACCAGATTATACGCGCTCCTGAGATCCAACTTTGTGAAGAAGCGCGCTCCGCGTAACGACTCCGTCATCGTCGCAATCAGAGGAAGTGGGTAGCTGTACTTAACTGTGATCTGATTGAGACTACGGTAATCAATACACGGGCGCAATCCCCCGTCCTTCTTCTTCACAAAGAAGAAACTCGAGGAGACCGGGGAAGTAGAGGACCGTATGTATCCCTGTGCCAAGGACTCGGCTATGTAAGTCTCCATAGCCGCTGTCTCCTCTTGAGACAGGGGATACCCATGACTCCGTGGCAGAGCCGCTCCTGTTTGGAGATTTATCGCACAGTCCCCCTGTCTATGAGGAGGTAGCCGTGTTGCCCTCGATTTACTAAACACAAGTGCTAAATCCTCATACTCAGGGGGAATGCGTAGTGCGGGCACTTGGTTCGGACTCTCGACCAAGGTCGCCCCTACGGAAACACCTAGACATCTCCCTACACACTGGGCAGACCACTCCATAAGAGCCCTCTGTTGCCACGCTATGGTAGGATCATGGGTACTTAACCAGGGAAGACCCAGCACCACGGGATACGCAGGAGAGTCAATCAGATAAAACTGAATGATCTCCTCATGACCCCCCTGCATCGTCATAGTCAGTGGTGCTGTGACCTCCCTGATCAGGCCCGACCCCAACGGCCGGCTGTCTAAAGCATGGACAGTAAATGGAGTTTCTACCGGCCGAAGGGGAATTCCTAACCTACGACAAAAAGCCCGATCAATAAAGTTCCCAGCTGCGCCTGAATCTACTAGTTCCTTATGCTGGGAAAGAGGTGCCACCTGTGGAAATCTCACAGGAATACTCATGTGACCAACAGAGAGCTCTGGTTAAGTGGGGCGCCTACTCACCTGAAATGACTCCCCAGTGCGTGGCCTGTCGTCACCCCCCTCAGGAGACCCTCCCCAGCACCTGGCCGCGGTGTGTCCTCCACGACCACAGGTGGTGCAGGGGATGGCCCCCCTCGGGTTACCTCTCCTCCTCTCTCTAGCGCCAGCACCCCTGAGCTCCATAGGAATCGGCTCGGAGGTGTTGGAGGGCGGAATGGACGACCCCCACTCGGGACGTCCGCGGGTAGCCAGCAGGGTGTCTAGACGGATGGAAATGTCCACCAACTGGTCGAACGATAGGTTGGTGTCCCTGCAGGCCAGCTCACGATGAACGTCCTCTCGTAGGCTACACCGGTAGTGGTCGATGAGGGCCCTCTCATTCCACCCCGCATCCGCTGCTAGTGTCCGGAACTCCAGAGCGAACTCCTGTGCGCTCCTCTTCTCCTGTCGGAGGTGGAACAGACGCTCTACGAATTCTGCGTAGGTGACGGTTGCGGCGTCTATTCCCCTCCATTCGGCGTTGGCCCACTCCAACGCCTTGCCGGAGAGACAGGAGATGAGGGCGGAGACGCTCTCGTATCCCGAGGGTGCCATGTGTATGGTGGCCAGTTAAAGTTCCACCTGCAGAATAAATCCCTGACACCCGGCTGCAGAACCGTCATATGCCCTCGGGAGCGAGAGCCGAATGCCACTGGGTTCCGGTGCTGAGAGAGGAGGACTGGCCGTTGGTGAGGGGATGTTGTGAGAGTGCGTGGGCACCTCTCGGTTCACCAAACGGCGCAGATGGTTGGACACCTCTTCCACGGCGGCCCCGAGTTGCCGGATCAAGGTGTCCTGGTAATTGATCCGGTCCTCTAGGGATTCGGGTGCCGCCGCTGTTCCTGCTAACTCCATGATGGTGTGTTGTTCTGTCAATGCTCCGTCATGGGTGTGGTGGAGGAGTCAGGCGCAGGAGAACAGAGGTATAGTCCAACAAGACTTTTAATAGTCGTAAACATATAAATACAACATCGACATAAAACAAAAGTAGCGAGGGAGAATTTACGCATACGCGTAAAACACTAAACATGAATAACTAATAAGGAAAAACAACAAACACGTATCAAATACGGAGGCAACAGGAAAAACAACACACAACTAACCTAGATCACACCACTGAACTTATAAGACACGTAATCAACACTAAAACAGACACAGGTGTGACAGACAGACAAAAGCAATCTACCACAGAAACATAGAGCGGTGGCAGCTAGTACTCCGGGGACGGCGAACGCCGAAGCCTGCCCGAACCAGGAGGAGGAGCAGCCTCGGCCGAAACCGTGACATCGCTGTTTAACCCCCTCCCCTCTCTTTCTCTCACTGCGGCCTACCGGCTGCTCCTGAAACTTGGCATCTTTTAGCCTTCACGATTGCATCAATATCAGGTGTCAAATCCTGAATAGCAGCCAATTTCATAATGTCATTTAAGTGCTTGTGTGTTAGCCTTGATTTATTAATGTTCATTACAGAGAAAACCTGTTCACAAAGATAGGTAGTCCCAAACATGCATAAAACCTTTGCAGCCAGGGCTGTTAATTTGGGGCACCCTGGCAAGAGATACTGATAAAATGTGTCCAAGCCCACAGAGGCAAATTTGTCCTTCATACCTGAATCACACTGCAAGTCAATTATTTCGAGTTGGATGTCAGCGGGCAGATCAGAAGCCTTGACTGTGAATGGCGAGCAAAAAACGGCAAATTCTGTCTCAAGTTCACCGAAGACCTGAAACCGTCGCTCAAACTCCCGCAGCAATCCTGTAATCTTGTCTTTGTATTGAGCCATGTCAGCATTGAGTCCGGTCGCACGCACATCTCTTAGACAAGGGAAATGAGCGGTGTCACCGCTAGATAGTTGTGTCTCCCAGAGTGACAGTTTCAACTTGAATGCGCGTATGCTGTCATAATACTGAGTGACAACTTTTTTGCGGCCCTGCAACATTTTGTTAAGATTATTCAGGTGCTCTGTAATATCCACCAGAAAGGCAAGATCCTGCACCCATTCTGGGCATTTAAGTTCCTTCACTGGTATGCCTTTTTTCTCCATGAACTGTTCAATTTGCTCTCGTAGCTCAAAGAAACGCTTCAGCACGGCACCTCGGCTTAACCACCGTACTTCAGTGTGGTATGGCAAGCCATGCGTAATGTCTTTATCACTGAGAAGACTGTCAAACTGATGGTGATTCAAACCTCTTGCTCGGATGAAATTAACAGTGCGGACAACCACCTCCATGACATGATCCATTTTTAATGATTTGCAACACAATGCTTCCTGGTACAAAATACAGTGAAATGTCCAAAGCTCTTGTCCTCCATTTGCGGCCTGTACTTTATCTCTGAATTTTGTCACAACGCCTGCTTTTCTCCCAATCATTGATGGCGCACCATCTGTAGCCAGGCTGACGGCACGGGACCAGTCCACTCCGACTCTGTCCAGCGCTCCAACGAGAGAGGTCATAATTTAATCCGCTGTTGTAGTATCCGTCATAGGTACCAACCCAAGGAACTCCTCGGTGACTGTCAAAGTCGCATCAACACCACGAATGAATATGGCCAGTTGAGCAACATCTGTAATATCAGTGCTCTCATCAATTGCAACCGAAAATGCAACAAATAACTTGACTTTGTGATTCATTTGGCTCTCCAAGTCTGCCGAGAGATCTGAAATTCTATCTGCGACAGTGTTTCTCGTTAGGCTAATGTTGGCAAAGGCCTGTCGCTTTTCGGGGCACACGATTTCTGCAGCCTTTAGCATGCATGTTTTCACGAACTCACCCTCAGAAAATGGCTTGGATCCTAACGCTATCTCATTAGCAATAAGGTAGCTAGCTTTCACCGCTGCATCACTGACCTCTCGGCTACGGGTAAAAACAGACTGCTGTTTCTTCAGACCCACTAACAATTAAATTATCTTCTCTATTCTCAGTTGTCCTCGCAAATGGTTGTATTTTTCACCATGATGAGTCTCATAGTGGCGCCAAATATTATATCCCTTGAGCACTGAAACTTGCTGATTACACACCAAGCACACAGATTTCCCATTCACTTCTGTGAATAAATATGAATCAGTCCATTTTTCTTGGAAAACTCTGCACTCTGTGTCAACTTTTCTCCTTTTTGATAAAGACATTTTGGTAATGTGGGTAATTTTGACAACAAGAGCTTAATAACGATAAGGCAAGATCGGCAGATGGCGCATTCTGGGCGCGTTGCTGTCACGTGCTGTTTATTTCAGGATCTCTCGTTATTTCAGTGACACCTCTGCTGGACAAATTTGGAATATCTGTTCCTTTAAAAAAAAAAAAAGTGGACGTCGTCTCGCGGGCCGGATTGAACCATCTGGCGGGCCGGTTCTGGCCCGCGGGCCGTATGATTGACATCCCTGCACTAGAGCATGCTGGACACTTATTTGGTGCTTGCTGACCTCAATGTGTGCATGCATATCAACAGTCTAAAGCAGTCATCTCCAATCCAAAGAATTAGTTGGAATCATTTGTTTATTAGACATTTCCTATTTATACTGTATGGATAATAAAACCCATCCTTTATTCACTTGTGTTTTAGCTTTTTCCCCACACCCACACTGAAAGATGTTACTATTACTTTAGTCTGTCTTGCTTTATGATAGTCACATGCCTCTACCTTTACAAGATGTCTGCCAGTATTCTTCATGAGGGCTTTAAAGCTAATGTTAATTTGACTGTTTACTTCAAGAACATACATGTATTTTCCAAGACAGACCTGTTACTGGCTGTGTCTAAAAATCCATTCTAGCGTAATACATACTTAAACTGCATACTAAATTCGCCTTTGATCTAGTAGAATTCACTCTTCTTTTCTGACTCACTTGTTTGGCAACAGCGGATAGTCAGGTAAATTGACGCGCTGTACCGAAATGAACGAATGACGGGAGTCAATGCAATCGCGCATTAGATGACAAATTCTGAGTACTATTGCCGCATTCACATGCTAGTCGGAACTTGGAACCCCGGAAATGTCAGACTTGCTTACTGGTTGTAGTTATACACGTGTCGCATTCTAAGAACAGCAAGTCGGACATTTCAGAGTTTCATAGGTCCGACTAGAATGTGAACGAGGCATAGTTTCTAAATTTCACATACTATAAAGCTAAATGTTTTTACATTCTATTTATTACTCTAATATGGGTATTTGGACACTGCCTCTTTGTCTCTCACACACTGAGCACGAGCACAGTCATTATGGCCACAGCTTCCTCTGACCTGGCAGACCACCTGTGCTGTTCCATCTGCACAGACATCTACACTGAGCCTGTGTCTCTAAGCTATCAGCACACCTTCTGCAAGAGATGCCTCCAAGACAGCCTGAATGCTGGACACCAACTCTGTCAAGTGGGAAGGGCTCTGGTCAGAGACAGAATCTTCCAGATCAACAGACTGATCAGGAACGTGGCCTACCAGCTGAAGCTGGAGGAAAATGCTAAAAGACAGAGAGCTACAGCCGAGAGAGGAAACAGTAGAGAGATGAATGTCGTGAACATGGAGAGCTTCTGAAGCTGTTCTGTGAGACGGACAGTAAGCTGATCTCTGTGATCTGCAGAGATGGGTGAGACGACAGAGGACACACATTCAAACCTATAAGAGAACCACATGAGGATCTGAAAAAAGAGGTAGCCTCAGATTTATGCTACTTCAAGAAGGATATTCGTGTGCTGGAATACTCAAGAGATGAGCAGCAAAGAGAAATGTCTCAAGCAAACGAGACGTCAGATCATCTCAAAGTCCAGATCAGGTTGCTTGGTTGACAAGGAGATAGTACTTGCCAGGCTGGAAGAACAGCTAAAGGAGAAGACAGTTAAAACGGCCTCTCTTCAGTCTGAGCTGGACCTCACTGAGCCCAGAGACTTCCTGCTCTAGTGGATGGAGAGGGGCTGCACTGAGATTAGGGAGAGGAGGAAGGAGGAGGAGTGGGTTGAGAGGAATATGATAGAGGGATTAGGATAGAGGGGAATATGATAGAGGGAATATATTGAGAGGAATGTGACAGGGAGGATTTGTTTCATTAGATCACTTTAAGACTTAAAATCTCTTAGGCTGACAGTCCCCGGAATCGGGCGCTAGAATTTCTTTAAAAAATATGTAAATGTTTACATTACTTATTTGATTGATTTCCCACCGTTTTATATTTCAGAAGACATCCATCCAGACATTCCTAGAACCACGTAAACGTTCTCTGTCGAATAAACTTGTATTTGTCTCCCTCAGGTGTTCGGATGCATCAATACATCAATTTATCACTTAACTGCAACGTTAAGTCAAAGGGGCGTTCCAGGAAAAACATTTATCGATCCTTGACTGCTTCACGGCACAGACAAGGCAAAGCAATCACTGAATTTGTCTCGAGCAGGCAGAGCTAAATACATAACTTTCATAGCTCTACTATAAAGAATGTGACCTACACACTTCCTTAAACCTAAAATAAGTCAAGAAGTAATTTTGTGTGGAAGTCAAACATTTGTTCAGAACGACAAAATCGAGACCTTTACATAGCCCATCTCTCATTGTCTATAGGAGTGATGTACACTGGTCAAATTGCCCAAATGTTAATTTAGACATTTACAAATTTTAAAGATTTTGACTCTCACTAATGTCATGAAATGTTTGGCAAAGTAGTAAAGAAGGTTGTATTATACTTTTCTTGTGTACTAGATCATATGGTTTGGAAAGTGTTTTTTTTCTCAGACATAAATGAACAATTCCAGGTGAAAGCTAAAGGTCATAGCTTCCTGGGGGGAGGGACACCACTACATTAATAAAATATTTCCCTCTTGCTAGATTGATGACTAAAGCCCTAGTGAAACAGTGCAAAATGGTTGTCAGCTCAACTGATTAAATACAAGACCTGTTCATTGTGAAATGTATGTGTTCAAGTCTAATAATTTTGCTCTATATATTTTCTGCTCTGTATGTAATTTTATCTGTTTAAGCTGTTTGGATTGTTAATTGATATAACACAGGGCAACATTGAAAAAGAGACACTGGTCTCAATTGGGATTCCCTGTAAAAATAAAGAGGAATATGATAGAGGGAATATGATAGCGAGTATTATGATGGAGTGGAATATGATAGAGGAATATGATGGAGGGAATATGATAGAGGAATATGATGGAGGGGAATATGATAGAGAATGAATGGAGGAATGTGTGACGCTCTTGAGCAACAAAGGTTGTCTGTTTGGTTATATCAACGGGAAAGACATGGATAAGAAAATGTTCAAACAATTTTAAACAATACTTTTCTATAGTCAGCTGATATTGATTTCTTTATTTAATTATTTATTAAACTTAAATGCTAAACATCAATGACACCTACTCTTCAATTACATTTTTTGGGCCTATATAATTACACATCCAGCTAATTTCATCCCTCTATGAGCATGCGTACCGTAAAGATACCGTAAGGATCACTCGACTGCAACAGCTCTCGTTGATTTAATCCATCAATGGGTCAGGTCACTTGACCAAGATAAACTTGTGGATGAGCTGCTTCTTGATTTTAGTGCTGCATTTGACCTTGTTGATCATATGGCTAATAGCTGAGGCCATTGAAGAGAGATGTTTTCTTGAACCCTCATTTCTTTTTTGGAACTTTGTTACTGAGGTGACATAGACTATGGAAGACTTGTTTTACTGTAGTAAGGTCGCCTATGTATTTCATTGATGATGATGATGATGATGATGATGATGAATATTGACATTATTGGTAGGCTCAGATCGAACAAACAACCTAAGTAAGCCTGGCTGCTATTTATGATATCTAAAACATATTGACTTTTAATTAGGCAAAACACATGTAGTTTGAATGGTCAACCATTTTATATGAGTTACAGCATTTTATTTTAATAAAAAATTAGGTTATATGGATTCATTGTATATATTAGGTATGACTGTGCTGCATAGGTACAAAACATCTAAATTAAATAAACTAAATTGTGCCAGCATTTGATAACACATGAAAGCTGCGGTGGGTAACCATGGCAATGGGGACTCCATTGTGACATCACAAGATTCCGATTCTGGAAGGTTACCTGTTGCACAGACAAACTGAACAGTGCAAAGAGACTGATTCAACTAACCACTGACAAATTATTAAACAACCGTTCTATCATAGACGCTCATATCAGGATTATGTGGTTGTCTCACCTAGCTACCTTAAGTTGAATGCACTAACTAACTATAAGTCGTTCTGGATAAAAGCGTCTGATAAATGGCTAAAATGTCAAATGTTATGCTGGGTGTGGGGCATGTATTTTTACACTTAGCTGGCCCATTGGCTAGGGGACCAAGGGTTGGGACAGACTGGTGCAGAGCATCTTAGAGGACACTATATATATATATATATATATGTGATGTATAAGTAAATAGTGCTGACTCATACAGTATGTATGTATGTACTGAATGTGATCACTTTCATCATGTCTGTTTCTTTTCTCACGCAGAATGTGAGAGATGTGAGCAACTGTCCTCTCACTGAGTTCATGGCTCCCTGTATTGACTCCCTCCCACCACTGGCTTTCACCAATCAGAGGCCTATACCAACCACGTTGCATCCCCCCTCTCCATTGGCCATACGCGCTCAGGATGCACAGCGGTTGTATTTTCATACTTTGTCCCTGAAACCTGCCAGTCTGCTGAATGCCCAGTTGCCACAGAGGCCACTGCAGATGTATCTACAGGTATGCGAGAGGACCTATGGACAGATATACATCTTTCCTCAATGCTGCATCGATACCTGCCACACTTCTTTGACGAAGACTCCGTGCAGCCACATCAGGCAGTAGAGGGCACCACTGAGGTCTCAGTTGCTCCAGTGGTAATATCTAATGTTGAGGAAGAGGACAGATTCTATCCTTACTCCCTCCCACCCCTGGCTCAGCGGTTCATTGTCAATTCATTCAATTTCCTCGAAACCTCCCAGCCTGCTGTTTCAGCCACAGAGTGCCCAGTTGCCACAGAGGCCACTGCTACCACAGCCACTTTCAAGGGAGAGAATCGATGGGCAGCTAGAAGTCTTCCTTCAGTGCTGCCTCCATGCCTGCCAACAGTCTTTGACGATGACTTCATGCCACCAGAGCAGACAGTAGAGGATACCTATGAGGTCTCAGTTGCTACAGAGACCACTGCAGGCACAGCTACTGTTGATTTTGGAGTGTACAGATCAGCAGCTAAATGCCCTGTCCCAATGCTGCCTCCAAGTCTGCCACTTGTCTTTGAAGTTGACTACAAACTGCCAGGGGAGGCAGTAGAGGACACCACCAAGTGTCCAGTTATCAGTGAAACAAACAATGATGTGTCCACTCACCTCAAAGAGGACATGGCAGCTGATCAAAGCCGTCCTGACCCTGCAGCACTGCCTCCAAGCTCGCCATGTATCCGAGACTCTGACCACAAACTGACAGAGGAGACAAAAGAGGATGCCACCGAGTCCTCCGTTACCACAGCGATCACTACAGGCACATCCATTGTCCAGGGAGAGGACCTGTTGGGTGATAAAAGCCCGGCTCCAATGCTGCCTTCAAAGTTGCCACACATTCTAGACAATGACCACAAGCAGCCAGAGGAGACAGTAGAGGACACCACCAAGAGTCAAGTGTCCAGGGAAGCGGCCGTTTCCGTCTCCACTGTCCACAATCTGCCAGGGGAGGCAGTAGAGGACACCAACAAGTGTCCAGTAGCCAGGGAAGCAGCCGTTTCTGTGTCCACTGTCCACACAGAGGAGTGTTTGGCTGATAAAAGTCCTCCTGCACCTGCAACACTGCCTCTAATCCTGACCTGCACCCACAACATTGACCACAAACAGCTATGGAAGACAGTTGAGTGCACTACAAAGTGCTCAGTCGACACAGAGGCAACTGTTGCCATTTACACCTGGGATGATAAAAGTCCTCCAGGTCTGCATTCACAACAACAATGACCACAAGCAGCCAGAGGAGACAGTTGAGGACACCACAGAGTGCTCAGTTAACACAGAGGCAAGTGCAGTTGCATCCACTGTCAAGAGAAAGGAACTGATGAGTGATAAAAGCCCTGTCCTAGCACTTCCTCCAAGCTTGGCATGAATCCATGACAAGGACCACAAGCAGCCAGAGCAGAAAGGGAAGGGCACTAGTGAAGAGGTGGATCGCTGCCCTCATGCTCACCAGCTGGTCCTAGATGCTAACTTAACTCTGGCAACCCCTCTGCTCTGCATGGCCACTAAGATGCCTGTTAGAGTGAGAGCCTCCATATGCAGGTCAGAGGATGAAGAACCCAGGCCCTGGACGCTGAAAGAGGCAAAGGTAGGTGTCCTATTTTACACTTCTACTCTACAGGGTTGGGGGTCTGTTCCATTTCAATTCAAAGCATTGAATTAAGTACTTCCTGAATTGACTGGAATTGAAATTGAATTGACCCCAACCCTGCTACTCTATGCTCATAGTATAAAACATCACCCCTTACTAGAGTTAACATTTGTATTACGTTTGGTGTGGACCCAGGAAGAACATCTATGGCTATTACAAAATCGGTTTGGGATACAAATAAACAAGTTACCTCAATTACTGTCCTCTAAATTGTGTGCCCCATGAGGCCTTCAATGTATGTTGATCACTCAAATGTGTATTGAATGTGCCACATTGGAACAATATTACATCTAGAGTCAATGTCTTCCTGTTAGGATTATTGGACAGGCATTGACATTGAGAGTGAAGAGAGGAGCGTCAAGGAGGAGGTGAGCCCAAGGGAGGGTTTGAAGAGTGAGGCGGACCGTGCCCATTCCAAGAGCTCCAATGGGACGGTTTCATCAGAGAGAGCAGAGACCATCCTGGGAAGAGTGGGCTTTCTGGCCATGAACCTCAAGCAGAAAGTCACATTTTTAAAGATGGAGGAAAAAGAGAAAAATAAGGAACTGAATAAGAAGTTGAAAGATGACGAGAAAGAGAGAAAGGAGATGAAGGCGAGAGAGAAAGAGCAAAAGAAAGCCATGAAAGCTGAGAAAAAGAGGGACAAGTTAGAACAGAAAAAGAGAGAAAAGGAAAGAAAAGAGAAGGAAAAGGCAGAGACAAAGAGGTTAGAGGGGCTGATTAAGATACACAATGCCATGATGAAAGACAGGATTAAGAAAGAGAATAAGTGGTCTGAGGAGCTGAAAAAGAGAGAGAAAGCTCAAGCTGAGCTCCTGGAGATGGAGCGAAAGATTCAAAAAAAGGAGGAGAATAAGAGAGAAAAGAGGAGGAAAGAGGAGAGGAAGAGACTGGAGAAGAGGAAAAAGAGGGATCCAAGTGGAGGTGGAACTGAGAGGGTGATAGAAGAGCAGGGAAGGGATGAAAGCTTGAAGATGAATGAGTAGACTGGGTAAGAGAGAGAGAGAGAAAAGAGAGATCCTGTATTTTAGCATGCAATAAGGCATACCGTACAAAACATTATAAACACAAAATGTTTACTTTTCGCAAATTTGGGGAGTGTTGCACAGTTTAAATGTTGAATCCTAAATCGACACTAAGCACTCCTACATGTTGAAAGGATTGGATAGGTGTACATATACATTAGGTGTAATATGGCAAACAAAGCCTATCAGAGGGAAAGGTAGAGCCATTACCAGTGTTTATACCTATGGGATAGGTAGAGAAAATTCTAAAACAAATCTCACAAGCTCTCATCAATAGTCAAATGAACTACTGTTGTCTGGAGTAATGCAGCTGTTGGTGACCTAAAGAGACTGCAAATAGCACAAAATTTGTAGGCCTACTGCTGCTAGGTAGCTCTCTCTCTGCTCTCCCCCTCCCCTCTGTATGTTCTTGATAGCAAGAGTGAAGTCTGGTGTGCGGGAGTCAGGGTTCCAGCTACAGCTCATTCACCATAATCACCTCAGCCTTAAAGACCCGGTCAAACTCGCCACTCATCGTCAGATCATAGTCAAGACAACCATGTTAGTCTCGCTGCTGATTCAACCTGCTTGTTTTCGCTCTTTGTGTTTTTTGCCTATTCTATTTACATTTTTCCTGTGTCACAGATTATTGGAACCTGACTCCTGCCTCCACTTCACTCCTGCCACCACCATCCCGTTTACCACTACTGGACTTCCCTTTTGGACTCACCCCGGACACTAGGACGTTACGGTACCACTCCTGCTCAGAACCTGGATCTGTTACCCTCCCTGTAGACCTGGACTTGCTCTTCCCCCTTTTTGGAAACCTGGACAATTTTACTTTGCAATAAACTTGTTAAACTTTCTCTGGCTCGGTGTAGTTGTCTACATTTGGGTTCATATCCAGTTAAATCATGACAAAAATAAGGCAGCAAGAAAGGGTCTGCAATGTGGTTATGAGATGTTCTCCATAGAATTACATAATGCACTCGAATGGCCGACTGTCAAGGAAATGATAAAAAAAACACACAAAAAAACATTTTTCATAAATGTACTGAAAGACCAACCGCAAAATGTGATTAACTGGATATGATCAAAGACGACTCGTAAAGATAATAGGAATCTGGATCTGTTTCCTTTTCTTTTTACCTTGCTTTTGTTATTATTATTATTTTTTAAAGTTTTCTTTTTACATTTCGTAAAATGTTATAATTACAAAAACATTTCATTTTAATTTCAATTTAGTAACATACTGTATCATTCAAATGAATATTATTATTTGTCTAATCATATTTTTATCCTTTGAAGCTTAATATTTTGTAATATAATGTATGACTGACATGAGGGTAATCAAAGGGAGAGAGATAAGGGTAACAATGAAGAAACTCTTCCATTACTAAGTGATGAGTGGAAGTGTACAGTGCCCTCCTGAATTATTGGCACCAGAAAGAAATATGAACAAAAAAGGCTGTGAAAACATGTCATTGTGGTCTATCAGCTTGATCTTACACTCAAAAGATCATATGAATCTACCCTTTAATTGAGTAAAAATTGTTCAAATAAAAAAAATAATCGTCATCAACAAATCATTATTATTTTGAACAAAATCTAATTGAGTGCATTTGTAAAGTATTCAGACCCCTTGACTTTTTCCACACTTTGTCTTATTCTAAAATTGATTAAATTGTTTTTTTTCCTCATCAATCTACACACAATACCCCATAATGACAAATTGAGAACAGGTTTTTAGACTTTTTTATAAATGTATTAAAAAATAACAAATGGAAATATTACATTTACATAAGTATTCAGACCCTTTACTTAGTACTTTGTTGAAGCACCTTTTGCAGCGATTACAGCCTCGAGTCTTTTTGGGTATGACGCTACAAGCTTGGCACACCTGTATTTGAGGAGTTTCTCCCATTCTTCTCTGCAGATCCTCTCAAGCTCTGTCAGGTTGGATAGGGCGTGTCGCTGCACAGCTATTTTCCGGTCTCTCCAGAGATGTTAGATCGGGTTCAAGTCCGGTTTCTGGCTGGGCCACTCAAGGACATTCAGAGACTTGTCCCGAAGCCACTCCTGCGTTGTCTTGGCTGTGTGCTTAGGGTCGTTGTCCTGTTGGAAGGTGAACCTTAGCCCCAGTCTGAGGTCCTGAGCGCTCTGGAGCAGGTTTTCATCAATGATTTCTCTGTACATTGCTCTGTTCATCTTTCCCTTGATTCTGACTAGTCTACAAATAAAATAAAATAAAATTGTATTTGTCATGTGCCGAATACAACAGGTGTAGACCTTGACGTGAAATGCTTACTTACAAGCCCTTAACCAACAATGCAGTTCAAGAAATAGAGTTAAGAAAATATTTACTAAAAACACTAAAGTAAAAAATAAAATAAAAAGTAACACAATAAAATAATAATGAGGCTATTTACAAGGGGTGCCGGTACCGAGTCAATGTGTGGGGGTACAGGTTAGTTGAGGTAATTTGTACATGTAGGTAGTGGTAAATTAACTATGCATTGATAATAAACAGCGAGTAGCAGCAGTGTAAAAACAAAGGGGGGAGGTGTCAATGTAAATAGTCCGGCTGGCCATTTGATTAATTGTTCAGCAGTCTTATGGCTTGGGGATAGAAGCTGTTAAGGAGCCTTTTGGACCTAGACTTGGCACTCTGGTACCGCTTGCTATGCGGTAGCAGAGAGAACAGTCTATGACTTGGGTGACTGGAGTCTTTGTCAATTTTTTGGGCCTCCCTCTGACACCTCCTAGTATATAGGTCCTGGATGGCAGGAAGCTTGGCTCCAGTGATGTACTGGGCCGTACGCACTACCCTCTGTAGCGCCTTACGGTCGGATGCCGAGCAGTTGCCATACCAGGCGGTGATGCAACTGGTCAGGAAGCTCTCGATGGTGCAGCTGTAGAACTTTTTGAGGATCTTGGGACCAATGCCAAATCTTTTCAGTCTCCTGAGGTGGAAAAGGCGTTGTTGTGCCCTCTTCACGACTGTCTTGGTGTGTTTGAACCATGATAGTTTGTTGGTGATGTGGACACCAAGGAACTTGAAACTCTCGACCTGCTCCACTACAGCCCCGTCGATGTGAATGGGGCGTGTTCCCAGTCCCTGTCCCTGAAAATCCTCCCCGGAGCATGATGCTGCCACCACCATGCTTCACCGTAGGGATGGTGCCAGGTTTCCTCCAAACGTGATCTCATCCCAGGTAAGAGGGAGAGTGGCAGCAGCAGCAGGTTCTCCCCATGTGAGCTGAGTCCAGTGGACCAGTCCTGTATCCCCCCACCCAGACAGTGACAGTGGTCTAAACCATGGCTAGCTATCCACAATCTGGCTCGACTAAACAAGGTTTACCAAGAGGGAAGGAGGGAGAGGAAGGTAGAGGAAGAGAAAGAGGGAGGTAAGGAAGGAGGAAAGGGAGAAAAGGGTTCTCTCCATCACGACTGTAAGAAGGAAAGGAGGGAGAAGGCCGAGCAAGAGGAAGAGGAAGAGGTGGAAGATGACAAGGAGAGTTGATCTGTCCATCACTACCATAAGGAGATCTCTTCTGGGGGCTCTTGTTCTCTCCTCTTTCCCACAGAGGAGCACCTTTCGCAGGCAGCCCAGAGCAGACTCTCCGCTGAGAGAAGGCTAGCCCCTGGAGGTTTCACCATGGATTTATACAGAGAACCCCCCAGTACTCAAACTGCTTTACATTGTAGAGGGGGATCTAATCTCATTGGAGGCGACCCAATGACCCAGAAATGCTCCATGGACAGACTTCCTCCCTGCTCCCCGTCTCACTGGCAGGGGGCTCGTAGGAACACCCTCCCCTCCTTGACTCCAGCTCCACCCCTTACATTTTTTACATTTTTAGTCATTTAGCAGACGCTCTTATCCAGAGCGACTTACAGTTAGTGAATACATCTTTTTTTTAAATATACTGGCCACCCGTGGGAATCAAACCCGCAACCCTGGCGTTGCAAACGCCATGCTCTATCAACTGAGCTACATCCCTGCCGGCCATTCCCTCCCCTACCCTGGACGACGCTGGGCGAATTGTGCGCCGCCCATGAGTCTCCCGGTCGCGGCCGTCTGCGACAGAGCCTGGATTCGAACCAGGATCTCTAGTGGCACAGTTAGCACTGCGATGCAGTGCCTTAGACCACTGCGCCACTCAGGAGCTAGACCACTGCGCCACCCTTCATCACCTGCCCCCCTTATCATGTTATGAGTCTCACCTACAGGTCCCGCCCCCTGGCCTACCTGTTGCATGTGTAAGTATGGTGTGTCGGACACAGCTGCCCTCCACCTCCTCCCCCTCCTCCCCCTCCTTCCCTCTTTCTCCCACTCCCCCCATCTCTCACTCTCTCTCCTCCTCCCCCTCTCTTCCATTTAAAGCAATACTTAGACCAGGCTTTCTTCCTCCTCTACCCCTCTCCACCTCCTCTTCCATTCCTACTCTCTTTCTCTCCACCTCCTCCTCATCCTCCTTTGTTCCCCCTCTCCCGCCCTCCAGTGAGAGGCAGGAGGTCACCTCGCTATCACTCTATCCAGCTGGAGCCGCTGAGAGGGCGAGGAGCAGAGGAGGGGTATAGAGGAAGCCCAAAGGAGACAAGAGGGAGAGGAGGAGAGGAGGAGAGGGAGTGAGACACTATGTTAGCTGTTGTGGTGTGATATGTGTAGTTACTTGTAATAACCACTATAGCATGCTGGACACTTATTTGGTGCTTGCTGACCTCAATGTGTGCATGCATATCAACAGTCTAAAGCAGTCATCTCCAATCCAAAGAATTAGTTGGAATCTTTTGTTTATTAGACATTTCCAATTTATACTGTATGGATAATAAAACCCATCCTTTATTCACTTGTGTTTTAGCTTTTTCCCCACACCCACACTGAAAGTTGTTACTGTTACTTTAGTCTGTCTTGCTTTATGATAGTCACATGCCTCTACCTTTACAAGAAGTCTGTCAGTATTCTTCATGAGGGCTTTAAAGCTAATGTTAATTTGACTGTGTACTTCAAGAACATACATGTATTTTCCAAGACAGACCTGTTACTGGCTGTGTCTAAATATCCATTCTAGCGTAATACATACTTAAACTGCATACTAATTTCGCCTTTGATCTAGTAGAATTCACTCTTCTTATCTGACTCACTTGTTTGGCAACAGCTGATAGTCAGATAAATTGACGCGCTGTACCGAAATGAACGAATGACGGGAGTAAATGCAATCACGCATTAGATGACGAATTCTGAGTACTATTGCTGCTTTCACATGCTAGTCGGAACTTGGAAACCCGGAAATGTCAGACTTGCTTACTGGTTGTATTTATACACGTGCCGCATTCAACGAACAGCAAGTCGGACATTTCAGAGTTTCCTAGGTCCGACTAGCATGTGAACGCGGCTAGTTTCTAAATTTCACATACTATAAAACTAAATGTTTTTACATACTATTTATTACTCTAATATGGGTATTTGGACACTGCCTCTTTGTCTCTCACACACTGAGCACGAGCACAGTCATTATGGCCACATCTTCCTCTGACCTGGCAGACCACCTGTGCTGTTCCATCTGCACAAACATCTACACTGAGCCTGTGTCTCTAAGCTATCAGCACACCTTCTGCAAGAGATGCCTCCAAGACAGCCTGAATGCTGGACACCAACTCTGTCAAGTGGGCAGGGCTCTGGTCAGAGACAGAATCTTCCAGATCAACAGACTGATCAGGAATGTGGCCTACCAGCTGAAACTGGAGGAAGATGCTAAAAGACAGAGAGCTACAGCCGAGAGAGGAAACAGTAGAGAGATGAATGTCGTGAACATGGAGAGGCTCTGAAGCTGTTCTGTGAGACGGACAGTAAGCTGATCTCTGTGATCTGCAGAGATGGGTGAGACGACAGAGGACACACATTCAAACCTATAAGAGAAGCACATGAGGATCTGAAAAAAGAGGTAGCCTCAGATTTATGCTACTTCAAGAAGGACATTAGTGTGCTGGAATACTCAAGAGATGAGCAGCAAAGAGAAATGTCTCAAGCAAAAGAGACGTCAGATCATCTCAAAGTCCAGATTAGGTTGCTTGGTTGACAATGAGATAGTACTTGCCAGGCTGGAGGAACAGCTAAAGGTGAAGAGAGTTAAAACGGCCTCTCTTCGGTTTGAGCTGGACCTCACTGAGACCAGAGACTTCCTGCTCTAGTGGATGGAGAGGGGCTGCACTGAGATGAGGGAGAGGAGGAAGGAGGAGGAGTGGGTGGAGAGGAATATGATTGAGAGGAATATGATAGAGGGATTAGGATAGAGGGGAATATGATAGAGGGAATATATTGAGAGGAATGTGACAGAGAGGATTTGTTTCATTAGATCACTTTAAGACTGAAAATCTCTTAGGCTGACAGTCCCTGAAATTGGGCGCTAGAATTTCTGTAAAAAAATATGTAAATGTTTACATGACTTATTTGATTGATTTCCCAACCATTTTATATTTCAGAAGACATCCATCCAGACCTTCCGAGAACCCCGTAAACGTCCTCTGTCGAATAAACTTGTATTTGCCTCACTCTGGTGGTCGGCTGCATCATTACATCCATTTATATCACTTAACTGCAACGTTAAGTCAAAGGGGCATTCCAGGAAAAACATTTATCCATCCTTGACTGCTTCACGGCACAGACATGGCAAAGCAATCACTGAATTTGTCTCGAGCAGGCAGAGCTAAATACATAACTTTCATAGCTTTACTATAAAGAATGCGACCTACACACTTCCTTAAACCTAAAATAAGTCAAGAAGTAATTTTGTGTGGAAGTCAAACATTTGTTCAGAACGACAAAATTGAGACCTTTACATAGCCCTTCTCCCATTGTCTATAGCAGGGATGCACACTGGTTAAATGGCCCAAATGTTAATTTAGACATTCACAAATTTTACAGATTTTGACTATCACTAATGTCATGAAATGTTTGGCAAAGTAGTAAAGAAGGTTGTATTATACTTTTCTTGTGTACTAGATCATATGGTTTGAAAAGTTTTTTTTTTTTTCTTAGACATAAATGAACAATTCCAGGTGAAAGCTAAAGGTCATAGCTTCCTGGGGGGAGGGACACCACTACATTAATAAAATATTGCCCTCTTGCTAGATTGATGACTAAAGCCCTAGTGAAACAGTGCAAAATGGTTGTCAGCTCAACTGGTTAAATACAAGACCTGTTCATTGTGAAATGTATGTGTTCAAGTCTAATAATTTTGCTCTATATATTTTCTGCTCTGTATGTAATTGTATCTGTTTAAGCTGTTTGGACTGTTAATTGATATAACACAGGGCACCATTGAAAAAGAGACACTGGTCTCAATTGGGATTCCCTGTATAAATAAAGAGGAATATGATAGCGAGTATTATGTTGGAGTGGAATATGATGGAGAGGTATATAATAGAGGGAAAATAATAGAGGGAATATGATAGAGGGAATATGATGGAGGGAATATGATAGAGGAATATGATGTAGGGGAATATGATAGAGAATGAATGGAGGAATGTGTGACGCTCTTGAGCAACAAAGGTTGTCTGTTTGGTTATATAATCTGGAAAGACATGGATAAGAAGATGTTCAAACATAATTTTAAACAATACTGTTCTATAGTCAGCTGATATTGATTTCCTTATTTAATAATTGATTAAACTTAAATGCTAAACATCAATGACAACTACTCTTCAATTACATTTTTTGGGCCTATATAATTACACATCCAGCTAATTTTATTCCTCTATGAGCATGCATACCGTAAAGATACCGTAAGGATCACTCGACTGCAACAGCTCTGGTTGATTTAATCGATCAATGGCTCAGGTCACTTGACCAAGATAAACTTGTGGATGAGCTACTTCTTGATTTTAGTGCTGCATTTGACCTTGTTGATCATATGGCTAATAGCTGAGGCCATTGAAGAGAGATGTTTTCTTGAACCCTCATTTCTTTTTTGGAACTTTGTTACTGAGGTGACATATCCTATGGAAGACTTGTTTTACTGTAGTAAGGTAGCCTATGTATTTCATTGATGATGATGATGATGATGATGAAAAATATTGACATTAGTGGTAGGCTGAGATCGAACAAACAACCTAAGTAAGCCTGGCTGCTAGTTATGATATCTAAAACAAATTGACTTTTAATTAGGCAAAACACATGTCGTTTGAATGGTCAACCATTTAATATGAGTTACAGCATTATATTTTAATAAAAAATTAGGTTATATGGATTCATTGTATATATTAGGTATGACTGTGCTGCATAGGTACAAAAAAATAGAAAATAAATAAACTAAATTGTGCCAGCATTTGATTAAACATGAAACATTTGGGTAACCATGGCAATGGGGACTCCATTGTGACATCACAAGATTCCGATTCTGGAAGGTTACCTGTTGCACAGACAAACTGAACAGTGCAAAGAGACTGATTCAACTAACCACTGACAGATTATTAATGTCCTATTTCATTAGTGAGAGAACACACTGCTTACTTCAGAGGTAGGTTGTAATATAACTTATTGTGAATGTGTTTCAGTAGTATAACTTATTTTCAAATTACTTGTGTATGAATGTGACATTTTAAGTAGACCTAACATGACTAGTGAAACTGTTGAAGAGAGATAGTTTGCTTGAGTCCTCTTTTTGTGAGAAAATGCTTCATCCTGACACCTGAGATGCCATGTTACAATTGTAGTGAGCCAGCCTAATGGCTAATGCATTCTATTGATGACAGAAAAAAAAAACCTCTCTCTGTGTTAATCACCAACATATGTTGTAATCAATTATCTCAATAAATATATACCAAAAGAGTATGTTGTGTAAAAAAACAAGTACGCCTACCTAATTTGTAGCTGATTCATTTCTAATAAGAATAATATGTTCTTAATTGAATGGACATCCATTTCAAATGGTTGAATTGATAGACCTCTTTAAATTGAGGTGCACTCAAGGGCACTCAAAGAGAAGACTGGCGTTTTTACCTCCTTGGTTTTTTTAAATAGATGAAACTGTACAAGTTAGGTCCTGCATGGATATAGAGTCATTTTCTACCCAAAACACAGTGTTTTCAATGATAGAATGGAACTGATTAGTGTGGTTTGTGAGAACCAAGCCCAATATGGAGTAGAGCTACATGAGGGGTTGAATAAGGCTCAATAGTAAGGTACAGAAAGAGCAAGAAGTTTGCTTTTTAAAGTCTGTATTGTGCTTTTTCATCTGCCATGGCAACGCCTTGCATCACAATGATGATGCCAAAGAACAGCCAAAATCGATTCATTTGAACTTGGTCGCTTTTCCAGTAGCCAACTTTTTACTAGTAATTCAGATAGGCCTATTGCGTAAACATATCTGGAGCAGAATTCTCACTTGCTTAATTGTAAGTAGCTGGGAAGAAAACGTTTGCACATTGTAAAGAGATGCATTATTATTTGGTTAGCAACACCCACTTACTACAACGTTATGTATTTTCCAGAGTTATTGTTAGCTAAGAGGAAGACATGGAGGGTTCAACGCTGACACAGAGGAGGGGTGAGTGTCGGTTGAAGGAAAGGGCGATCTAGACAGACTACGTGATGGAGCTGGGAGCCAGGTTGGCTCTGGTTTTGCAGATCCAGAAGGATCAGGAGAAGAAGATGAAGAGGATTTGGTTCAAGACGAGGAAAATGCCAAGACTGATTGAGGAGGTAACAAGACCAACTTTGACAAAGTTCTATTTAACAATATTAAATAAAGCAAATATAAGTTATTGTAAGGGCAAAATGTTCCATATGCCATGGAATGTAAGCTAACAATGTTTTGTCCTTATTTCTTTTTGTATTAGGCCACACCAAGGCAATGCTTATATATGTTCTTGTCTAAATGTGTTGTATCATGTCTTTCTGTTTCAGTGTATTTATGTCCTCAGTTCTTATGGTTGTCTTGTCATAAAAAAGAAACAACCGTTCTATCATAGACGCTCATATCAGGATGATGTGGTTGTCTCACCTTGCTACCTTAAGTTGAATGCACTAACTAACTATAAGTCATTCTGGATGAAAGCGTCTGATAAATGGCTAAAATGTAAAATGTTATGCTGGGTGTGGGACATGTATTTTTACACTTAGCTGGCCCATTGGCTAGGGGACCCAGGGTTGGGACAGACTGGTGCAGAGCATCTGAGAGGACACTATATATATATATATATATATATATATATATATATGTGATGTATAAGTAAATAGTGCTGACTCATACAGTATGTATGTATGTACTGAATGTGATCACTTTCATCATGTCTGTTTCTTTTCTCACGCAGAATGTGAGAGATGTGAGCAACTGTCCTCTCACTGAGTTTATGGCTCCCTGTATTGACTCCCTCCCACCACTGGCTTTCACCAATCAGAGGCCTATACCAACCATGTTGCATCCCCCCTCTCCATTGGCCATACGCGCTCAGGATGCACAGCGGTTCATTATATTTTCATACTTTGTCCCTGAAACCTGCCAGTCTGCTGAATGCCCAGTTGCCACAGAGGCCACTGCAGATGTATCTACAGGTATACGAGAGGACCTATGGACAGATACACATCTTTCCTCAATGCTGCATCGATACCTGCCACACTTCTTTGACGAAGACTCCATGCAGCCACATCAGGCAGTAGAGGGCACCACTGAGTTCTCAGTTGCTCCAGTGGCAATATCTAATGTCGAGAAAGAGGACAGATTCTCTCCTTACTCCCTCCCACCACTGGCTCAGTGGTTCATTGGCAATTCATTCAATTTCCTCGAAACCTCCCAGCCTGCTGTTTCAGCCACAGAGTGCCCAGTTACCACAGAGGCCACTGCTACCACAGCCACTGTCAAGGGAGAGAATCGATGGGCAGCTAGAAGTCTTCCTTCAGAGCTGCCTCCATGCCTGCCAACAGTCTTTGACGATGACTTCATGCCACCAGAGCAGACAGTAGAGGATACCTATGAGGTCTCAGTTGCTACAGAGACCACTGCAGGCACAGCTACTGTTGATTTTGGAGTGTACAGATCAGCAGCTAAATATCCTGTCCCAATGCTCCCTCCAAGTCTGCCACTTGTCTTTGAAGTTGACTACAAACTGCCAGGGGAGGCAGTAGAGGACACCACCAAGTGTCCAGTTATCAGTGAAACAAACAATGATGTGTCCACTCACCTCAAAGAGGACATGGCAGCTGATCAAAGCCCTCCTGACCCTGCAGCACTGCCTCCAAGCTCGCCATGTATCCGAGACTCTGACCACAAACTGACCGAGGACCAGCAACACTGTCTCTAATCCTGACCTGCACCCACAACAATGCCCATAAACAGCTATGGAAGACAGTTGAGTGGACTACAAAGTGCTCAGTCAACAGAGAGGCAACTGTTTCCATTTACAACTGGGATGATAAAAGTCCTCCAGGTCTGCAATGCATTCACAACAACAATGACCACAAGCAGCCAAAGGAGACAGTTGAGGACACCACAGAGTGCTCAGTTAACACAGAGGCAAGTGCAGTTGCATCCACTGTCAAGAGAAAGGAACTGATGAGTGATAAAAGCCCTGTCCTAGCACTAACTCCAAGCCTGGCATGCATCCATGACAAGGACCACAAGCAGCCAGAGCAGAAAGGGAAGGGCACTAGTGAAGAGGTGGATCGCTGCCCTTATGCTCACCAGCTGGTCCCAGATGCTAACTTAACTCTGGCAACCCCTCTGCTCTGCTTGGCCACTAAGACGCCTGTTAGAGTGAGAGCCTCCATATGCAGGTCAGAGGATGAGGAACCCAGGCCCTGGACGCTGGAAGAGGCAAAGGTAGGTGTCCTATTTTACACTACTACTCTACAGGGTTGGGGGTCTGTTCCATTTCAATTCAAAGCATTGAATTAAGAACTTCCTGAATTGACTGGAATTGAAATGGAATTGACCCCAACCCTGCTACTCTATGCTCATAGTATAAAACATCACCCCTTACTAGGGTTAACATTTGTATTACGTTTGGTGTGGACCCAGGAAGAACATCTATGGCTATTATGAAATCGGTTTGGGATACAAATAAACAAGTTACCTCAATTACTGTCCTCCAAATTGTGTGCCCCATGAGGCCTTCAATGTATGTTGATCACTCAAATGTGTATTGAATGTGCCACATTGGAACAATATTACATCTAGAGTCAATGTCTTCCTGTTAGGATTATTGGACAGGCATTGACATTGAGAGTGAAGAGAGGAGCGTCAAGGAGGAGTTGAGCCCAAGGGAGGGATTGAAGCGTGAGGCGGACCGTGCCCATTCCAAGAGCTCCAATGGGACGGTTTCATCAGAGAGAGCAGAGACCATCCTGGGAAGAGTGGGCTTTCTGGCCATGAACCTCAAGCATTAAGTCACGTTTATAAAGATCGAGGAAAAAGAGAAAAATAAGAAACTGAATAAGATGTTGAACGGTGACGAGAAAGAGAGAAATGAGATGAAGGCGAGAGAGAAAGAGCAAAAGAAAGCCATGAAGGCTGAGAAAAAGAGGGACAAGTTAGAACAGAAAAAGAGAGAGAAGGAAAGAAAAGAGAAGTAAAAGGCAGAGAAAAAGAGGTTAATGGGGCTGATTAAGATACACAATGCCATGATGAAAGACAGGATTAAGAAAGAGAAGAAGTTGAAAAAGAGAGAGAAAGCTCAAGCTGAGCTCCTGGAGATGGAGCGAAGATTTAAAAAAAGGAGGAGAAGAAGATAGAAAAGAGGAGGAAAGAAGAGAGGAAGAGACTGGAGAAGAGGAAAAAGAGGGGAGCCAGCTGGAGGTGGAACTGAGAGGGTGATAGAAGAGCAGGGAAGGGATGAAAGCTTGAAGATGGATGAGTAGACTGGGTAAGAAAGAGTGAGAAGGGAGATACTGTATTTTTGCATGCAATGAAAAGCAAAGAATAAAAAATTTAATGTTTCCTCTGTTTGTTTTTTGTCAATGCATACCGTACAAAACATTATAAACACAAAATGTTTACTTTTCTACAGCACAGCAAGCGGTACCAGAGTGCCAAGTCTAGGTCCAAAAGGTTCCTTAACAGCTTCTACCCCCAAGCCATAAGACTGCTGAACAATTAATCAAATGGCCACCCAGACTATTTACATTGACACCTCCCCCCTTTGTTTTTACACTGCTGCTACTTGCTGTTTATTATCTATGTATAGTTACTTTACACCTACCTAAATGTACAAATTACCTCAACTAACCTGTACCCCCAAACCTTGACTCGGTACCGGTACCCCTTGTATATAGCCTCGTTATTATTTTATTGTGTTACTTTATTTTATTTTTTTTACTTTAGTGTATTTAGTAAATATTTTCTTAACTCTATTTCTTGGACTGCATTGTTGGTTAAGGGCTTATAAGTAAGCATTTCACGGTAAGGTCTACACCTCTTGTATTCGGCACATGCCAAATACAGTTTGATTTGATTTTATTTGGAGACTAGTAAGGATCAATGGAAAGATGAACAGAGCAATTTACAGAGAAATCCTTGATGAAAACCTGCTCCAGAGCGCTCAGGACCTCAGACTGTGGCTAAGGTTCACCTTCCTACAGGACAACGACCCTAAGCACACAGCCAAGACAACGCAGGAGTGGCTTCGGGACAAGTCTCTGAATGTCCTTGAGTGGCCCAGCGGGGCCAGACCGGACTAGGGGCGCAATGGGGGGATTGTTGGAGGGTGGTGGTCAAGCCCGGAGCCGGAACCGCCTCAGAGGAGGAATGCCCACCTGGCCCTCCCCTGTTCGGTTTATATTTGGCACGGTCGCAGTCCGCGCCTTTGGGGGGGGGATACTGTCACGCCCTGGCTCTGGGACTCTGTTATGTTGAGCCAGGGTGTGTTGTTTCTATGTGTTTTGTGTTCTAGGTTGATTATCTAGCTCATGTGTTTCTGTGTTGGCCGGGGTGGTTCTCAATCAGAGGCAACGAATATCAGCTGTTGCTTGTTGTCTCTGATTGGGAACCATACTTAGGCAGCCTGTTTTCCACAGTGTTTTGTGGGATCTTGTTCCGTGTATGGTTAGTGTCTGTTACCAAGGATGTCAAGTATTGTTTTGTTGTTTTGTTTCGTGTAAAAATAAATAAGTATGTTCGCAAATCACGCTGCGCATTGGTCCACTTCCTCCAACGATCGTGACAGGTGCCAATAATTCAGGAGGGCACTGTACACTTCTACTCATCACTTAGAAACTGTAATGGAAGAAGTCTTCATTGTTACCCTTATCTCTCTCCCTTTGATTACCCTCATGTCAGTCATAGATTATATCACAAAATATTAAGCTTCAAAGGCAAAAAATATGATTAGACAAATAATATTTATTTGAATGATACTGTATTTTACTATATTTAAATTTAAATGAAATGTTTTTGTAATTATTACATTTTACGAAATGTAAAAACAAAACATTAAAAAAATTCAAAAATAACAAAAGCAAGGTAAAAAGAAAAGGACACAGAAACAGATCCAGATTCCTATTGATTTTATGAGTTGTCTTTGACCATATCCAGTTAATCACATATAGCGGTTGGTCTTTCAGTACATTTTATGAAAAAAACAATGTTGTGTGTTTTTTTTTGTAATTTCCTTGACAGTCGGCCATTCGAGTGCATTATGTAATTCTATGGAGAACATCTCATAACCACATTGCAGAACCTTTCTTGCTGCCTTATTTTGTGCCTAATTTTCTCTACCTATCCCATAGGTATAAACACTGGTAATGGCTCTACCTTTCCCTCTGATAGGCTTTGTTTGCCATATTACACCTAATTTATATAGCCATATGATCAACAAGGTCAAATGCAGCACTAAAATCAAGAAGCAGCTCATCCACAAGTTTATCTTGGTCAAGTGACCTGAGCCATTGATGGATTAAATCAACGAGAGCTGTTGCAGTCGAGTGATCCTTACGGTATCTTTACGGTATGCATGCTCATAGAGGGATAAAATTAGCTGGATGTGTAATTATATAGGCCCAAAAAATGTAATTGAAGAGTAGGTGTCATTGATGTTTAGCATTTTAGTTTAATAAATTATTAAATAAGGAAATCAATATCAGCTGACTATAGAACAGTATTTGTAGACCTGCCAACAGCGCCCATTGTTTAAAAATATATTTGTACATTTTCTTATCCATGTCTTTCCAGTTGATATAACCAAACAGACAACCTTTGTTGCTCAAGAGCGTCACACATTCCTCCATTCATTCTCTATAATATTCCCCTCCATCATATTCCTCTATCATATTCCATCTATTATATTCCCTCTATTATATTCCCTCTGTTATATTCCTCTCCATCATATTCCACTCCATCATAATACTCGCTATCATATTCCCTCTATCATATTCCTCTTTATTTATACAGGGAATCCCAATTGAGACCAGTGTCTCTTTTTCAATGGTGCCCAGTGTTATATCAATGAACAATCCAAACAGCTTAAATAGATACAATTACATACAGAGCAGAAAATATAAAGAGCAAAATTATTAGACTTGAACACATATATTTCACAATGAACAGGTCTTACATTTACATTACATTTTAGTCATTTAGCAGACGCTCTTATCCAAAGCGACTTACAGTTAGTGGGCCCCCGTGGGAAACGAACCCACAACCCTGGCGTTGCAAGCACTACCAACTGAGCTACAGGAGGGCCTGTCTTATATTTAACCAGTTGAGCTGACAACCATTTTGCACTGTTTCACTAGGGCTATAGTCATCAATCTAGCAAGAGGGCAATATTTTATTAATGTAGTGGTGTCCCTCCCCCCAGGAAGCTATGACCTTTAGCTTTCACCTGGAATTGTTCATTTATGTCTGAGAAAAAAAACACTTTCCAAACCATATGATCTAGTACACAATAAAAGTATAGTACAACCTTCTTTACTACTTTGCCAAACATTTCATGACATTAGTCATAGTCAAAATCTGCTAAATTTGTGGATGTCTAAATTAACATTTGGGCCATTTAACCAGTGTTCATCCCTCCTGTAGACAAAGGGAGAAGGGCTATGTAAAGGTCTCGATTTTGTCGTTCTGAACAAATGTTGGACTTCCACACAAAATTACTTCTTGACTTCTTTTAGGTTTAAGGAAGTGTGAAGGTCGCGTTCTTTATCGTTGAGCTATGAAAGTTATGTATTTAGCTCTGCCTGCTCGAGACAAATTCAGTGATTGCTTTGCCATGTCTGTGCCGTGAAGCAGTCAAGCTGGATAAAAGTTTTTCCTGGAACGCCACTTTGATGTAGCGCTGCAGTGAAGTGATATAAATGGATGTAATTATGCAGCCGACCACCAGAGTGAGGCAAATACAAGTTTATTCGACAGAGGATGTTTACACAGTTCTAGGAAGGTCTGGATGGATGTCTTCTGAAATATAAAACGGTGGGAAATCAATCAAATAAGTCATGTAAATATTTACATATTTTTTAAAGAAATTCTAGCGCCCGATTTCGGGGACTGTCAGCCTAAGATATTTTATGTCTTAAAGTGATCTAATGAAAAAACAAATCCTCTCTGTCACATTCCTCTCAATATATTCCCTCTATCATATTCCCCTCCATCCTAATCCCTCTATCATATTCCTCTCTATCATATTCCTCTCCACCCACTCCTCCTCCTTCCTCCTCTCCCTAATCTCAGTGCAGCCCCTCTCCATCCACTAGAGCAGGAAGTCTCTGGGCTCAGTGAGGTCCAGCTCAGACTGAAGAGAGGCCGTTTTAACTCTCTTCTCCTTTAGCTGTTCCTCCAGCCTGGCAAGTACTATCTCCTTGTCAACCAAGCAACCTGATCTGGACTTTGAGATGATCTGACGTCTCTTTTGCTTGAGACATTTCTCTTTGCTGCTCATCTCTTGAGTATTCCAGTACACGAATATCCTTCTTGAAGTAGCATAAATCTGAGGCTACCTCTTTTTTCAGATCCTCATGTGCTTCTCTTATAGGTTTGAATGTGTGTCCTCTGTCGTCTCACCCATCTCTGCAGATCACAGAGATCAGATTACTGTCTGTCTCACAGAACAGCTTCAGAGCCTCTCCATGTTCACGACATTCATCTCTCTACTGTTTCCTCTCTCGGCTGTAGCTCTCTGTCTTTTAGCATTTTCCTCCAGCTTCAGCTCGAAGGCCACGTTCCTGATCAGTCTGTTGATCTGGAAGATTCTGTCTCTGACCAGAGAGTCTTGGAGGCATCTCTTGCAGAAGGTGTGCTGAAAGCTTAAGAGACACAGGCTCAGTGTAGATGTCTGTGCAGATGGAACAGCACAGGTGGCCATAATGACTGTGCTCATGCTCAGTGTGTGAGAGACAAAGAGGCAGTGTCCGAATACCCATATTAGAGTACTAAATAGTATATAAAAACATTTAGTTTTTTAGTATGTGAAATTTAGAAATTATGCCGCGTTCACATGCTAGTCGGACCTAGGAAACTCTGAAATGTCTGACTTGCTGTTCGTTGAATGCGCCACGTGTATAACTACAACCAGTAAGCAAGTCTGACATTTCCGGGTTTCCAAGTTCCGACTAGCATGTGAACGCGGCAATAGTACTCAGAATTCGTCATCTAATGCGCGATTGCATTGACTCCCGTCATTTGTTCATTTCGGTACAGCGCGTCAATTTATCTGACTATCAGCTGTTGCAAAACAAGTGAGTCAGAAAAGAAGAGTGCATTCTACTAGATCAAAGGCGAAATTAGTATGCAGTTTAAGTATGTATTACGCTAGAATGGATATTTAGACACGGCCAGTAACAGGTCTGTCTTGGAAAATACATGTATATTCTTGAAGTACACAATCAAATTAACATTAGCTTTAAAGCCCTCATGAAGAATACTGATAGACTTCTTGTAAAGGTAGAGGCATGTGACTATCATAAAGCAAGACAGACTAAAGTAACAGTAACAACTTTCAGTGTGGGTGTGGGGAAAAAGCTAAAACACAAGTAAATAAAGGATGGGTTTTATTATCCATACAGTATAAATAGGAAATGTCTAATAAACAAATGATTCCAACTAATTCTTTGGATTGGAGATGACTGCTTTAGACTGTTGATATGCATGCACACATTGAGGTCAGCAAGCACCAAATAAGTGTCCAGCATGCTCTAGTGGTTATTACAAGTAACTACACATATCACACCACAACAGCTAACATAGTGTCTCACTCCCTCTCCTCCTCTCCACCTCTCCCTCTTGTCTCCTCTGTTCTTCCTCTATTCCTCCTCCTCTCCTCCTCGCCCTCTCAGCGGCTCCAGCTGGATAGAGTGACGGCGAGGTGGCCTCCTGCCTCTCTCACTGGAGGGCGGGAGAGGGGGAACAAAGAGGAGGAGGAGGAGGTGGAGAGAAAGAGAGTAGGAATGGAAGAGGAGGTGGAGAGGGGTAGAGGAGGCAGAAAGCCTGGTCTAAGTATTGCTTTAAAGGGAAGAGAGGGGGACGAGGAGAGAGTGCGAGAGGTGGGGGGAGTGGGAGAAAGAGGGGAGGAGGGGGAGGAGGGGGAGGGCAGCTGTTTCCGACACTCCATCCTTACACCTGCAACAGGTAGGCCAGGGGGTGGGACCTGTAGGTGAGACTCATAACATGATAAGGGGGGCAGGTGAAGAAGGGGTGGAGCTGGAGTCAAGGAGGGGAGGGTGTTCCTACGAGCCCCCTGCCAGCGAGACGGTTGAGCAGGGAGGAAGTCTGTCCACGGAGCATTTCTGGGTCATTGGGTCGCCTCCAATGAGATTACATCCCCCTCTACAATGTAAAGCAGTTTGAGTACTGGGGGGTTCTCTGTATAAATCCAAGGTGAAACCTCCAGGGGCTAGCCTTCTCTCAGGAGAGAGTCTGCTCTGGGCTGCCTGCGAAAGGTGCTCCTCTGTGGGAAAGAGGAGAGAACAAGAGGCCCCAGAAGAGATCTCCTTATGGTAGTGATGGACATATCAACTATCCTTGTCATCTTCCACCTCTTCCTCTTCCTCTTCCTCTTGCTCGGCCTTCTCCCTCCTTTCCTTCTTACAGTCGTGATGGAGAGAACCCTTTTCTCCCTTTCCTCCTTCCTCTCCTCCCTCTTTCTCTTCCTCTACCTTCCTCTCCCTCCTTCCCTCTTGGTAGACCTTGTTTAGTCAAGCCAGATTGTGGATAGCTAGCCATGGTTCAGACCACTGTCGCTCTCTGGGAGGGGAGATACAGGACTGGTCCACTGGACTCAGCTCACATGGGGAGAACCTGCTGCTGCTGCCACTACCCCTCTTACCTGGGATGAGATCACGTTTGGAGGAAACCTGGCACCATCCCTACGGTGAAGCATGGTGGTGCCAGCATCATGCTGTGGGGAGGATTTTCAGGGACAGGGACTGGGAACACGCCCCATTCACATCGACGGGGCTGTAGTGGAGCGGGTCGAGAGTTTCAAGTTCCTTGGTGTCCGCCTCACCAACCAACTATCATGGTCCAAACACACCAAGACAGTCGTGAAGAGGGCACAACAACGCCTTTTCCACCTCAGGAGACTGAAAAGATTTGACATTGGTCCCAAGATCCTCAAAAAGTTAAACAGCTGCACCATCGAGAGCATCCTGAACGGTTGCATCACCGCCTGGTATGGCAACTGCTCGGCATCCGACCGTAAGGCGCTACAGAGGGTAGTGCGTACGGCCCAGTACATCACTGGGGCCAAGCTTCCTGCCATCCAGGACCTATATACTAGGCGGTGTCAGAAGGCAAGCGGTACCAGAGTGCCAAGTCTAGGTCCAAAAGGCTCCTTAACAGCTTCTATCCCCAATTCATAAGACTGCTGAACAATTAATCAAATGGCCACTCAGACTATTTACATTGACACCTCCCCCCTTTGTTTTTACACTGCTGCTACTCGCTGTTTATTATCTATGCATAGTTACTTTACCCCTACCTAAAAACCGATTTTGTAATAGCCATAGATGTTCTTCCTGGGTCCACACCAAACGTAATACAAATGTTAACCCTAGTAATGGGTGATGTTTTATACTATGAGCATAGATTAGCAGGGTTGGGGTCAATTCAATTTCAATTCCAGTCAATTCAGGAAGTACTTAATTCAATGCTTTGAATTGAAATGGAACAGACCCCCAACCCTGTAGAGTAGAAGTGTAAAATAGGACACCTACCTTTGCCTTTTTCAGCGTCCAGGGCCTGGGTTCCTCATCCTCTGACCTGCATATGGAGGCTCTCACTCTAACAGGCGTCTTAGTGGCCATGCAGAGCAGAGGGGTTGCCAGAGTTAAGTTAGCATCTGGGACCAGCTGGTGAGCAAGAGGGCAGCGATCCACCTCTTCACTAGTGCCCTTCCCTTTCTGCTCTGGCTGCTTGTGGTCCTTGTCATGGATGCATGCCAGGCTTGGAGGAAGTGCTAGGACAGGGCTTTTATCACTCATCAGTTCCTCTCTCTTGACAGTGGATGCAACTGCACTTGCCTCCGTGTTAACTGAGCACTATGTGGTGTCCTCAACTGTCTCCTCTGGCTGCTTGTGGTCATTGTTGTTGTGAATGCATTGCAGACCTGGAGGACTTTTATCATCCCAGGTGTAAATAGCAACAGTTGCCTCTGTGTCGACTGAGCACTTTGTAGTGCACTCAACTGTCTTCCATAGCGGTTTGTGGTCATTGTTGTGGGTGCAGGTCAGGATTAGAGGCAGTGTTGCAGGTGCAGGAGGACTTTTATCAGCCAAACACTCCTCCGTGTGGACAGTGGACACAGAAACGGCTGCTTCCCTGGCAACTGGACACTTGTTGGTGTCCTCTACTGCCTCCCCTGGCAGAGTGTGGACAGTGGACACAGAAACGGCTGCTTCCCTGGACACTTGACTCTTGGTGGTGTCCTCTACTTCCTCCTCTGGCTGCTTGTGGCCATTGTCTAGAATGTGTGGCAACTTTGAAGGCAGCATTGGAGCCGGGCTTTTATCACCCAACAGGTTCTCTCCCTGGACAATGGATGTGCCTGCAGTGATCGCTGTGGTAACGGAGGACTCGGTGGCATCCTCTTTTGTCTCCTCTGTCAGTTTGTGGTCAGAGTCTCGGATACATGGCGAGCTTGGAGGCAGTGCTGCAGGGTCAGGAGGGCTTTGATCAGCTGCCATGTCCTCTTTGAGGTGAGTGGACACATCATTGTTTGTTTCACTGATAACTGGACACTTGGTGGTGTCCTCTACTGCCTCCCCTGGCAGTTTGTAGTCAACTTCAAAGACAAGTGGCAGACTTGGAGGCAGCATTGGGACAGGGCATTTAGCTGCTGATCTGTACACTCCAAAATCAACAGTAGCTGTGCCTGCAGTGGTCTCTGTAGCAACTGAGACCTCATAGGTATCCTCTACTGTCTGCTCTGATGGCATGAAGTCATCGTCAAAGACTGTTGGCAGGCATGTAGGCAGCACTGAAGGAAGACTTCTAGCTGCCCATCGATTCTCTCCCTTGACAGTGGCTGTGGTAGCAGTGGTCTCTGTGGCAACTGGGCACTCTGTGGCTGAAACAGCAGGCTTAGAGGTTTCGAGGAAATTGAATGAATTGCCAATGAACCGCTGAGCCAGGGGTGGGAGGGAGTAATGATAGAATCTGTCCTCTTCCTCAACATTAGATATTGCCACTGGAGCAACTGAGACCTCAGTGGTGCCCTCTACTGCCTGATGTGGCTGCATGGAGTCTTCGTCAAAGAAGTGTGGCAGGTATCGATGCAGCATTGAGGAAAGATGTATATCTGTCCATAGGTCCTCTCGTATACCTGTAGATACATCTGCAGTGGCCTCTGTGGCAACTGGGCATTCAGCAGACTGGCAGGTTTCAGGGACAAAGTATGAAAATACAATGAACCGCTGTGCATCCTGAGCGCGTATGGCAAATGGAGAGGGGGGATGCAACATGGTAGGTATAGGCCTCTGATTGGTGAAAGCCAGTGGTGGGAGGGAGTCAATACAGGGAGCCATGAACTCAGTGAGAGGACAGTTGCTCACATCTCACACATTCTGCGTGAGAAAAGAAACAGACATGATGAAAGTGATCACATTCAGTACATACATACATACATACTGTATGAGTCAGCACTACTTACTTATACATAACATATATATATATATATAGTGTCCTCTAAGATGATCTGCACCAGTCTGTCCCAACCCTTGGTCCCCTAGCCAATGGGCCAGCTAAGTGTAAAAATACATGCCCCACACCCAGCATAACATTTGACATTTTAGCCATTTATCAGACGCTTTTATCCAGAACGACTTATAGTTAGTTAGTGCATTCAACTTAAGGTAGCTAGGTGAGACAACCACATAATCCTGATATGAGCGTCTATGATAGAACGGTTGTTTATTTTTTATGACCAGACAACCATAAGAACTGAGGACAGAAATTCACTGAAACAGACAGACACGATACAACACATTTAGACAAGAACAGTTATAAGCATTGCCATGGTGTAGCCTAATACAAAAAGAAATAAGGACAAAACATTGTTAGCTTACATTCCATGGCATATGGAACATTTTGCCCTTACAATAACTTATATTTGCCTTAATTAATATTGTTAAACAGAACTCTTGTCGACTTTGTCAAAGTTGGTCTTGTTACCTCCTCAATCAGTCTTGGCATTTTCCTCGTCTTGAACCAAATCCTCTTCATCTTCTTCTCCTGATCCTTCTGGATCTGCAAAACCAGAGCCAACCTGGCTCCCAGCTCCATCACGTAGTCTGTCTAGATCGCCCTTTCCTCCAACCGACACTCACCCCTCCTCTGTGTCAGCGTTGAACCCTCCATGTCTTCCTCTTAGCTAACAATAACTCTGGAAAATACACAACGTTGTAGTAAGTGGGTGTTGCTAACCAAATAATAATGCATCTCTTTACAATGTGCACACGTTTTCTTCCCAGCTACTTACAATTAATCAAGTGAGAATCCTGATCCAGATATGTTTAGGCAATATGCCTATCTGAATTACTAGTAAAAAGTTGGCTACTGGAAAAGCGACCAAGTTCAAATGAATCGATTTTGGCTGTTCTTATCATTTCGTGAACAATATCCTTCATGACATCATCATTGTGATGCAAGGCGTTGCCATGGCAGATGAAAAAGCACAACACAGACTTTAAAAAGCAAACTTCAGGGTCTTTCTGTACCTTACTATTGAGCCTTATTCAACCCCTCATGTAGCTCTACTCCATATTGGGCCTGGTTCTCACAAACCACACTAATCACTTCCATCATATCATTGAAAACACTGTGTTTTGGGTAGAAAATGACTCTATATCCATGCAGGACCTAACTTGTACAGTTTCATCTATTTTAAAAACCAACGAGGTAAAAATGCCAGTCTTCTCTTTGAGTGCCCTTGAGTGCACCTCAATTTAAAGAGGTCTATCAATTCAACCATTTGAAATGGATGTCCATTCAATTAAGAACATATTATTCTTATTAGAAATGAATCAGCTACAAATTAGGTTGGCGTACTTGTTTTTTTACACAACCTACTCTTTTGGTACATATTTATTGAGATAATTGATTACAACATATGTTGGTGATTAACACAGAGAGGTTTTTTTTCTGTCATCAATAGAATGCATTAGCCATTAGGCTGGCTCACTACAATTGTAACATTACATTTACATTTTAGATTTTAGTCATTTAGCAGACGCTCTTATCCAGAGCGACTTACAGGAGCAATTAGGGTTAAGTGCCTTGCTCAAGGGCACATTTACCCCATTTAGCAGACGCTCTTATCCAGAGTGACTTACAAATTGGTGCATTCACCCTATAGCTAGTGGGATAACCACTTTACAATTTTCTTATTTCTTTTTATTTTCTCTTTTTTTTTTTTCTTTTTTTTTTTTGGGGGGGGGGGGGGGTGGGTTGGGGTACGGGGGGTAGAAGGATTACATTATCCTATCCCAGGTATTCCTTAAAGAGGTGGGGTTTCAAATGTCTCCGGAAGGTGGTGAGTGACTCCGCTGTCCTGGCGTCGTGAGGGAGCTTGTTCCACCATTGGGGTGCCAGAGCAACGAACAGTTTTGACTGGGCTGAGCGGGAGCTATGCTTCCGCAGAGGAAGGGGAGCCAGCAGGCCAGAGGTGGATGAACGCAATGCCCTCGTTTGGGTGTAGGGACTGATCAGAGCCTGAAGGTACGGCGGTGCCGTTCCCCTCACTGCTCCATAAGCAAGCACCATGGTCTTGTAACGGATGCGAGCTTCAACTGGAAGCCAGTGGAGTGTGCGGAGGAGGGGGGTGACGTGAGAGAACTTGGGAAGGTTGAACACCAGACGGGCGGCGGCATTCTGGATGAGTTGTAGGGGTTTAATGGCACAGGCAGGGAGCCCAGCCAACAGCGAGTTGCAGTAATCCAGACGGGAGATGACAAGTGCCTGGATTAGGACCTGTGCCGCTTCCTGTGTAAGGCAGGGTCGTACTCTCCGAATGTTGTAGAGCGTGGATCTGCAGGATCGGGTCACCGCCTTGATGTTAGCGGAGAACGACAGGGTGTTGTCCAGGGTCACGCCAAGGCTCTTCGCACTCTGGGAGGACACAACGGAGTTGTCAATCGTGATGGCGAGGTCATGGAACGGGCAGTCCTTCCCCGGGAGGAAGAGCAGCTCCGTCTTGCCAGGGTTCAGCTTGAGGTGGTGATCCGACATCCATACTGATATGTCTGCCAGACATGCAGAGATGCGATTCGCCACCTGGTTATCAGAAGGGGGAAAGGAGAAGATTAGTTGTGTATCGTCAGCGTAGCAATGATAGGAGAGGCCATGTGAGGATATGACAGAGCCAAGTGACTTGGTGTATAGGGAGAATAGGAGAGGGCCTAGAACTGAGCCCTGGGGGACACCAGTGGTGAGAGCACGTGGTGCGGAGACAGCTTCTCGCCACGCCACTTGGTAGGAGCGACCGGTCAGGTAGGACGCAATCCAGGAGTGAGCCGCGCCGGAGATGCCCAGCTCGGAGAGGGTGGAGAGGAGGATCTGATGGTTCACAGTATCAAAGGCAGCAGACAGGTCTAGAAGGACAAGAGCAGAGGAGAGAGAGTTAGCTTTAGCAGTGCGGAGAGCCTCCGTGACACAGAGAAGAGCAGTCTCAGTTGAATGACCAGTCCTGAAACCTGACTGGTTTGGATCAAGAAGGTCATTCTGAGAGAGATAGCAAGAGAGTTGGCTAAAGACGGCACGCTCAATAGTTTTGGAAAGAAAAGAAAGAAGGGATACTGGTCTGTAGTTGTTGACGTCAGTGGGATCGAGTGTTGGTTTTTTGAGAAGGGGTGCAACTCTCGCTCTCTTGAAGACGGAAGGGACATAGCCAGCGGTCAAGGATGAGTTGATCAGCGAGGTGAGGTAGGGGAGAAGGTCACCGGAGATGGTCTGGAGAAGAGAGGAGGGGATGGGGTCAAGCGGGCAGGTTGTTGGGCGGCCTGCAGTCACAAGTCGCAGGATTTTATCTGGAGAGAGAGGGGAGAAAGAAGTCAAAGCATAGGGTAGGGCAGTGTGAGTAGGACCAGCAGTGTCATTAGACTTAACAAACGAGGATTGGATGTCGTCAACCTTCTTTTCAAAGTGGTTGACGAAGTCATCCACCGAGAGAGAGGAGGGGGGGAGGGGGGGGGGGGGGATTCAGCAGGGAGGAGAATGTGGCAAAGAGCTTCCTAGGGTTAGAGGCAGATACTTGGAATTTAGAGTGGTAGAAAGTGCCTTAGCAGCAGAAACAGATGAAGAAAATGTAGAGAGGAGGGAGTGAAAAGATGCCAGGTCGGCAGGGAGTTTAGTTTTCTTCCATTTCCGCTCCGCTGCCCGGAGCTCTGTTCTGTGAGCTCGCAATGAGTCATCAAGCCACGGAGCTGGAGGGGAGGACCGAGCCGGCCGGGAGGATAGGGGACACAGAGAGTCAAAGGATGCAGAAAGGGAGGAGAGGAGGGTTGAGGAGGCAGAATCAGGAGATTGGAGGGAGAAGGATTGAGCAGAGGGAAGTGATGATAGGATGGAAGAGGAGAGAGTAGTGGGAGAGAGAGAGCGAAGGTTGCGGCGGCGCATTACCATCTGTGTAGGGGCAGAGTGAGTAGTGTTGGAGGAGAGCGAGAGAGAAAAGGACACAAAGTAGTGGTCGGAGACATGGAGGGGAGTTGCAGTGAGATTAGTAGAAGAGCAGCATCTAGTAAAGATGAGGTCAAGCGTATTGCCTGCCTTGTGAGTAGGGAGGGACGGTGAGAGGGTGAGGTCAAAAGAGGAGAGGAGTGGAAAGAAGGAGGCAGAGAGAAATGAGTCAAATGTAGACGTAGGGAGGTTGAAATCCCCCAAAACTGTGAGGGGTGAGCCATCCTCAGGAAAGGAGCTTATCAAGGCGTCAAGCTCATTGATGAACTCTCCAAGGGAACCTGGAGGGCGATAGATGACAAGGATATTAAGCTTAGATGGGCTAGTGACTGTGACAGCATGGAATTCAAATGAGGAGATAGACAGATGGGTTAGGGGAAAAATTGAGAATGTCCACTTGGGAGAGATGAGGATTCCTGTGCCACCACCCCTCTGACCAGATGCTCTCGGGGTATGCGAGAACACATGGTCAGACGAGGAGAGAGCAGTAGGAGTAGCAGTGTTTTCAGTGGTAATCCATGTTTCCGTCAGCGCCAGGAAGTCGAGGGAATGGAGGTTAGCATAGGCTGGGATGAAGTCAGCTTTGTTGGCAGCAGAACGGCAGTTCCAGAGGCTGCCTGAGACCTGGAACTCCAGGTGTGGGGTGCGTGCAGGGACCACCAGGTTAGAGGCAGCAGCCACGCGGTGTGAGGCGTTTGTGTGGCCTGTGCGGAGAGGAGAGAACAGGGATAGGCAGAGGCATAGTTGACAGGCTGTAGCAAATGGCTACAATAATGCAGAGGAGATCGGAATGAAATGAATTAAACATCAGGAAAAGGAGTGAGTAGGGCCTCCCTCGCCAAAACTTACACCTCAGAAACTATAATTGTTTCACTGAACCATCCAGATAAAAACTCTCCCAACTTCCACTTTTAGAAATTAGAATTGTTGTGAACTACAGCAGTTCAATGTTTCAAGGAATAGACTCAACTTGCTTTGTTCAGCTAGCTAAATATGACACCATGGCTGACTAGCATGCTAGCATCCAATAACACACAGTTTAGCACCAATGGCACCATTGCTGACTAGCATGCTAGCATCCAATAACACACAGTTTAGCACAAATGGCACCATGGCTGACCAGCATGCTAGCATCCAATAACACACAGTTTAGCACCAATACTTGGTTACAACAAACTAACAGTAGTGAGCTAACACACTAAACAGATAATTTGTGTGTTAACGAATTACGTTGGCTAGCTAGCACAAATATATTGTATTTAGCAGCTACAGTACAGTTGGCTGGTCATGTTGGCTAACTAGCAATGGCTACTGTGTTGACTTTGTTTGGAAAACGGCTAGCTAGCTACGTGCTACCTACAATAGCCACCCACAACAGCCCACGGTGCCTAGCTATGACGCTTTAGCCAACAAGCATGCTAGCATCCAATAACACACCGTTTAGCACCAATACTTGGTAACAACAAACGACCGATAGTGTTTTAACACGCTAAACAGATAATTTGTGTCTGTGTCTAGTTCCTATCATAACGCAGCAATAATTAAACGTTGGCTAGCTAGTACAAATATATTTTATTTAGCTGCTGCGGTACAGTTAGCTAGTCGTGATTGGCTACTGTGTTGACTTTGTATGAGACACGGCTAGCTAGCTGGCTAGCTTCGTGCTAATCCCTGGCATAGCCGAATATAATGCTAACCTACAATAACTATCCACAACAGCCCGCGATGCCTACTTACAATAACCAACTACGTTCTAAATACATAATTAAGCCTTACTCGACAAAGCCCAAGCTATGTACAAAGCCAAACTTACCCGACGCCAGCTGATATTTGTCTTCTGCAATCAGTAGGTGTAATTAAGTACAGTAGGTACTAACTACCTAACGCTGATGCCTCAGATAATGAAGTTAGAAAAACGGCTGAAATGGTAGAAAGCTAGCTGGCTTAATTACAGGTACACTTAAGCGTGAATAACATTGGAAACAGCTATCCACCGTGGCATGACATCTCAGGTGTCAGGATGAAGCATTTTCTCACAAAAAGAGGACTCAAGCAAACTATCTCTCTTCAACAGTTTCACTAGTCATGTTAGGTCTACTTAAAATGTCACATTCATACACAAGTAATTTGAAAATAAGTTATACTACTGAAACACATTCACAATAAGTTATATTACAACCTACCTCTGAAGTAAGCAGTGTGTTCTCTCACTAATGAAATAGGACATTAATAATTTGTCAGTGGTTAGTTGAATCAGTCTCTTTGCACTGTTCAGTTTGTCTGTGCAACAGGTAACCTTCCAGAATCGGAATCTTGTGATGTCACAATGGAGTCCCCATTGCCATGGTTACCCACAGCAGCTTTCATGTGTTATCAAATGCTGGCACAATTTAGTTTATTTATTTGAGATTTTTTGTACCTATGCAGCACAGTCATACCTAATATATACAATGAATCCATATAACCTAATTTTTTATTAAAATAAAATGCTGTAACTCATGTAAAATGGTTGACCATTCAAACGACATGTGTTTTGCCTAATTAAAAGTCTATATGTTTTAGATATCATAAATAGCAGCCAGGCTTACTTAGGTTGTTTGTTCGATCTCAGCCTACCACTAATGCCAATATTTTTCATCATCATCATCATCATCAATGAAATACATAGGCTACCTTACTACAGTAAAACAAGTCTTCCATAGTCTATGTCACCTCAGTAACAAAGTTCCAAAAAAGAAATGAGGGTTCAAGAAAACATCTCTCTTCAATGGCCTCAGCTATTAGCCATATGATCAACAAGGTCAACTGCAGCACTAAAATCAAGAAGCAGCTCATCCACAAGTTTATCTTGGTCAAGTGATCTGAGCCATTGATCGATTAAATCAACGAGAGCTGTTGCAGTCGAGTGATCCTTACGGTATCTTTACGGTACGCATGCTCATAGAGGGATAAAATTAGCTGGATGTGTAATTATATAGGCCCAAAAAATGTAATTGAAGAGTAGGTGTCATTGATGTTTAGCATTTAAGTTTAATAAATACTTAAATAAAGAAATCAATATCAGCTGACTATAGAAAAGTATTGTTTAAAATTATGTTTGAACATTTTCTTATCCGTGTCTTTCCAGTTGATATAACCAAACAGACAACCTTTGTTGCTCAAGAGCGTCACACATTCCTCCATTCATTCTCTATCATATTCCCCTCCATCAAATTCCTCTATCATATTCCCTCCATCATATTCTCTCTATTATATTTCTCTCCATCATATTCCACTCCATCATAATACTCGCTATCATATTCCCTCTATCATATTCCTCTTTATTTTTACAGGGAATCCCAATTGAGACCAGTGTCTCTTTTTCAATGGTGCCCTGTGTTATATCAATTAACAATCCAAACAGCTTAAA
Source organism: Coregonus lavaretus (assembly GCF_964263955.1). NCBI lineage: Eukaryota > Metazoa > Chordata > Actinopteri > Salmoniformes > Salmonidae > Coregonus > Coregonus lavaretus. Next base: position 16,398,498 of record NC_140022.1, read on the forward strand.
CAGATAAAATTACATACAGAGTAGAAAATATATAGAGCAAAATTATTAGACTTGAACACATACATTTCACAATGAACAGGTCTTGTATTTAACCAGTTGAGCTGACAACCATTTTGCACTGTTTCACTAGGGCTTTAGTCATCAATCTAGCAAGAGGGAAATATTTTATTAATGTAGTGGTGTCCCTCCCCCCAGGAAGCTACGACCTTTAGCTTTCACCTGGAATTGTTCATTTATGTCTGAGAAAAAAAACACTTTCCAAACCATATGATCTAGTACACAAGAAAAGTATAATACAACCTTCTTTACTACTTTGCCAAACATTTCATGACATTAGTGAGAGTCAAAATCTGTAAAATTTGTGAATGTCTAAATTAACATTTGGGCAATTTGACCAGTGTATATCACTCCTATAGACAAGGAGAGATGGGCTATGTAAAGGTCTCGATTTTGTCGTTCTGAACAAATGTTTGACTTCCACACAAAATTACTTCTTGACTTATTTTAGGTTTAAGGAAGTGTGTAGGTTTAAACTATTGCTTTAAAGGGAAGAGAGGGGGAGGAGGAGAGAGCGCGAGAGATGGGGGGAGTGGGAGAAAGAGGGAAGGAGGGGGAGGAGGGGGAGGAGGTGGAGGGCAGCTGTGTCCGACACACCATACTTACACCTGCAACAGGTAGGCCAGGGGGCGGGACCTGTAGGTGAGACTCATAACATGATAAGGGGGGCAGGTGAAGAAGGGGTGTTGCTGGAGTCAAGGAAGGGAGGGTGTTCCTACGAGCCCCCTGCCAGCGAGACGGGGAGCAGGGAGGAAGTCTGTCCATGGAGCATTTCTGGGTCATTGGGTCGCCTCCAATGAGATTAGATCACCCTCTACAATGTAAAGCAGTTTGAGTACTGGGGGGTTCTCTGTATAAATCCAAGGTGAAACCTCCAGGGGCTAGCCTTCTCTCAGCGGAGAGTCTGCTCTGGGCTGCCTGCGAAAGGTGCTCCTCTGTGGGAAAGAGGAGAGAACAAGAGGCCCCAGAAGAGATCTCCTTATGGTAGTGATGGACAGATCAACTCTCCTTGTTATCTTCCACCTCTTCCTCTTCCTCTTTCTCGGCCTTCTCCCTCCTTTCCTTCTTACAGTCTTACAGTCCTTCTTACAGTCATTTTCTCCCTTTCCTCCTTCCTCTCCTCCCTCTTTCTCTTCCTCTACCTTCCTCTCCCTCCTTCCCTCTTGGTAAACCTTGTTTAGTCGAGCCAGATTGTGGATAGCTAGCCATGGTTTAGACCACTGTCGCTGTCTGGGTGGGGGGATACAGGACTGGTCCACTGGACTCAGCTCACATGGGGAGAACCTGCTGCTGCTGCCACTCCCCCTCTTACCTGGGATGAGATCACGTTTGGAGGAAACCTGGCACCATCCCTACGGTGAAGCATGGTGGTGGCAGCATCATGCTCCGGGGAGGATTTTCAGGGACAGGGACTGGGAACACGCCCCATTCACATCGACGGGGCTGTAGTGGAGCAGGTCGAGAGTTTCAAGTTCCTTGGTGTCCACATCACCAACAAACTATCATGGTTCAAACACACCAAGACAGTCGTGAAGAGGGCACGACAACGCCTTTTCCACCTCAGGAGACTGAAAAGATTTGGCATTGGTCCCAAGATCCTCAAAAAGTTCTACAGCTGCACCATCGAGAGCTTCCTGACCAGTTGCATCACCTCCTGGTATGGCAACTGCTCGGCATCCGACCGTAAGGCGCTACAAAGGGTAGTGCGTACGGCCCAGTACATCACTGTAGCCAAGCTTCCTGCCATCCAGGACCTATATACTTGGAGGTTTAAGAGGGAGGCCCAAAAAATTGACAAAGACTCCAGTCACCCAAGTCATAGACTGTTCTCTCTGCTACCGCACAGCAAGCGGTACCAGAGTGCCAAGTCTAGGTCCAAAAGGCTCCTTAACAGCTTCTATCCCCAATTCATAAGACTGCTGAACAATTAATCAAATGGCCACCCGGACTATTTACATTGACACCTCCCCCCTTTGTTTTTACACTGGTAATAGGAATCTGGATCGGTTTCCTTTTCTTTTTACCTTGGTTTTGTTATGATTATTATTTTTTAAAGTTTTCTTTTTACATTTCGTAAAATGTTATAATTACAAAAACATTTCATTTTAATTTCAATTTAGTAACATACTGTATCATTCAAATAAATATTATTATTTGTCTAATCATATTTTGCCAGCTAACTGGGTGGCAGGCTGCAATCAGTAGCTGTAATTAAGTACAGCAGCCACCAACCATCTAACGTTAATGCCTCGGATAATGAGGTTAGAAGAACAGCTGAATGGTCGGTAGCTAGCTGGCTCAATTACAGGTACTCTTAAGCGTGAAATAACATTGGAAACAACTAACCACAGTTGCTAAAAGTTACCAGTAGCAGTTACTAGCTAGCTAGCTTTGTTGGTCCAAGTGGTGGGTTAGCTAGCACTCGTGCTTCACCGGGGTCCACCTAATAGAATACTTACCTACAATAATTACCTACAATAACCTACAATAACTACCTAAGTAAACTACCTATAATACCTGACTACAATACCTACATACAATCTAAATACATGGTTTAAGCTTTACTCAACAACATATAAGAAGCCAGCTTATCTCCTGCTAGAGAAAACACAACCTCTCCCGACAACCTCGAGGCAAGAGACCTTTCTCTCTTTCTCGTCATCTTTCAACTTCTTATTCAGTTCCTTATTTTTCTCTTTTTCCTCCATCTTTAAAAATGTGACTTTCTGCTTGAGGTTCATGGCCAGAAAGCCCACTCTTCCCAGGATGGTCTCTGCTCTCTCTGATGAAACCGTCCCATTGGAGCTCTTGGAATGGGCACGGTCCGCCTCACTCTTCAAACCCTCCCTTGGGCTCACCTCCTCCTTGACGCTCCTCTCTTCACTCTCAATGTCAATGCCTGTCCAATAATCCTAACAGGAAGACATTGACTCTAGATGTAATATTGTTCCAATGTGGCACATTCAATACACATTTGAGTGATCAACATACATTGATGGCCTCATGGGGCACACAATTTAGAGGACAGTAATTGAGGTAACTTGTTTATTTGTATCCCAAACCGATTTTGTAATAGCCATAGATGTTCTTCCTGGGTCCACACCAAACGTAATACAAATGTTAACCCTAGTAAGGGGTGATGTTTTATACTATGAGCATAGATTAGCAGGGTTGGGGTCAATTCAATTTCAATTCCAGTCAATTCAGGAAGTACTTAATTCAATGCTTTGAATTGAAATGGAACAGACCCCCAACCCTGTAGAGTAGAAGTGTAAAATAGGACACCTACCTTTGCCTTTTTCAGCGTCCAGGGCCTGGGTTCCTGATCCTCTGACCTGCATATGGAGGCTCTCACTCTAACAGGCGTCTTAGTGGCCATGCAGAGCAGAGGGGTTGCCAGAGTTAAGTTAGCATCTGGGACCAGCTGGTGAGCATGAGGGCAGCGATCCACCTCTTCACTAGTGCCCTTCCCTTTCTGCTCTGGCTGCTTGTGGTCCTTGTCATGGATTCATGCCAGGCTTGGAGGAAGTGCTAGGACAGGGCTTTTATCACTCATCAGTTCCTCTCTCTTGACAGTGGATGCAACTGCACTTGCCTCTGTGTTAACTGAGCACTATGTGGTGTCCTCAACTGTCTCCTCTGGCTGCTTGTGGTCATTGTTGTTGTGAATGCATTGCAGACCTGGAGGACTTTTATCATCCCAGGTGTAAATAGCAACAGTTGCCTCTGTGTCGACTGAGCACTTTGTAGTGCACTCAACTGTCTTCCATAGCGGTTTGTGGTCATTGTTGTGGGTGCAGGTCAGGATTAGAGGCAGTGTTGCAGGTGCAGGAGGACTTTTATCAGCCAAACACTCCTCCGTGTGGACAGTGGACACAGAAACGGCTGCTTCGCTGGCAACTGGACACTTGTTGGTGTCCTCTACTGCCTCCCCTGGCAGAGTGTGGACAGTGGAGACGGAAACGGCCGCTTCCCTGGACACTTGACTCTTGGTGGTGTCCTCTACTGCCTCCTCTGGCTGCTTGTTGCCATTGTCTAGAATGTGTGGCAACTTTGAAGGCAGCATTGGAGCCGGGCTTTTATCACCCAACAGGTTCTCTCCCTGGACAATGGATGTGCCTGCAGTGATCGCTGTGGTAACGGAGGACTCGGTGGCATCCTCTTTTGTCTCCTCTGTCAGTTTGTGGTCAGAGTCTTGGATACATGGCGAGCTTGGAGGCAGTGCTGCAGGGTCAGGAGGGCTTTGATCAGCTGCCATGTCCTCTTTGAGGTGAGTGGACACATCATTGTTTGTTTCACTGATAACTGGACACTTGGTGGTGTCCTCTACTGCCTCCCCTGGCAGTTTGTAGTCAACTTCAAAGACAAGTGGCAGACTTGGAGGCAGCATTGGGACAGGGCATTTAGCTGCTGATCTGTACACTCCAAAATCAACAGTAGCTGTGCCTGCAGTGGTCTCTGTAGCAACTGAGACCTCATAGGTATCCTCTACTGTCTGCTCTGATGGCATGAAGTCATCGTCAAAGACTGTTGGCAGGCATGTAGGCAGCACTGAAGGAAGACTTCTAGCTGCCCATCGATTCTCTCCCTTGACAGTGGCTGTGGTAGCTGTGGTCTCTGTGGCAACTGGGCACTCTGTGGCTGAAACAGCAGGCTTAGAGGTTTCGAGGAAATTGAATGAATGGCCAATGAACCGCTGAGCCAGGGGTGGGAGGGAGTAATGATAGAATCTGTCCTCTTCCTCAACATTAGATATTGCCACTGGAGCAACTGAGACCTCAGTGGTGCCCTCTACTGCCTGATGTGGCTGCATGGAGTCTTCGTCAAAGAAGTGTGGCAGGTATCGATGCAGCATTGAGGAAAGATGTATATCTGTCCATAGGTCCTCTCGTATACCTGTAGATACATCTGCAGTGGCCTCTGTGGCAACTGGGCATTCAGCAGACTGGCAGGTTTCAGGGACAAAGTATGAAAATACAATGAACCGCTGTGCATCCTGAGCGCATATGGCAAATGGAGAGGGGGGATGCAACATGGTAGGTATAGGCCTCTGATTGGTGAAAGCCAGTGGTGGGAGGGAGTCAATACAGGGAGCCATGAACTCAGTGAGAGGACAGTTGCTCACATCTCACACATTCTGCGTGAGAAAAGAAACAGACATGATGAAAGTGATCACATTCAGTACATACATACATACTGTATGAGTCAGCACTACTTACTTATACATCACATATATATATATATATATATATAGTGTCCTCTAAGATGCTCTGCACCAGTCTGTCCCAACCCTTGGTCCCCTAGCCAATGGGCCAGCTAAGTGTAAAAATACATGCCCCACACCCAGCATAACATTTGACATTTTAGCCATTTATCAGACGCTTTTATCCAGAACGACTTATAGTTAGTTAGTGCATTCAACTTA